>NC_092336.1:606017500-607217500 GCF_046630445.1 Rutidosis leptorrhynchoides
CTCCGAAAACAGCATCATCGGCATGAATCAAACAATCAGCCATTATCAATTTATCTGATGGGTTCGTAGTCGACTTAATTAATGGAAACGCGCGGAAAGTAATCCCTTCCACCAACTGAATTCACCTCTTGACAATGAACCTGAAGCGTTTACCCGCGAATCTGTTCGAGACACCATTTTCACTCTCATTTCCAGGGTAACTCGACAAGATTATATTCTATCCACAATTCTGAACCTTATTCATCCGCTCGTTCCGACCAACAATCATCCTGGAGTAATAAGTCAATGAACTTCACACTCGAATAATCAATTCGGAAAATATGGTGCAAAATGTACCAGCTTCAGCAACATCACCGGCACCAACAGTACAATCAATAACAGCACCAGTACCATCAACAATCCATGCTTCAATATCATCATATGTACTTTGAGTATGATCTTCATTCTATGTATCGTTCTACCTCATTTATCTTCGTTCGACATGGCGAATATGTAATCTCTAAAGTTTTAGAGATTATTTATTCTAGTTCCAACCGAAAAGCAAATGAGTTTAATATCATATTAACTCATTAAATTCATGAATACATCTGAAGAAAATATATATGTATATATGTTTTCATAAAGATTGTAATAAAAAAAAAATTTCTCTTGTACAAACTGTTAATGGTGAAAATATTTTAACGGGTAGGTAATACCCGAGGAATATTTAAATTTCACATTAATAAGTTACATTGTACGTTCTTCGAATCTGTTTCAATAGTCATATACTATCCTACTTACATCCACCGATATACAAATCTGTTCACCACAGAATAACCATATTCATCCAATTTCATATTTGGATTTTGATTTATCAGAATCCAACAAGTGGCATAATGAAGAAAACATTTGACAAAATAAAATTTGTTAGAAACAAACAAGTTAACTATGAGAAATTTTGTTAAGAATCCACGCTAACTGTTCCTAGCTAATTGTTCCTAGCTAACTGATTACATTTTATTTATCACAATTTAATTATCGCAATTTACATTCTCGCAATTTTATTTATCGTCATTTAATTTCTGTTATTTACTTTACGCACTTTATTTATCGTCATTTAAATTTATGTTATTTATTTTTACGCACTTTAAATATCGGGACACGTATGCAAGGTTTTGACATATCATATCGACGCATCTGTATATATTATTTGGAATCACCATAGACACTCTATATGCAGTAATGATCGAGTTCTCTATACAGGGTTGAGGTTGATTCTACAATAATATATATACTTTGAGTTGTGATCGAGTCTGAGACATGTATACGGGTCACGATATGTATTAATTAATTCGAATATTATATATTAAACTATATATGAATTATTAGACTATCAACTGTGGACTATCGACTGGGGACTAATAACATTGGACAATTAAAATGAATTAAAATATTGATTATAACATATGAAACTAAGCATTTCTTCAAGTTTGGCACTTGATTTCACCTTAAACCTCATTTGTATCTTGACAATTACAATCTGCGTTCAAACCTTTCATGATTCTTGAAGACACCTCAATCGATAGGATGAATCAACCGCACTTCATCTATGGAAGGAAAGATTTATGCATATAGTTATGCACCTGAGAAACTCTCGGTAACTGATTAAAAGTTTAACACGTAGCCGTGTCAGATCCTTTGGCATTTATTAGAAAAAAAAACTTTGCGATCCCTTTTCAAAGTAGCCAATTTTGTCACAGCTCCAGCAAGTCAACTTCGACTTTTCATTCGAAGTAGCCTTACTATAATCCTGGTATATACAATTACCCTTTTTATACCGGAGAATTCTTTTATATTCCACCACATTACCAGCAAATGTACCAGAAATCTTGTCGCTCCTTAGTTTAAATCCCTCCGACGAATCACTATATTTATCTATTGAAGTCTCGTCATGTACTCATCCATATCTTGTAACGAGAACTGCCATAACAATTACCGGGAATCAGCAATCAATACTTTGAAAACTTACAGCATATCTACAACAACAGTTATATGTATATATATATATATATATATATATATATATATATATATATATATATATATATATATATAACATGTACCTCTTAAAATCATGATCTTCAATTCTAAAATTTTGAAAAGCACCCAGCCTAACAAATCAATACATTGAACTTTGAAAAAGCTGAATGAAGCAGCAGAAACTGTAGGCAAGCGTAAACGACCTTAATCGTCGGAAATTTGATGATAAAGAATGGAGTATTGGAAGCACTCAATAGAAAATTTAGTACCGAAAAGCGGATTATGCCAAAATATGAAGGAAGCCGTGGACAAATCACAAAGAATAAGTTTGACTTCAAAGAATCCAAATGAATCAATGTCTGCTGAAGTCTTGAGCGAATATCTTGCTCCTTACTCTAAACCCTTGTGGACAATATTCTTCATCATCCTCTGATCTTAGAAATTCTATGAGATCATCGTATCTTTCATTATAAATATCCTCCATATTTCTGAAGATATTTTCGTAACTATTCTTATCTGAAATCATTAATCTATTAGTGCTATCAGTGTTACATCATATAGAAATTGTTAGTTTCTATATTTTGTAAACTTTCGAGCTTAAAATATGAATGTTATTGAAGTAATGTTGGGAACTGATGCATGAGTTAGTATAATATAATGACACTTGATCAACGTGATTATATTACAGTAAGTCATGCTGAGTTTTTAATGGGACGTGATGATTCACAGATCATAACGTCATCACGTACCATGTTACATAACTCTTTCATTCTGCTTAACTTCTGAACATATCAAGAAAGTATATTCTTGATAGTTCTATTCTCAGTGATTCAGGTAATTTGACAAATCAAATCGTGCTATTACGTTCTTTCTTGTTTAGAACATTAAGTTCATTCTAAGTTCCATACTTATGAATTCTGGACCGTTACTTGCTTTACTAACAATCAGAAAGATAATAAAAAGGCAGAGAGCTCCAAAATATAAGAGAAAATATTAGGCCCAATAACAACACGGAGGTTACAAACTGTGGATATTAATACGAATAGCAATATGAAGACACGGTATAATTAAGAATAGTATAACCCAAGGTAATAGTAGAAGTAAACAGATTTCTCTAGTGGAAGATTGAAAAGAAGAATGACAGAAATGATAACTAGGAAAATATCAAGTATTAGAACTGGATTAAGCATTTTCACAATCTTTTGGATGTATGAACTATGAAAGAAAATATAGGAATGGTGAGAATAATAGAAGGGAAGAGCTTAATTTGTAATGGAAATATCAGACAGAGTAATCAAGGCAGATTACTGTATTTAATTATAGAGATCTTAATTTCCTTACTCGCTGAAGAATCAAATCTCTTAGATTTCGAAGATTTTCTTTAAATCCCTTGAATTCCGGAATTCAACCAAGTCAACGTCAAAAGCTAAGACGCACTTTATTTTCTAAATTCAACCCTCCACATCAAAAGTCAAGACGCACCTTATTTTCTAAATTCAATCAAGACGACATCAAAAGTTAAGACAAACCTTATTTTTTTAAAGATCAAACCTGGCTACGTCAAAAGTTAAAACAAATCTTTATTTTTCATTTCATTCTTTTATGATAGCTTCATTCGTACTCTTCGAATAATCGAATTATTTTTGTCCATATTACTCAATGATGATAAAACTCTATTTATCAACGCATATTCGTCATGAAAACATTTTTATTGTTAGCCATGACCACCTTACTCAAATTTCGGGACGAAATTTCTTTAACGGGTAGGTACTGTGATGACCCGATAATTTTCGACCAAATTTAAACGTGAATCTTATTTGATTTCGATACGATAAGCAAAGTCTATATTATTGAATCTCGAAAACTTTGAACTGTGTTCATATAATCATTTGACCTTTGACTATGCCCGACGATTCACGAACAATTGTTTGTAAATAAAAATGCTTATATAAATATATACAAAAGCTATAGATATTATATGTCGAAACTTATATTTATAAAAGAAAATAACATGTCAAGTAAATATATATATAATACTTATAAATACATAAGACAATCACATTTATTATACAAACACAAATTTGTATAATGTTTTTGTATTAAGATAAATAAATAATGTTCAACATATATTATATGTGGTACAACTATAATATATACTGTTAATAGGTTAAATATAGTTATACATTAAAAATATGAATTGATATATTAATAGCACTATTATTGTTTTCATTATTATTAATGTTAATATTACTATTAATATTTGCATCATTAATATTATTACATCTAATACAAGATTTAAATATATATATATATATATATATATATATATATATATATATATATATATATATATATATATATATATATATATATATATATATATATATATATATATATATATATATATATATATATATGGAATTGGGTATGAATAAGTTGGTATATATAAATTGTAAATATTATATAATTAATAATATGCAAAGTTAATATATTAAAAGTAATTACAAATTAGAAATATAAGTGTTATATAAATAGTATTATTACTTTCATTATTGTTATTAATATTAATATTAATATTAATATTGAAATCAGTATTAGTCATATTATTATTTAAAATAGAGATATAGAATTTGATATACATAAATTGATATGTTATTATTAGTACTAATATTATTATTATTATTAATATTATTAATAATATCAATTATATTATAATTAGTATTATTATCATTAATAATCATTTTTATCATTATTAACAAAAATTACCATTGTTTTTATTTAAAAAGTAATACTACCATTATTATTTTTATCCTTATTCGTATATTATTATTAATATTATTTCTAACATTATTATGTTTATGAATAATATTAAAAGTATTGTCACTAAATAAAATTTGCATTTATATATATACATATCAATTATAGCAGTTAGATAAATATGCAATCTTGCTTTATCACAATCAACTATACCAAATTTTGTTTCCTATCTATTATTGTTACATATCTCCATCATAAATCGTACGAATCAGATTATATACTACCTGCTATATATATTTTATTATTCTATTGATTCTTCCTGTCTGAGGTTTTGTTACCTGTCTGAATCAAGTTTCAATACAGCCAAAAATCGATCACTTCATGGCACTGCATCATATATTCGATTACTACCCTTATATACAGCTATCCACATCTTTAAATGAAGAATTAAAACAGAATACTGATAGAACTCAGAAAACTTATACCCTGTTCTTGAACAATTTCAACAATAGATCAAATTAAGATCCCATTTCAAAATCCATAAATGCAGATATGTTAGGAACTATCCAACAAAACTACCTGTAAGTTTTCAGATCCCAATTTAAACTATTGAATACGAATTTTTGGAGTCAAACATTATTTCAATAAGTCAACAGTTTTGTTTATCATAAAAATTTGAATTGATTTCGATGTTTATGGATCAATTGATGATCCATAAAGGTTAGAGGAGGGATTTGAAACAAAATTCATGTTGTAATCTTTGTCTAAAACAGTTCCAATCTCATAATCAATTATAGAGTCAATGTTCTTGGATTGTGAAGAAACATTTAATCAATTCTGTCTAAATTTTCAAATTCTAAAAACGCAATTCTGTTAGGAATCTTTTATTGAATCTGTACACAAAATTTCAGCTTTCAACTCTTTAAATTGAGAATGAATTGTGAGGTCAAAGTTTAACGAGAAAAAGTCAAACGAACTTTCAAGGATCAAATTAAAGTCGTAGGTGTTGTATCTGTTGAAATTGATGATGGATAAAGTTACTAGGAGTGATTTGGGACACAATTCATGTTTTAATATTTGTCTAAAACGTTCGAGATGTTGGTTTTGAAATTTGGATTTTTTTTATTCAGCGACAACAGCAGGTCGTGTGTTTTATTTTTTTTTATTTTTATTTTTTTTTCTTTTCTATCAATACAAATAAATATCAGTGATTATTATACTCCTAAAGAACAATATAAATAAGTTTAATAACTGATTTTCGATGAGATGAATCGTGGGTCGACTGAATGAATTGGGAAGAAGAGGAAGTAATGAATAAACAGGTTATATTAATTCGGTTGGGGTTTAAATCAGAATAACAGTTATGGAGCCGTCGTTAGAGAGTGTTGTGTGCGAACGATGGGTCGCAGGTTCGAACCTGGGCATGGGCAGTCCTAATCTTTTTGGGGAAATATTGGAGAGGTAGCTTTTCTCACTATCATTTATTATTATTATCATTGTTATTATTATTATTATTATTATTAAGTAAATTATTATTATTGTTAACACTAGTATAACTTTTGTCACTAACATTATTAGTACTAATATTGTTCTTAAGGTAGTATTATTGATACTATTATTATTATTATGATTATGAACATGTTAATAAATGTCTATATTATAAAATTAATAATAAAAATTGTTATGGTAAAAATTATAGAAAATAATAATAAATTATATGAATACATATACAGTTATAAATATGACTAAGAAATTAAGTTAAAGGAACCGTATTTATAAGTTTTGAAATTAATCGCAAAGTTATGATAAATATGATTCTTACTATTATCACTGTTATTATCATTAGATTATTAAAGTAAAGTAATACGTTATTATTATTATTATTATTATTATTATTATTATTAATATTAATATTATAATTATGATCATTATTATCATTATTATGAACATCATACAAATTATTATAAATATTATTATTAGTATCATATTACAAATTTTTAATATTATTATTGTTATTATCGACAAAAGTATTAATAATTGAATATTATGATAACTTAATATTATAGTATATAAAATAAATATATTTAATATACATATATAATATATGAAATAAGTAGGTAATCAGTAAATAATGTACATATTGGAATTTAACATAAAACTTTTATAAATATTATATAATTAATATTTAATACGTTTATGATATTATCTGATATATAATACTGATATAGGTTCGTGAATCCGAGGCCAACCCTGCATTGTTCAGTTATTCAATATAGTCGTATGTATTTTTTACTACAAAATACAGTATGGTGAGTTTCATTTGATCCCTTTTACTCTTTACATTTTTGGGCTGAGAATACATGCAAATGCTTTATTAACTGTTTTACAATATTTATATGCGTGAGTTTCATTACTCCCCTTTTAAATGCTTTGGCAATACATATTTTTGGGACTGAGAATGCATGCGCTTTTATAAATGTTTTACGAAATAGACACAAGTAATCGAAACTACATTATATGGTTGAATGATCGAAATTGAATATGCCCCTTTTTATTAAGTCTGGTAATCTAAGAATTAGAGAACAGACACCCTAATTGACGCGAACTCTAAAGATAGATCTATCGGGCCCAACAAGCCCCATCCAAAGTACCGGATTCTTTAGTACTTCGAAATTTATATCATGTCCGATGGAGGATCCCGAAATGATGGGGATATTCTTATATGCATATTGTGAATGTCGGTTACCAGGTGTTCAATCCATATGAATGATATTTTTGTCTCTATGTAAGGGACGTATGTTTATGAGAAATGGAAATATGAAATCTTGTGGTCTATTAAAATTATGAAATGATTATTTATGTTAAACTAATGAACTCACCAACCTTTTGGTTGACACTTGAAAGCATGTTTATTCTCAGGTACGAAAGAAGTCTTCCGCTGTGCATTTTACTCATTTTAGGGATATTACTTGGAGTCATTAATGGCATATTTCAAAAGACATTGCATTCGAGTCGTTGAGTTCATCAAGATTATTATTAAGTCAATTATAGTTAGATATATTATGAAATGGTATGCATGACGTCAATTTACGATGTAATAAAAGATTGTCTTTTCAAAAACGAATGCAATGTTTGTAAAATGTATTATATAGAGGTCAAGTACTTCGCGATGTAATCAACTGTTGTGAATCGTTTATAATCGATATGGACTTCGTCCGGATGGATTAGGACGGGTCTTCACATGCCTTTTCAAAAGAATGCAATGTTTACAAAACGTATCATATAGAGGTCAAATACCTCGCAATGAAATCGATGAATGACGTGTTCGTCCATATGGATTTGGAGCGCTCGTCACAGTTGGTATCAGAGCGTTGGTCCTAGCGAACCAGGTCTTGCATGAGTGTGTCTAACTGATAGTTGTTAGGATGCATTAGTAAGTCTGGACTTCGACCGTGTCTGCATGTCAAAAGTTTTGCTTATCATTTTTTGTCGGAAATTACCTGCTTATCATTCCTAGTCTAGACATGTTTTACTGCATTGATTGCATGAATAGTATATAGACAAAATTCATATCTTAGCGTATCTGTTACTGTAAACTTTTCCTGACATCTTCCGAAAATTTCTCCGTGATTTATGGAATTTGGTATTATATATACATATGTAAATTATGTATTAAAGAATACCAAACTAAATTCTATAATCTAATTCATATAAAAAAAATCATCTCCCTAATTATACAAGATGGATCCCGTATTTAGTTCAAATTCCTTAAACTCTGACAGCTATTCCGATATGGATATTCACCTGAATTCCGAAGACAGTGTAACCGGAATGGATCAACCAATTAGCCATCATCTATTCTGGATGAATAGGGGATGGGTTCGTAGCCTACTTAATTATTGGAGACAAGAAGAAGGCGATCCCTTCTATCCACCACATTGCCCTCTTGGCGAAGAACCTGAAGCACTTACCGGCGAACCTGTTCGTAATACCATTTTCTCTCTCATCTCCAAAATATCTCGTCATGATCATATACTCTCTCAAATTCTGGATTTTATTCATCCGCTCGTCCGAACCGCCAATCATCCCGGTGTAGTAGAAGAAGTCAACGAGCTTCGCGCTCGGGTAGTGGCTTTGGAGAATATGGTGCAAAGGTTACAAGCACCAGCAGAATCTCCGGCATCAACAGTACCACCGACAACAACACCAACAGTACCATTACCACCACCAACAACATCCGCACCACAAGCCTCAACATCACAATATGTACCTTGAACATCAACGTCATACGCATCGTAGTTACCAAGAAATACCAGCAACAATAACCGATGAAGTATTAACTTATTTCCCCTGAAGAAATTTTATGTATATTTAATATATATGAATTTTGAAATCAAAATAAATCTTTTCGTACTAAGCTATTACGTGTGAATCTTAACTGGTAGGTACTACTCGGTTAGTTCATATTACTAATATGCAATGATATACATCCTTCCTTAACAACTTAACCATTGTTAACTACAATCTCTGTTTCAACTTAATGAATTCCATTTCATAATAAACCAAGTGTATTATTCAATTACATAATTGATTTTACATTTTCATTTTCGATGTAATCGAAACTTTCCAGAAAACATCATCTGTGCCTTGTAAGGTTCACAAAGATTCCACAAGCATCAACATCCTTCACCGAGAAATAAGAATAAATAATGAAGTATCGATTACATTAGCAAAATACTCTGCAAAGATTATGTAATCTTTAATGTTTTAGAGATTAATCATTTCTAAGTCAAGTCGAAAATCAAATGAGCTTAATATGATATTAACTCATTAAATCTGTATTAGATTTGAAAAAAAAATATACATACATATATTTTCATAAAGACGGTAATAAAAATTCTTTTGTACAAAGTATTAATTGTGAAATATTTAACGGATAGGTACTACTCGAGAAATATTTAAGTTCACAATTAATATGTTACACTGTACATTCTTCAATTTTGATTCAAAAATCATTAACTATACTCACTATCTTCACAATGATACACAATCATTTCATAAAAATTCAATCACATATTCTGATATCGACGGATCAGAATCCAAGCCATAACTCTGAACCGGTGACATCATTCTTAGATCTCTACATCTTTCAAAGCTATACTTTGACTTCAAAACTATGCAAGATCCTTTAGCATTGTTTTTACCAAAAATAACCTTGCAATTCCTTTTCAAAGTATCCAGTATTATCAACCATTCAACCAGTCAACGACGACCTTTCAAACTTGTAATTTTGGCATATACGTTTTCGTTACTGGGGAACCTTTCATGTTCCACCACATTAGCAGTAAATTTACCAACAACTTCATTGATCTTTGACCTTTCGATAAATCCTTATACTCATTGAAACTGTATCATGTACTCATCCACATCTTGTAACAATAATTGCCATATCAACTACCGGGAATTAGCAATCAGTATTTCGAATATCGCAGCAATTCTACGTCAACAGTTATATATACATATAATGTCTATCTTCTAGACTTACATACTTCGAATGTAAAGTTTCTAAAAAATATCCCAAACTATGAACTAGTTCTCTGAAATTGGAACAATGCTGATGAAGCAGCAAAAACTGTAAACGACCTTCACAGTCAAAAGTTTAATGATAAAGAATAGTATGGTGGTAAAGCTGAGAAAAAGAGAAGGTTTGGAACTGGAAAACGAATTGAGCAAAGTATGAAGGAGGCTGTGGATAAATCACAAAGACTGAACCTGCCTTCAAAGAATCTAAATGATTCAGTATCTGCTGAAATCCTTAGTAAATACCTTGCTCTTTACTCTAAAACCTTTGCGAACAATATTCTTCATCATCATCATTAACATAAATATTCTAAGATATCATGATATCTTTCATTATAAATATCCTCGATATTTCTGAAGATATTTTCATAACCATTCTTATTTGAAATCATTTATCTCTTCGCGCTATCTATTTTATAACATAAAAGAAACTATTTTAGTTTCTAACATCTAAAAAATTCGAAAAAAAATTAATGTTTTGAAGTAGTGTTGGGAACTGAAGCATGAATTAGTATAATATAATGACACTTGATCAACGTGATTATATTACAGTAAGTCATGCTGAGTTTCTAATGGAACATGATAAGGGTTCACATATTCCACCCTCATCATGTGCCATGTTACACGACTCTTACATTCTAATCTCTAAACATATCAAGAAAATATTTTTCTTGATGATTCGGTCTTTTCCAGATATTCTGGTAATTTGACAAATCAAGATCGTGCCATTACAATTTCTTTCTTAGAACGTTAGTATTGTTTATCCAAAATTTCATACCTACGAATTCTGAACCATTATTCGCTTTACTTAAAGTCGGGAAGAGAAAACGAAAGCATGAAGCTCCGAAATATAAAGGAGAATATAAGCCCGATAACAACCCCGAAATTTACAAACCGTGTATATCAATGCGTATAGCAATATAAAGACACGGGAGAATGAAAAACACTATAACTCCAA
The DNA here is from genome assembly GCF_046630445.1 of Rutidosis leptorrhynchoides. Taxonomy (NCBI): domain Eukaryota; kingdom Viridiplantae; phylum Streptophyta; class Magnoliopsida; order Asterales; family Asteraceae; genus Rutidosis; species Rutidosis leptorrhynchoides. Next base: position 606,028,815 of record NC_092336.1, read on the forward strand.
GGTAATGGTAGAAGAAAATAACTTCCTCTGGTGGCAGATGAAAAAGAAGAATGAATGATATGATAGCCAAGAAAATATCAAGAATCAGAACTGGATGAAGCATTTTCACAAATCTTTTGTAAGTATGAAATAAGAAAGAAGATTATAGGAGTGGTGAGAATAAATGAAACGGAAGAGGTTAATTTATAGCAAAATATCAGACATAGCAATTGAGGCAGATTACGCATTTAATCAAAGGAAATCCTAATTTCCTTAAATTCCGAAGAATCAAATCTTATTTAAATTATGAAGATTTTCTATTCCTTAAATTCTGAAAATCAATCGTTACTACATCAAGAGATAAGACGAATCTCTATTCTCCATTTCACTCTATTACGATAACTTCTCACATACGCTTCGGGTAATCGGATTGTTTTATCCGTATTATTCAATGGTGATAAAATTCTATTTACCAACTCATATTCGTCATGAAAACATTTTTATTGTCAGCTATGACGACCTCACTCAAATTTTGGGACGAAATTTCTTTAACGGGTAGGTACTGTGACAACCCGGAAATTTTTGACCAAATTTAAACTTTATCTTTAAATGATTTAACGTTTCCGACACGATAAGCAAAGTCTATGAAGTTGAATCTCAAAATTTTAGAACTGTTTCATTACATTTGACTGCTCTCGACGATTCATGAACAATTATATGTATGTATATATATATATATGTACAAGTAAAAACGACTTTCCTATAGTAAAACACTATTTGCTACAGTAAAATGACTTTGCTACAGTAAAACACTATTTGCTACAGTGAATTGCTACAATAAACACTATTTAATATAGTAAACACTATTTGCTACGGTAAACACTATTTGCTACAGTAAACACTATTGCTACAGTAAACACTATTGCTACAGTAAACACTATTTGCTACAGTAGCACTATTTGATGTCGGCGAACTAGCAAACAAAAACGGATAAGGCGGCCATGCGATCGCATGGCAAAAACACTGAAAACTCATGCGATCGCATGAGGTACTGTAGCAGGCCACATACTATAAAAGCTCGATTCATTCATCTGTATTATTATTTTTTTATATTATTATTATTATTATTATTATTATTATTAAGATTAATATTATTATTATTAATCTTATTATAGTATTATTATTAGTAGTATATATACCTAAAATGTAAGACCCTATTTCTGTTTCTGACATTTTAGTTATTCGGGACGCCGTCCAAAACTTCGGGACGCCGTCCAGCAAAGAAGGACGGGACGCCGTCCAAGAATTTGAGACGCCGTCCCATGTGTCTGTCGGGCCAGCTGTGGGATTTCAAGATTTTTAGAGGGGTATGTTGGTCTTTTCACATGGTGGCCGGTTTTAAGCCACAAATGGGCAAATGTTGAGCTCATTCAACCCTATCTTCACCAACAAAACACTCTCAACCATTTTTAGTGAGAGAGCAAGGGTTTTAGAGAGAGAGAGGTTGATTTGGAGAAGAAAGAGTCGGATTCTCGCAAAAGCTCGGGTTCTAAAGTTGTTCATCTCGCTCCTAGCTACGTTGTGGTGGTATTGGTAAGCTCAAACTCCGAATTTCATTTGTTAAATTTGATATTCAAGTTAGGGTTTTGAGTTAGTTTGTTATGAAACCCTTTTAGATGATGAAATGGGTTTATGGTGACTTGTTGTTCTTGTCACTTGGCGGGTTTTGGGTCGGTTGACGTTTTAGCGTTGTTTAGGGTTTGATCTTGAGTTTAATCACTAGGTTTAGTGATTACGGAAGTGGTGAAACTCTTTTGGGTGAGTTTGGTTAACTAATTTTGAAATGGGTCAAAATTAGGGTTTTGGTGTCAAAATGGGTATGGCACGTGTTTAACACTTGTGTTCGGGTTTAATTGGTGTGTTAGGACCATTTTCACTCGTGTTAGTGATTATTGGTTAGTTTTGGGCGCGGTTTGTACTTGGAAGTGCATTTGGGTCGAAATTGCACTAAGTGTCATATGGGTTGGTTTGTAAGTCAACCCTAATCGTGTTATTGTATTTGTGATAATGGAATAGGTACTTTCCATTGGCGCGTTGCGGATTATTCGGAAGCATTCATCAAGACGACGAGGTGAGTGTTAATATCCTATGTGCATATGTATGTGTAGGATGGGTGCGGGTCGGGGTGAAGTGTTTCTTGGTTATAGAGCTCACTTCACATATAGGTGGATTTGATGGACTTGTGTATAGGTCCAATTGGCACGGTTGTGCGTTTTGGTTGGCCACCTTTGGCGGGGTACACAATTTGTGTGTACATTATCACACGCGGTATGATGTGGATTATATAACCCCGATGGCGAAGGGTTAATATTGTGATGCGGACTTAGATATAACCCCAATGGCGAAGGGTAGTATTGTGAGTGGAATAATTATACGTATGTGTATATGGCGTATTTATTTGTGAATGTTATGGTGTAAACCACGAGCCGGTAGCACTATAAAATAATTGATGTGAACCACGAGCCGGTAGCATCGAGTGTGAACCACGAGCCGGTAGCACTATAAAATAATTGATGTGAACCACGAGCCGGTAGCATCGAGTGTGAACCACGAGCCGGTAGCACTATAAAATAATTGATGTGAACCACGAGCCGGTAGCATCGAGTGAGAACCGGTAGCACTATAAAATAATTGATGTGAACCACGAGCCGGTAGCATCGAGTGTGAACCACGAGCCGGTAGCACTATAAAAGAGTATGACTCAATTGCGTATGGTGTGAACCACGAGACGGTAGCACCATAGCGTTATGGTTAACCTTAGGAGTTTTACGCGTTGTTATATATATATATTGTATACGTATAATGTCGTATTGACGTGATGTAGCTAACCTTCTGGTTGTAGCTTATTGGCATTGCTCGCAACGTTGTTTGCGAACTTACTATATTGTTGGTGTTGTTAGCTTGTGCTTAGTGAACGTACGGTATGCTAGGTTTAGCTTGCCTTATACTTGGATGCTTCGGTATGCGCTATTTGATTATTATTGTGGCGTGTCCATTTTATACATATATATGTATGTAGTATATTTTCACTCACTAAGTGTTAGCTTACCCTCTCGTTGTTTACATTTTTATAGATTGCATGGATGCGGTGGCTCGGGTAAGCGCGGGGACTAGTGGACTAGCGTAGTTTCTTTAGAAGACTTGCTTTTGGATTTGATTAGGATTGGGTAGCGTGTCCCCAATCCCATGCTCGGTCTATGATTTTGTATAAACTAATGGGTCGAAATAGTCACTTGTGGTATTTTGGGTCGATGTGGGCCCGGTGTCGTAAAACTCAGTTTTTATTGTGAAAAACTCTTAGATTAAACTATTGTAATATATTGTGAAAGTGTTTTTGTTTAAAAGTGTCGGGAAGCGGGTTTTCACCCGCGTGAGTTCGAAAAACTGATCAGAATGTTTTAGTGCATCTGGACGCCGTCCCAGATGTCTGGACGCCGTACCAGTCTTAAGAGCTGGACGCCGTCCAAGCTTTTGGACGCCGTCCAGATCAACTGTTTCAGAAAAAAAAATTTGTGGCACGTTTTCGGATGGTTAACGGGTTGGGTCGTTACAAGTGGTATCAGAGCATGGTCTAAGGGATTTAGGTGACTTGAGATAGGTGCCTAGACTTAGACTTTTGTGTGTGCTTATTTGTTGCGGGACTTGTAGGATTACGGGTCGGAATGGGAATTTGGTTAGTGCCTTAATTGATAGGTGGACTAACGTGTATATTAATACGTGGATATTATTAATATACGATTGTGTTATGTTTATGTTTATGTTGCGTTGCGAATATCATCGAGCAAGATGGTCACTGTACTAATGAGGGGATACGATGTGTGTGCGTAATAAGGACTTGCAAACCTTATTACGGGTGCAAATCGTGTTTAACAAGTGATGTACGACGAGTGTTTAGCAAGATGGGACGGTGTTGTGCGTGCGGTTTTATATGTTCATGGACTAATCGTTTTGCATTCTTTAGAATGAAGACGCGAAACGAGATCGAGGCGAATGACGCGGAGTTTAACTCTAGAGTTGCAGCCGCCGTTGCGGAGCAAATGAGTGCGTTTCGAGAAGAAATGGATAGGAAGTATTCCGAATTTCGGGGTAGTAGTAAAATGGAGCGTTGTCTTAAGAGCTTCATGAGGACTAAACCCTCGATGTATGACGGGAAACCGGATCCTTTGGTAAGCACAACTTGGATTTCGGATGTCGAAGGGTGTTTTCGTACTATTGATTGCCCTCCCGAGAAAAAGACGAGACTCGCTACTAGTCTGTTGCGGGGCAGGGCAAGGGATTGGTTGGATGGTAAGATCGATCTTGTCGGTGGCGAAACGTTTATGGCCTTATCGTGGAACGAGTTTAAGGAGGAATTCTAAAAGGAGTTCCGGACTTCGGCCGATTTGTGGGAATTGCGTAATGAGTTGCGAAATTTGCGGCAAGGATCTATGGATTTGAATACTCTCGAGACGACCTTTATGGCGAAGGCTCGTTTTTGCCCGGAGTATTTGGGGAATGATCAATTGTTGATGCAAGATTTCTATCGAACCTTGAATGATGACTTGAAAAGTAAAATTAGCCGGGGTCAAGCGAAATCATTTGCGGAATTATTCGACTTGGCTAGAGGTTTCGAGTCGTATACGCGATCAAAGATGTGTGAACCTTCAAGTAAGAGGAGGGTTGATTCGTACGGCGCCCCGGGTAAGAAAAATAAGGGTGCAAGTGTGAGTACGGGTAATGTGGGAAAAGGCACGGTGGATTCTCGTGCACCTAGATGTTTCAATTGTGGTATTAGGGGCCACAAGTTGTGGGAGTGCACAATGCCGAGAAGTGATGACGGGATGTGCTACTATTGTCATAAGGAGGGGCATCACAAGCCGGATTTTCCCGAGTTAGCGGCGAATGCCGCAAGGAGACGTTGAGGTACGTTTCATTTTAATAAATATGTCATTTGAATATTTATTTATGTGGCGTTTAAGTTCGGATTTGTTATTGCATTGTGTTGTTCATGTTATTGTTAAGGGTGACGTTCCTAATGGAAGTACCCTATGGTAATGATTGATTTTTGGACGAAGGGCGTAAGACTTGGTGTAACCAAGCATTCCTTAATATTTGGAAAATGTTTCTACCAAACCATAGAAATGGGTTTTGGTGTTCGGTTGATAAGCGCGTGTACGCTTTTGTGTTGAGATTGATGAACTATGAGGTTCGTCGGGTGGTTGGAACCCTTGAAATCGAGTGCTTTGAATCTCAATGTATGTTGGTAATGGAGTTTATATGACGCGACATTAGGTGCCTCTTTTATACCTACTAGTGTGGTGTTCAACTCCGATTGTGTTACGGTTACATTGTACTTAGGGTACCGAAGTGAAACCCTTAGGTACATGAGTGACTAGGTTGAAATTGACAAACTAGAGCAATTGGATGATTGCGAGGGTGTGGTTTGTGTAATTGTAGTACACTTTTCATTCGAGGTGTTTGAGGATTGATTTAAATCCTTCGTGTGCTCTCGGTTGGAGCAAGATGTGGTGATGGGTCGTGTGAACCCAATTGTTTGTAAAGTCTACCCTTGGTAGCATTATACGGTTGTACGAGTTGTGGAGATGGAACGTAGTTCCAAGTGGGGGAGTCACACTCCCACACGAGGAGGCCTTAGGGTGAGATTTCGAATGACGTTTTAGTAGGTCCGAAAATTGTGTTGGGACCTAGTTTTGGTCGGTTTGTGGTAGAGTACAATTTTGGTTAACTTGTACTTATGATATTGGATTTGTAAATTATCACCGAGGTGGTATGTTGGTGAATCTCGTTGAGAGATAATGGACGTGTTTGGTGAGCAAGGTAAAATCCATCGGTTAAGGGATGTGTGTGAGTCGGGTTCTCTTTTGGAGAATTATTGTTTGGTACCTATGTTCGATATAGGTGGTTCTTGCTTGATTGTGGATGATTAGTGGTATCCGCTAGGGTTCACTATAGTGTAACTGAGCGCGATGTTGCACTACTCGTTGTTTGAGGTCGAAAGTGCGTATGTGATTGATGAAGCATGACCTTCGGGGTCCGCTAACTTCATCGTGGTATTGATGAATGATGAAGCATGACTTTCGGAGTCCGCTGACTTCATCATGGGAGTATGCGATTGGTGAAGCATGATCTTCGGGTCCGCTGACTTCATCATGAGCGAGGTGATATATCGGTGAAGCATGACTTTCGGGTCCGCTGACTTCATCCGGTGTTAAGATTGGTGAAGCACGACCTTCGGGGTCCGCTGACTTCATCAGGAGAGTAGTGTTACGTCGGCATGGCATAACATTATCGGGAAATGCGAGTACCGGTGGGAAATGAGAGTACCATTCTTGAGTTGTGTTGTGGGAACTATCGGTTGTGTTATACGCCGATGGTGGGGTCGTGAGGACCGTGTGGTGTGATTTGTGATGCGATAGCCGTGTTTCGCTCACATGTTATCACGGGTGTGACAATAGCCGATTTTGTACACCTTAGGACTAGCGTTGCCATAGTCGTTTTGGGCGCTATCGGTTTTAACCGTTTGTGATGATGTTACGGTAGTTGCGTATGGGTCGTATTGCGCACTACAAGGGATGTTTAGTGATTGGTGTTATCCGTAAGGATTCGTTCGGATCGGTCTTCATCGTTTCGGGTTGTTGACCTTGGATTGAGACTTGGTTGCTTTTAGCATTGTACTCGGTAAGGGTACGCTAAGGGGTTGATATCTCGGTTCGAGATTTGGTTGAGTTTTTTCCCGATGTTAGGGAATGAGCATGGTTTAGTGCTCGGGATTGTGAATTGATAAATCGCGTGTGACGATTTAGTTGTTAAAGGCGATTCATTGGGAAGGATTGCTTAGGAAGGTCGGATTGGGGCTATGTTTGAGGACCGTTGAGTGAGGTCTGTTCGGTTACGTGTTGCGGATCACGAGGACGCGATCGTGTTTAAGTGGGGGAGAGTTGTAAGACCCTATTTCTGTTTCTGACATTTTAGTTATTCGGGACGCCGTCCAAGAATTTGGGACGCCGTCCCATGTGTCTGTCGGGCCAGCTGTGGGATTTCAAGATTTTTAGAGGGGTATGTTGGTCTTTTCACATGGTGGCCGGTTTTAAGCCATAAATGGGTAAATGTTGAGCTCTTTCAACCCTATCTTCACCAACAAAACACTCTCAACCATTTTTAGTGAGAGAGCAAGGGTTTTAGAGAGAGAGAGGTTGATTTGGAGAAGAAGGAGTCGGATTCTCGCAAAAGCTCGGGTTCTAAAGTTGTTTATCTCGCTCCTAGCTACGTTGTGGTGGTATTGGTAAGCTCAAACTCCGAATTTCATTTGTTAAATTTGATATTCAAGTTAGGGTTTTGAGTTAGTTTGTTATGAAACCCTTTTAGATGATGAAATGGGTTTATGGTGACTTGTTGTTCTTGTCACTTGGCGGGTTTTGGGTCGGTTGACGTTTTAGCGTTGTTTAGGGTTTGATCTTGAGTTTAATCACTAGGTTTAGTGATTATGGAAGTGGTGAAACTCTTTTGGGTGAGTTTGGTTAACTAATTTTGAAATGGGTCAAAATTAGGGTTTTGGTGTCAAAATGGGTATGGCACGTGTTTAACACTTGTGTTCGGGTTTAATTGGTGTGTTAGGACCATTTTCACTCGTGTTAGTGATTATTGGTTAGTTTTGGGCGCGGTTTGTACTTGGAAGTGCATTTGGGTCGAAATTGCACTAAGTGTCATATGGGTTGGTTTGTAAGTCAACCCTAATCGTGTTATTGTATTTGTGATAATGGAATAGGTACTTTCCATTGGCGCGTTACAGATTATTCGGAAGCATTCATCAAGACGACGAGGTGAGTGTTAATATCCTATGTGCATATGTATGTGTAGGATGGGTGCGGGTCGGGGTGAAGTGTTTCTTGGTTATAGAGCTCACTTCACATATACGTGGATTTGATGGACTTGTGTATAGGTCTAATTGGCACGGTTGTGCGTTTTGGTTGGCCACCTTTGGCGGGGTACACAATTTGTGTGTACATTATCACACGCGGTATGATGTGGATTATATAACCCCGATGGCGAAGGGTTAATATTGTGATGCGGACTTAGATATAACCCCAATGGCGAAGGGTAGTATTGTGAGTGGAATAATTATACGTATGTGTATATGGCGTATTTATTTGTGAATGTTATGGTGTGAACCACGAGCCGGTAGCACTATAAAATAATTGATGTGAACCACGAGCCGGTAGCATCGAGTGTGAACCACGAGCCGGTAGCACTATAAAATAATTGATGTGAACCACGAGCCGGTAGCATCGAGTGTGAACCACGAGCCGGTAGCACTATAAAATAATTGATGTGAACCACGAGCCGGTAGCATCGAGTGTGAACCACGAGCCGGTAGCACTATAAAATAATTGATGTGAACCACGAGCCGGTAGCATCGAGTGTGAACCACGAGCCGGTAGCACTATAAAAGAGTATGACTCAATTGCGTATGGTGTGAACCACGAGACGGTAGCACCATAGCGTTATGGTTAACCTTAGGAGTTTTACGCGTTGTTATATATATATTGTATACGTATAATGTCGTATTGACGTGATGTAGCTAACCTTCTGGTTGTAGCTTATTGGCATTGTTCGCAACGTTGTTTGCGAACTTACTATATTGTTGGTGTTGTTAGCTTGTGCTTAATGAACGTACGGTATGCTAGGTTTAGCTTGCCTTATACTTGGATGCTTCGGTATGCTCTATTTGATTATTATTGTGGCGTGTCCATTTTATACATATATATGTATGTAGTATATTTTCACTCACTAAGCGTTAGCTTACCCTCTCGTTGTTTACATTTTTATAGATTGCATGGATGCGGTGGCTCGGGTAAGCGCGGGGACTAGTGGACTTGCGTAGTTGCTTTAGAAGACTTGCTTTTGGATTTGATTAGGATTGGGTAGCGTGTCCCCAATCCCATGCTCGGTCTATGATTTTGTATAAACTAATGGGTCGAAATAGTCACTTGTGGTATTTTGGGTGGATGTGGGCCCGGTGTCGTAAAACTCGGTTTTTATTGTGAAAAACTCTTAGATTAAACTATTGTAATATATTGTGAAAGTGTTTTGGTTTAAAAGTGTCGGGAAGGTTTTCGCCCGCGTGAGTTCGAAAAACTGATCAGAATGTTTTAGTGCATCTGGACGCCGTCCCAGATGTCTGGACGCCGTCCAGTCTTAAGAGCTGGACGCCGTCCAAGCTTTTGGACGCCGTCCAGATCAACTGTTTCAGAAATTTTTTTTTGTGGCACGTTTTCGGATGGTTAACGGGTTGGGTCGTTACATAAAATTCTACGACGAGGTTATGAGCGTGTCACCTTCAAAATGGGTTTTTGAGCGGGATAGAGCTAAGAAAATTATGGGTTATTGCCAAGGAGGTTATGGGTAATGTTCGAGGGTAAATTTGTGAATCAAATCTAGTGTTTATCATCTCTGTTGTGTCTACGTACTTTCCTACAATATTAAATCTCAATATTGATACGTAAGCACTCATATTTTATCTTTTATACATTAATTGTGTATCCATGTCTAGTGCTAGAGTATATATATTTATGCATGCTTATATGCTAAATTTTGTCGTTAAACAGTTATGATGAATCACGAAGTAAATACATATATTACTGATAAAAGGTATATGATATGCATGTTTTTGGAAAGCTGGCGAAAAATCAATAACTTTTCATTTAGAAATCGCGTAATTTCGGTGAACGAATTAAAAGATATGATCAACTGAATTATGATTGACATTGATTGAAATTGCTTTTGAAACTTGTTTGTAAGAATGATAAATTGGATTTTTGAATATTACCAGCCAAGTAAATGAATCCATATATAAGGCACGTCTCGTTTTGTTGAATTATTGTCAAAATTGACTTTTTGAAACGACTTTGAATAACTTTTGTATGCCGATATCGAGCATTAGGATTGTTATACACTATGACCTGACCTAGCTTGATAGACATTTATTGACCAATATATGTTCTCTAGGTTGAGATCTACGGTTATTTGGTAATCCGAGTTTCGATCACATTTTGGTGAACGACTTTATATGCTGCTAAGGTGAGTTTCATTTGCTCCCTTTTTAATTGCTTTTGCAATCTATATTTTTGGGCTGAGAATACATGCACTTTATTTTAAACGCAATGGATACAAGTACATACTAAATTCTACACCGAGTTTGAACCAAAAATTCCTTAGCTTTGGTAACTAGTAACTACCGGTTATAAGAACTGGTGGGCGAGAATAGTTGTATATGGATCCATAGGGCTTGACATCCCCGTCTGTTCCAGGTATAGAAACCCTAGCTTGAACTATAAAACAGATGTATGCTATTTGAGTTTAGTACACGTTGGTTTGCGTGTATTGTACATGTTGGTTGCATGTATGTTAAAACAGGGGTACTTATTATATAAACGTTAAAGTTTAGTTACCAGGGTGCTCAATTTTGTAGAATATTTTGATAAACGTTTCTGGATTGAACAACTGAAATCTTGTGATCCACCTTTATATACAGATTATGTGCAACATTAAAACTATGAACTCACCAACCTTTGTGTTGACACTTGTTAGCATGTTTATTCTCAGGTTCCCTAGAAGTCTTCCGCTGTTTGCTTATATGTTAGACAAGCTATGTGCATGGAGTCATACATGGCATATTTTTCAAGGAAACGTTGCATTCAACAAATCATCACCATGTATCTTATTTTGACTGCATTATCAACGGAAGTATTATTGTAAATTATTATATTACGGTGATTGTCTATATGTAGAAATCATCAGATGTCGAAAACCTTTGATTTAAATATTCATTTATGGTGTGCCTTTTCAAAAGAATGCAATGTTTACAAAACGTATCATATAGAGGTCAAATACCTCGCAATGAAATCGATGAATGACGTGTTCGTCCATATGGATTTGGAGCGATCATCACAACTACCTTTAAAGCCCTTTTTAAAAAAAAAAACCGCCCGAAATCGGGCTCGAACCTGTGACCTCCCACAACCCAATCACCTCCCTTAACCACCTGCTCCATTCAGTTTTTCTAATTATAAATCAAACCCGATTTTATTTAACCCCTTTACTGTGTTCATCATCTCCCTCATGAAATCAAATCAAACTCAACTAAATCATAACCGCGAATTACATAATCGATTTAGGACGTAATATACAACATATAAACACTTATATGCGATCAATTGATTTGAGAAAAAAAAATGTAAAAGGAAACAGACCCCTACTGTTCGTCGTTATTAAGGAAGGAAGAAAAAAATGATTTTTGATTTCTATAACGTTTTAGACCAAGTTTACAACATGAAATAGATTTTAAATGATTCCAAGAAACTTTCCAAATCCTCAATTGATCTTGAATCATAACAGATAACACGAATTTTATTGAAGAACAATGGTTGACTTTTTTTGTTCAAAAACTTAGACTCAAAAATTCATACTCGATATTACGAATTGTTTTTTGAGACTTTGCAGATAGTTTCATGACTTGAGTTAGATCCCTTCTGCATTTTTAAAATTTTAAAAAGATTGGATTTTTGGGTTGTTGATAAACATGAACACGAATAGAGGTGTTCATGGTTTATTCGATACAGTTTAAAAATAATTGATAATTGATAATAATGATAGAAGAATAGAATGACTCCTCACTGATCAACACTAGTTATCTGTGGTCTTGTAGCAAAACAGTCGACAAGAAATACTGATATATTCGATCATGGTGAAAAATAAATAAAATAATAAAAAAATATGAAAACGATGGATAACAAAGTTTTGGATCGTATTGTGGTTACTTTCATCAACTAGAAATAGTTTTCATCAATCAATTACAGTGTTTGAATGAGATTGGAAACTGATTGGATCCTTATGGGTATATATAGAATCGTATTTATAATTAAATTTATATCTATATATATGAATTTATATCATTTTAACTATTATATATATATATATATATATATATATATATATATATACTGTATTTATTTACTTATCTGTTATATATGTCTTTATATATTTATATTTACCTATATCTGTATATGAAATTTTGTATATAAATCTGTATTTTTATGTATGCATATGTATTTTATAATTATATATCTTATTCATATATATATATATATATATATATATTAAATTCTAAAAAAAAAAATTAATCTAATCTTTATAAATATATTAATACTATCAATAATTAATAATACTAATAATAATATTACTAAAAATAATTATATTATTGATATTGTTCCTTAATAATAATTCTAGTAATGATAATGATATTAATATAATTGTTATATTCAAACTTGTAATTAAGTTTAATATACTACCATTTATTATAATTGATAATGCTAAAAACGAACATATAATTCATAGCATTATTCCTCAAGAAAGACAAGCTTTTAGTTGCAATTGTTCTATTTACAAGTGATATTCGTTTAAATAATAAAAGGTGAAGACAAAAGGCAGATTCGACAAATTGAAGACAAAAAGGTCCAAAGAGCTAAAAAGTACAAGATACAATCAAAAAGGTTCAAAATATTGATGAGGAACGTCTCAAAATGACAAGAGTACAAGTTACAAGACGCAAAGTACACGATATAAAATAATACGCGAGGACGTCCGAAAATCCGGAACCGGGACCTGAGCCAAGAAGAAACGCCCGACGCAACGGACCAAAAATATCTAGTCTACTATGCACAAGAATATAATATAATATATATATAATTATATATAATTATATATTATATATATTATTATTATTATATTACGTCGGCAAGAAGAAAACAAAAGTAGTTGGCTGAATCCAGGGTGGCCATGCGACTCGCATGGCCAGAAGCACAAAACCATGCGAGTCGCATGGTGTGAGATTGCTGGTCAGGTCCTATAAAAAGCCAGTTTTCTGACTTTTTTAATCATCTTTTTCTCTTCCTCTTCATACGAAGTAATATATTTATATTTATAATTTATATTTTAATTTTAATTATAATTCTAATAATAAGGGTATGTTAGCGAATGTTGTAAGGGTGTAAGTCGAAATTCTGTCCGTGTAACGCTACGCTATTTTTAATCATTGTAAGTTATGTTCAACCTTTTTATATTAATGTCTCGTAGCTAAGTTATTATTATGCTTGTTTAAAACGAAGTAATCATGATGTTGGGCTAATTACTAAAATTGGGTAATTGGGCTTTGTACCATAATTGGGGTTTGGACAAAAGAACGACACTTGTGGAAACTAGGCTATGGGTTATTAATGGGCTTTATATTTGTTTAACTAAATGAAAGTTTGTTAATGTTAATATAAAGATTTACAATTGGGCGTCCCTATAAATTACCATATACACTCGATCGGACACGATGGGCGGGGTATTTATATGTACGAATAATCGTTCATTTAACCGGACACGGGAATGGATTAATAGCCACTAGAATAATTAAAACAGGGGTGAAATTACATTCAAGGGTAATTGGTGTAATTGTTAACACAGTAGTAAAACCTTGGTTTACACGCAGTCGATAACCTGGTGTATTCATTAAACAAAGTATTAAAACCTTGTTACAATTCGAATCCCCAATTAGTTGGAATATTTATCTTCGGGTATAATAATAATTTGACAAGGACACTTGCAATTTATATTTATGACTGATGGACTGTTATGGACAAAAACCAGACGGACATATTGAATAATCCAGGACAAAGGACAATTAACCCAAGGGCATAAAACTAAAATCAACACGTCAAACATCATGATTACGGAAGTTTAAATAAGCATAATTCTTTTATTTCATATTTAATTTCCTTTATTTTATATTTAATTGCACTTCTAATTATCGCACTTTTATTTATTGTTATTTAATCGCACTTTTAATTATCATACTTTTTAATTATCGCAATTTTATTATCGTTATTTCATTATCGTTATTTACTTTACGCTTTAATTTAAGTCTTGTATTTATTTTATACATTAGGTTTTAACTGCGACTAAAGTTTTAAAATCGACAAACCGGTCATTAAACGGTAAAAACCCCCCTTTATAATAATAATATTACTTATATATATATTTGTATTTTTAATAAAAGTAAACTAATATAGCGTTGAGCTTTGTTTAAAGATTTCCCTGTGGAACGAACCGGACTTACTAAAAACTACACTACTGTACGATTAGGTACACTGCCTATAAGTGTTGTAGCAAGGTTTAAGTATATCCATTCTATAAATAAATAAATATCTTGTGTAAAATTGTATCGTATTTAAGAGTATTTCCTAGTAAAATTTAAAACTATTTTATATACACCTCGTTCGACATCAAGTATTTTTGGCGCCGCTGCCGGGGAACGCTCGAAGCGAAACGCCATATTTTTAATTTTTAAGTTATAATTAGTTTTTGTAAAATTTATATTTTTGTTTAAATAATAAAGAAAAAAAAAAAAAAAAAAGAGCTTTTAAAAACCGAAAAGAAAAAAAAAATATACTTATATATATTTTTAAGATTTTTATTTACAAAATTATCAAATATTTCTATTTTTAGTTTTATAAAAATATAAGTTTTTATTTAAACTATATAAATATTTTATATTAAATAGAAAAACAGAAAAAAAAAAAAAAAAAATAATAATAATAATAATCGGGCCAAGGTACTGTAGCAGCCCAACTTTTGGCCTGGATCCGAACCCCATGCGAGTCGCATGAGATTTCAACTAAACCCCATGCGAGTCGCATGAGGGGTCTGACAGGGCCACATTCAAACCCTAATTTCGCATTTAATGCGTATTAATTTATTATTATTATTTAAACCCTAGTTTTATTTATTATTATTAATTAAGTTTTAGTTATTTAAATTAATTATTACTTTTAACTAGTTTTAATTATATAATACTTAATACTTTAAATTATAAAATATAAAAATAATATTTTTATAAAATCTAATATTTTTATAACTTTTAATAACTTTTAATATTTTGTACCTTTTTAATCGTTGTAGCGTAACTTTTGTATTTTTAACTCATATTTAATTTTAAACTTAGTTTTTGCTATAGTTATTTTTACTTCTAGATTTTTAGGCTTTGCCGTAGAATTCCTTAAGTGCTTTTTCTTTAGACTAAGATTTAGGTGCTTTAGAATTTTGCGACGCCTTTTTACGTTTTAGTTTCTTTTTAAGTTATTTCCATTTGGGATTTAGTTTTTCTTGTAAGCTTTAATATTTTTAGACCTTTTACTATGTATCAATTATCATTCCAATTAGTAATTTCAATTTGCGATTATAATTTTAAGTTAGTTGTAGTAATAAGGTTAAATTAGTTAAGTATTTTTAAGTTTTTATAAGTTTCTTTTATTTTTCCGTCACCTTTTATTTTTCAACCATTTTTCTTTTTCGACCTTTTTCGACGAACTCTTTTTCTCTCTTATTTCTCGCTATTCTAGTTTTAGGACTTAGAATTTTTTCTACTTCTTATCTAAATTTCTTAAAATTACGAAAATTTATTTTAAGTAGTTAAATTGATAGACATAAAAATTTTCTGGTTCGTAGTAATAGTTGGATTTGTACGTGGACCGGGTTATTGGAGCCAAACAGTCCTCAATTATATTGAGACCAAACGAATCCTGCCCCTCTGCTGCATCTTTTGGCTATTCGAAACGTGGGCAAAATCAGAAAAGTCTATTGATTGGATAACTTATTATAATTTTTCTTTCCTTTTAAAAACTAATAGGATATTCAGTGAATGCACCGAGCAAGACGTTCACCACCTTTTGTACGTTCACCACCTTTTGTACGTTCACCACCTGTAACTCGATCAAGACATCGTTTAACAAATATAACCGCCGTTGATTTTTCTTTAGAATCGTCATCCAGTCGACCAAGTACTTCAGTTCAAATTACCGATAATCCATTTTTTGAACCCGACCTCACAATTGAGAATCCAGAAAATATTCAGGAACGGTTCATAGATCCTGAACCATTAAACTTTCCTCCGGAACCACCAATCATTCAAACAGAGATTGTTGAGGAACGAACCATTAAATCAGAATCATCTAGTGATACCGATTCAACAAATTCAATTATGGAGAATCTGGAACCTTTAAGTATGGAAGACCGAATGAGAGCTAAACGCACTGGCCAAGGTCACGCAATTACTCATCCAGACATTAATGCGCCAGATTATGAAATCAAAGGACAAATTTTACACATGGTGACTAATCAATGCCAATTTAGTGGTGCGCCGAAGGAAGATCCAAATGAACATCTACGTACCTTTAATAGGATCTGCACACTATTTAAAATACGAGAAGTGGAGGATGAACAGATATATCTCATGTTATTTCCCTGGACTTTAAAGGGAGAAGCCAAAGATTGGTTGGAATCGTTACCTGAAGGGGCGATCGATACATGGGATGTTTTAATTGACAAATTTCTTAAACAATTTTTTCCTGCATCTAAAGCCGTAAGACTTCAAGCAGAAATTGTTACGTTCACACAAAAGCCAAATGAAACTCTATATGAGGCGTGGACAAGATATGGAAAGTTATTAAGAGGATGTCCGCAACATGGTTTAGACACCTGTCAAATAGTACAAATATTCTACCAAGGATGCGACATCACTACAAGAAAAGACATAGATATAGCAGCTGGTGGTTCGATTATGAAGAAAACCGAAACTGATGCGTACAAAATTATTGATAATACTGCTTCCCACTCACATGAGTGGCACCAAGAAAAAGATATCATTAGATCATCTAAAGCAGCTAGAGCCGATTCTAGCCATGACTTAGATTCCATTTCCGCAAAGATAGATGCTGTGGAAAGACGAATGGAAAAGATGACTAAGGATATTCATGCTATACGAATTAGTTGTGAGCAGTGTGGAGGACCACATTTGACAAGAGATTGTCTAAATATTGAATTAACAATGGAACAAAGAGAGAATATTTCATACATAAACCAAAGGCCTGGAAATAATTATCAGAATAATTATCAACCGCCAAGACCGATTTACAATCAAAACCAGAACTATAACCGAAATATTCCATACAACAACCAACAAGGTCCTAGCAATCAACAAGTATCCAATAATACTTACAATCAGCAAAGACCGAATTTTCAAAACAAACCACCACAACAAACCGATGATAAAAAGCCGAATTTAGAAGATATGATGACGAAGCTAGTTGAAACTCAAACGCAGTTTTTCACATCTCAAAAACAAACCAATGAACAAAATGCTCAAGCATTTAGAAATCAACAAGCTTCTATTCAAAATCTAGAACAAGAAGTAAGTAACCTAGCAAGGTTAATAGGTGAAAGAAAACCGGGAAGTCTACCTAGTGATACAAATGCTAACCCCCGGAACGAAACAGCTAAAGCTATTACCACAAGAAGTGGTACAACACTTAAACCACCTGAAATACCTGTAACTTCTGATGAAACTATTCCTACTCCACAAGAACCACAACCTGATCAAGATAAGGAAAAAGAACCGGTAGTTGAAAAGGTTAATGAAGATAACACAGTTAAGGATAAACCTTATGTTAAACCATACCAACCACCACTTCCTTACCCGAGTAAAATGAAGAAGGAAAAACTAGAAGCCGAGCAATCCAAATTCTTGGATATGTTTAAACAGATAAATGTAAATCTTCCTTTCATTGATGTGATTTCAGGAATGCCAAGGTATGCTAAATTCTTGAAAGATCTAATCACGAATAGAAAGAAAATGGAAGAACTCTCGGCTGTCACTATGAATGCTAATTGTTCAGCAGTGCTGTTGAATAAGATACCAGAAAAACTATCTGATCCAGGAAGTTTCACAATTCCATGTTTTCTGGGTAGTCTTAGTTCAATAGAAGCATTAGCAGATTTAGGTGCTAGTATAAATCTAATGCCGTATTCACTATACGCTAAACTAGACCTTGGAGAATTGAAACCAACCAGAATAAGCATACAACTAGCCGATAGATCAATAAAATATCCTAGAGGGATAATGGAGAACATGCTAGTTAAAGTTGGTACTTTAGTATTTCCAGTAGATTTTGTTGTTTTGGACATGGAAGAAGATTCTCAAGTTCCTCTCATATTAGGAAGACCATTCTTAAACACGGCTAAAGCAATGATAGACGTGTTCGGTAAGAAACTGACCCTAAGTATAGAGGATGAGAGTGTTACCTTTTCAGTGGATAGAGCCATGCAACAACCACAATCTGCAGATGATACATGTTATTATATTCAAACTATAGATGCACATGCAGAATTATTAGAAGAATTTCCAGAATTACAAGGAACAGGAGAATGTTCTTTAGGAGAAGGAAATGAACCAATTGATGAAGCTGAAATGTTAGCTACACTTATAGCTAATGGATATGAACCAACAACAGAAGAAATTCAAATGCTAAAAGAAGAAGACAGATATCGATATAAATCATCGATAGAAGAACCTCCGAAATTAGAGTTAAAGCCGCTTCCAAACCATTTGGAATACGCTTATTTACATGGTGAATCTGAATTACCTGTAATAATATCGTCTTCTCTTACTGAAAATGAGAAATCACAACTCATTTCTGTGTTGAAAGCTCATAAACCAGCCATTGCATGGAAGATTCATGATATTAAAGGAATAAGTCCTTCGTATTGCACACATAAAATCCTTATGGAAGAAGGTCATAAAACGTATGTGCAACGCCAACGAAGACTAAATCCTAATATGCAAGATGTAGTTAAGAAAGAGATTATTAAACTGCTAGATGCAGGTTTGATATATCCAATCTCTGATAGTCCATGGGTAAGCCCAGTTCAATGCGTGCCTAAGAAGGGTGGCATGACTGTCATTACAAATGAGAAAAATGAGCTTATTCCTACTAGGACTGTAACAGGATGGCGTGTATGTATTGATTATAGAAAATTAAATGACGCCACCAGAAAAGATCACTTTCCCTTACCTTTCATAGATCAAATGTTGGAAAGATTAGCCGGAAATAGTTACTATTGTTTTCTAGATGGATTTTCCGGATATTTTCAAATTCCAATAGCACCCGAAGATCAAGAGAAAACCACATTCACGTGCCCTTATGGTACTTTTGCTTACAAACGCATGCCATTTGGACTTTGCAACGCCCCTGCAACCTTTCAAAGGTGTATGATGGCGATTTTTCACGACATGATAGAAGAATGCATGGAAGTATTCATGGATGACTTTTCAGTCTTCGGTGATACATTTAAATCATGTCTAGTTAATCTGGAACGAATGCTAATTAGATGCGAAAAATCAAATCTAGTACTTAATTGGGAGAAATGCCATTTCATGGTTAAAGAAGGCATAGTTCTTGGACATAAAATTTCAAAAGAAGGAATTGAAGTGGATAGAGCTAAAGTAGATGTAATTGCTAAACTTCCACATCCCACCAATGTTAGAGGAGTTAGGAGTTTTCTAGGGCATGCCGGTTTTTACCGACGTTTTATAAAAGATTTTTCTAAAATTGCCACTCCTATGAATAAACTCCTAGAAAAGGATGCGCCATTCATCTTTTCAGATGAATGTATCAAATCTTTTAATATTCTTAAAGAAAAACTCACTAATGCGCCGATCATGATAACACCAAATTGGAATCTACCATTTGAACTAATGTGCGATGCAAGTGATTTTGCAATGGGAGCCGTTTTAGGACAAAGGATTGAAAAACGATTTCAACCTATATATTATGCTAGTAAGACATTACAAGGAGCACAAACGAACTATACAACTACTGAAAAAGAACTCCTTGCTATTGTCTTTGCTTTTGACAAATTTCGATCATATCTCGTTCTAGCAAAAACGGTGGTCTATACCGACCATTCTGCTCTTAGATACCTATTTTCAAAACAAGATGCTAAACCAAGATTAATCCGTTGGATCTTACTCTTACAAGAGTTTGATATTGAAATCCGAGATAAAAAGGGAGCAGAAAATCTCGCCGCTGATCATCTTTCTCGTCTTGAAAATCCCGAATTAGAAGTTCTGAATGAATCGGCCATACAAGACAACTTTCCTGATGAATATCTATTGAAGATAGATTATAAAGAAATCCCATGGTTTGCAGACTATGCAAACTACTTAGTTTGTGGATTCCTTGAAAAAGGATTATCGTACCAAAGACGAAAGAAATTCTTCAGTGATATAAAACACTATTTCTGGGAAGATCCACATTTGTTTAAAAGTTGTCCCGATGGAATAATACGCCGATGTGTATTTGGAGATGAAGCTAGTAAAATTTTAAACCATTGTCACACAGGACCAACAGGAGGGCATTATGGGCCTCAACTAACAGCAAGAAAAGTTTATGAAGCTGGATTCTATTGGCCTACAATTTACAAAGACGCACACCTTCTTTGCAAATCCTGTGATGCATGTCAAAGGGCCGGAAGAATAAGTCAACGTGATGAAATGCCACAAAATGTCATCCAAGTATGTGAAGTATTTGACATTTGGGGTATTGACTTTATGGGTCCATTTCCAAAATCTCATAATAATTTATATATACTCGTAGCCATTGATTATGTATCTAAATGGGCGGAAGCACAAGCTCTCCCAACTAACGATGCACGAGTTGTAGTCAACTTTTTAAAACGTCTTTTTGCAAGGTTTGGAACACCGAAAGCTTTAATAAGTGATCGGGGTACTCATTTCTGTAATAATCAACTTGAGAAAGTTCTTAAAAGATATGGAGTAACTCATAAAATCTCCACCGCATATCATCCACAAACAAGTGGACAAGTTGAAAATACCAACCGAGCCTTAAAACGTATTCTAGAGAAAACCGTAGGATCAAATCCGAAGGAATGGTCCATTAAATTGGAGGATGCACTCTGGGCTTTTAGAACAGCCTACAAAACTCCAATTGGAACCACACCTTTTAGACTTGTTTATGGAAAAGCGTGTCATCTTCCAGTAGAAATTGAACACAAAGCATTTTGGGCTTTGAAGACATGTAACCTTGATTTACATGAAGCCGGACGTCTACGATTAAGTCAACTAAACGAATTAGAAGAATTAAGACATGAAGCATACGAAAATTCGTTAATCTATAAAGAAAGAACGAAGAAATGGCATGATAAAAGAATCAGAAGTTCAAAAGAATTCAAAGAAGGAGACAGAGTTCTTCTTTTCAATTCACGATTCAAGCTATTTCCTGGAAAATTGAAATCAAGATGGTCTGGACCATTCATAGTCAAAAGAGTTTTCCCATACGGAACGATAGAATTGATAAATTCAAATGGGATTGAATTTAAAGTTAATGGTCACAGAGTTAAACATTACATACAGGGTCCAATGGAAGTCGACAACGAAGTTAATCACAATTTCGACACCACAGCTAACTAAGTGTGGGGAGAATCAAGTCTTTAAAGGATAATATGTATTTCTGTTAGAGTTAGATTGTCTGTTTTCGTGTAGTTCTCGAAAATGGAACACGTATGGTCTTTCCCTAGCAGACCCTAAAGAACTAGTCTTCTCCCCCCATTCTGAATTTTTATTTTTTTTTTAGGTTTTTACGAAATGAAGACTGCCTGTGAACTAAACCATGGTCTAATGCTACACGCTTTGATCACTAAACGAAATAATGACATACTCCCGAGTGAAATAGTATCAGTAATCAGAGAAAGAATGGACGGAGTTAGAAAAGGATCCAGATGCGAAGATAATAAGTTACAATTTGGTAAAGGAAAATCAAAATCCGCAGCGAAAAGAAGAGCACGACACCTAGAACGATGTCACAAATGCGGAAAATGGTCACATGGAGGTAAATGTTCAAATAATCAAACCTATTCAAATACCGAATTTGTTACTTTATGCAGAGACGGACCGTTCATATGTTTAGAAGAAAAGACAATGAATGCTCGAGGTTACGCCTATGCAGCCATGGAAGACCAATTAAACCGACTATCTTATGAATACAATAGATCATATAACTAAGAAATCTATTTCACAGGTATGTCTGTACAGTTTTTATTTTTATTTTTATTTTTTACCTTTTGATAATAAACGCTAATTTGTTCGCTAAAAAGTATTAAATTGGTATTAAATAAAATTAGGTTTGGCGACCGAAATTATTGATATCGTTCGAAAATTTATTACATCACTGCGAAATTTAACGTTTATTCTTAAGGTATAAATATCTTTAATCAATCAACCCAAAATATTTCAAAAATTCGTCATGAGTTAAATTAGGTCTTGGAACCGAAATTACTTTACCGAAAAGAGGGGCGCATATTTTTGATAATATTTGATTGATTACAGAGGGATAAAAAGACAAAAAGATTTTTAATTTTATTTTTACCATGTTTTTAAAATTAATATTTAAACCTTAAATTAATATTGTAAACTTTATATAAACAATATTTTTAAAATTGTAAATATTTGAAAAATTAATATAAGTTTAATATGAATTTATAAATTTTTAAATTAAGTTTGGTGTGAATTTTTAATTTTTAAAATATTAATTTTTAATTTTATGCATTTCAAATTTTAAGTTTGGTGTGAATTTTTAATTTTAATTTTGAATTTTATATTTAAGTTGTGTGAATTTAAAAACAAAAATTTACTTTATCTCATTAAGTTAAGAATATGATTTTTAAAATTCGTCGTAAGTTGAAGACTAGGTCTTTGAACCGAAATTGCTTTACCCGAGGGAGGGACGAGAACTTTTATTATCATTATTTTTAATCTTTTTGATTTAAAGTATGCCAAAAACATTAAAAAACCCAAAAATCTTAGCTTTTAAAACAATCGCTAAAAAAAAGACAAATTTTAAAATTTTGTCGAGGGACGGACTAGGGCATCGTCCCGAAACGACCTCGTCTTAAAAAGAAACAAAATTTTTAAAAAATTTTATTAATTCTATGTTTTAAAAGTATAAGGTTTTATAAAAAAAAAAAAAAAAAAAAAAAAAAAAAAAAACCCTGGAATTACACCCCATGCGAGTCGCATGGGGATGGGCAAGAAGCCATGCGACTCGCATGGATGTAAAAAACTGGACAGGATCAAAAGCTCAGCGAGTTCTGCTTCTTTCTCACAATACACACACATATACACGAAAACTCTCCCAAACTCTCTCAAAAATCCGCCATTTTTCACCAAATTTCTTGCAAAACTTCACAATAATCATGCCTAGATTCAGTAGTCTCAACCCCTTCAGGAGAAAGGTAAAGATTTCACCCCTAATCTCTTTAAATTCGAATTTTTGTGTTCTTGAGCTAGAAAATTTATATTTTGATTTTGTTAAATTTAGGTGTAATTAGAGCTAAATTGATGTTATATTATGCATGTATATCCTAGATAGAAGCTATTTAACATGAATTGAAGCTAAAAACTTCAAATTTTTAAGAATCTAGGGTTTGTGTTCTTGAGCAATTTGGGGCTTTTTGATATAAACAGGTTATGGCCGATTTTTGTCATGAATTGTTGCTAAATTAAGTAGTGTAACATGTTTAGGTAGTTAATTGATCCAAACTTTGAGCCTAAACATGTTTTTGAGAATTAAAGTAGACTTTTTAAGCCTAAAAATTCATGAA
Organism: Rutidosis leptorrhynchoides; assembly: GCF_046630445.1. Taxonomy (NCBI): domain Eukaryota; kingdom Viridiplantae; phylum Streptophyta; class Magnoliopsida; order Asterales; family Asteraceae; genus Rutidosis; species Rutidosis leptorrhynchoides. Next base: position 606,052,407 of record NC_092336.1, read on the forward strand.
CTTGGATAATTTGATATAAAGGCCATTTGAAACTTGTTTCATTGCTAGTAGTGATTATTTTGGCATGTTATTTGAGATAAATGCTTATGAACTTGATGTACATTTTTCGTATATGCTTATTTGACAAAGTGTAGACTTGACAAAAATATGAAAATGAGCACTAGTTTGATTTGAATGCCATGTAACAAGTGTTTAATTGTTATAATAATTATTGTTGACATGTTTAAGAGTTTAAATGTGATAAAACATTGTACACATTTTCGTATGTAAAAGTGTAGAATTGTTATCGTTAAGAAAATGTGTATAAAATGTGTTATGAATTGAACAGGTCATCATAATTGTTTCAAGTTATTATTTTCCTAACACTAATGCATATTTGGATGCACAAATTTTGTGTTTAATGTGTTTTGCAGAAAGCCGATACTGGAGGATCAGGAGCATCATCGTCCAGGCAACCAGAGCCCGAACCGGAAATGTTTCATGAACAGGAACAACATATGCAACAAGAAGAAGAAGAACAGGAGGAGCAACATATTCCTTATCACGATCAAGATCAATTATTCGTGAATCAGTTTCGTCAATTCGCTCCACATCAAAGGATTCTGAGTTTAGACATTAATGAAGATCAGTTACACCCAAATCTGAGATTTGATAGATGTTGGATAGAGTATCCAGACTATCAAAAGAACATGCACATTCTCTACTTTAAGGTTGTTGAAATGCCAAGGGCAATTGACTGGGTACCTTTGGAAACAGTTGACCTTGCCGAACCGATTCGGCAATTATTGGTGCAAAGGTATGGTAATTCTCAGTTTAACGATTGGATGCGCCTATTTTCCATTCGTAGAACCATATATAGGGAATGGTCTATAGAATTACTTAGTACTATTAAGTTAAACAGTGATGTTAGGAGGATAGATGATAGAAGCTTTATTAGGTTTCTGTTAGGTGGACGAATGTACAGAATGTCCATGATAGATTTAGCAAGGGCCTTACAGATTTACACCCCTGCTGAACTTTTGAGCCCCGACTGTAATAGCCTGATTGCCCAAGGAGAAAGGGTAGATAGGGAATTTGATGTTAACGCTGTCTGGAGGCGTATGTCACACTTTAATGAATTTCACGCCAGTGGAAATCATACATACTTAGATATAGACAGAGCTGAACTCCGGGTGATTCATAGATTCTTAGCAAACACAATTACACAAAGGGGTAGGAATAAGGAGAAATTGACCGTAAACGATTTGTTCTACCTTAAGTGTATTAGAGACCCGAGGAGTTTCGTTAACATTCCCTATTGTGTTGGTTATTATCTCGCTAATGTAGTTTCGGGGATGAAATCGGGGAGTATTATAGGTGGTGGTATTTTCATTACTCTCATTGGAGAGTATTTAGGTGTAGATAAGCACCAAGGGGGTCCAATGAACGAAATAGAGGACGGAGGTGAAACTATAAGTTCAAACCTTTATCACGGTGCAAGGGTATTATTGATGAGACGTGGTCGGGTATATCGATACGAGGGACCTCAGCGACAGGTAGAGAGAGGTTCGGATGACGAGATGGAGGAGGCGAACAACATTATAGGAGTTGTTCGGGAGACTGCTCTTGATTTAGGTATTCGTATGGAGGATGAATACATGACGAACTATGATAGGCATATGCAGTACGAGGCATGGCAACGCCGGAATGACTACGAGCATTCCCGGCAACGAGAGCATGGCCGATGGGATTATCATCAGCGCCAAATTATAAGCCAGTTGCAGCCTGGCGAAATGTATTATCCGACCCGACCCGCATACTATCCCGCACATCAGCCAGAGATGAGACCACCCTATGATTCATATGATTATGACGCAGCATACCAGTACACCTATAATCAGCCATGGAACCCGGACGCGAACATGAATTGGGATCCATATCCTAATTTTCCTCCTAACCCACCTCCTGATCAGTAGAGATAAGTGGTAATTTTTATTTTTATTTTAAACACTTAACATTTTATTATGTTTATGTAATGTTGGATATTTTATTATTATTGTGTACTAATATTTTTCTTATAGTTTGAAAGTGGGATGCCAAAGTTCCATTACAAATTGCATGTATGATTATATTTGTATTGTACGTATTCTATTTTATGCACAAAACAGGGTAAAACAACGCGTTTTCAAAGACTGGCATTAAGTTCAGCAAAAGCAAGTAATTTTGACGACAATGATGCAAAATGTATGTGAAATAACAACAAGACGGAATGAACAAATGACGTGCACCATTTATCATTCAGCAAACAAACGCCAATATATTTGGAAACTTTGGTAAAAATTTAATCATTTTCACACAAATCACCCTCAATAATTTAAATTGTTACTGATTTCTTGCAAATGAGGGCATTGCAAGATCTTAAGTGTGGGAAGGGGTTAAATTCTTTCGGATTTTAAAAATTTTTATATTAAACACTTGGTTACCATTAAAAATACTAGTAAAGCAGTAGTTGTATTAGAATCTAGTGCTCTCTGATAAAAAAGAACAGCCCTAGTCTTATATACTGACTACCCAATTCTAGTAAAATTTTTCAAAATTTTCAATTAAATGAATTCAAAATCATGTTTATACATATTTATGAACGATAAAACTAGGTTTTAACACCGAAATTATTGTTACCTCGGAAAGGACATAAATTGAGAAACAAACTAAAATGTTAAAATTCATTTAAAATGGAATAGAGGACGATAAAAAGGAAAATAAAAGCCAAGTGTGGGAAAATTTACCAAGTTATTTTAAACATATGTCACATATATTTGTAACAAATAACTGAAAATACTTTTGCTTTGGACTAAACTAAACTGTTTTACCCGATGAAAGAAAAGAAGAGATGGATCTACACGATGAATCAATTCCATCATTAAAAGGAAGTAAAGTCTTCCGAAAAAGAAACGCGCTTCTTGATTTAGGTCATGAAGTTGTCGTTCAGACCAGCTGTAGGTTGACGAAAAATCTAGAAAAGTCATCACTAAAATCAGCAGGAAATCCACGGACCTCAGCATTAAACAGGGTCGCCAAGTGGTCAGATTTATCCTAACCATGAGAAGGATTTATCTCGTACAATGGGGAGGCACCGTGCAAATTAGCTGGATAAGACTAATGAATCAGATCCCCAGAAAGGATAATCTCCTTAAAGATCAAAAATCAGCTTTTAAGCCTGATATTACTCAATCCTTGAGATTGACCTTAAAGATTGAGAATTACAAACTCATGGAATTCAATGATATCTAAACTCGAGCTTAAACGAGAAAATATTTTGATCAAAATTACAAACCGATTTGTTTTCTGAAAACCCTATTTTCAATGCATTCATTACCATTGAACGTAAAATCCTAGGAATTCACCTGGAATTCATTAGGTCACCTGAACCAAATCGGGTGTCAACCGTAAGAACGGTGGTTGCATAGCATGGTCGAAGACAGGACCTTGTGCCAGACCGAAAAATTATAAGGGTGAGCTTTACTATTGCTCCTACCAAGGATAGTAATTGCGTCCGACACGTTATAGACCATAATCAAAAGCATGTCACGGGACATTGCCTTAACAGTTTCTTGTTCAACGCTTTCCTTTACAACCGGACGGTAGTTTGCCGAAAGGTAATATACGGGACAAGTAAACTGGACGTGTTGCTTTCCTAATACAAGGTTAGCAAGTGGATGACACAAAACCGTGAGTTTTGAGCTAAAATTTTCAAATCTGAAACCCACCAAACCCACAAAAATATTTTGCAAACACCGGTAAAGGGTTATTCCGGAAAACTTATCTAGGGTAAAAACTAGATTTCAAAAGATCAAATGTTTTCATAAAGATCCAATTTCCTTAATGGATCTAAATTTTTATAGTCATGTGGGACTGTAAACCATATCGTCACTACCATTGTTTATACCACCGTATAGAAATCACTGATGTACAAAGTATGAAGAATAAAGAAGTGATTCTAGTATTTCAAGACAATATTGCTTGAGGACAAGCAACGCTCAAGTGTGGGAATATTTGATAATGCTAAAAACGAACATATAATTCATAGCATTATTCCTCAAGAAAGACAAGCTTTTAGTTGCAATTGTTCTATTTACAAGTGATATTCGTTTAAATAATAAAAGGTGAAGACAAAAGGCAGATTCGACAAATTGAAGACAAAAAGGTCCAAAGAGCTAAAAAGTACAAGATACAATCAAAAAGGTTCAAAATATTGATGAGGAACGTCTCAAAATGACAAGAGTACAAGTTACAAGACGCAAAGTACACGATATAAAATAATACGCGAGGACGTCCGAAAATCCGGAACCGGGACCTGAGCCAAGAAGAAACGCCCGACGCAACGGACCAAAAATATCTAGTCTACTATGCACAAGAATATAATATAATATATATATAATTATATATAATTATATATTATATATATTATTATTATTATATTACGTCGGCAAGAAGAAAACAAAAGTAGTTGGCTGAATCCAGGGTGGCCATGCGACTCGCATGGCCAGAAGCACAAAACCATGCGAGTCGCATGGTGTGAGATTGCTGGTCAGGTCCTATAAAAAGCCAGTTTTCTGACTTTTTTAATCATCTTTTTCTCTTCCTCTTCATACGAAGTAATATATTTATATTTATAATTTATATTTTAATTTTAATTATAATTCTAATAATAAGGGTATGTTAGCGAATGTTGTAAGGGTGTAAGTCGAAATTCTGTCCGTGTAACGCTACGCTATTTTTAATCATTGTAAGTTATGTTCAACCTTTTTATATTAATGTCTCGTAGCTAAGTTATTATTATGCTTGTTTAAAACGAAGTAATCATGATGTTGGGCTAATTACTAAAATTGGGTAATTGGGCTTTGTACCATAATTGGGGTTTGGACAAAAGAACGACACTTGTGGAAACTAGGCTATGGGTTATTAATGGGCTTTATATTTGTTTAACTAAATGAAAGTTTGTTAATGTTAATATAAAGATTTACAATTGGGCGTCCCTATAAATTACCATATACACTCGATCGGACACGATGGGCGGGGTATTTATATGTACGAATAATCGTTCATTTAACCGGACACGGGAATGGATTAATAGCCACTAGAATAATTAAAACAGGGGTGAAATTACATTCAAGGGTAATTGGTGTAATTGTTAACACAGTAGTAAAACCTTGGTTTACACGCAGTCGATAACCTGGTGTATTCATTAAACAAAGTATTAAAACCTTGTTACAATTCGAATCCCCAATTAGTTGGAATATTTATCTTCGGGTATAATAATAATTTGACAAGGACACTTGCAATTTATATTTATGACTGATGGACTGTTATGGACAAAAACCAGACGGACATATTGAATAATCCAGGACAAAGGACAATTAACCCAAGGGCATAAAACTAAAATCAACACGTCAAACATCATGATTACGGAAGTTTAAATAAGCATAATTCTTTTATTTCATATTTAATTTCCTTTATTTTATATTTAATTGCACTTCTAATTATCGCACTTTTATTTATTGTTATTTAATCGCACTTTTAATTATCATACTTTTTAATTATCGCAATTTTATTATCGTTATTTCATTATCGTTATTTACTTTACGCTTTAATTTAAGTCTTGTATTTATTTTATACATTAGGTTTTAACTGCGACTAAAGTTTTAAAATCGACAAACCGGTCATTAAACGGTAAAAACCCCCCTTTATAATAATAATATTACTTATATATATATTTGTATTTTTAATAAAAGTAAACTAATATAGCGTTGAGCTTTGTTTAAAGATTTCCCTGTGGAACGAACCGGACTTACTAAAAACTACACTACTGTACGATTAGGTACACTGCCTATAAGTGTTGTAGCAAGGTTTAAGTATATCCATTCTATAAATAAATAAATATCTTGTGTAAAATTGTATCGTATTTAAGAGTATTTCCTAGTAAAATAATAACTATTTTATACCCCCCTGCTTTGACATCAATAATATCACTAATTATATAATTTCATTGAAGCTTTAATATTTATTAATTATATATATATATATATATATATATATATATATATATATATATATATATATATATATATATATATATATATATATATATATATATATATATATATATATTACAATATTACATATGTATAGATTTCATATATATTTACATATTTATTTATACATCGATGTTCGTGAATCATCGGGCATATCCCAAGGTTAACTGAATCTATGTAAACAGTTTTTTTTTTAAAATTTGTGACTCATTATCACAGACTTTGCTTATCGTGTCGAATCGTATAAGATTAGGTTTAAATCTGGTCGAAAATTTTCGGGTCATCACAGTAAGCATCATACTGGGTACTGCAACGTGGTATGTGAAAAGTGTAAGACGACTGGGCACATTGGCAAAGATTGCAAGATCACCACCCCAGCTGTGAAGACAAACCCTACTGGACCAAGAAACTGTTTTGAGTCCGGTCAGCAAGGTCACTTTAAGAGCGAATGCCCGAACAAGAAGAAGGATGGAGGGCCAGCACGTGGAAGGGTTTTCATCATGAACGCCAGGGATGCCCATGAGGATCCTGACTTGGTCACAGGTACATTCACTATCAATAACCTATTTGCTTTTGTCTTATTTGATACCGGTGCCGATAGGAGTTATGTGAGTAGACATTTTTATTCTAAGATAGACTGGTCGTTAGTACCTTTAGACGTGAGCATTTTTGTTGAAGTAGCCAATGGGAAACTTGAGAAAGCTGACCAAATTGGCCGAGGAGGTATAATAAACCTAGCCGGTGTGGACTTTGAGATTGATTTGATACCCATCAAGTTGGGAAGTTTCGATGTGATAGTTGGTATGGACTGGTTGTCCAAAGTAAGAGCAGAAGTTGTTTGTGGACAGAAGATTATCCGTATACCTCGCGAAGACGGTGTTCCATTGATCATACACGGAGAGAAAGGTAGCCCAAAGTTGAACCTTATTAGTTGCATGAAGGCACAGAAAGTCACGAGGAAAGGGCGTTTTGCTATTCTGGCACATGTGAAGAAGTTAAAAACTGAGGAGAAGAGCGTTGATGTTGTGCGGATTGTGAACGAATTTTCCGACGTCTTTCCAGAAGAGTTACCTGGATTACCGTCGTCGCGATCAGTGGAATTCCAGATTGATCTAGTACCAGGAGCTGCACCTGTAACTCGTGCACCTTATCGACTTGCACCTTCCGAAATGCAAGAGTTGCAGAGTCAACTACAAGAATTGTTAGACCGTGGATTTATTCAACCAAGTTCATCACCTTGGGGCGCGCCTGTTTTGTTTGTAAAGAAGAAGGACGGATCTTTCCGCATGTGTATTGATTACTGGGAACTCAACAAGTTGACGATCAAGAATCGGTATCCCCTTCCCAGAATTGACGATCTTTTCGATCAGCTGCAAGGATCAAGCAGCTGCAAGGATCAAGCGTTTACTCTAAGAATGATTTGCGATCCAGTTATCACCAGTTGAGGGTGAAGTAGAGCGATGTGATGAAGACTACGTTCAGAACCCGTTATGGTCATTATGAATTTCTCGTAATGCCATTCGGTTTAACCAACGCACCTGTCGTGTTCATGGATCTCATGAATCGCGTATGCAAACCATACCTGGACAAGTTCGTTATCGTCTTCATAGATGATATTCTCATCTACTCCAAAATTGAAGTAGAACATGAGCAACATCTCCGACTCGTACTGGAACTCTTGAGATAAGAGCAACGTTATGCCAAATTCTCCAAGTGTGAGTTTTGGTTGAAGGAAGTCCAATTTCTGGGTCATATTGTGAGCGATCAGGGTATCAAAGTTGATCCCGCAAAGATCGAAGCTATCAACAAGTGGGAAACCCCCACTACTCCAACTCATATTCCCCAATTTCTAGGCCTCGCTGGTTATTACTGAAGGTTCATTGAAGGTTTCTCTCTGATTGCACGCCCATTAACCGCACTGACTCCCAAAGGGAAGAAATTCATTTGGGCAACCGAGCAAGAGTCAGCATTTCAAACCTTGAAGCAGAAGTTGACCACCGCATCTATCCTATCCCTTCTCGAAGGCGGTGATGATTTTGTTGTTTATTGCGATGCCTCGAAAAATGGTTTTGGGTGTGTACTAATGCAATGAACAAAAGTTATTGCTTATGCCTCACGTCAACTGAAGATTCACGAGCGAAATTACACGACTCACGATCTCGAGCTATGAGCTGTTATCTTTGCATAAAACTGTGGAGACACTATCTTTATGGAACAATGAGTACCATCTTCACTGACCATAAGAGCCTCCAACACATCTTTGATCAAAAACACCTGAACATGAGACAGCGACGATGGATTGAGATGTTGAATGACTACGATTGTGAACTTCGTTACCATCCTGGCAAGGCAAATGTTGTAGCCGATGCTTTGAGTCGAAAGGAAATAATGGTATCTCTTCATGTCCGAGCCTTGAACATTACCATCCATTCGAATCTCAATAGCCAGATCCGAGTAGCCCAAGATGAGGCTCTCAAAGAGGAGAATATTTCTCAAGAACATTTGAACATCCTCGTTTCTCAATTTGAGGTCAAGTAGACTAGACTGCGGTACTTTGCCTGAAAAATCTGAGTGCCTAGTTATATGGATTTACGAAGCCTCATTCTAGACAAAGCCCACAAGTCAAGATATTCGATTCATCCAGGAGCCGGTAAGATGTACCACGATCTCAAGGAGCAGTATTGGTGGCCTAATCTCAAGAATGATGTTGCTACTTATGTTGGGAAGTGTTTGACTTATTCGAAAGTTAAGGCCGAACATCAAAGGCCATCTGGATTACTTCAGCAACCAGAAATCCCTCAATGGAAGTGGGAAAGGATAACAATGGACTTTATTACGAAACTACCAAAGACGGTGGGCGGATACGATACCATCTGGGTTATTATTGACAGTCTTACCAAATCTGAACACTTCTTAGCCATGAAAGATGTAGTGACCCGAACTTTTCCATGTTTATATATATTAATTGAGATTGATATTTACATGATTAAATGTTTCCAACATGTTAAGCAATCAAACTTGTTAAGACTTGATTAATTGAAATATGTTTCATATAGACAATTGACCACCCAAGTTGACCGGTGATTCACGAACGTTAAAACTTGTAAAAACTATATGATGACATATATATGGATATATATATAGTTAACATGATACTATGATAAGTAAACATATCATTAAGTATATTAACAATGAACTACATATGTAAAAACAAGACTACTAACTTAATGATTTTTAAACGAGACATATATGTAACGATTATCGTTGTAAAGACATTTAATGTATATATATCATATTAAGAGATATTCATACATGATAATATCATGATAATATAATAATTTAAAATCTCATTTGATATTATAAACATTGGGTTAACAACATTTAACAAGATCGTTAACCTAAAGGTTTCAAAACAACACTTACATGTAACGACTAACGATGACTTAACGACTCAGTTAAAATGTATATACATGTAGTGTTTTAATATGTATTTATACACTTTTGAAAGACTTCAATACACTTATCAAAATACTTCTACTTAACAAAAATGCTTACAATTACATCCTCGTTCAGTTTCATCAACAATTCTACTCGTATGCACCCGTATTCGTACTCGTACAATACACAGCTTTTAGATGTATGTACTATTGGTATATACACTCCAATGATCAGCTCTTAGCAGCCCATGTGAGTCACCTAACACATGTGGGAACCATCATTTGGCAACTAGCATGAAATATCTCATAAAATTACAAAAATATGAGTAATCATTCATGACTTATTTACATGAAAACAAAATTACATATCCTTTATATCTAATCCATACACCAACGACCAAAAACACCTACAAACACTTTCATTCTTCAATTTTATTCATCTAATTGATCTCTCTCAAGTTCTATCTTCAAGTTCTAAGTGTTCTTCATAAATTCCAAAAGTTCTAGTTTCATAAAATCAAGAATACTTTCAAGTTTACTAGCTCACTTCCAATCTTGTAAGGTGATCATCCAACCTCAAGAAATCTTTGTTTCTTACAGTAGGTTATCATTCTAATACAAGGTAATAATCATATTCAAACTTTGGTTCAATTTCTATAACTATAACAATCTTATTTCAAGTGATGATCTTACTTGAACTTGTTTTCGTGTCATGATTCTGCTTCAAGAACTTCGAGCCATCCAAGGATCCATTGAAGCTAGGTCCATTTTTCTCTTTTCCAGTAGGTTTATCCAAGGAACTTAAGGTAGTAATGATGTTCATAACATCATTCGATTCATACATATAAAGCTATCTTATTCGAAGGTTTAAACTTGTAATCACTAGAACATAGTTTAGTTAATTCTAAACTTGTTCGCAAACAAAAGTTAATCCTTCTAACTTGACTTTTAAAATCAACTAAACACATGTTCTATATCTATATGATATGCTAACTTAATGATTTAAAACCTGGAAACATGAAAAACACCGTAAAACCGGATTTACGCCGTCGTAGTAACACCGCGGGCTGTTTTGGGTTAGTTAATTAAAAACTATGATAAACTTTGATTTAAAAGTTGTTATTCTGAGAAAATGATTTTTATTATGAACATGAAACTATATCCAAAAATTATGGTTAAACTCAAAGTGGAAGTATGTTTTCTAAAATGGTCATCTAGACGTCGTTCTTTCGACTGAAATGACTACCTTTACAAAAACGACTTGTAACTTATTTTTCTGACTATAAACCTATACTTTTCTGTTTAGATTCATAAAATAGAGTTCAATATGAAACCATAGCAATTTGATTCACTCAAAACGGATTTAAAATGAAGAAGTTATGGGTAAAACAAGATTGGATAATTTTTCTCATTTTAGCTACGTGAAAATTGGTAACAAATCTATTCCAACCATAACTTAATCAACTTGTATTGTATATTATGTAATCTTGAGATACCATAGACACGTATACAATGTTTCGACCTATCATGTCGACACATCTATATATATTTCGGAACAACCATAGACACTCTATATGTGAATGTTGGAGTTAGCTATACAGGGTTGAGGTTGATTCCAAAATATATATAGTTTGAGTTGTGATCAATACTGAGATACGTATACACTGGGTCGTGGATTGATTCAAGATAATATTTATCGATTTATTTCTGTACATCTAACTGTGGACAACTAGTTGTAGGTTACTAACGAGGACAGCTGACTTAATAAACTTAAAACATCAAAATATATTAAAAGTGTTGTAAATATATTTTTGAACATACTTTGATATATATGTATATATTGTTATAGGTTCGTGAATCAACCAGTGGCCAAGTCTTACTTCCCGACGAAGTAAAAATCTGTGAAAGTGAGTTATAGTCCCACTTTTTAAATCTAATATTTTTGGGATGAGAATACATGCAGGTTTTATAAATGATTTACAAAATAGACACAAGTACGTGAAACTACATTCTATGGTTGAATTATCGAAATCGAATATGCCCCTTTTTATTAAGTCTGGTAATCTAAGAATTAGGGAACAGACACCCTAATTGACGCGAATCCTAAAGATAGATCTATTGGGCCTAACAAACCCCATCCAAAGTACCGGATGCTTTAGTACTTCGAAATTTATATCATATCCGAAGGGTGTCCCGGAATGATGGGGATATTCTTATATATGCATCTTGTTATTGTCGGTTACCAGGTGTTCACCATATGAATGATTTTTATCTCTATGTATGGGATGTGTATTGAAATATGAAATCTTGTGGTCTATTGTTACGATTTGATATATATAGGTTAAACCTATAACTCACCAACATTTTTGTTGACGTTTAAAGCATGTTTATTCTCAGGTGAATATTAAGAGCTTCCGCTGTTGCATACTAAAATAAGGACAAGATTTGGAGTCCATGTTTGTATGATATTGTGTAAAAACTGCATTCAAGAAACTGATTTCGATGTAACATATTTGTATTGTAAACCATTATGTAATGGTCGTGTGTAAACAGGATATTTTAGATTATCATTATTTGATAATCTACGTAAAGCTTTTTAAACCTTTATTTATGAAATAAAGGTTATGGTTTGTTTTGAAAATGAATGCAGTCTTTAAAAAACGTCTCATATAGAGGTCAAAACCTCGCAACGAAATCAATTAATATGGAACGTTTTTAATCAATAAGAACGGGACATTTCAGTTGGTATCCGAGCGTTGGTCTTAGAGAACCAGAAAATTTGCATTAGTGTGTCTTATCGAGTTTGTTAGGATGCATTACTGAGTCTGGACTTCGACCGTCTTTTCTTTAAAAATGATTGCTTAACATTTTTGTTGGAAACTATATATTTTTAACATATGAATATTATGTGATATATTAATCTCTTAACGTGTTTGATATTATGTGATAGATGTCTACCTCTAGAACAAGTCCCATTGACTCACCTAATAATAATGAAGAGTCAAATGTAAATTGGAATGATTTGTGGACTGATTCACAAGTTCCCGAAGAGGAACCGGAAGAAGAGTCGGAACCGGAAGAAGAATCGGAACCGGAAGAAGAATCGGAACCGGATGAAGAAATAGAACCGGTGGGGGAAATAATAAAACGGTTAAGTAAAAGAAAATCCTCAACCAACCGACCAAAGTTAATTATGGTCAATGGTGTTTCCGCCAAGGAAGCAAAATATTGGGAGGATTACCAATTCTCCGATGAATCGGATTCCGACGAGAATTCCGATGATGTTATAGAAATTACCCCAACTGAATTTAAAAAGGCAAAAGAAAATAATAAAGGAAAGGGCATAAAAATAGAGAAATCTAATTCCAACCCCGATGAACTTTATATGTATCGTCAACCCCCGAAGTCCTTAAGTTGTAACAATGACCCGGGAACCTCTAAACCACCAGGTTTTTCTAAACCAATGTGGACAACGACGGCTCGTATTAGGGGAACATCATATATCCCTAGAAACTTGGCAAAACGAACCAAAACCGAAGAAGAAGAAACGAGCGAGTCGGAATAAGATAGTTGTATTCGTGTGGTGTAATATATGTAATATAGTGTTCTTATGCTTTATGATATATGTAAAAATTGCTTGTATTAATAAGTATTTTTTTATGAAACTAACTCTTGTCTATTTTACAGTTTAAAAACACAAAATGGATAGACAACCCAATATTTTAAGAGACCTACCCGGAGACATGATTGATGAAATCTTGTCTAGAGTCGGCCAGAATTCTTCGGCACAACTATTTAAGGCGAGATCAGTTTGTAAGACATTCGAAGAACGTTCCAAGAATGTCTTGGTTTATAAGAGACTTTCGTTTGAAAGATGGGGGATATCACATTGGGAAACCCATAAGTTACGATGTGTTTACTTTGACGCATATATTGCGGGGAACCCAAATGCTATTTTACGCAACGGGTTAAGAAATTATTTTGACTCAATATATCCGAATATTGGACTTCGTGATTTAGAAAAAGCGGCTAACATGCAACATAAAGAAGCATGTTATGCTTACGGATTAGTAATGTTCGCTTCTCACCAAAGTGAGAACAAGAACATCGGGCTACAACTATTAAACAAAACGTTTCCACAAGTGACGGAGTCGGTAATTGGGGTAAGAAATGAGGTTTTTAGATTATTACGGGACTGTTGGACATTACGTAACCCTCGTCCCTTTGATGACGTTACAACACGCTGTCTTATCAACGGCCATAACGGTTATGTTGCACAAGACCAAGGATGGGAAGTAGTCCTAGTAAAACCAGAATGCATGACTTGTTTCTGGACGTATGAATTACGTGTCTTTATTGCCTTTGCCGAACGACTTGTGTACTAGCTAGAATTGTCTTCACAACTATCTTGTATCAAAGTTATTGTGTGCTATATTTCATGCTTTATGTAAAATAAGCGGTATTGTAAGTTTGTAAAATATTGTATAAAAGTTTGAACGCGAAATATTATTACAATCAGTTTTTCATATAGAATTGTAGTAGTTGAATTGTATATTAGCTACTAAGTATGAACTTAACGGGTAGGTACTACCCGAATTTAAACTTATAAAACGCTAATATGAAGAAAAAGCTTTTATAAATGAGTTCATATTATGCTACGAAATACTATTAACTACTCTTAATATTCTGTATGATTAACTTGTTCCATTTAACTATTTTGAAGGAAATGGCACCGACTACTCGACACACCGTGAATATGAATGAAGAGGAATTCCGTACTTTTCTAGCTTCAAACATAGCCGCAGTACAGGCTGCGCTACATACCAACAATAACCTTGGATCTAGCAGTACAGGAAATCGTGTAGGATGCACCTACAAAGAATTCACTGCCTGCAAACCTTTGGAATTTGATGGAACCGAAGGACCGATCGGATTGAAACGGTGGACCGAGAAGGTTGAATCGGTGTTTGCCATAAGTAAGTGTACTGAAGAGGACAAAGTGAAGTACGCTACGCATACCTTCACAGGTTCTGCGTTAACATGGTGGAATACCTATCTAGAGCAAGTGGGACAAGATGATGCGTACGCACTACCGTGGTCAGCATTCAAGCACTTGATGAACGAGAAGTACCGTCCCAGAACCGAGGTCAATAAGCTCAAGACGGAACTTAGAGGGTTACGAACCCAAGGATTTGATATTACCACGTACGAAAGACGATTCACAGAATTGTGCCTATTGTGTCCGGGAGCATTCGAAGATGAGGAAGAGAAGATCGACGCGTTTGTGAAAGGATTACCGGAAAGAATCCAAGAAGATATAAGTTCACACAAGCCCGCCTCCATACAACAGGCATGTAGAATGGCTCACAAACTAGTGAACCAGATTGAAGAAAGAATTAAAGAACAGACTGCTGAAGAGGCCAATGTGAAGCAAGTCAAAAGAAAGTGGGAGGAAAACGGTGATAAGAATCACCAATACAACAACAACAGCAATTACAACAATAATCGCAACAATTATCCCAACAATCGCAACATCAATCGCAACTACAACAAACGGCCCAACAACAACAACAACAACAACAACAGCAACTACAACAATCATCCCAACAACAATAATAACCGCAACAACAACAACAATCAGAAGCAGCTATGCCAAAGGTGTGAAAAGAATCACTCGGGGTTCTGCACCAAATTTTGCAACAAGTGTAAAAGAAATGGTCATAGCGCGGCGAAGTGTGAGGTCTACGGACCAGGGGTTAATAGAACGAAAGGAACAAATGGTGTCGGAACGAGTAATGGCGGAGCAAGTAGTGTCGGAGCAAGTTATGCCAATGTAGTTTGTTATAAATGTGGAAAACCAGGCCACATTATTAGAAATTGCCCGAACCAGGAGAACACGAATGGACAAGGCCGTGGAAGAGTTTTCAATATTAATGCGGTAGAGGCACAGGAAGACCCGGAGCTTGTTACGGGTACGTTTCTTATTGACAATAAATCTGCTTACGTTTTATTTGATTCGGGTGCGGATAGAAGCTATATGAGTAGAGATTTTTGTGCTAAATTAAGTTGTCCATTGACGCCTTTGGATAGTAAATTTTTACTCGAATTAGCAAATGGTAAATTAATTTCAGCAGATAATATATGTCGGAATCGAGAAATTAAACTGGTTAGCGAAACATTTAAGATTGATTTGATACCAGTAGAGTTAGGGAGTTTTGATGTGATAATCGGTATGGACTGGTTGAAAGAAGTGAAAGCGGAGATCGTTTGTTACAAAAATGCAATTCGCATTATACGAGAAAAAGGAAAACCCTTAATGGTATACGGAGAAAAGGGCAACACGAAGCTACATCTTATTAGTAATTTGAAGGCACAAAAACTAATAAGAAAAGGTTGCTATGCTGTTCTAGCACACGTCGAGAAAGTACAAACTGAAGAAAAGAGCATCAATGATGTTCCCGTCGCAAAAGAATTTCCTGATGTATTTCCGAAAGAATTACCGGGATTACCCCCACATCGATCCGTTGAATTTCAAATAGATCTTGTACCAGGAGCTGCACCAATAGCTCGTGCTCCTTACAGACTCGCACCCAGCGAGATGAAAGAACTACAAAGCCAATTACAAGAACTTTTAGAGCGTGGTTTCATTCGACCAAGCACATCACCGTGGGGAGCTCCTGTTTTGTTTGTCAAGAAGAAAGATGGTACATTCAGGTTGTGTATCGACTACCGAGAGTTGAACAAACTTACCATCAAGAACCGCTACCCACTACCGAGAATCGACGACTTATTTGATCAACTACAAGGCTCGTCTGTTTATTCAAAGATTGACTTACGTTCCGGGTATCATCAAATGCGGGTGAAAGAAGATGATATTCCAAAGACTGCTTTCAGAACACGTTACGGTCATTACGAGTTTATGGTCATGCCGTTTGGTTTAACTAATGCACCAGCTGTGTTCATGGACCTTATGAACCGAGTGTGTGGACCATACCTTGACAAGTTTGTCATTATTTTCATTGATGACATACTTATTTACTCAAAGAATGACCAAGAACACGGTGAACATTTGAGAAAGGTGTTAGAAGTATTGAGGAAGGAAGAATTGTACGCTAAGTTTTCAAAGTGTGCATTTTGGTTGGAAGAAGTTCAATTCCTCGGTCACATAGTGAACAAAGAAGGTATTAAGGTGGATCCGGCAAAGATAGAAACTGTTGAAAAGTGGGAAACCCCGAAAACTCCGAAACACATACGCCAGTTTTTAGGACTAGCTGGTTACTACAGAAGGTTCATCCAAGACTTTTCCAGAATAGCAAAACCCTTGACTGCATTGACGCATAAAGGGAAGAAATTTGAATGGAATGATGAACAAGAGAAAGCATTTCAGTTATTGAAGAAAAAGCTAACTACGGCACCTATATTGTCATTACCTGAAGGGAATGATGATTTTGTGATTTATTGTGATGCATCAAAGCAAGGCCTCGGTTGTGTATTAATGCAACGAACGAAGGTGATTGCTTATGCGTCTAGACAATTGAAGATTCACGAACAAAATTATACGACGCATGATTTGGAATTAGGCGCGGTTGTTTTTGCATTAAAGACTTGGAGGCACTACTTATATGGGGTCAAAAGTATTATATATACCGACCACAAAAGTCTTCAACACATATTTAATCAGAAACAACTGAATATGAGGCAGCGTAGGTGGATTGAATTATTGAATGATTACGACTTTGAGATTCGTTACCACCCAGGGAAGGCAAATGTGGTAGCCGATGCCTTGAGCAGGAAGGACAGAGAACCCATTCGAGTAAAATCTATGAATATAATGATTCATAATAACATTACTACTCAAATAAAGGAGGCGCAACAAGGAGTTTTAAAAGAGGGAAATTTAAAGGATGAAATACCCAAAGGATCGGAGAAGCATCTTAATATTCGGGAAGACGGAACCCGGTATAGGGCTGAAAGGATTTGGGTACCAAAATTTGGAGATATGAGAGAAATGGTACTTAGAGAAGCTCATAAAACCAGATACTCAATACATCCTGGAACGGGGAAGATGTACAAGGATCTCAAGAAACATTTTTGGTGGCCGGGTATGAAAGCCGATGTTGCTAAATACGTAGGAGAATGTTTGACGTGTTCTAAGGTCAAAGCTGAGCATCAGAAACCATCAGGTCTACTTCAACAACCCGAAATTCCGGAATGGAAATGGGAAAACATTACCATGGATTTCATCACTAAATTGCCAAGGACTGCAAGTGGTTTTGATACTATTTGGGTAATAGTTGATCGTCTCACCAAATCAGCACACTTCCTACCAATAAGAGAAGATGACAAGATGGAGAAGTTAGCACGACTGTATTTGAAGGAAGTCGTCTCCAGACATGGAATACCAATCTCTATTATCTCTGATAGGGATGGCAGATTTATTTCAAGATTCTGGCAGACATTACAGCAAGCATTAGGAACTCGTCTAGACATGAGTACTGCCTATCATCCACAAACTGATGGGCAGAGCGAAAGGACGATACAAACGCTTGAAGACATGCTACGAGCATGTGTTATTGATTTCGGAAACAGTTGGGATCGACATCTACCGTTAGCAGAATTTTCCTACAACAACAGCTACCATTCAAGCATTGAGATGGCGCCATTTGAAGCACTTTATGGTAGAAAGTGTAGGTCTCCGATTTGTTGGAGTGAAGTGGGGGATAGACAGATTACGGGTCCGGAGATTATACAAGAAACTACCGAGAAGATCATCCAAATTCAACAACGGTTGAAAACCGCCCAAAGTCGACAAAAGAGCTACGCTGACATTAAAAGAAAAGATATAGAATTTGAAATTGGAGAGATGGTCATGCTTAAATTTGCACCTTGGAAAGGCGTTGTTCGATTTGGTAAACGAGGGAAATTAAATCCAAGGTATATTGGACCATTCAAGATTATTGATCGTGTCGGACCAGTAGCTTACCGACTAGAGTTACCTCAACAACTCGCGGCTGTACATAACACTTTCCACGTCTCGAATTTAAAGAAATGTTTTGCTAAAGAAGATCTCACTATTCCGTTAGATGAAATCCAAATCAACGAAAAACTTCAATTCATCGAAGAACCCGTCGAAATAATGGATCGTGAGGTTAAAAGACTTAAGCAAAACAAGATACCAATTGTTAAGGTTCAATGGAATGCTCGTAGAGGACCCGAGTTCACCTGGGAGCGTGAAGATCAGATGAAGAAGAAATACCCGCATCTATTTCCAGAAGATTCGTCAACACCTTCAACAGCTTAAAATTTCGGGACGAAATTTATTTAACGGGTAGGTACTGTAGTGACCCGAACTTTTCCATGTTTATATATATTAATTGAGATTGATATTTACATGATTAAATGTTTCCAACATGTTAAGCAATCAAACTTGTTAAGACTTGATTAATTGAAATATGTTTCATATAGACAATTGACCACCCAAGTTGACCGGTGATTCACGAACGTTAAAACTTGTAAAAACTATATGATGACATATATATGGATATATATATAGTTAACATGATACTATGATAAGTAAACATATCATTAAGTATATTAACAATGAACTACATATGTAAAAACAAGACTACTAACTTAATGATTTTTAAACGAGACATATATGTAACGATTATCGTTGTAAAGACATTTAATGTATATATATCATATTAAGAGATATTCATACATGATAATATCATGATAATATAATAATTTAAAATCTCATTTGATATTATAAACATTGGGTTAACAACATTTAACAAGATCGTTAACCTAAAGGTTTCAAAACAACACTTACATGTAACGACTAACGATGACTTAACGACTCAGTTAAAATGTATATACATGTAGCGTTTTAATATGTATTTATACACTTTTGAAAGACTTCAATACACTTATCAAAATACTTCTACTTAACAAAAATGCTTACAATTACATCCTCGTTCAGTTTCATCAACAATTCTACTCGTATGCACCCGTATTCGTACTCGTACAATACACAGCTTTTAGATGTATGTACTATTGGTATATACACTCCAATGATCAGCTCTTAGCAGCCCATGTGAGTCACCTAACACATGTGGGAACCATCATTTGGCAACTAGCATGAAATATCTCATAAAATTACAAAAATATGAGTAATCATTCATGACTTATTTAGATGAAAACAAAATTACATATCCTTTATATCTAATCCATACACCAACGACCAAAAACACCTACAAACACTTTCATTCTTCAATTTTATTCATCTAATTGATCTCTCTCAAGTTCTATCTTCAAGTTCTAAGTGTTCTTCATAAATTCCAAAAGTTCTAGTTTCATAAAATCAAGAATACTTTCAAGTTTACTAGCTCACTTCCAATCTTGTAAGGTGATCATCCAACCTCAAGAAATCTTTGTTTCTTATAGTAGGTTATCATTCTAATACAAGGTAATAATCATATTCAAACTTTGGTTCAATTTCTATAACTATAACAATCTTATTTCAAGTGATGATCTTACTTGAACTTGTTTTCGTGTCATGATTCTGCTTCAAGAACTTCGAGCCATCCAAGGATCCATTGAAGCTAGGTCCATTTTTCTCTTTTCCAGTAGGTTTATCCAAGGAACTTAAGGTAGTAATGATGTTCATAACATCATTCGATTCATACATATAAAGCTATCTTATTCGAAGGTTTAAACTTGTAATCACTAGAACATAGTTTAGTTAATTCTAAACTTGTTCGCAAACAAAAGTTAATCCTTCTAACTTGACTTTTAAAATTAACTAAACACATGTTCTATATCTATATGATATGCTAACTTAATGATTTAAAACCTGGAAACATGAAAAACACCGTAAAACCGGATTTACGCCGTCGTAGTAGCACCGCGGGCTGTTTTGGGTTAGTTAATTAAAAACTATGATAAACTTTGATTTAAAAGTTGTTATTCTGAGAAAATGATTTTTATTATGAACATGAAACTATATCCAAAAATTATGGTTAAACTCAAAGTGGAAGTATGTTTTCTAAAATGGTCATCTAGACGTCGTTCTTTCGACTGAAATGACTACCTTTACAAAAACGACTTGTAACTTATTTTTCCGACTATAAACCTATACTTTTCTGTTTAGATTCATAAAATAGAGTTCAATATGAAACCATAGCAATTTGATTCACTCAAAACGGATTTAAAATGAAGAAGTTATGGGTAAAACAAGATTGGATAATTTTTCTCATTTTAGCTACGTGAAAATTGGTAACAAATCTATTCCAACCATAACTTAATCAACTTGTATTGTATATTATGTAATCTTGAGATACCATAGACACGTATACAATGTTTCGACCTATCATGTCGACACATCTATATATATTTCGGAACAACCATAGACACTCTATATGTGAATGTTGGAGTTAGCTATACAGGGTTGAGGTTGATTCCAAAATATATATAGTTTGAGTTGTGATCAATACTGAGATACGTATACACTGGGTCGTGGATTGATTCAAGATAATATTTATCGATTTATTTCTGTACATCTAACTGTGGACAACTAGTTGTAGGTTACTAACGAGGACAGCTGACTTAATAAACTTAAAACATCAAAATATATTAAAAGTGTTGTAAATATATTTTTGAACATACTTTGATATATATGTATATATTGTTATAGGTTCGTGAATCAACCAGTGGCCAAGTCTTACTTCCCGACGAAGTAAAAATCTGTGAAAGTGAGTTATAGTCCCACTTTTTAAATCTAATATTTTTGGGATGAGAATACATGCAGGTTTTATAAATGATTTACAAAATAGACACAAGTACGTGAAACTACATTCTATGGTTGAATTATCGAAATCGAATATGCCCCTTTTTATTAAGTCTGGTAATCTAAGAATTAGGGAACAGACACCCTAATTGACGCGAATCCTAAAGATAGATCTATTGGGCCTAACAAACCCCATCCAAAGTACCGGATGCTTTAGTACTTCGAAATTTATATCATATCCGAAGGGTGTCCCGAAATGATGGGGATATTCTTATATATGCATCTTGTTATTGTCGGTTACCAGGTGTTCACCATATGAATGATTTTTATCTCTATGTATGGGATGTGTATTGAAATATGAAATCTTGTGGTCTATTGTTACGATTTGATATATATAGGTTAAACCTATAACTCACCAACATTTTTGTTGACGTTTAAAGCATGTTTATTCTCAGGTGAATATTAAGAGCTTCCGCTGTTGCATACTAAAATAAGGACAAGATTTGGAGTCCATGTTTGTATGATATTGTGTAAAAACTGCATTCAAGAAACTGATTTCGATGTAACATATTTGTATTGTAAACCATTATGTAATGGTCGTGTGTAAACAGGATATTTTAGATTATCATTATTTGATAATCTACGTAAAGCTTTTTAAACCTTTATTTATGAAATAAAGGTTATGGTTTGTTTTGAAAATGAATGAAGTCTTTGAAAAACGTCTCATATAGAGGTCAAAACCTCGCAACGAAATCAATTAATATGGAACGTTTTTAATCAATAAGAACGGGACATTTCAAAAGAAACTGATACGATGGAGAGACTGGCGCAGTTATACATAAAGGAGATTGTATCTTGTCACGGTGTACTCGTATCGATTATCTCAGATCGCGATACCCGTTTCGCTTCTAGATTTTGGCGTTCTTTGCAAGAAGCCTTGGGGACTCGTCTCGACATGAGCACTGCGTATCACCCGCAAACCGACAGAAAAAGCGAGCGAACGATTTAAACTTTGGAGGACATGTTGCGTGCTTGTGTTATCGATTTCGGAAAAGCTGGGGAAACGCATTTGCCGCTAGTCGAATTTTCTTACAACAACAGCTATCATTCGAGTATTAATGCCGCACCTTTCGAAGCGTTGTATGGCCACAGGTGCCGTTCTCCTATTTGTTGGGCCGAAGTGGGTGAAAAGCAAATCACCGGACCCGAGCGAGTCCATGAAACAACCGAGAAGATTGTCCAAATTCAAGCGAGGCTCAAGACAGCCCGTGATCGTCAAAAGAGTTATGCCAACCTTAAATGAAAGGATTTCGAATTCAAAGTGTGTGATCGCGTAATGTTGAAATCCGCACCTTGGAAAGGTGTAATCCGCTTCGGAAAGCGTGGAAAGTTAAATCCGCGATACATTGGTCCTTTTGAAATATTGGAGTGTATTGGACCCGTTGCTTACCATTTGGATCTTCCAACACAATTGAGCTCCGTTCATCCTACTTTTCACGTGTTAAATCTGAAGAAATGTCTTGTTGAACCAGAACTTGTCATCCCTCTCGATGAGCTTACGATTGATGACAAACTCCATTTCGTGGAAGAACCCATTGAAATTATGGACCGTGAGGTCAAGACCTTGAAACGTAATAAGATTCCGATCGTTCGAGTCCGATGGAATGCAAAACGAGGACCTGAGTTTACTTGGGAGCGAGAGGATCAGATGATGCAGAAGTATCCTCACCTTTTTCCGACTCCTCCATCTACCTCAGCTTAAATTTCGGGACGAAATTTTCTTTAACAGGTGGGTAATGTAATGACCCGACTTTTTCGATTTTTAATTATGTTTATTTCTTTCACGAAACTGCGTTTTTGTGCGTACTGTCATAGATTATATTCTGGGATCATTATTATGTAAATTACTTTTGTTAATGCCTTGCAACGTACTTTTAAGTACTTAATTACTTAACGTGATCCTTGATTGCAATTACGACCGTTAGTGTCACTTAAGGATTAAATCGAGATACGTACTTGGTACACGTTAAACTTTCGTCATAATTGGAATACTATGACTGCGTGAACGTAATTGTTATTTATTAATGGCAATTACTTGGTTTTATGGTCCCCTAATTAAGCTTAGTGTTTACTAAGGCTTACTATTCACCTTAATGGACTTTATCTTAGTGGACTTCCAAGGCCTACCCTACTTACTTGATGGGCTCACTTAATGGACTAGTTAATGGACTAATTTATCCCATTAAGCATAAGACAAAACCCAATTAGTTAATTAGACAAGATTAAGCATGCTTGGTACCATATACTTACACTTTTTAGCCTTTTGCTCCATGCCACCCAACATGTACTGTAACATCCCGCGTTTTTCCGTTAATTTATTTTAACGCCCGTCTTTTTTTTATAATATCTTTCGTCATCTATATTCGTACACTTCGTTAACTAATGTTCTTGATAATTCCGTTATTCGATTATAACATCTCCCATTTTTGTCGAGTATTTAAAATAATTCGTTTGGTTAATTCCTGCACCCGACTACAAACTTGAGGGACTAATCTTGCCACTTGGGCAAATTTAGTTAACTAGTAACCCACCACCACCACTCATTTCATTCCATCATCTCCTCTCTTTTCTTACTTCCCTTTTTACTCTCAACTAACACAAACAAGGATTCATCGTCTAATTCAGATCTAGGAAGCTCACAACAAATCCGACTACATATTCTTGATCCTCTCTTCATCCTCTACGTTTTGATACTAACTTCATCGATTTTGGGTAACTTTCTAAAAACTCTAGATTTCATTTTCTTAGTGTTTTTGACTTGAAATGGTGTTAATTAGTGTCTATGGCTCAAGTCTAACATGAATATGTGTTTAGTTTGCTCGATTTGTTGTTTTGAGTAACTAGCATGAACACTTGAAATGGGTTAGTTTAATCTTTGATTTTGGATGATTAAATGTTGTTTAAATGTTAAAGTTCATGTATTAAATATGTTACTAGCATCATTAGCTTCATTTTGATGTGTAGGTTGATTTAGAAAAGCTTCATTTACAAAATGGTTGAATTCATGATTTTGGTTAGGGTTTGATGAACTTTAAAATGAACTTTTAATGCATTGAATGCTTTGAAATGTTGTTCGTAAGTGTTTAATTGTATGGTATGTTTAATTACCTTCGAAACGGCATATTGTATGTATAAATTGGTTTCCCGAATCATGAAATGCACTTTTAGAACTTGAAACTTTGATTATGAACATTTAACGATCATTCGATGAGGTTTTTGTTTTTGTAAATGATGTTTTTGCTTGATGAATGTGTTTAGTTGTATTCCTTGTCAAAATACCTTTACAGCGATATAAGATACGTGTTTTGAATGTTTACGGTTCATAAGTTACGTTCGTTTGAAGTTTGGTTTGAGACTTGTTTTTTTTCAGCAGAACCCACCTGATCAGGCACAGATGCGGCGCATCTGAGAGGGATGCGGCGCATCTGATGCTAACTGCCCAAAAATTCCGATTTTCGTTTAATTCTAACTATGCTATGCACCTCCGATTGACAAGAAACTTGGCCAACATGCATATATATGACTTCTAAGCTCAGAAAAAACCCGACCTGAACGTGTTGACTTTTTCGTTGACTTTGACTTTAACCAAAGTTCGACTTTTAGTCAAACTTAACCAAATACTTATGCAATCATTCTAACATGCTTTTATACTTGATTCTTGCATGAAACTTGACAACTTGATTCACATGCTATATTAATCGTGTCGTAACAAGCCATAGGACTAATTGAACACATTTCGACCGACCTTGTGTTGTAACCGGTAATTGATACGACTTATTTGTTTAGGTCAAGGCTAAGCAACTTTCATTGCACAACGTTTAATTACAAATACTTTGGTGTGCTACTACGGTGAGATCATAGTCCCACCTTTTCGATAACTTTTATACTTTTAAATCGTGGGCTGAGAAACATATACATTGTATACATTTTATACTTTCATACTTTTATACTTTGAACACAAATGCGAAAGCAAAGATACGTACGAGTTAGAACGAAAATCCTCAAGTCCAATTATCATCAGTTACACTTGTAGGGTGTAAGCGAGAACTTATGTTGTGTGGCCATACGGGTTTAACGAACCCTCATTCGGACGGTTCACTACTGTTAACGAATGAAATATAATTTTATCGGAATAGTGTATGTTCTAACACTATTATGCAGAGGTAAGATTCAGTTAAGATTTGGTAATTGGGTGCTCGTGATACAAACAACATCTTTTGAGATGTATACGCTTGATAATCGATTTATACTAAATCTTGTGGTTCAAAAACAACGTTTACAAACACCTATGATTTCACCAACATTTTTCGTTGACAGTTTTCTATATGTTTCTCAGGTTCATGAATGGCTATTTGATACATGCTTCCGCGTACACTCATACTTGCTTGTGGTCAAGCATACATGCATACACTTTGATTACTTGCTTGGAGTCAAGCATACATGCATACGCTAGCGATAGCACTTTTGGATTTAACTTAAGAATACATACTTACGCTATTTATAGCAAACCGTGATTTTCAACTAATTATGTCGCAAGTTATTTCATTTATACATTACTACTTTTGTAAACTTAAACTTGTTGTCGATCCATTTGGTAAACTAAACTTTGTAAGTCTTATACGTTTCAAATGAATGCGACATAATTTTGGTCAAACGTGTCTCATTTAGGGACTATGACCACGCAACGGGACCTAAGTTAACGGCGCCGTCAATAACGATTTTGTCGGGTCGCTACAGACGGTATCAGAGCGTTAGTTGTAGGGATCCAGGATGTACATTAGTGTGTCTGACAGAGTCGTTAGGACACACTAGTGAATCTAGACTACAACCGGATAGTTAGCCATTGCTTTCTGACATACATATGCTATAGATAGCACTTACTTGACTACTTGTGCATTATACTTGAATCATTATTAGGCAAACTTCTTGCTGGTACCAAGCTTTCATCATACGAATCCGTATTCTGCCACTTTCTGGTAACACACGTGAATTCAAGATTCAAACGCATAAGGAGGACGATGAATTCATTAGTTATACTAGTTCGGGAACTCTGGCTCCCATGTTGTTATTCACCACCGTCTCAGCTTACTATCCACAGGTACTATTCAGTTTCCACCACCATGGCAATCACTAACCACTACCGATGTTACATCGGTGTTCTTCACTATCTACTACTTCTTGTTACTACCATCACTACTCCAGGTGAGTATCGTCGTCACTACTTATCACTACGGTTGCGTACTACTCGTTATCATAATTCGTTACTTATTTCGTACCTAAAGACATTATTGTTTGACTCGAACCGCATTGACGTGAACAATCATTTATACACCTCCCTCAGGAAACGCTTCTTCAAAGTTGCACAAATTCTTTTGATTCAATACGAGTCACGTTAGAGACGTCGTTACACTTTGTTCATTTTAAATCTTCACGATTACACAAACTTGAATCTATGGGGTGATGTGGGAATGGAGGTATGAGTTAGTATAATATAACGACACTCGATCAACGTGGTTATATTATAGTAAGTCATACCAAAGTTCTAATGATACGTGATGGTGATTGGACTCGATCAACCTAATCACCACCAAGTGTCATGTACATGACTTCATTTTTCTTGTTTAAACATCCGGAAACTCCGAGAATACTGATAACAACCATACCCGGGACACATCGTCGATTATTGTTAAACCATATTTATGCTTCCGAATTAATGACAAATTCTTTCTGCTTCAACTATATGTTACACGTGTGTACTGAAATGTCCCGTTCATATTGATTATAAACATTCCATATTAATTGATTTCATCACGAGGTTTTGACCTCTATATGAGACGTTTTTCAAAGACTGCATTCATTTTTAAAATAATCATAACCTTTATTTTATCGATAAAGGTTAAAAAAGTATTACGTAGATTATCAAATAATGATAATCTAAAATATACCGTTTACACACGACCATTACATAATGGTTTACAATAAGAATATATTACATCAAAAATAAGTTTCTTGAATGCAATTTTTACACAATATCATACAAGCATGGACTCCAAATCTTGTCCTTATTTTAGTATGCAACAGCGGAAGCTCTTAATAATCACCTGAGAATAAACATGTTTAAAACGTCAACAAAATGTTGGTGAGTTATAGGTTTAACCAATATATTATCAAATCATAATAATAGACCACAAGATTTCAAATTTCAATATACATCTCATTCATAGAGATAAAAATCATTCATATGGTGAACACCTGGTAACCGACATTAACAAGATGCATATAAGAATATCCCCTATTATTCCGAGAAATCCTTTGGACATGATAATAACGAATTCGAAGTACTAAAGCATCCGGTACTTTGGATGGGGTTCGTTAGGCCCAATAGATCTATCTTTAGGATTCACATCAATTAGTAGATCGGTTTACTAATGCTTAGGTTACCAAGCAAAAGGGGCATATTCGGCTTCGATCATTCACCCATATAATGTAGTTTCATTTACTTGTGTCTATTTCGTAAAACATTTATAAAACTGCATGTATTCTCATCCCAAAATATTAGATTTTAAAAGTGGGACTACAACTCACTTTCACAGATTTTTACTTCGTCGAGAAGTAAGACTTGGGCACTGGTCGATTCACGAAATTATAACAACATTTACAACATTTTTAATATATTTACAACATTTTTAATATGTTTTACTGTTTTAAGTTTATTAAGTCAGCTGTCCTCGTTAGTAACCTACAACTAGTTGTCCACAGTTAGATGTACAGAAATAAATCGATATATATTATCTTAAATCAATCCACGACCCAGTGTATACACGTCTCATGCTAGATCACAACTCAAAGTATATATATTTTTGGAATCAACCTCACCCCTGTATAGCTAACTCCAACATTACTGCATATAGAGTGTCTATGGTTGTTCCAAATAACATATATACATGGGTCGATATGATATGTCAAAACATTTGCATACGTGTCTATGGTATCCCAAGATTACATAATATATTAGAATACATGTATAATACAATATAAGTTAGCTAGGATATGATTAATATAGATTTGTTACCAATTTTCACGTAGCTACAACAAGCAAAAATATCCAATCTTGTTTTACCCATAACTTTTTCGTTTTAAATCCGTTTTGAGTGGTTCAAGTTGCTATGGTTTCATATTGAACTTAAGTTTATGAATCTATACAGAAAAAGTATAAATTTATAGTCGAAAATAAAGGTTACAAGTCATTTTTGTAAAGGTAGTCATTTCAGTCAAAAGAACGACGTGTAGATGACCATTTTGGAAAACAAACTTCCACTTTGAGTTTAACCATGATTTTAGGATATAGTTTTTTGTTCATAAAAAAATCATTTTCCCAGAAGAACAACTTTTAAATCAAAGTTTATCATAGTTTTTAATTAACTAACCCAAAACAGCTCGCGGTGTTACTACGACGGCGTTTATCCGGTTTTACGGTGTTTTTCGTGTTTTTCGATTTTAAATCATTAAGTTAGCATATAATATAGATATAGAACATGTGTCTAGTTGATTTTAAAAGTCAATTTAGAAGGATTAACTTTTGTTTGCGAACAAGTTTAGAATTAACTAAACTATGTTCTAGTGATTACAAGTTTAAACCTTCGAATAAGGTAGTTTTATATATATGAATCGAATGATGTTATGAACATCATTACTACCTCAAGTTTTGTGGATAAACCTACTGGAAATGAGAAAAATAGATCTAGCTTCAAAGGATCCTTGGATGGCTTGAAAGTTCTTGAAGCAAAATCATGACACGAAAACAAGTTCAAGTAAGATTTCCACTCGAAATAAGATTGTTAAAGTTATAGAAATTGAATCAAAGTTTGAATATGAGTATTACCTTGTATTAGAAAGATATATTACTGTAAATAAGAAAGATTTCTTGAGGTTGGATGATCACTCAAAGTGGATTTGCAAGATTGGAAGTAATCTAGCAAACTTGGAAGTGTTGTTGGTGTGTTCTTGAGTAGTTGTTTTATAACTTAGTTTATGTATGGATTTATGAACTAGATTGAGCTAGATTTCATTGAAGATGATGAAGAACACTTAGAACAAATGAAGAACACTTGAGAGAGAGTAATTTGATTCAAGAAAATTGAAAAATGAATGTGTTTGTGACTCCTCTATTTCACGTGAATTTGGAGTATCAATATAGGCTCCATTAGTTTGTAATTTTGTGAGATATTTCATGCTAGATGTTAAATGATGCTTCCCACATGGTTAGGTGACTCACATAGGCTGCTAAGAGCTGATCATTGGAGTGTATATACCAATAGTAAATACATTTAGAAGCTAGGTATTGTACGAGTACGAATACGGGTGCATACGAGTAGAATTGTTGATGAAAATGAATGAGGATGTAATTGTAAGCATTTTTGTTAAGTAGAAGTACTTTGATAAGTGTATTAAAGTCTTTCAAAAGTGTATGAATACATATTAAAGCACTACATGTATATACATTTTAACTGAGTCGTAAAGTCATCGTTAGTCGTTACATGTAAGTGTTGTTTTGAAACCTTTAGGTTAACGATCATGTTAAATGTTGTTAACACATTGTTTATAATATCTAAAGAGATGTTAAATTATTACATTATTATGATATTATGATGTATTAATATATCTTAATATGATATATATACAATTAAATGTCGTTACAACGATAATCGTTACATATATGCCTCGTTTCGAAATCATTAAGTTAGTAGTCTTGTTTTTACATATCTAGTTCATTGTTAATATACTTAATGATATTTTTACTTATCATAATATCATGTTAACTATATATATATCCATATATATGACATCATATAGTTTTTTTTACAAGTTTTAATGTTCGTGAATCACCGGTCAACTTGGGTGGTCAATTGTCTATATGAAACCTATTTCAATAAATCACGTCTTAACAAGTTTGATTGCTTAACATGTTGGAAACACTTAATCATGTAAATATTAATTTCATTTAATATATATAAACATGGAAGAGTTCGGGTCACTACAGTACCTACCCGTTAAATAAATTTCGTCCCGAAATTTTAAGTAGTTGAAGGTGTTGACGTATCTTCTGGAAATAAGTGCGGGTATTTCTTCTTCATCTGATCTTCTCGTTCCCAGGTGAACTCAGGTCCTCTACGAGCATTCCATCGAACCTTAACAATTGGTATCTTGTTTTGCTTAAGTCTTTTAACCTCACGATCCATTATTTCGACGGGTTCTTCGATGAATTGAAGTTTTTTGTTGATTTGGATTTCGTCTAACGGAATAGTGAGATCTTCTTTAGCAAAACATTTCTTCAAATTTGAGACGTGGAAAGTATTATGTACAGACGTGAGTTGTTGAGGTAATTCAAGTCAGTAAGCAACTGGTCTGACACGATCAATAATCTTGAATGGTCCAATATACCTTGGATTTAATTTCCCCCGTTTAGCAAATCGAACAACGCCTTTCCAAGGTGCAACTTTAAGCATGACCATCTCTCCAATTTCAAATTCTATATCTTTTCTTTTAATGTCAGCGTAGCTCTTTTGTCGACTTTGGGCGGTTTTCAATCGTTGTTGAATTTGGATGATCTTCTCGGTAGTTTCTTGTATTATGTCCGGACCCGTAATCTGTCTATCCCCTACTTCACTCCAACAAATCGGAGACCTGCACTTTCTACCATAAAGTGCTTCAAATGGCGCCATCTCAATGCTTGAATGGTAGCTGTTGTTGTAGGAAAATTCTGCTAATGGAAGGTGTCGATCCCAACTATTTCTGAAATCAATAACACATGCTCGTAGCATGTCTTCAAGCATTTATATCGTCCTTTCGCTCTGCCCATCATTTTGTGGATGATAAGTAGTACTCATGTCTAGACGAGTTCCTAATGCCTGCTGTAATGTCTACCAGAATCTTGAAATAAATCTGCCATCCCTATCAGAGATAATAGAGATTAGTATTCCATGTCTGGAGACGACTTCCTTCAAATACAGTCGTGCTAACTTCTCCATCTTGTCATCTTCTCTTATTGGCAGGAAGTGTGCTGATTTGGTGAGACGATCAACTATTACCCAAATAGTATCAAAACCACTTGCAGTCCTTGGCAATTTAGTGATGAAATCCATGGTAATGTTTTCCCATTTCCATTCTGGGATTTCGGGTTGTTGAAGTAGACCTGATGGTTTCTGATGCTTAGCTTTGACCTTAGAACATGTCAAACATTCTCCTATGTATTTAGCAACATCGGCTTTCATACCCGGCCACCAAAAATGTTTCTTAAGATCCTTGTACATCTTTTCCATTCCAGGATGTATTGAGTATCTGGTTTTGTGAGCTTCTCTAAGTACCATTTCTCTCATATCTCCAAATTTTGGTACCCAAATTCTTTCAGCCCTATACCGGGTTCTGTCTTCCCGAATATTAAGATGCTTCTCCGATCCTTTGGGTATTTCATCCCTTAAGTTTCCCTCTTTTAAAACTCCTTGTTGCGCCTCCTTTATTTGAGTAGTAAGGTTAGTGTGATTCATTATATTCATAGCTTTTACACGAATTGGTTCTCTGTCCTTTCTGCTCAAGGCGTCGGCTACCACATTTGCCTTCCCCGGGTGGTAACGAATCTCAAAGTCGTAATCATTCAATAATTCAATCCACCTAAGCTGCCTCATGTTCAGTTGTTTCTGATTAAATATGTGTTGAAGACTTTTGTGGTCGGTATATATAATACTTTTGACCCTATATAAGTAGTGCCTCCAAGTCTTTAATGCAAAAACAACTGCGCCTAATTCCAAATCATGCGTCGTATAATTCTGCTCGTGAATCTTCAATTGTCTAGACGCATAAGCAATTACTTTCGTTCGTTGCATTAATACACAACCGAGACCTTGCTTTGAGGCGTCACAATATATCACAAAATCATCATTCCCTTCAGGTAATGACAATATAGGTGCCGTAGTTAACTTTTTCTTCAACAATTGAAACGCTTTCTCTTGCTCATCCTTCCATTCAAATTTCTTCCCTTTATGCGTTAATGCAGTCAAGGGTTTTGCTATTTTTGAAAAATCTTGGATGAATCTCCTGTAATAACCAGCTAGCCCTAAAAATTGGCGTATGTGTTTCGGAGTTTTTGGGGTTTCCCACTTTTCAACGGTTTCAATCTTTGCTGGATCCACCTGAATACCTTCTTTGTTCACTATGTGACGAAGGAATTGAACTTCTTCTAACCAAAATGCACACTTTGAAAACTTAGCGTACAGTTTTTCTTTTCTTAGCAACTCTAGCACTTTTCTCAAATGTTCTTCATGCTCTTGATCATTCTTCGAGTAAATAAGTATGTCATCGATGAAAACAATGACAAACTTGTCAAGATATGGCCCACACACTCGGTTCATGAGGTCTATGAACACAGCTGGTGTGTTAGGCAATCCAAACGGCATAACCATAAACTCGTAATGATCGTAACGCCTCCTAAAAGCAGTCTTCGGAATGTCATCCTCCTTCACCCGCATTTGGTGATACCCAAAACGTAAATCAATCTTCGAATAAATTGACGAGCCTTGTAGTTGATCAAATAAATCGTCGATTCTCGGTAATGGGTAACGGTTCTTGATGGTAAGTTTATTCAATTCTCAGTAGTCGATACACAACCTGAATGTACCATTTTCTTCTTGACAAACAGAATAGGAGCTCCACATGATGATGTACTTGGTCAAATGAAACCACGCTCTAAAAGTTCATGTAATTGACTTTGTAATTCTTTCATTTAGCTGGGTGCGAGTGTGACGACCCGGAAATTTCCGACTAAATTTAAACTTTATCTTTATATTATTCTGACACGATAAGCAATATTTGTTAAGTTAAATCTCAAGGATTTTAAACTATGTTTATACATTCATTTAAACCTCGACCAAATTCCAATGATTCACGAACCAATAAATGAACATATATGAATATGTATGTATATGTGTATATATTATAAATTGAAAATGTCAACAAAGTATTTAAACGTATAATGCTTTATATGAACGTATTTGTTTCAATATGATTATCGACGAAATTAAAAAAATATATATTAAATGATTGAATTATCAGAAACATTGAATTATGATTACAAGTCTCTGTTGAGAGGTCCACTATGATTAGAGAAAATCTATTCCTCTTAACGATATTCGGAATAATTTGTAAAGCTATTTATAAATTAAAAAAAGTGTCATTTACGAAAGTTAGACAAAAGTTAGTGGAGAATCGGTTTCCATAATATTCTATTAATCTATTTTCTAACGTACAAAGATGTTTTCAGTTTAAAAAGAACTTTATTATTAAAACGTATATAACTTTTATAAATATCTAGAATCACTTTTGACAACGCATTACTTAACCAGTATAATAAATATAACGATATTTAAATTTTATTTCATAATATATATATAACGATTTAAATTAATATTATATATATTTATACGCGTATTATACATACATAGTTTTTATACTTTTACTATACTTTAACTTTACCTTTACTTTACTTTTACTTTACTTTAACTTTAATAATTCATTTTAATAATTCATACTTTAATAATTCACTTTAATAATTCATACTTTAATAATTTACTTTAATAATTCATACTTTAATAATTCACTTTAATAATTCATACTTTAATAATTCACTTTAATAATTCATACTTTAATAATTCACTTTAATAATTCAAAAATCTATTATAAATAGAATTCAATAGATTTCATTATTTCATAGAAACTTGAAAATATATTTCTCTAAACTCTCTCAATCGATTTACATATATATATATATATATATATATATATATATATATATATATATATATATATATATATATATATATATATATATATATATTTGCTCTGTATTATTTCAAGATATTATTAGTATACATAAAATATTACGACGGAGTGCTGTCCGAGTGATTTCAAAATAGTTTTTTTGAGTGAGTCGAAGCTAAGGAAATTATGGGTTATAGCTATGGAGGTGATGGGTATGCTCGTGAGGTCAATCTAGTGTTTATCATCTCCGTTGCGTCTACGTACTTTCCTGCAATATTGAATCTCAATATTGATACGTGAGCACTCATAACTTAACTTTTATATATCAATAGTGTATCCCTGACTAGTGCTCGAGTATATAGGATTATGCATACTTGTACATTCGATATTGTCCTTAGATATGTTTGTTGAATCCTGAATTAGATACATATGCTACTGAGATAGGGTATATGATATGCATGTCGTTGGAAAGCTAGCGAAAAATTAAGAACTTTTCATTTAGATATCGAATGGTTTCGATGAACGGATTAGAAGTTATAGTCAACTGAATTTTAGTATTATTGTTAAAATGATCATTATTACTATCGTCATTATTATTTTAATGGAAATATCATTGTTATTATAAAATATCATTATTACTATTATGTTAGTATTATAATTTTATCATAATAACTTTTTTAGTAAATATAAATATTGTTATTTTTTTTATAGAATAATAATTATTATTATTACAAAATAATACAACTTTTACTTATTATTATTATGATCAATATTATTTTATCAAATAAATAGGGGATACAAAGATATTTTTCACCACGCGTAATATAATTACATTAATAATACTTACCACTATAGTTTTACGATATTAAGTGAACTTTATAAATTTTACTACTTAAGATATATTAAAAGTATATTTTATCATATATAAACGTTAATATAAATTTTTATTAATAAATAACTTTAATTATTATAAATATAGTTAAATATATAAAACGACTATAGTTAAGTTATATAATAAAGACGTATAAATTTTAGAAGTCATTTTGGGTCATGTTGACTTTTGTTGATTTTTGTTGACTTTTGCATATTAGTCTCGAGCATTAGGATTGTGGTACACTATGACTTGACCAAAAATTGTTAGACAAATATTGACCAACATATAAATATATATAATTAATATAGGTTCGTGAATCCGAGGCCAACCTTGCACTTGTTAAATGACGTTATATGTATTTTTACTACGAAATACAGTATGGTGAGTTTCATTTGCTCCATTTTTAATTGCTTTTGCAATATATATTTTTGGGCTGAGAATACATGCGATGTTTTATAAAAGTTTTACGAAATAGGCACAAGTACTAAAACTAATTCTACGTGGGTTTAAACCAGAAATATACCCTTAGCTTGGTAAAATTAAACTACTTGTCTATGTACGGTAGGCGCGAATCCTAAAGATAGATCTATTGGGTCTGACAAACCCCATCCTGACTATGGGATGCTTTAGTACTTCGAGGTTATTTTAAACACACCTGATCTGGTGTACTTCATAGGGTAAAACATGAACGTTAAGGCTTGTTACCGGGTGCCTACAACTTATAGAATACTTTTATACACTTGCGAGTGTACATATATTTATAAACGGAAATCTTGTGGTCTATTAATATATTGAAATGATTGTTATGATAAACCTATGAACTCACCAACCTTTTGGTTGACACTTTAAAGCATGTTTATTCTCAGGTATTAAAGAAATCTTCCGCTGTGCATTAGCTCATTTTAAGGATATTACTTGGAGTCATACATGGCATATTTTGAAAGACGTTGCATTCGAGTCATTGAGTTCATCAAGATTATTATTAAGTCAATTATAGTTGGATATATTATGAAATGGTGTGCATACCGTCAATTTTCGTTGTAAAGAAAGTTTGTCTTTTAAAAACGAATGCAATGTTTGTAAAATGTATCATGTAGAGGTCAAATACCTCGCGATGTAATCAACTATTGTGAATCGTTTATAATGTATATGAACGGGTCCTTTCAGTTGGTATCAGAGCGGTGGTCTTAGCGAACCAGGTCTGCATTAGTGTGTCTAACTGATAGTCGTTAGGATGCATTAGTGAGCCTGGACTTCGACCGTGTCTGCATGTCAAAAGTTTTGCTTATCATTTTTGTCGGAATGTCAAAAGTTTTGCTTATCATTTTTGTCGGAAATTGCCTGCATATCATTCTTAGTCTAGACACGTTTTACTGCATTGATTGCATGAATAGTGTATAGACAAAATTCATATCTTAGCGTATCTGCTAATCCATATCTTAGCGTATCTGTTACTGTAAACTTTACCTGACATATCCCGTAAATTCCTCCGTAATCAAGGAAATCTTTTGCGCTATATATATAGATATTCTATGTAATTAGAATACCACTCGATAGCCGGAAAATCATTTCATATCGAAAAATCCTTTATTCAATCGAATGAAATGGAATTCGTCATTAGTTCAAGTCCCTCGAATTTTGATATGGAATCCCACTCAAGCTTCGAAAGCAGTGTGACCGGAATGGATCAACCAATTAGCCATCATCTATTCTGGATGAATTGGAGATGGGTTCGTAGCCTCCTCAATAATTGGAGACAAGAAGAAGGTGATCCCTTCCATCCACCACATTGACCTCTTGGCGATGAACCTGAAGCACTTACAGGCGAACCGGTCCGAAACACCATTTTCTCTCTCATTTCCAGAGTATCTCGTCACGATTATATACTACATCAAATTCTAGATTTTATTTATCCTCTCTTCCGAACCGACAATCACCCCGGTTTAATAGAAGAAGTCAACGAGCTTCGTGCTCGAGTAGTGGCTTTAGAGAATATGGTACAAGGGTTACAAACACCAACAGCAGCACCAGCAGCATAACCAGTACCACCATCAGCAACACCAACAGTACCATCACCACCACCAACAGTAACATATGCATCCTACACTTCAACATCACAACCTATATCCCACGAGTACCAATGACATACACTCTATAGATACCAAGGAATATCAACAACAACAAACGATGAAGTATTGATTCATAACTTCATTGGAGAAACATTTTGCGACGATTATGTAGTCTCTAATGTCTTAGAGATTATCTATTCTAGCCCTAACCATAAATTAGATTAGTGAACCCAAATGATAGAAGGAAGAGTAGAAACCCTGACAAGAATGATGTGTGGTTTACAAGCTAGACTTGATTTACCAACAGCATCAACAGTACCATGAACATCACCAGTACAGTCAGTGCCATCAGCGTTGTCAGAATCAGCAGCACCTATAACATCACAAACTCCGTCAGTTCAAGAATCACCGTGGACATCATTATAAATCAACAAGTATGTCATATCAATGAGTTATGAAGTATTAACTCATTTTCACTGAAGGATTTATATGTATATCTTATATATATAAATTTTTAGACCATAATAAATATTTCCGTACTAAGCTATTATGTGTGAATCGTAACTATTCGGTTAATTCATGTTACTAATATGCAATAATGTACGTCCTTCGTCTACAACTTAACCATCATTAACTACAATCTCTGCCTCAATTCAATAAATCCCAATTCATAATAAATCAAATCAATTATTCAAATATAAGTTTGATTTTTCACTTTCATCGTCGATGTACTCGAAACTTTTCAAATAACATTATTCGTACCTTGCGAAATTCACAAGAATTCCACAAACCCCAAAAAAATAACGAAGTATTAATTTATAATTTCAATTTTATTGAATAAATACTCCGTAAAAGTTAAGTAATTTCTAAAGTCTTTAGGGATTATTCAGTTCTAGTTTCAACCGTAAATCAAATGAGTTTAATTTAATATTAACTCATTAAATCTATGTTACATCTGAAGAAAATATGCACATATATATTTTCATAAAGACTGTAATAAAATTCTGTTGTACAAAATATTAATTGTGAAATTTTTTTAACGGGTAGGTAATACCCGAGAGATATATAAATTCACAATTAATATGTTACATTTTTCGAATCTGATTAAGCAAATCATCAACTATACTCCCTAATCTCACAACAATATACATTCTTGTATAGAAATCAAAACAACCATTCTCACCCAAATTTGATTACGCATTCTGATTTTGACAAATCAAAATCCAAGTCATGATCTAACAGAAGACATCACTCTTAGATTCCTACATCTTTCAAAGCTATACTTTGACTTCAAAACTGTGTTAGAACATCATATGTATATTAACGATTACAAACTGTGTTCAAACTCTCCGAAGTTTTCGAAGACACTTCAAATAATGAACAATCGAGATGATGATCCAACCACATATTACCCACAGTTATGTACCTAAAAAGCTCTCGAAGCCAAAGTCATAGTTCGACGCGTATTCGTGTCAGACCCTTTGGCATTTATTAGCTAAAATGACTTTTCAATTCCTTTTCAAAGTAGCCAGTTTTGTCACAGCTCCAGCAAGTCAACTTCGACTTTTCAGTCGGACTAGTCTTATTATAACCTCGATAGATACGTTGCCCTTTCGTCATCGTTATTGGGGAACCTTTCATATCTCGCCACCTTAGCAATAAACTTACCAACAACTTCAATTATCTTTGACTTTTCAAAAAATCATTATATTTATTGAAATCACATCATTTACTCATTCGCATCTTGTAACGAGAATTGTCATACGAATCATCGGAAATCAGTAAACAGTATTTTAAAATCTCGCAGCATGTCTACGCCAACAGTTATATGTGTACGTAAAACGTCTATCTCCTGGACTTACATACCTTGAATGTGAAGTTCTGAAAAATATTTTGAACTGCAAACTAGTTGTTGAAATGCTGACGAAGCATCAAAAACTGTAAATGATCTTAACAGTAAAAAGTTTGATGACAAAGAATAGTAAGGTGGTAAAGCTGAGAAAAAGAGAAGGTTTGGAACTGGAAAACGGATTGAGCAAAGTATGAAAGAGGCTGTGGACAAATCACAAGGACGAAATCTACCTTCAAAGAATCCAAATGATTCAGTGTCTGATGAAATCCTTAACAAATACCTTGCTCGTTGCTCTAAAACCCTTGCGGACAATATTCTTCATCATCCTCTTATTTTAAATATTCTAAGATATCATCATATCTTCCATTATAAATATCCTCCATATTTCTGAAGATATTTTCATAATCATTCTTATCTGAAATCATTTATCCCCTCGCGTTATCTGTATCACATCATAAAGGAAACTGTTTTAGTTTCTAAATTCTGAAACCTTCGAGTATAAAGTATGAATGTTTTGAAGTAGTGTTGGGAACTGAAGCATGAGTTAGTATAATATAATGACATTTGATCAACGTGATTATATTACAGTAAGTCATGCTGAGTTTTTAAATGAAAACGTGATGATTCACAGATCATAACATCATCATGTGCCATGTTACACGACTCTTGTATTCTATTTAACCTCTAAAATATCAAGAAAATATTTCTTGATGATTCGGTCTTTTTTAAGGTATTCTGGTAATTTAACAAATCAAGACCGTGCCATTACTATTTCCCTCTTAGAACATTAACAATGTTCATTCCAAAATTTATATCTGCGAATTATGGACCATTACAAGAGATGCTTAATCGCAAGAAGAAGAAACGAAAGGACAAAGCTCCAAAATAGAAATTGGAGTATAAATCGCAGCAAATAGGAGGGAGTATTAACTGTGGATGACAATGATTATAGAAGACAGAAGCAGGGACTTTGAAATATAAGGGAAGATATAAAACCCAACAACCACCCAAAAATTATAAACCGTATATATCTATGCATATAGCAATATAAAGACACGGAAGAACTAAAAACACTATAAAACCGAGAGTATAGTAGAAGTAAATAGATTCTTCCGGAGGCAGATGAAAAAGAAGAACGACAGATATGAAAGTTAGGAGTATATCGAGAATCAGTACTGGATGAAGCACATTGACAAATACTTTAAAATATGAGTTGAGGGAGAAAGAATAGAAGGTGTGAGTTGTAAGGAAACGAAGGAGGTGGATTTATAGTGAAGTACCCGACAGATAAATCAAGATGGATTATCGTATTAATTCAAAGAGAATTATATTCTCCTTAATCACCGAAGCATCAAATCCAATATAGATTACATAGATTTTCTTTAAATTCGGAGATCAATTGTGATGACGTCAAAAGATATGACGAATCACTATAATCTTATTTCCTTCATTTACGATAACTTCCCTCATACGCTTCGAGTAATCGAATTATTTTATCCATACTTCTTAGACATGATAAAACTTTATAATCGTCATAATAACATTCTCCTTGTTAGCCATGACAACCTCTATCAAATTTCGGGGACGAAATTTCTTTAACGGGTAGGTACTGTGACGACCAGGAAATTTCCGACTAAATTTAAACTTTATCTTTATATTATTCTGACACGATAAGCAATATTTGTTAAGTTAAATCTCAAGGATTTTAAACTATGTTTATACATTCATTTAAACCTCGACCAAATTCCAATGATTCACGAACCAATAAATGAACATATATGAATATGTATGTATATGTGTATATATTATAAATTGAAAATGTCAACAAAGTATTTAAACGTATAATGCTTTATATGAACGTATTTGTTTCAATATGATTATCGACGAAATTAAAAATATATATATTAAATGATTGAATTATCAGAAACATTGAATTATGATTACAAGTCTCTGTTGAGAGGTCCACTATGATTAGAGAAAATCTATTCCTCTTAACGATATTCGGAATAATTTGTAAAGCTATTTATAAATTAAAAAAAAGTGTCATTTACGAAAGTTAGACAAAAGTTAGTGGAGAATCGGTTTCCATAATATTCTATTAATCTATTTTCAAACGTACAAAGACATTTTCAGTTTAAACAGAACTTTATTATTAAAACGTATATAACTTTTATAAATATCTAGAATCACTTTTGACAACGCATTACTTAACCAGTATAATAAATATAACGATATTTAAATTTTATTTCATAATATATATATAACGATTTAAATTAATATTATATATATTTATACGCGTATTATACATACATAGTTTTTATACTTTTACTATACTTTAACTTTACCTTTACTTTACTTTTACTTTACTTTAACTTTAATAATTCATTTTAATAATTCATACTTTAATAATTCACTTTAATAATTCATACTTTAATAATTTACTTTAATAATTCATACTTTAATAATTCACTTTAATAATTCATACTTTAATAATTCACTTTAATAATTCATACTTTAATAATTCACTTTAATAATTTAAAAATCTATTATAAATAGAATTCAATAGATTTCATTATTTCATAGAAACTTGAAAATATATTTCTCTAAACTCTCTCAATCGATTTACATATATATATATATATATATATATATATATATATATATATATATATATATATATATATATATATATATATATATATATATATATTTGCTCTGTATTATTTCAAGATATTATTAGTATACATAAAATATTACGACGGAGTGCTGTCCGAGTGATTTCAAAATAGTTTTTTTTGAATGAGTCGAAGCTAAGGAAATTATGGGTTATAGCTATGGAGGTGATGGGTATGGTTCATGGGTATGCTCGTGAGGTCAATCTAGTGTTTATCATCTCCGTTGCGTCTACGTACTTTCCTGCAATATTGAATCTCAATATTGATACGTGAGCACTCATAACTTAACTTTTATATATCAATAGTGTATCCTTGACTAGTGCTCGAGTATATAGGATTATGCATACTTGTACATTCGATATTGTCCTTAGATAGGTTTGTTGAATCCTGAATTAGATACATATGCTACTGAGATAGGGTATATGATATGCATGTCGTTGGAAAGCTAGCGAAAAATTAAGAACTTTTCATTTAGATATCGAATGGTTTCGATGAACGGATTAGAAGTTATAGTCAACTGAATTTTAGTATTATTGTTAAAATGATCATTATTACTATCGTCATTATTATTTTAATGGAAATATCATTGTTATTATAAAATATCATTATTACTATTATGTTAGTATTATAATTTTATCATAATAACTTTTTTAGTAAATATAAATATTGTTATTTTTTTTATAGAATAATAATTATTATTATTACAAAATAATACAACTTTTACTTATTATTATTATGATCAATATTATTTTATCAAATAAATAGGGGATACAAAGATATTTTTCACCACGCGTAATATAATTACATTAATAATACTTACCACTATAGTTTTACGATATTAAGTGAACTTTATAAATTTTACTACTTAAGATATATTAAAAGTATATTTTATCATATATAAACGTTAATATAAATTTTTATTAATAAATAACTTTAATTATTATAAATATAGTTAAATATATAAAACGACTATAGTTAAGTTATATAATAAAGACGTATAAATTTTAGAAGTCATTTTGGGTCATGTTGACTTTTGTTGATTTTTGTTGACTTTTGCATATTAGTCTCGAGCATTAGGATTGTGGTACACTATGACTTGACCAAAAATTGTTAGACAAATATTGACCAACATATAAATATATATAATTAATATAGGTTCGTGAATCCGAGGCCAACCTTGCACTTGTTAAATGACGTTATATGTATTTTTACTACGAAATACAGTATGGTGAGTTTCATTTGCTCCATTTTTAATTGCTTTTGCAATATATATTTTTGGGCTGAGAATACATGCGATGTTTTATAAAAGTTTTACGAAATAGGCACAAGTACTAAAACTAATTCTACGTGGGTTTAAACCAAAAATATACCCTTAGCTTGGTAACATTAAACTACTTGTCTATGTACGGTAGGCGCGAATCCTAAAGATAGATCTATTGGGTCTGACAAACCCCATCCTGACTATGGGATGCTTTAGTACTTCGAGATTATTTTAAACACACCTGATCTGGTGTACTTCAGAGGGCAAAACATGAACGTTAAGGCTTGTTACCGGGTGCCTACAACTTATAGAATACTTTTATACACTTGCGAGTGTACATATATTTATAAACGGAAATCTTGTGGTCTATTAATATATTGAAATGATTGTTATGATAAACCTATGAACTCACCAACCTTTTGGTTGACACTTTAAAGCATGTTTATTCTCAGGTATTAAAGAAATCTTCCGCTGTGCATTAGCTCATTTTAAGGATATTACTTGGAGTCATACATGGCATATTTTGAAAGACGTTGCATTCGAGTCATTGAGTTCATCAAGATTATTATTAAGTCAATTATAGTTGGATATATTATGAAATGGTGTGCATACCGTCAATTTTCGTTGTAAAGAAAGTTTGTCTTTTAAAAACGAATGCAATGTTTGTAAAATGTATCATATAGAGGTCAAATACCTCGCGATGTAATCAACTATTGTGAATCGTTTATAATGTATATGAACGGGTCCTTTCAGCGAGTCTGTATGGAGCACGAGCTATTGGTGCAGCTCCTGGTACAAGGTCTATTTGAA
The DNA here is from genome assembly GCF_046630445.1 of Rutidosis leptorrhynchoides. Taxonomy (NCBI): domain Eukaryota; kingdom Viridiplantae; phylum Streptophyta; class Magnoliopsida; order Asterales; family Asteraceae; genus Rutidosis; species Rutidosis leptorrhynchoides. The sequence continues at coordinate 606,096,114 of NC_092336.1, forward strand.
ATTCAACGGATCGATGTGGGGGTAATCCCGGTAATTCTTTCGGAAATACATCGGGAAATTCTTTTGCGACGGGAACATCACTGATGTTCTTTTCTTCAGGTTTAACTTCCTCAATGTGTGCTAGAATGACGTAACAACCTTTTCTTATTAGTTTTTGCGCCTTCAAACTACTAATAAGATTTAATTTCGCATTGTTCTTTTCTCCGTACACCATTAAAGGTTTTCCTTTTTCACGCATAATGCGAATTGCATTTTTGTAACAAACGACCTCTGCTCTCACCTTTTTCAACCAGTCCATGCCAATTATTACATCAAAACTCCCTAACTTGACTGGTATTAAATCAGTTTTAAACGTTTCATCCCCCAGTTTAATTTCTCTATCCTGACATATATTATCTGCTGAAATTAATTTACCGTTTGCTAATTCGAGTAAAAATTTACTATCCAAAGGCGTCAATGGACAACTTAACTTAGCACAAAAATCTCTACTCATATAGCTTCTATCTGTACCCGAATCAAATAAAACATAAGCAGATTTATCGTCAATAAGAAACGTACCCGTAACAAGCTCCGGGTCTTCCTGTGCTTCTGCCGCATTAATATTGAAAATTATTCCACGGCCCTGCCCATTAGTATTCCCCTGATTCGGGCAATTTCTAATAATGTGGCCCGGTTTTCCACATTTAAAACAAACAGTGTTGGTATTACTTGCTCCGACACTATTCGTTCTGGCATTACTTGTTCCGACACTATTTGTTCCCTTAGTTCTGTTAAAATTTGATCCGTAGACCTCACACTTTGTCGTGCTATGACCATTTCTTTTACACCTGTTGCAAAATGTCGTACAAAACCCCTGGTGATTTTCTTCACACCTATGACATGGTTGTTTTTGGTTTTTGTTGCCGTTGTTGTTATTGAGGTTGTTGTCGAAATTGTTGTTGTTATTGAAACGGTTGTTGTAATTGTTGTTATTGTTGGGATGTTTGTTGTAGTTATTATTAGGATTGCGGTTATTGTTGCGATTGTTGGGATAGTTGTTGCGATTGTGGTTGTAATTGTTGTTGTTGTTGTTCTGGTGACTCTTGTCACCATTTTCCTCCCACTTCCTCTTGAGTTGTTTCGTGTTGGCTTCTTCGGCCGCCTGCTCTTTAATTCTTCCCTCAATCTGATTTATGAGTTTATGAGCCATTCGACTTTCCTTCTGTATAGAAACGGGCTCGTGTGAACTCACATCTTCTTGAATCCTTACTGGTAACCCTTTTACAAACGCGTTGATCTTCTCTTCTTCATCTTCGAACGCTCTCGAACACAATAGGCACAACTCTGTGAATCGTCGTTCATATGTGGTAATGTCAAACCCTTGTGTTCGTAACTCTCTAAGTTCTGCCTTGATCTTATTGACTTCGTTTCTAGGACGGTACTGCTCGTTCATCAATTGCTTGAATGCCGACCATAGTAGTGCTTAAGCAGCATTTTGTCCTACCTGTTCAAGATAGGTGTTCCATCACGTTAACGCAGTACCTGTGAAGGTATACGTAGCGTACTTAACTTTGTCCTCTTCAGTACACTTACTTATGGCAAACACCGATTCGACTTTCTCGGTCCACCGTTTCAATCCAATTGGTCCTTCAGTTCCATCAAATTCCAAAGATTTGCAGACAGTGAATTCTTTGTATGAGCATCCTACACGATTTCTTGTGGAATTAGTTCCACTGCTAGATCCAGAGTTATTGTTATTTTACATCGCAGCCTGTACTGCGGCTATGTTTGCTGCAAGAAAAACACGGAAGTCTTCCTCGTTCATGTTCAAATTCTGACGAGTCGCTGGTGCCATTTCCTTCAAAAATAGTCAAAAGAATTGAGTTAATCATATAGAATTTAAGAGTAGTCAATAGTATCTCGTAGAATTATATGAACTTATTTATAAAAGCTTTTTCTTCATATTAGCATTTTATAGTTTTAATTCGGGTAGTACCTACCCGTTAAGTTCATACTTACTAGCTACTATACAACTCAACTACTACGCTTCTATATGAAAAACTTATTACAATAATATTTCATGTTCAAACTTCATACAAAATATTACAAACTTACAATACCACTATTATACATATAGGATGAAATATAGCACATAATAACTTTGCTACCTGACAGCTATAAAGGCAATTCTAGTTAATACACAAGTTGTTCAGCAAAAGAAATAAAGACACGTAATTCATAAGTCCAAAAATAAGTCATGCATTCTGGTTTTACTAAGACGACTTCCCATCCTTGATCTTGTGGAAAGTAACCGTTATGACCATTGGCTAGGCAGCATGTTGTTATGTCATCAAAAGAACGAGGGTTTCGTAATGCCCAACAGCCTCGTAGCAATCTAAAAACCTTGTTTCTTACCCCAACTACTGAGTCCGTCACTTGTGAAAATGTTTTATTCAAAAGTTTCAACCCAATGTTCTTTTTCTCCATTTGATGAGAAGCGAACATTATTAACCCGTAAGCATAACATGCTTCTTTATGTTGCATGTTAGAAGCTCTTTCTAAAGAATGGAGTCCTATGTTGGGATATGTTGAGTCAAAATAGGTTCGTAACCCGTAGCGTAAAATTGCATCTTGGTTTCCCGCACTAAATGCCTTAAAGAAAACTTGGCGTAACTTAATGTCTCCCCAATGTGATATACCCCATCTTTCAATGGAAAGCCTTTTCTATACTAAGGCATGCCTGGAATGTCTTTCAAATGTTTGACAAACTAATTTTGCCGTAACTAATTGTGCTGATGAATTCTGCCCGACTCTAGACAAGATTTCATCAATCATATCTCCTGGTAGGTCTTCTAAAATTTTTGGTTGTCTATCCTTAACGTCCATTTTATGTTTTTATACTGTAAAATAGTCAAGGATTAGATTCGTAAAAGATAACTAAAAAACAATACAAGCAATTTTTACATAGAACATAAAAGTACAAGCACACTACATGATGTCGTACGAGGTGTATATAAAATAGTTATTATTTTACTAGGAAAAACTATTAAATACGATACAATTTTACACAAGATATTTATTTATTTATAGAATGGATATACTTAAACCTTGCTACAACACTTATAGGCAGTGTACCTAATCGTACAGTAGTGTAGTTTTTAGTAAGTCCGGTTCGTTCCACAGGAAAATCTTTAAACAAAGCTCAACGCTATATTAGTTTACTTTTATAAAAATACAAATATATATATAAGTAATATTATTATTATAAAGGGGGGTTTTTACCGTTTAATGACCGGTTTGTCGATTTTAAGACTTTAGTCGCAGTTAAAACCTAATGTAAAATATAAAATAAATACAAGACTTAAATTAAAGCGTAAAGTAAATAACGATAATGAAATTGCGAATAATAAAAGTGCGATAAAATAAACTTACGATAATTAAAAAGTACGATAATTAGAAGTGCAATTAAATATAAAATAAAGGAAATTAAATATGAAATAAAAGAATTATGCTTATTTAAACTTCCGTAATCATGATGTTTGACGTGTTGATTTTAGTTTTATACCCATGGGTTAATTGTCCTTTGTCCTGGATTATTTAATATGTCCGTCTGGTTTTTGTCCATAACAGTCCATCAGTCATAAATATAAAATGCGAGTGTCCTCATCAAATTATTCTTATACCCGAAGTTAAATATTCCAACTAATTGGGGATTTGAATTGTAACAAGGTTTTAATACTTTGTTTAATGAATACACCAGGTTATCGACTGCGTGTAAACCAAGGTTTTACTACTTTGTTAACAATTACACCAATTACCCTTGAATGTAATTTCACCCCTGTTTTAATTATTCTAATGGCTATTAATCCATTCCCGTGTCCGGTTAAATGAACGATTATTCGTACATATAAATACCCCGCCCATCGTGTCCGATCGAGTGTATATGGTAATTTATAGGGACGCCCAATTGTAAATCTTTATATTAACATTAACAAACTTTCATTTAGTTAAACAAATATAAAGCCCATTAATAGCCCATAGTCTAATTTCCACAAGTGTCGTTCTTTTATCCAAACCCCAATTATGGTACAAAGCCCAATTACCCAATTTTAGTAATTAGCCCAACATCATGATTACTTCGTTTTAAATAAGCATAATAATAACTTAGCTACGAGACATTAATATAAAAAGGTTGAACATAACTTACAATGATTAAAAATAGCGTAGCGTTACACGGACAGAATTTCGACTTACACCCTTACAACATTCGCTAACATACCCTTATTATTAGAATTAAAATTAAAATTAAAATTAAAATATAAATTATATATATATATATATATATATATATATATATCGTATGAATGAGGAGAAAAAAGATGTTAATTTTGATCAGAATTCGGTTGGCTTTATAGCCAGAGTTGATTTTTGGGGCTCCGCGACTCGCGGCAAAATGCTCTTCAAACTCCGCGAGTCGCGGAGGTTAATTTTACAGCTCAGTCCTTGGAGTTTTCTCTGCCGACGGTTTTTAATATATATATATAATATATATAATTAATATAATTAATTATATATTATATTATATTTATATACATAGTTAACTTGTAATTTTTAGTTCGTTGCGTCGAGCGTTAAGAGTTGACTCTGGTCCCGGTTCCAGATTTTCGAACGTCCTTGCGTACAATTTTATATTTTGTACTTTGCGTTTTGAATCTTGTACTCTTGTAATTTCGAGACGTTTCTTATCAATAATTGGAACCTCTTTGATTGTCTTTTGTACTTTTGAGCTTTTTGGTCGTTTGCGTCTTCAATTCGTCGAATCTGTCTTTTGTCTTCACCTTTTATTATTTAAACGAATATCACTTGTAAATAGAACAATTGCAACTAAAAGCTTGTCTTTCTTGAGGAATAATGCTATGAAATATATGTTCGTTTTTAGCATTATCAAATATTCCCACACTTGAGCGTTGCTTGTCCTCAAGCAATATTGTCTTGAAATACTAGAATCACTTCTTTATTCTTCACACTTTGTACATCAGTGATTTCCATACGGCGGTATAAACAATGGTAGTAACGATATGGTTTACAGTCCCACATGACTATAAAAATTTAGATCCATTAAGGAAATTGGATCTTTATGAAAACATTTGATCTTTTGAAATCTAGTTTTTACCCTAGATAAGTTTTCCGGGATAACCCTTTACCGGTGTTTGCAAAATATTTTTGTGGGTTTGGTGGGTTTTAGATTTGAAAATTTTAGCTCAAAACTTGCGGTTTTGTGTCACCCACTTGCTAACCTTGTATTAGGAAAGCAACACGTCCAGTTTACTTGTTCCGTATATTACCTTTCGGCAAACTACCGTCCGGTTGTAAAGGAAAGCGTTGAACAAGCAACTGTTAAGGCAATGTCCCGTGACATGCTTTTGATTATGGTCTATAACGTGTCGGACGCAATTACTATCCTTGGTAGGAGCAATAGTAAAGCTCACCCTTATAATTTTTCGGTCTGGCACAAGGTCCTGTCTTTGACCATGCTATGCAACCACCGTTCTTACGGTTGACACCCGATTTAGTTCAGGTGACCTAATGAATTCCAGGTGAATTCCTAGGATTTTACGTTCAATGGTAATGAACGCATTGAAAATAGGGTTTTCAGAAAACAAATCGGTTTGTAATTTTGATCAAAATATTTTCTCGTTTAAGCTCGAGTTTAGATATCCTTGAATTCCATGAGTTTGAATTCTCAATCTTTAAGGTCAATCTCTAGGATTGAGTAATATCAGTCTTAAAAGCTGATTTTTAATCTTTAAGGAGATTATCCTTTCTGGGGATCTGATTCATTAGTCTTATCCAGCTAATTTGCATGGTGCCCCCCATTGTACGAGATAAATCCTTCTCATGGTTAGGATAAATCTGACCACTTGGCGACCCTGTTTAATGCTGAGGTCCGTGGATTTCCTGCTGATTTTAGTGATGACTTTTCTAGATTTTTCGTCAACCTACAGCTGGTCTGGACGACAACTTCATGACCTAAATCAAGAAGCGCGTTTCTTTTTCGGAAGACTTTACTTCCTTTTAATGATGGAATTGATTCATCGTGTAGATCCATCTCTTCTTTTCTTTCATCGGGTAAAACAGTTTAGTTTAGTCCAAAGCAAAAGTATTTTCAGTTATTTGTTACAGATATATGTGACATATGTTTAAGATAACTTGGTAAATTTTCCCACACTTGGCTTTTATTTTCCTTTTTATCGTCCTCTATTCCATTTTAAATGAATTTTGACATTTTAGTTTGTTTCTTAATTTATGTTCTTTCTGAGATAACAATAATTTCGGTGTTAAAACCTAGTTTTATCGTTCATAAATATGTATAAACATGATTTGAATTCATTTAATTGAAAAATTTTACTAGAATTGGGTAGTCAGTATATAAGACTAGGGCTGTTCTTTTTTATCAGAGAGCACTAGATTCTAATACAACTACTGCTTTACTAGTATTTTTAATGGTAACCAAGTGTATAAAGTAAAAAATTTTAAAATCCGAAAGAATTTAATCCCTTCCCACACTTAAGATCTTGCAATGCCCTCATTTGCAAGAAATCAGTAACAATTTAAATTATTGAGGGTCATTTGTGTGAAAATGATTAAATTTTACCAAAGTTTCCAAATATATTGGCGTTTGTTTGCTGAATGATAAATGGTGCACATCATTTGTTCATTCCGTCTTGTTGTTATTTCACATATATTTTGCATCTTGTCGTCAAAATTAGTTGCTTTTGCTGAACTTAATGCCAGTCTTTGAAAATGCGTTGTTTTACCCTGTTGTGTACATAAGATAAACTGCAAACATATATACATATTTTTGAAGTTTGGTATATTACCCCACGTTCAAAAATTATTAAAATCTAAGAATAAAAGTTAGATAATTATAAAAATGATTACAATATTAACAAAAGTATTAAACGTATCAATAATTACAAATTACAAAATAAAAAAAAATAATAAGTAAACTAAGGATGATATTGGTACCAATAGGGGTTCCAGGCATAACCATAAGTGCTATAGAATGCTTCGGCAGGGTTATACGTAGGATATGGTGGCTGCATCTCTATCGACCAAGGAGGGAAGACGGGTTTCGGTGTAGGAATATAGTTTCTACCTATATGTTGGCAATGAGCTATGATCTGGTTCTGATGAACTTGCCAATCTTCAAATGCTCTCTGTCTAGCATTTTCGTATTCCTGAGAAGCTATAAACCTATGCATTTCTTGCATCTCATTCCCCCCTCCTACATTACCTTGTTCCTGGTTTCTCTCCACCTGTGGATGTCTACCATGGTATCGTACTGCGGCGTTATTTCGCCTCTTCAAAACTTTCGCACCATGGTATACATTTAAACCTATAGTATCGCGGGGTTCCGGCTCTTCTAGTAATAATCCCCCCCGACTTATATCCACACCGAGATATTCACCAATCAAAGTAATAAAAATACCACCTCCTATTATGCTATGTGGTCGCATCCCCTGAACCATAGCTGATAAATAATAACCCACACAATATGGTATACTTACAGCGCTCTGTGGGTCTCGAATACACATATGGTAAAACAAATCTTGTTCATTTACTTTTTCTTTGTTCTTACCCCTTTGTGTAATCGAATTAGCTAAAAACCTATGTATCACTCTTAATTCGGCTCTATCTATATCCAAATAAGAGTAGTTTCCCCCTTTGAAACGGTGATGGCTTGTCATTTAACTCCACACACCGTGTGTATCAAAATTCTCATCTATCTTTCTACCGTTTAGTATCAATCCTCTACAATCGGCAGACGCTAACTCCTCAGGCGTATATATACGTAAAGCCTGAGCCATGTCCAGTAAAGACATGTGGCGCATCGAACCGCCTAACAAAAATCTAATAAAAGAACGATCGGTTAAACTAGCTACCCGATCATTCAACTCTATACTACATAACAACTCTTCACACCATACTTTATATACAGGTCTGCGTATGGTGAATAAACATATCCAGTCATTAAAAGAAGAATTACCATACCTCTGTACAAGTAATTCCCTAATTGGCCCGGCCAATTCTACAGCTTCTAAGGGTCCCCATTCTATGACCCTCGGTACCTCAACAACCTTGGAATGAAGAGTATGCAAACCCCGTTGATATTTTGGATAATCTATCCAAAGTCTGTCAAATCTCAGGTTCGGGTGCAACTCTTCCAAGTGCATATCGGAAAAGGTCATGACTGGATGAGGTACATCCTGCTTATAGTAGTTATCCACCTCCTGTTGTTCCAAATTCTCAGCAGGAGCATTGCGGGCTTGGGATGAAGATTCACCCCTTTCATTCTGCAAAACACATCAAACACAAATTTTGTGCATCCAAATATGCATTAGTGTCAGCAAAATCATCAATCAAAATAATTACAATGACATTATCAATTTATATCAAACTTAAGCTTATTTTCACATTTTTATCAAATCTACACTTTTTCAAATAAGCATATACGAAAATTTTCGCCAAGTTCATAAACATTCAACTCAAATAACATGTCAAAATAATTATTACTAGCAATTAAACAAGTCTCAAATGGCATTATCTTTCAAAATCAAGTTCATGAATTTTAGACTTGAAAAAGTCCACTTTAATTCTCAAAATCATGTTTAGGCTCAAAGTTTGGATCATTTAACTACCTAGACATGTTACACTACTCAATTTAGCAACAATTCATGACAAAAATCGGCCATAACCTGTTTATATCAAAAAGCCCCAAATTTGTTCAAGAACACAAACCCTAGATTACTCAAAATTTGAAGTTTAAGGCTTCTAATCATGTTAAACAGCATCAATCTAGGTTATACAAGCATAATACATAAACAATTTAAGCTTAATTACACTAAAAAGCATCAAAATCAAATTGGGGAAAAAATAGCTCAAGAACACCAAATTTCAAATTAAATGGTGTTTAGGTGTAGAAATTTACCGTTTTTCTTGAGTAATTCTTAGATAGCATCCTTCTCAACATGATTTTAGCAAAAGATTTGGTGATTAACGGTTAAAAATTGGGATTTTTGGGGTTTTTTCTCGGGTTTTTCGGGTCTTTTTTCGCTGTGTTTCGCAGTGTTTTTGTGTGTGGGAGTGAACTGATCGTTTCTTGCGTTATATTTTTTTTCTGTAAATTGGTCCCTCCGCGAGTCGCGGAGGTTTTTCACTTCAAACTCCGCGAGTCGCGGAGTTTGCTCTTTTTTTTTTTTTTTTTTATAATCATTAACTTATTAAAACAATTAAGTAATTAATTTTAAAATTTTGTTTCCCTTGTTATTTAGGACGAGGTCGTTTCGGATCGATGTCCTAGTCCGTCCTTCGACAAAATTTTAAAATTTGTCTTTTTGTAGCGATTGTTTTAAAAGCTAAAATTTTTGGGTTTTTTCAATGTTTTTGGCATACTCTAATTCAATAAGATTAAAAATAATGATAATAAAAGTTCTCGTCCCTCCCTCGGGTAAAGCAATTTCGGTTCAAAGACCTAGTCTTCAACTTACGACGAATTTTAAAAATCATATTCTTAACTTAATGAGATAAAGTAAATTTTTGTTTTTAAATTCACACAACTTAAATATAAAATTCAAAATTAAAAATTAAAAATTCACACCAAACTTAAAATTTGAAATGCATAAAATTAAAAATTCATATTTTAAAAATTAAAAATTCACACCAGACTTAATTTAAAAATTCAAATATTTACAATTTAAAAAAAAATATTGTTTTTACAAAGTTTACACTATTAATTTAAGATTTAAATATTTATTTTAAAAACATGGTAAAAATAAAATTAAAAATCTTTTTGTCTTTTTATCCCACTTTAATCAATCAAATATTATCAAAAATATGCGCCCCTCTTTTCGGTAAAGAAATTTCGGTTCCAAGACCTAATTTAACTCATGACGAATTTTTGAAATATTTTGGGTTGATTGTTTAAAGATATTTATACCTTAAGAATAAACGTTAAATTTCGCAGTGATGTAATAAATTTTTGAATGATATCAATAATTTCGGTCGCCAAACCTAATTTTATTTAATACCAATTTAATACTTTTTAGCGAACAAATTAGCGTTTATTATCAAAAGGTTAAAAATAAAAATAAAAATAAAAACTGTACAGACATACCTGTGAAATAGATTTCTTAGTTATATGATCTATTCCATTCATAAGATAGTCGGTTTAATTGGTTTTCCATGGCTGCATAGGCGTAACCTCGAGCATTCAGTGTCTTTTCTTCTAAACATATGAACGGTCCGTCTCTGCATAAAGTAACAAATTCGGTATTTGAATAGGTTTGATTATTTGAACATTTACCTCCATGTGACCATTTTCCGCATTTGTGACATCGTTCTAGGTGTCGTGCTCTTCTTTTCGCTGCGGATTTTGATTTTCCTTTACCAAATTGTAACTTATTATCTTCGCATCTGGATTCTTTTCTAACTCCGTCCATTCTTTCTCTGATTACTGATACTAATTCGCTCGGTAGTATGTCATTATTTCTTTTAGTGATCAAAGCGTGTAGCATTAGACCATGGTTTAGTTCACAGGCAGTCTTCATTTTGTAAAAACCTAAAAAAAATAAAAATTCAGAATGGGGGGAGAAGACTAGTTCTTTAGGGTCTGCTAGGGAAAGACCATACGTGTTCCATTTTCGAGAACTACACGAAAACAGACAATCTAACTCTAACAGTAATACATATTATCCTTTAAAGACTTGATTCTCCCCACACTTAGTTAGCTGTGGTGTCGAAATTGTGATTAACTTCGTTGTCGACTTCCATCGGACCATGTATGTAATGTTTAACTCTGTGACCATTAACTTTAAATTCAATCCCATTTGAATTTATCAATTCTATCGTTCCGTATGGGAAAACTCTTTTGACTATGAATGGTCCAGACCATCTTGATTTCAATTTTCCAGGAAATAGCTTGAATCGTGAATTGAAAAGAAGAACTCTGTCTCCTTCTTTAAATTCTTTTGAACTTCTGATTCTTTTATCATGCCATTTCTTCGTTCTTTCTTTATAGATTAACGAATTTTCGTATGCTTCATGTCTTAATTCTTCTAATTCATTTAGTTGACTTAATCGTAGACGTCCGGCTTCATGTAAATCAAGATTACATGTCTTCAAAGCCCAAAATGCTTTGTGTTCAATTTCTACTGGAAGATGACATGCTTTTCCATAAACAAGTCTAAAAGGTGTGGTTCCAATTGGAGTTTTGTAGGCTGTTCTAAAAGCCCAGAGTGCATCCTCCAATTTAATGGACCATTCCTTCGAATTTGATCCTACGGTTTTCTCTAGAATACGTTTTAAAGCTCGGTTGGTATTTTCAACTTGTCCACTTGTTTGTGGATGATATGCGGTGGAGATTTTATGAGTTACTCCATATCTTTTAAGAACTTTCTCAAGTTGATTATTACAGAAATGAGTACCCCGATCACTTATTAAAGCTTTCGGTGTTCCAAACCTTGCAAAAAGACGTTTTAAAAAGTTGACTACAACTCGTGCATCGTTAGTTGGGAGAGCTTGTGCTTCCGCCCATTTAGATACATAATCAATGGCTACGAGTATATATAGATTATTATGAGATTTTGGAAATGGACCCATAAAGTCAATACCCCAAATGTCAAATACTTCACATACTTGGATGACATTTTGTGGAATTTCATCACGTTGACTTATTTTTCCGGCCCTTTGACATGCATCACAGGATTTGCAAAGAAGGTGTGCGTCTTTGTAAATTGTAGGCCAATAGAATCCAGCTTCATAAACTTTTCTTGCTGTTAGTTGAGGCCCATAATGCCCTCCTGTTGGTCCTGTGTGACAATGGTTTAAAATTTTACTAGCTTCATCTCCAAATACACATCGGCGTATTATTCCATCGGGACAACTTTTAAACAGATGTGGATCTTCCCAGGAATAGTGTTTTATATCACTGAAGAATTTCTTTCGTCTTTGGTACGATAATCCTTTTTCAAGGAATCCACATACTAAATAATTTGCATAGTCTGCAAACCATGGGATTTCTTTATAATCTATCTTCAATAGATATTCATCAGGAAAGTTGTCTTGTATGGCCGATTCATTCAGAACTTCTAATTCGGGATTTTCAAGACGAGAAAGATGATCAGCGGCGAGATTTTCTGCTCCTCTTTTATCTCGGATTTCAATATCAAACTCTTGTAAGAGTAAGATCCAACGGATTAATCTTGGTTTAGCATCTTGTTTTGAAAATAGGTATCTAAGAGCAGAATGGTCTGTATAGACCACCGTTTTTGCTAGAACGAGATATGATCGAAATTTGTCAAAAGCAAAGACAATAGCAAGGAGTTCTTTTTCAGTAGTTGTATAGTTCGTTTGTGCTCCTTGTAATGTCTTACTAGCATAATATATAGGTTGAAATCGTTTTTCAATCCTTTGTCCTAAAACGGCTCCCATTGAAAAATCACTTGCATCGCACATTAGTTCAAATGGTAGATTCCAATTTGGTGTTATCATGATCGGTGCATTAGTGAGTTTCTCTTTAAGAATATTAAAAGATTTGATACATTCATCTGAAAAGATGAATGGCGCATCCTTTTCTAGGAGTTTATTCATAGGAGTGGCAATTTTAGAAAAATCTTTTATGAAACGTCGGTAAAAACCGGCATGCCCTAGAAAACTCCTAACTCCTCTAACATTGGTGGGATGTGGAATTTTAGCAATTACATCTACTTTAGCTCTATCCACTTCAATTCCTTCTTTTGAAATTTTATGTCCAAGAACGATGCCTTCTTTAACCATGAAATGGCATTTCTCCCAATTAAGTACTAGATTTGATTTTTCGCATCTAATTAGCATTCGTTCCAGATTAACTAGACATGATTTAAATGTATCACCGAAGACTGAAAAGTCATCCATGAATACTTCCATGCATTCTTCTATCATGTCGTGAAAAATCGCCATCATACACCTTTGAAAGGTTGCAGGGGCGTTGCAAAGTCCAAATGGCATGCGTTTGTAAGCAAAAGTACCATAAGGGCACGTGAATGTGGTTTTCTCTTGGTCCTCGGGTGCTATTGGAATTTGAAAATATCCGGAAAATCCATCTAGAAAACAATAGTAACTATTTCCGGCTAATCTTTCCAACATTTGATCTATGAAAGGTAAGGGAAAGTGATCTTTTCTGGTGGCATCATTTAATTTTCTATAATCAATACATACACGCCATCCTGTTACAGTCCTAGTAGGAATAAGCTCATTTTTCTCATTTGTAATGACAGTCATGCCACCCTTCTTAGGCACGCATTGAACTGGGCTTACCCATGGACTATCAGAGATTGGATATATCAAACCTGCATCTAGCAGTTTAATAATCTCTTTCTTAACTACATCTTGCATATTAGGATTTAGTCTTCGTTGGCGTTGCACATACGTTTTATGACCTTCTTCCATAAGGATTTTATGTGTGCAATACGAAGGACTTATTCCTTTAATATCATGAATCTTCCATGCAATGGCTGGTTTATGAGCTTTCAACACAGAAATGAGTTGTGATTTCTCATTTTCAGTAAGAGAAGACGATATTATTACAGGTAATTCAGATTCACCATGTAAATAAGCGTATTCCAAATGGTTTGGAAGTGGCTTTAACTCTAATTTCGGAGGTTCTTCTATCGATGATTTATATCGATATCTGTCTTCTTCTTTTAGCATTTGAATTTCTTCTGTTGTTGGTTCATATCCATTAGCTATAAGTGTAGCTAACATTTCAGCTTCATCAATTGGTTCATTACCTTCTCCTAAAGAACATTCTCCTGTTCCTTGTAATTCTGGAAATTCTTCTAATAATTCTGCATGTGCATCTATAGTTTGAATATAATAACATGTATCATCTGCAGATTGTGGTTGTTGCATTGCTCTATCAACTGAAAAGGTAACACTCTCATCCTCTATACTTAGGGTCAGTTTCTTACCGAACACGTCTATCATTGCTTTAGCCGTGTTTAAGAATGGTCTTCCTAATATGAGAGGAACTTGAGAATCTTCTTCCATGTCCAAAACAACAAAATCTACTGGAAATACTAAAGTACCAACTTTAACTAGCATGTTCTCCATTATCCCTCTAGGATATTTTATTGATCTATCGGCTAGTTGTATGCTTATTCTGGTTGGTTTCAATTCTCCAAGGTCTAGTTTAGCGTATAGTGAATATGGCATTAAATTTATACTAGCACCTAAGTCTGCCAATGCTTCTATTGAACTAAGACTACCCAGAAAACATGGAATTGTGAAACTTCCTGGATCAGATAATTTTTCTGGTATCTTATTCAACAGCACTGCTGAACAATTAGCATTCATAGTAACAGCCGAGAGTTCTTCCATTTTCTTTCTATTTGAGATTAGATCTTTCAAGAATTTAGCATATCTTGGCATTCCTGAAATCACATCAATGAAAGGAAGATTTACATTTATCTGTTTAAACATATCCAAAAATTTGGATTGCTCGGCTTCAAGTTTTTCTTTCTTCATTTTACTCGGGTAAGGAAGTGGTGGTTGGTATGGTTTAACATAAGGTTTATTCTTAACTGTGTTATTTTCATTAACCTTTTCAACTACCGGTTCTTTTTCCTTATCTTGATCAGGTTGTGGTTCTTGTGGAGTAGGAATAGTTTCATCAGAAGTTACAGGTATTTCAGGTGGTTTAAGTGTTGTACCACTTCTTGTGGTAATAGCTTTAGCTGTTTCATTCCGGGGGTTAGCATTTGTATCACTAGGTAGACTTCCCGGTTTTCTTTCACCTATCAACCTTGCTAGGTTACTTACTTCTTGTTCCAGATTTTGAATCGAAGCTTGTTGATTCCTAAATGCTTGAGCATTTTGTTCATTGGTTTGTTTCTGAGATGTGAAAAACTGTGTTTGAGTTTCAACTAGCTTTGTCATCATATCTTCTAAATTCGGCTTTTTATCATCGGTTTGTTGTGGTGGTTTGTTTTGAAAATTCGGTCTTTGCTGATTATAAGTATTATTGGATACTTGTTGATTGCTAGGACCTTGTTGGTTGTTGTATGGAATATTTCGGTTATAATTCTGGTTTTGATTGTAAATCGGTCTTGGCGGTTGATAATTATTCTGATAATTATTTCCAGGCCTTTGGTTTATGTATGAAATATTCTCTCTTTGTTCTATTGTTAATTCAATACTGAGACAATCTTTTGTCAAATGTGGTCCTCCACACTGCTCACAACTAATTCGTATTGAGTGAATATCCTTAGTCATCTTTTCCATTCGTCTTTCCACAGCATCTATCTTTGCGGAAATGGAATCTAAGTCATGGCTAGAATCGGCTCTAGCTGCTTTAGATGATCTAATGATATCTTTTTCTTGGTGCCACTCATGTGAATGGGAAGCAGTATTATCAATAATTTTGTAAGCATCAGTTTCGGTTTTCTTCATAATAGAACCACCAGCTGCTATATCTATGTCTTTCCTTGTAGTGATGTCGCATCCTCGGTAGAATATTTGTACTATTTGACAGGTGTCTAAACCATGTTGCGGACATCCTCTTAATAACTTTCCATATCTTGTCCACGCCTCATATAGAGTTTCATTTGGTTTCTGTGTGAACGTAACAATTTCTGCTTGAAGTCTTACGGCTTTAGATGCAGGAAAGAATTGTTTAAGAAATTTGTCAATTAAAACATCCCATGTATCAATCGCCCCTTCAGGTAACTATTCCAACCAATCTTTGGCTTCTCCCTTTAAAGTCCAGGGAAATAACATGAGATATATCTGTTCATCCTCCACTTCTCGTATTTTAAATAGTGTGCAGATCCTATTAAAGGTACGTAGATGTTCATTTGGATCTTCCTTCGGCGCACCACTAAATTGGCATTGATTAGTCACCATGTGTAGAATTTGTCCTTTGATTTCATAATCTGGTGCATTAATGTCTGGATGAGTAATTGCGTGACCTTGGCCAGTGCGTTTAGCTCTCATTCGGTCTTCCATACTTAAAGGTTCCAGATTCTCCATAATTGAATTTGTTGAATCGGTATCAATAGATGATTCTGATTTAATGGTTCGTTCCTCAACAATCTCTGTTTGAATGATTGGTGGTTCCGGAGGAAAGTTTAATGGTTCAGGATCTATGAACCGTTCCTGAATATTTTCTGGATTCTCAATTGTGAGGTTGGGTTCAAAAAATGGATTATCGGAAATTTGAACTGAAGTACTTGGTTGACTGGATGACGATTCTAAAGAAAAATCAACGGCGGTTATATTTGCTAAATGTCTTGATCTAGTTACAGGTGGTGAACGTACAAAAGGTGATGAACGTCTTGCTCGGTGCATTCACTGAATATCCTATTAGTTTTTAAAAGGAAAGAAAAATTATAATAAGTTATCCAATCAATAGACTTTTCTGATTTTGCCCACGTTTCGAATAGCCAAAAGATGCAGCAGAGGGGCAGGATTCGTTTGGTCTCAATATAATTGAGGACTGTTTGGCTCCAATAACCCGGTCCACGTACAAATCCAACTATTACTACGAACCAGAAAATTTTGATGTCTATCAATTTAACCACTTAAAATAAATTTTCGTAATTTTAAGAAATTTAGATAAGAAGTAGAATAAAAATCTATGTCCTAAAACTAGAATAGCGAGAAATAAGAGAGAAAAAGAGTTCGTCGCAAAAGGTTGAAAAAGAAAAAAAAAATGGTTGAAAAATAAAAGGTGACGGAAAAATAAAAGAAACTTATCAAAACTTAAAAATACTTAACTAACCTAACCTTATTACTACAACTAACTTAAAATTATAATCGCAAATTGATATTACTAATTGGAATGACAATTGGTACATAGTAAAAGGTGTCTAAAAATATTAAAGCTTACAGGAAAAACTAAATCCCAAATAGAAATAACTTAAAAAGAAACTAAAACTTAAAAAGGCATCGCAAAATTCTAAAGCACCTAAATCTTAGTCTAAAGAAAAAGTACTTAAGGAATTCTACGGCAAAGCCTAAAAATCTAGGAGCTAAAAATATAAAAGGTTAAAAATAACTATAGCAAAAACTAAGTTTAAAATTAATTATGAGCTAAAAAAAATACAAATATTACGCTACAACGATTAAAAAGGTACAAAATATAAAAATATACAAAAAGTTGTAAAAAGTACAATTTTTATAAAAATATTATTTTTATATTATTTATTTAATAAAACTACTAATTTTACAATTTAATAAAACTAATTAATAATAAATACATAAATTAAATAAAAAGTAAAAATAAAACTAAAACTAATAATAATAATAATAATAATAATTAGGTTTAAATAATAATAATAATAATTAAAAATAACCCGTAATTAATGCAGATTTAGGGTTTTTGTCCGTGTGTCAGATGGTCTCCGCGAGTCGCGGTATTTTATGCATCAAACCCCGCGAGTCGCGGGGTTCAGAATTTCAGCTGACAGGTTTGAATTTTTACGCGTTTTTCTATTTTTTTTTAATTATTTTCTATTTTTAATTTTTATATAAATAAAAGATATTAAAATTAAACTTATATTTTTATAAACTAAAATAAAGATAAAGAAACTTATAAAACTTAAATATTTAACAAGATCTTAAAAATACTTATATTTTTGTTTTTGTTTTTGTATTTTTGAATAATTAAAACGTATTTTTACAAAAGCGAATTTTAATAAAAGTAAACAAAAAATCTTTTTTTTTTTTTATATTAGCGTTGCGCTTCCGGCGTTTAAGATAGTTCCCCGGTAGCGACGCCAAAAATTACTTGATGTCGTACGAGGTGTATATAAAATAGTTATTATTTTACTAGGAAAAACTATTAAATACGATACAATTTTACACAAGATATTTATTTATTTATAGAATGGATATACTTAAACCTTGCTACAACACTTATAGGCAGTGTACCTAATCGTACAGTAGTGTAGTTTTTAGTAAGTCCGGTTCGTTCCACAGGGAAATCTTTAAACAAAGCTCAACGCTATATTAGTTTACTTTTATAAAAATACAAATATATATATAAGTAATATTATTATTATAAAGGGGGGTTTTTACCGTTTAATGACCGGTTTGTCGATTTTAAGACTTTAGTCGCAGTTAAAACCTAATGTAAAATATAAAATAAATACAAGACTTAAATTAAAGTGTAAAGTAAATAACGATAATGAAATTGCGAATAATAAAAGTGCGATAAAATAAACTTACGATAATTAAAAAGTACGATAATTAGAAGTGCAATTAAATATAAAATAAAGGAAATTAAATATGAAATAAAAGAATTATGCTTATTTAAACTTCCGTAATCATGATGTTTGACGTGTTGATTTTAGTTTTATACCCATGGGTTAATTGTCCTTTGTCCTGGATTATTTAATATGTCCGTCTGGTTTTTGTCCATAACAGTCCATCAGTCATAAATATAAAATGCGAGTGTCCTCATCAAATTATTCTTATACCCGAAGTTAAATATTCCAACTAATTGGGGATTCGAATTGTAACAAGGTTTTAATACTTTGTTTAATGAATACACCAGGTTATCGACTGCGTGTAAACCAAGGTTTTACTACTTTATTAACAATTACACCAATTACCCTTGAATGTAATTTCACCCCTGTTTTAATTATTCTAATGGCTATTAATCCATTCCCGTGTCCGGTTAAATGAACGATTATTCGTACATATAAATACCCCGCCCATCGTGTCCGATCGAGTGTATATGGTAATTTATAGGGACGCCCAATTGTAAATCTTTATATTAACATTAACAAACTTTCATTTAGTTAAACAAATATAAAGCCCATTAATAGCCCATAGTCTAATTTCCACAAGTGTCGTTCTTTTATCCAAACCCCAATTATGGTACAAAGCCCAATTACCCAATTTTAGTAATTAGCCCAACATCATGATTACTTCGTTTTAAATAAGCATAATAATAACTTAGCTACGAGACATTAATATAAAAAGGTTGAACATAACTTACAATGATTAAAAATAGCGTAGCGTTACACGGACAGAATTTCGACTTACTCTCTTACAACATTCGCTAACATACCCTTATTATTAGAATTAAAATTAAAATTAAAATTAAAATATAAATTATATATATATATATATCGTATCAATGAGGAGAAAAAAGATGTTAATTTTGATCAGAATTAGGTTGGCTTTATAGCCAGAGTTGATTTTTGGGGCTCCGCGACTCGCGGCAAAATGCTCTTCAAACTCCGTGAGTCGCGGAGGTTAATTTTACAGCTCAGTCCTTGGAGTTTTCTCTGCCGACGGTTTTTAATATATATATATAATATATATATAATTAATATAATTAATTATATATTATATTATATTTATATACATAGTTAACTTGTAATTTTTAGTTCGTTGCGTCGAGCGTTAAGAGTTGACTCTGGTCCCGGTTCCGGATTTTCGAACGTCCTTGCGTACAATTTTATATTTTGTACTTTGCGTTTTGAAACTTGTACTCTTGTAATTTCGAGACGTTTCTTATCAATAATTGGAACCTCTTTGATTGTCTTTTGTACTTTTGAGCTTTTTGGTCGTTTGCGTCTTCAATTCGTCGAATCTGTCTTTTGTCTTCACCTTTTATTATTTAAACGAATATCACTTGTAAATAGAACAATTGCAACTAAAAGCTTGTCTTTCTTGAGGAATAATGCTATGAAATATATGTTCGTTTTTAGCATTATCACTACAATACATATAATACACAACATGATTACAACCCTCTAATCTGAATCACTGGTTTCTTCTTCTTCGGACTTGGTTTATTTTCCTAATTTTCTAGGGATATATGATGTTCCTCTAATACGAGCCGTCCTTTTCCATAATGGTTTAGAAAACCTGGTGGTTTAGAGGTTCTCAGGTTATTGTTACAATTTAGGAAATACGGACGTTGCCGATACATATAAAGTTCATCGGGGTTGGAATCAGGTTTCTTTATTTTTATACCTTTTCCCTTATTATTTTCTTTTGCCATATTAAATTCGGTCGAGGTAATTTCTATAACATCATCGAAATCCTCATCGGGATCTGATTCATCAGAAAATTGGTAATCTTCCCAATATTTTGCTTCCTCGGCGGAAACACCATTGACCATTTTTAAATTTGGTCCGTTGGTTGATGATTTTCTTTTATTTAATCGATTTACTGTAGGTATCAATATTTCTTCCTCCGAAACCTCTTCTTCTTCCGGTTCCTCCTCTTCTGATTCCTCCTCTCCCGATTCCTCTTCGGGAATTTGTGAATCTTCCCAAATTATATTCGACTCTTCATTATTATTAGGTGAGTCGATGGGATTTGTACTAGTGGTAGACATCTATCACACAATATCAAACACATTAAGAGGTTAATATATCACATAATATTTACATGTTAATAATATATAGTTTCCAACAAAAGTGTTAAGCAATCGTTTTTAAAGAAAACACGGTCGAAGTCCAGACTCACTAATGTATCCTAACAAACTCGATAAGACACACTAATGCAAATTTCTGGTTCTCTAAGACCAACGATCAGATACCAACTGAAATGTCCCGTTCACATTGATTATAAACGTTCCATATTAATTGATTTCGTCGCGAGGTTTTGACCTCTATATGAGACGTTTATCAAAGACTGCATTCATTTTTAAAACAACCATAACCTTTATTTTATCTATAAAGGTTTAAAAAGCATTACGTAGATTATCAAATAATGATAATCTAAAATATACCGTTTACACACGACCATTACAAAATGGTTTACAATAAGAATATATTACATCAAAAATAAGTTTCTTGAATGCAGTTTTTACATAATATCATACAAGCATGGACTCCAAATCTTGCCCTTATTTTAGTATGCAACAGCGAAAGCTCTTAATAATCACCTGAGAATAAACATGCTTAAAACGTCAACAAAAAATTTTGGTGAGTTATAGGTTTAACCTATATATTATCAAATTATAATAATAGACCACAAGATTTCAAATTTCAATATACATCCCATTCATAGAGATAAAAATCATTCATATGGTGAACACCTGGTAACCGACATTAACAAGATGCATATAAGAATATCCCCTATCATTCCGGGAAATCCTTTGGACATGATAATAACGAATTCGAAATACTAAAGCATCCGGTACTTTGGATGGGGTTCGTTAGGCCCAATAGATCTATCTTTAGGATTCGCGTCAATTAGTAGATCGGTTTACTAATCTTAGGTTATCAAGAAAAAGGGGCATATTCGGCTTCGATCATTCACCCATATAATGTAGTTTCATTTACTTGTGTCTATTTCGTAAAACATTTATAAAACTGCATGTATTCTCATCCCAAAATATTAGATTTTAAAAGTGGGACTATAACTCACTTTCACAGATTTTTACTTCGTCGGGAAGTAAGACTTGGCCACTGGTCGATTCACGAACCTATAACAAATATGTACATATATATCAAAGTATGTTCAAAATATATTTACAACATTTTTAATACGTTTTACTGTTTTAAGTTTATTAAGTCAGTTGTCCTCGTTAGTAATCTACAACTAGTTGTCCACAGTTAGATGTACAGAAATAAATCGATATATATTATCTTAAATCAATCCATGACCCAGTGTATACACGTCTCAGGCTAGATCACAACTCAAAGTATATATATTTTTGGAATCAAACTCAACCCTGTGTAGCTAACTCCAACATTACTGCATATAGAGTGTCTATGGTTGTTCCAAATAACATATATACATGGGTCGATATGATATGTCAAAATATTTGCATACGTGTCTATGGTATCCCAAGATTACATAATATATTAGAATACACGTATAATAAAATATAAGTTAGCTAGGATATGATTAATATAGATTTGTTACCAATTTTCACGTAGCTACAACAAGCAAAAATATCCAATCTTGTTTTACCCATAAGTTTTTCGTTTTAAATCCATATTGAGTGGTTCAAGTTGCTATGGTTTCATATTGAACTTAAGTTTATGAATCTATACAGAAAAAGTATAAGTTTATAGTCGGAAATAAAGGTTACAAGTCGTTTTTGTAAAGGTTGTCATTTTCGTCGAAAGAACGACGTCAAGATGACCATTTTGGAAAATATACTTCCACTTTGAGTTTAACCATGATTTTAGGATATAGTTTCATGTTCATAAGAAAAATAATTTTCCCAGAAGAACAACTTTTAAATCAAAGTTTATCATAGTTTTTAATTAACTAACCCAAAACAGCCCGCAGTGTTACTACGACGGCGTTTATCCGGTTTTACGGTGTTTTTCGTGTTTTCCGGTTTTAAATCATTAAGTTAGCATATCATATAGATATAGAACATGTTTCTAGTTGATTTTAAAAGTCAAGTTAGAAGAATTAACTTTTGTTTGCGAACAAGTTTAGAATTAACTAAACTATGATCTAGTGATTACAAGTTTAAACCTTCGAATAAGGTAGTTTTATACACATGAATCGAATGATGTTATGAACATCATTACTACCTCAGGCTTTGTGGATAAATCTACTGGAAATGATAAAAATAGATCTAGCTTTAAAGGATCCTTGGATGGCTTGAAAGTTCTTGAAGCAAAATCATGACACGAAAATAAGTTCAAGTAAGATTTTCACTCGAAATAAGATTGTTAAAGTTATAGAAATTGAATCAAAGTTTGAATATGAGTATTACCTTGTATTAGAAAGATATCTTACTGTAAATAAGAAAGATTTCTTGAGGTTGAATGATCACTCAATGAAAGGACCCGTTCATATACATTATAAACGATTCACAATAGTTGATTACATCGCGAGGTATTTGACCTCTATATGATACATTTTACAAACATTGCATTCGTTTTTAAAAGACAAACTTTCTTTACAATGAAAGTTGACAGCATGCACCATTTCATAATACATCCAACTATAATTGGCTTAATAATAATCTTGATGAACTCAATGACTCGAATGCAACGTCTTTCAAAATATGCCATAAATGACTCCAAGTAATATCCTTAAAATGAGCTAATGCACAGCGGAAGATTTCTTTAATACCTGAGAATAAACATGCTTTAAAGTGTCAACTAAAAGGTTGGTGAGTTCATAGGTTTATCATATATTAATAGACCACAAGATTTCCGTTTATAAATATATGTACACTCGCAAGTGTATAAAAGTATTCTATAAGTTGTAGGCACCCGGTAACAAGCCTTAACGTTCATGTTTTACCCTCTGAAGTACACCAGATCAGGTGTGTTTAAAATAACCTCGAAGTACTAAAGCATCCCATAGTCAGGATGGGGTTTGTCAGGCCCAATAGATCTATCTTTAGGATTCGCGCCTACCGTACATAGACAAGTAGTTTAATGTTACCAAGCTAAGGGTATATTTTTGGTTTAAACCCACGTAGAATTAGTTTTAGTACTTGTGCCTATTTCGTAAAACATTTATAAAAACAGCGCATGTATTCTCAGTCCCAAAAATATATATATAAGGGAGCAAATAAAACTCACAATACTGTATTTCGTAGTAAAAATACATATAACGTCATTTAATAAGTGCAAGGTTGGCCTCGAATTCACGAACATATCAATATTGAGATTCAATATTGCAGGAAAGTACGTAGACGCAACGGAGATGATAAACACTAGATTGACCTCACGAGCATACCCATGAACCATACCCATCACCTCCATAGCTATAACCCATAATATCCTTAGCTTCGACTCATTCAAAAAAACTATTTTGAAATCACTCGGACAGCACTCCGTCGTAATATTTTATGTACACTAATAATATCTTGAAATAATACAGAGCAAATATATATATATATATATATATATATATATATATATATATATATATATATATATATATATATATATATATATATATATATATATATATAAATCAATTGAGAGAGTTTAGAGAAATATATTTTCAAGTTTCTATAAAATAATAAAACCTATTGAATTCTATTTATAATAGATTTTTGAATTAAAAAAAAGTGAATTATTAAAGTATGAATTATTAAAGTGAATTATTAAAGTATGAATTATTAAAGTGAATTATTAAAGTATGAATTATTAAAGTATGAATTATTAAAGTGAATTATTAAAGTATAGTGAATTATTAAAGTTAAAGTAAATTAAAAGTAAAGTAAAGGTAAAGTTAAAGTATAGTAAAAGTATAAAAAACTATGTATGTATAATACGCGTATAAATATATATAATATTAATTTAAATCGTTATATATATTTAATGAAATAAAATATAAATATCGTTATATTTATTATACTGGTTAAGTAATGAGTTGTCAAAAGTGATTCTAGATATCTATAAAAGTTATATACATTTTAATAATAAAGTTCTTTTTAAACTGAAAACGTCTTTGTACGTTTGAAAATAGATTAATAGAATATTATGGAAACCAATTCTCCACTAACTTTTGTCTAACTTTCATAAATGACACTTTTTGTTTTTATTTATAAAAAGCTTTACAAATTATTCTGAATATCGTTAAGAGGAATAGATTTTCTCAAATCATAGTGGACCTCTCAACAGAGACTTGTAATCATAATTCAATGTTTCTGATAATTCAATCATTTAATATATTTTTTTTTGTCGAAAATCATATTGAAACAAATACGTTCGTGTAAAGTATTATACGTTTAATACTTTATTAATATTCTCAAGTTATAATATATATATATATATATATACATACATATACATATCTATTTATATATAACGATTCGTGAATCGTCAGAATTTGGTCGAGGTTATAATGAATGTATGAACACAGTTTAAAATTCTTGAGATTTAACTTAACAAACTTTGCTTATCGTGTCGGAATAATATAAAGATTAAAGTTTAAATTTGGTCAGAAATTTCCGGGTCGTCACAGTACCTACCCGTTAAAGAAATTTTGTCCCCGAAATTTGATAGAGGTCGTCATGACTAACAATGAGAATGTTATTATAACGATTATAGAGTTTTATCTTGTTCAAGAAGAATGGATAAAATAATTCGATTACTCGAAGTGTGTGAGTGAAGTTATCATAAATGAATGAAATAAGATAATAGTGATTCGTCGTATCTTTTGACGTCATCACGATTGATCTCCGAAAAGAAAATCTTTGTAATCTATATTGGATTTGATTATTAAGCGATTAAGGAAATTATGATCCTCTTCGAATTAATGCGATAATCCATTTTGATTTCTCTGTGGGATATTTCACTATAAATCCACCTCATTTGTTTTCTTACAACTCACACCTTCTCAACTCATATTTTAAAGTATTTGTCAATATGTTTCATCCAGTGCTGATTCTTGATATACTCCTCACTTTCATATCTGTCGCTCTTCTTTTTCATCTGCCTCCGGAAGAATCTATTTACTTCTACTATACTCTTGGTTTTATATTGTTTTTAGTTCTCCCGTGTCTTTATATTGCTATATGCATTGATATATACGGTTTGTGATTTCTGGATTGTTGTTAGGTTTTATATCTTCCCTTATATTTCAAAGTCCTTGCTTCTTCTATAATCATTGTCATCCACAGTTAATGCTCTCTTCTATTTGCTATGATTTATACTCCCATTTCTAGTTCGGAGCTTTGTCCTTTCGTTTCTTCTTCTTGCGATTAAGCACCGCTTGTAATGGTCCAGAATTCGCAGATATAAATTTCGGAATGAACATTGTTAATGTTCTAGGAAGGAAATTGTAATGACACGATCTTGACTTGTCAAATTACCAGAATACCTCGGAAAAGGCCGAATCATCAAGAAATATTTTCTTGATATTTAGAGATCAAAGAGAATACAAGAGTCGTGTAACATAGCACATGATGACGTTATGATCTGTGAATCATCATGTTCCATTTAGAAACTCAGCATGAATTACTGTAATATAATCACGTTGATCAAGTGTCATTATATTATACTAACTCATGCTTCAGCTCCCAACACTTCTTCAAGAATATTCCTATTTTAAACTCGAATATTTCAGAATTTAGAAACTAAAATAGTTTCTTTTATGATATAATACAGATAGCGCGAAGAGGTAAATGATTTCAGATAAGAATAATTATAAAAATATCTTCAGAAGTATGGATGATATTTATAATGAAAGATACGATGATATCTTAGAATGTCTAATATCAGAGGATGATGAAGGATATTGTCCGCAGGGGTTTAGAGTCAGGAGCAAGGTATTCGTTAATGACTTCAGCAAGTACTGAATCATTTGGATTCTTTGAAGGCAGGTTCAGCCTTTGTGATTTGTCCACAGCCTCCTTCATACTTTGCTCAATCCGTTTTCCAGTTCCAAAGCTTCTCTTTTTCTAAGCTTTGCCAATATACTATCCTTTATCATCCAACTTTTTACTGTTAAGGTCGTTTACAGTTTTTGCTGCTTCATCAGCATTTTTCAAAATTTCGAGAACTGGTTCGCAGTTTAGGGTGTTTTTCAGAAATTTCTCATTCAAAGAATGTAAGTCTTGGAGGTAGTCGTTGTGTGTATATGTAATTGTTGATGTAGACATGCTGCGAGGTTTCAAAATACTGATTGCTGATTCTCAATAATTGGTATGACAATTCTTGTTATAAGGTACGAATGAGTTTATGATAGGGTTTCGATAATTATAATGATTTTTTTTTTTGGAAAGTCAAAGATCAATGAAGTTGTTGGTAAGTTTATTGCTAATGTGGTGAATATAAACGATTCTCCGGTAACGTTGGTGAAAGGGCAACGTATCTATCGAGGTTATAATAAGACTGTTTTGATTGAGAAGTCGAAGATGACTTGCTGGAGCTGTGACAAAACTGTCTATTTTGAAACGGAATTGAAAAGTTATTTTAGCTAGTAAATGCCAAAGGGTCTAACAAGGATACGTGTCGAACTATGACTTGGGTTTTGAGAGTTTTTCAGGTGTATAACTGTGGGTAACATGTGGTTGGATCATCATCTCGATTGTTCCTTAGTTGAAGTGTCTTCAGGAATTTCGAAGGGTTTGAGCACATATTGTAATCGTTAATACATATGATGTTCTAACACAGTTTTGAAGTCAAAGTATAGCTTTGAAAGATATAGGAATCTAAGAGTGATGATACTGGTTATATTTCGAATTGAATTATGCGATTTCAAAATCAGAATATGTAATTGAATTTGAATGAGTATGATTGTTTTGATTTATATGAAAGAATGGATATTGTTGTGAGAGTAGGGAGTATAGTTGATGATTGCTGAATCAGTTTCGAAAAATGTAATATATTAATTGTGAATTTATATATCTCTCGGGTATTACCTACCCGTTAAAAAAAATTTCACAATTAATATTTTATACAAAAGAAGTTTATTACAGTCTTTATGAAAATATATGTGTATATTTTCTTTAGATGTAATATAGATTTAATGAGTTAATATTAAATTAAACTCATTTGTTTTATGGTTGGAACTAGAATTGAGTAATCCCTAAAACTTTATAAATTGCATAAGTATTTCTTCAATAATATTGAAATTATGAATCATTACTTTGTTATTTGTTGGTTTTCGTGAAATTCTTGTGAACTTCGCAAGGTACGAATGATGTTATTTGAAAAGTTTCGAGTACATCGATGATGAAAGTGTAAAATCAAACATATATTAGAATAATACACTTGATTTATTATGAATTGGATTTTTTATTGAATTGAGACAGAGATTGTAATTAACAATGGTTAAGTTGCGGACGAAGGACGTACATCATTGCATATTTGTAATATGAATTAACTGAGTAGTTAAGATTCACACATAATAGCTTAGTACGGGAAGATTTATTATGGTTTAAAAATTTATACATATAAAATATACATATAAATCTTTCGATTGGAAATGAGTTAATACTTCATAACTCGTTGATACAATATATTTGTTGTTGATTCGTAATGATGTCCACAATGATTCTTGAACTGACAGAGTTTGTGATGTTACAGGTGCTGTTGATTCTGACGATACTGACGCACTGACTGTGTTGATGATGCTACGGTCCTGTTGATACTGTTGGTAAAACAATTCTAGCTTGTAAATCGTACACCATTTTCGATCAAAGTTTCTACTCTACCATCTATGTTCACTCATCCGATTTACGGTCAGAAATAAATAATCTCTAAGATTTTGGAGATTACATAACTGCCGCAGAGATATCTCTTCAATGAAGTTTATGAATTAATACTTCATCGTTTGTTGTTGTTGATATTCCTGGATATTTACAGGGCGTATGACGTTGATGTTTGAGATACAGATTGTGACGTTGAGGTGTGGGATGTGGATGTTGTTGTTGGTGGAGGTGATGGTACTGTTGGTGTTGCTGATGGTGGTACTGTTTATGCTGCTGGTGCTGCTGCTGGTGTTTATAACCTTTGCACCATATTCTCGAAAGCCACTACCCGAGCGCGAAGCTTGTTGACTTCTTCTATTACACCGGGGTGATTGTCGGTTCAGACGAGCGGATAAATAAAATCTAGAATTTGGTGTAGTATGTAATTGTGACGAGATACTCTAGAAATAAGAGAGAAAATGGTGTTTCGGATAGGTTCGCCGGTAAGTGCTTCAGGTTCTTCGCCAAGAGGGCAATGTGGTGGATGGAAGGGATCACCTTCTTCTTGTCTCCAATGATTAAAGAGGCTACGAACCCATCCCCAATTCATCCAGAATAGATGATGACTAATTGGTTGATCCATTCCGGTCACACTGCTTTCGGAACTTGAGTGGGATTCCATTTCGGAATCCGAGGGACTTGCACTAATGACGAATTCCATTTCGTACGATTGAATAAAGAATTTTTCGATATGAAATGATTTTCCGGCTATCGGGTGGTATTCTAATTATATAGAGCAAAAGGTTTTGTAGATTACGGAAGAATTTACGGAATATGTCAGGCAAAGTTTACAGTAACAGATACGCTAAGATATGAATTAGCAGATACGCTAAGATATGAATTTTGTCTATACACTATTCATGCAATCAATGCAATAAGATGTGTCTAGACTAAGAATGATAAGCAGGTAATTTTCGACAAGAATGATGAGCAAAACTTTTGAAATGCAGACACGGTCGAAGTCCAGACTCACTAATGCATCCTAACGACTATCAGTTAGACACACTAATGCAGACCTGGTTCGCTAAGACCACCGCTCTGATACCAACTGAAAGGACCCGTTCATATACATTATAAACGATTCACAATAGTTGATTACATCGCGAGGTATTTGACCTCTATATGATACATTTTACAAACATTGCATTCGTTTTTAAAAGACAAACTTTCTTTACAACGAAAGTTGACGGTATGCACACCATTTCATAATACATCCAACTATAATTGGCTTAATAATAATCTTGATGAACTCAATGACTCGAATGCAACGTCTTTCAAAATATGCCATAAATGACTCCAAGTAATATCCTTAAAATGAGCTAATGCACAGCGGAAGATTTCTTTAATACCTGAGAATAAACATGCTTTAAAGTGTCAACCAAAAGGTTGGTGAGTTCATAGGTTTATCATAACAATCATTTCAATATATTAATAGACCACAAGATTTCCGTTTATAAATATATGTACACTCGCAAGTGTATAAAAGTATTCTATAAGTTGTAGGCACCCGGTAACAAGCCTTAACGTTCATGTTTTACCCTCTGAAGTACACCAGATCAGGTGTGTTTAAAATAACCTCGAAGTACTAAAGCATCCCATAGTCAGGATGGGGTTTGTCAGGCCCAATAGATCTATCTTTAGGATTCGCGCCTACCGTACATAGACAAGTAGTTTAATATTACCAAGCTAAGGGTATATTTCTGGTTTAAACCCATGTAGAATTAGTTTTAGTACTTGTGCCTATTTCGTAAAACATTTATAAAAACAGCGCATGTATTCTCAGTCCCAAAAATATATATACAAGGGAGCAAATGAAACTCACAATACTGTATTTCGTAGTACAAATACATATAACGTCATTTAATAAGTGCAAGGTTGGCCTCGGATTCACGAACGTATCAATATTGAGATTCAATATTGCAGAAAAGTACGTAGATGCAACGGAGATGATAAACACTAGATTGACCTCACGAGCATACCCATGAACCATACCCATCACCTCCATAGCTATAACCCATAATTTCCTTAGCTTCGACTCATTCAAAAAACTATTTTGAAATCACTCGGACAGCACTCCGTCGTAATATTTTATGTATACTAATAATATCTTGAAATAATACAAAGCAAATATATATATATATATATATATATATATATATATATATATATATATATATATATATATATATAAATCAATTGAGAGAGTTTAGAGAAATATATTTTCAAGTTTCTATAAAATAATAAAACCTATTGAATTCTATTTATAATAGATTTTTGAATTAAAAAAGTGACTTATTAAAGTATGAATTATTAAAGTGAATTATTAAAGTATGAATTATTAAAGTGAATTATTAAAGTATGAATTATTAAAGTATGAATTATTAAAGTGAATTATTAAAGTATGAATTATTAAAGTGAATTATTAAAGTTAAAGTAAAGTAAAAGTAAAGTAAAGGTAAAGTTAAAGTATAGTAAAAGTATAAAAACCTATGTATGTATAATACGCGTATAAATATATATAATATTAATTTAAATCGTTATATATATTTAATGAAATAAAATATAAATATCGTTATATTTATTATACTGGTTAAGTAATGAGTTGTCAAAAGTGATTCTAGATATCTATAAAAGTTATATACGTTTTAATAATAAAGTTCTTTTTAAACTGAAAACGTCTTTGTACGTTTGAAAATAGATTAACAGAATATTATGGAAACCAATTCTCCACAAACTTTTGTCTAACTTTCGTAAATGACACTTTTTGTTTTTATTTATAAATAGCTTTACAAATTATTCTGAATATCGTTAAGAGGAATAGATTTTCTCAAATCATAGTGGACCTCTCAACAGAGACTTGTAATCATAATTCAATGTTTCTGATAATTCAATCATTTAATATATATTTTTTGTCGAAAATCATATTGAAACAAATACGTTCGTGTAAAGTATTATACGTTTAATACTTTATTAATATTCTCAAGTTATAATATATATATACATACATATACATATCTATTTATATATAACGGTTCGTGAATCGTCGGAATTTGGTCGAGGTTATAATGAATGTATGAACACAGTTTAAAATTCTTGAGATTTAACTTAACAAACTTTGCTTATCGTGTCGGAATAATATAAAGATTAAAGTTTAAATTTGGTCCGAAATTTCCGGGTCGTCACACTCAAAGTGGAATTGCAAGATTGGAAGTAAGCTAGCAAACTTGGAAGTGTTGTTGGTGTGTTCTTGAGTAGTTATTTTATAACTTGGTTTATGTATGGATTTATGTACTAGATTGAGCTAGATTTTGTTGAATATGATGAAGAATACTTAGAACAAATGAAGAACACTTGAGAGAGAGTAATTTGATTCAAGAAAATTGAAAAATGAATGTGTTTGTGACTCCTCTCTTTCACGTGAATATGGAGCATCAATATAGGCTCCATTAGTTTGTAATTTTGTGAGATATTTCATGCTAGATGTTAAATGATGGTTCCCACATGGTTAGGTGACTCACATGGGCTGCTAAGAGTTGATCATTGGAGTGTATATACCAATAGTAAATACATTTAGAAGCTAGGTATTGTACGAGTACGAATATGGGTGCATACGAGTAGAATTGTTGATGAAAATGAATGAGGATGTAATTGTAAGCATTTTTGTTAAGTAGAAGTACTTTGATAAGTGTATTGAAGTCTTTCAAAAGTGTATGAATACATATTAAAACACTACATGTATATACATTTTAACTGGGTCGTTAAGTCATCGTTAGTCGTTACATGTAAGTGTTGTTTTGAAACCTTTAGGTTAACGATCATGTTAAATGTTGTTAACCCATTATTTATAATATCTAAAGAGATGTTAAATTATTACATTATCATGATATTATGATGTATTAATATATCTTAATATGATATATATATATAATTAAATATCATTACAACGATAATCGTTACATATATGCCTCGTTTCGAAATCATTAAGTTAATAGTCTTGTTTTTACATATGTAGTTCATTGTTAATATACTTAATGATATTTTTACTTATCATAATATCATGTTAACTATATATATATCCATATATATGACATCATATAGTTTTTTTACAAGTTTTATCGTTCGTGAATCACCGGTCAACTTGGGTGGTTAATTGTCTATATGAAACCTATTTCAATAAATCACGTCTTAACAAGTTTGATTGCTTAACATGTTGGAAACACTTAATCATGTAAATATCAATTTCATTTAATATATATAAACATGGAAGAGTTCGGGTCACTACATATACTATCTCGTTTTCGCGCAGCTTTATCTACGAACAATAAAATGCTTGGTATGCTCACATCGAGGTGGAAACTTCTCTCGCCTTACACTCGTACTTCCGTATAAGGAAATCTTTATTCTAAATTCTCAATGGAGGGAGAGACTCTTCACGTTATACTAGTATTCACCACGAGGGAGAATAGTCCTAATGAACGTTTTCGAAAACCGATAAATCTTCCGCGGAGGGAAATTCTTGAGAAACAGAAATTTGTTCCAACAAACGTTTTCAGGTCCTAACAAGCTTGTTCAAATGTATCTTAAAAGAACTGTACCTCGTTTCGGATCGAGATCCTCGTTTCACTTCTAAATTTCGGGTGCCTTACAAAAAGCCTCGGGACCATGTTTAGACCTGAGTACAACACATCAACGACAACCCGAAGGACCAAACAAACATACGATTCAAACCTTGGAAACAATAATACGAGTTTGCATTTTCAACTTCAAATTTACTTGAGAAAAGTATTTGCCTTTAGCCGAATTCTAGTACTACAATAATTTTCATTCGAGTATTAACGCCACACCTTTTGGAAACTTTATATGGCCGAAATTGTCGTTTTCTTAATTGTTGAACCAAAGTAGGTGACAAGCAAACCACCGGACCCGAACTCATTCATGAAATAACTGTTAAGATTCGTTCAAATCCAAGAAAGGCTCAAGACGGCCCGTAGTCGCCAAAAGAGCTATGCCGATGTTAGACGTAAAGCTCTCAAATTCCAACTAGGCAGCCGTGTGATGTTAAAAGTCGCACCTTGAAAAGGTGTAATCCGTTTCGGGAAATGTAGGAAGCTAAATCCTCGATGTTTTGATCCTTTAAAATCTTGGGGCGTTTTGGGCCCGTTGCTTACCGTTTCGAATTCCCAACTCAAACAAATTCCGTTCATCCTATATTCTGTGTATCAAACTTAAAGACGTGTCTTGCGAAACAAGAACTTGTTATCCTCTTCGATGAACTTACTATCGATGATAAACTTCACTTCCTAGTAGGACCGGTTGAAACAATGAATCGTGAAACCAAATTTTGAAACAAAGTAAAACCCCGATTTTTGAAATTCGTTGAAATGTCCAAGGAAGTACCTTCACTCATTCGTAGAATTGGCAACGCAAGATTTCGAGGAAGAAACGATGACTACTACTTCCAACTAAATTTCGGGACGAAATTTCTTTTAAGGTGTAGGTAATGTAACATCCCGCATTTTTCCGTTAATTTATTTTAACGCCCGTATTTTTTTTATAATATCTTTCGTCATCTATATCCGTACACTTCGTTAACTAATGTTCTTTATAATTCCGTTATTCGATTATAACATCTCACGTTTTTGTCGCGTATTTAAAATAATTCGTTTGGTTAATTCCCGCACCCGACTACAAACTTGAGGGACTAATCTTGCCACTTGGGCAAATTTGGTTAACTAGTAACCCACCACCACCACCACTCATTTCATTCCATCATCTCCTCTCTTTTCTTACTTCCCTTTTTACTCTCAACTCACACAAACAAGGATTCATCATCTAATTCGGATCTAGGAAGCTCACAACAAATCCGACTACATATTCTTGATCCTCTCTTCATCCTCTACATTTTGATACTAACTTCATCGATTTTGGATAACTTTCTAAAAACTCTAGATTTCATGTTCTTAGTGTTTTTGACTTGAAATGATGTTAATTAGTGTCTATGGCTCAAGTCTAACATGAATATGTGTTTAGTTTGCTCGATTTGTTGTCTTGAGTAACTAGCATGAACACTTGAAATGGGTTAGTTTAATCTTTGATTTTAGATGATTAAATGTTGTTTAAATGAAATGACCCGTTCATATATATATTATAAACGATTCACAATAGTTGATTACATCGCGAGGTATTTGACCTCTATATGATACATTTTACAAATATTGCATTCGTTTTTAAAAGACAAACTTTCTTTACAACGAAAGTTAACGGCATGCACACCATTTGATAATACATCCAACTATAATTGACATAATAATAATCTTGATGAACTCAATGACTCGAATGCAACGTCTTTCAAAATATGCCATGAATGACTCCAAGTAATATCCTTAAAATGAGTTAATGCACAGCGAAAGATTTCTTTAATACCTGAGAATAAACATGCTTTAAAGTGTCAACCAAAAGGTTGGTGAGTTCATAGGTTTATCATAACAATCATTTCAATATATTAATAGACCACAAGATTTTCGTTTATAAATATATGTGCACTCGCAAGTGTATAAAAGTATTCTATAAGTTGTAGGCACTCGGTAACAAGCCTTAACGTTCATGTTTTACCCTATGAAAGTACACCGAATCAGGTGTGTTATATAAACCTCGAAGTACTAAAGCATCCCATAGTCAGGATGGGGTTTGTCAGGCCCAATAGATCTATCTTTAGGATTCGCGCCTACCAGTCATACACCAGTAGTTATAGTTACCAAGCTAAGGGGATATTTCTGGTTTAAACCCATGTAGAATTAGTTTTAGTACTTGTGCCTATTTCGTAAAACAGTTATAAAATATGCATGTATTCTCAGCCCAAAAATATATAATGCAAAAGCATTTAAAAAGGGAGCTATGAAAACTCACCATACTGTATTTCGTAGTAAAAATACATATAACGTCATTTAACAAGTGCAAGGTTGGCCTCGGATTCACGAACCTATATTAATTATATATATTTATATGTTGGTCAATATTTGTCTAACAATTTTTGGTCAAGTCATAGTGTACCACAATCCTAATGCTCGAGACTAATATGCAAAAGTCAACAAAAGTCAACTTGACCCAAAAAGACTTCTAAAATTTATACGTGTTTATTATATAACTTAACTATAGTCGTTTTATATATTTAAATATATTTATTAGATTTTATAATAATAAAAGTCATTTATTAATAAAAATTTATATTAACGTTTATATATAATATATACTTTTATATATCTTAAGTAGTAAAATTTATAAAGTTCACTTAATATCGTAAAACTATAGTGGTAAGTATTTTTAATGTAATTATATTACGCGTGGTGAAAAATATCTTTGTATCCCCTATTTATTTGATAAAATAATATTGATCATAATAATAAGTAAAAGTTGTATTATTTTGTAATAATAATTATTATTATTCTATAACAATATTTATATTTACTAAAAATGGTATTATGATAAAATGATAATACTAACATAATAGTAATAATGATATTTTATAATAACAATGATATTTCTATTAAAATAATAACGACGATAGTAATAATAATCATTTTAACAATAATACTAAAATTCAGTTGACTATAACTTCTAATCCGTTCATCGAAACCATTCGATATCTAAATGAAAAGTTCTTAATTTTTCGCTAGCTTTCCAATGACATGCATATCATATACCCTATCTCAGTAGCATATGTATCTAATTCAGGATTCAACAAACCTATCTAAGGACAATATCGAATGTACAAGCATGCATAATCCTATATACTCGAGCACTAGTCAGGGATACACTATTGATATATAAAAGTTAAGTTATGAGTGCTCACGTATCAATATTGAGATTCAATATTGCAGGAAAGTACGTAGACGCAACGGAGATGATAAGCACTAGATTGACCTCACGAGCATACCAATGAACCATACCCATCACCTCCATAGCTATAACCCATAATTTCCTTAGCTTCGACTCATTCAAAAAACTATTTTGAAATCACTCGGACATCACTCCGTCGTAATATTTTATGTATACTAATAATATCTTGAAATAATACAGAGCAAATATATATATATATATATATATATATATATATATATATATATATATATATAAATCGATTGAGAGAGTTTAGAGAAATATATTTTCAAGTTTCTATGAAATAATGAAACCTATTGAATTATATTTATAATAGATTTTTGAATTATTAAAGTGAATTATTAAAGTATGAATTATTAAAGTGAATTATTAAAGTATGAATTATTAAAGTATGAATTATTAAAGTGAATTATTAAAGTATGAATTATTAAAGTAAATTATTAAAGTATAAATTATTAAAGTGAATTATTAAAGTATGAATTATTAAAGTGAATTATTAAAGTATGAATTATTAAAGTGAATTATTAAAGTTAAAGTAAAGTAAAAGTAAAGTAAAGGTAAAGTTAAAGTATAGTAAAAGTATAAAAACTATGTATGTATAATACGCGTATAAATATATATAATATTAATTTAAATCGTTATATATATTTAATGAAATAAAATATAAATATCGTTATATTTATTATACTGGTTAAGTAATGAGTTGTCAAAAGTGATTCTAGATATTTATAAAAGTTATATACGTTTTAATAATAAAGTTCTTTTTAAACTGAAAATGTTTTTGTACGTTTGAAAATAGATTAATAGAATATTATGGAAACCAATTTTCCACTAGCTTTTGTCTAACTTTCATAAATGACACTTTTTATTTTTATTTATAAATAGCTTTACAAATTATTCTGAATATCGTTAAGAGGAATAGATTTTCTCAAATCATAGTGGACCTCTCAACAGAGACTTGTAATCATAATTCAATGTTTCTGATAATTCAATCATTTAATATATATTTTTTTAATTTCGTCGATAATCATATTGAAACAAATATGTTCATATAAAGCATTATACGTTTAAATACTTTGTTGACGTTTTCAATTTATAACATATACACATATACATACATATTCATATATGTTCATTTAATAGTTCGTGAATCATTGGAATTTGGTTGAGGTTTAAATGAATGTATAAATATAGTTTAAAATCCTTGAGGTTTAACTTAACAAACATTGCTTATCGTGTCAGAATAATATAAAGATAAAGTTTAAATTTAGTCAGAAATTTCCGGGTCGTCACATTAAATGTTAAAGTTCATGTATTAAATGTGTTACTAGCATCATTAGCTTCATTTTGATGTGTAGGTTGATTTAGAAAAGCTTCATTTATAAAATGATTGAATTCATGATTTTGGTTAGGGTTTGATGAACTTTAAAATGAACTTTTAATGCATTTAATGCTTTGAAATGTTGTTAGTAAGTGTTTAATTGTATGGTATGTTTAATTACCTTCGAAACGGCATATCGTATGTATAAATTGGTTTCCCGAATCATGAAATGCACTTTTAGAACTTGAAACTTTGATTATGAACATTTAATGATCATTCGACGAGGTTTTTGTTTTTATAAATGATGTTTTTGTTTGATTAAATGTGTTTAGTTGTATTCCTCTTCAAAATACCTTTCCAACGATATAAGATAGGTGTTTTGAATGTTTACGGTTCATAAGTTACGTTCGTTTGAAGTTTGGTTCGAGACTTGTCTGTTTTCAGCAGAACCCACCTGATCAGGCACAGATGCGGTGAATCTGAGAGGGATGTGGCACATCTGAGAGGGATGCGGCGCATCTGATGTTGACTGCCCAAAAATTTCGATTTTCGTTTATTTCTAACTATGCTATGCACCTCCAATTGACATGAAACTTGGCCAACATGCTTATATATGACTTATAAGCTCAGAAAAATAGTTCGGGACCCGACCCGAATGTGTTGACTTTTTTGTTGACTTTGACTTTAACCAAAGTTTGAATTTTAGTCAAACTTAACCAAATACTTATGCAATCGTTCTAACATGCTTTTATACTTGATTCTTGCATGAAACTTGACAACTTGATTTACATGCTATATTAATCAAGTTGTAACGAGCCATATGACTAATTGAACACATTTCGACCGACCTTGTATCGTAACCGGTAATTGATACAACTTATTTGTTTAGGTCAAGGCTAAGCAACTTTCATTGCACAACGTTTAATTACAAATACTTTGGCGTGCTACTACAGTGAGATCATAGTCCCACCTTTTCGATAACTTTTATACTTTTAAATCGTGGGCTGAGAAACATATACATTGTATACATTTTATACTTTCATACTTTTATACTTTGAACACAAATACGAAAGCAAAGATACGTACGAGTTAGAACGAAAATCCTCAAGTCCAATTATCATCAGTTACACTTGTAGGGTGTAAGCGAGAACTTATGTTGTGTGGCCATACGGGTTTAACGAACCCTCATTTGGACGTGTTGCTACCATTAGCGAATGAAATATAATTTTATCGGAATAGTGTATGTTCTAACACTATTATGCAGAGGTAAGATTCAGTTAAGCTTTGGTAATTGGGTGCTCGTGATACAAACAACATCTTTTGAGATGTATACGCTTGATAATTGATTTATACTAAATCTTGTGGTTCAAAAACAACGTTTACAAACACCTATGATTTCACCAACGTTTTTCGTTGACAGTTTTATATATGTTTCTCAGGTTCATGAATGGCTATTTGATACATGTTTTTGCGTACACTCATACTTGCTTGGGGTCAAGCATACATGCATACACTTTGATTACTTACTTGGAGTCAAGCATACATGCATACGCTAGCGATAGCACTTTTGGATTTAACTTAAGCATACATACTTACGCTATTTATAGCAAACCGTAATTTTCAACTAATTATGTCGCAAGTTATTTCATTTACACATTACTACTTTTGTAAACTTAAACTTGTTGTCGATCCGTTTGGTAAACTAAACTTTGTAAGTCTTATACATTTCAAATGAATGCGACATAATTTTGGTCAAACGTGTCTCATTTAGGGACTATGACCACGCAACGGAACCTAAGTTAACGGCGCCGTCAATGACGATTTTGTCGGGTCGCTACATGTACAACCACCACCATGTACCACCATCCAATAACAAGCAAATGGTCCCCCACCCCACCCCACCATGACCGTCAGCCATAAGGGCCACACCCACCATCACCATTTCATTTTAACTCACTCATTTCATTTCAAAAACACACACACTTATTCTCTCAAATTTCTCTCTACTTTTCTCTCATATTTTCTTGAAGAAACTTGAAGGTTTTGATTATTTTTCTCTTCTTTTTCCTCTCAAAACCGTAACATCATCATCATCATTGTTATTTTTGGATTTTGGTTTTATAACTTCAATCCTCATGATATCTTGCAATCTTTGATCTCTTTTATGATAAAGAAGCAAGAACAAGGATCAAAGCTTTATAGCTTTTGGTTCTACATGAACTTGTAACAACTTTTAAGATCAAATTACTTTATGATCTTCTTCATGTTCAAGTATTGGAACTTTAAAGTTCATTTCATGAAGATTCAAGTTTATGACTTGATATCTTTTTATATAAAGGATCCTTACTTGAACTTGTTTATTTTTTGACTTTAAATCTATCATTTATGTTTATGGATTTCGACTTGTTTAAGTGGCTTGGTCAAAGATTACTTGTTAAACTTTGATCTCATAAATCTTGTAACCAAAGTCTAATTTTGAAAGTTCAAGAACAAGAAAGTTTAAGCTTACTAGTTTACAACTTTCACACATGTAAGATGAAAGGACCCGTCCTAATCCATCCGGACGAAGTCCATATTGATTATAAACGATTCACAACAGTTGATTACATCGCGAGGTATTTGACCTCTATATAATACATTTTACAAACATTGTATTCGTTTTTGAAAAGACAATCTTTCATTACAACAAAAGCTGACGGCATGCATACCATTTTATAATATATCTAACTATAACTGATCTAATAATAATCTTGATGATCTCAACGACTCAAATGCAACATCTTTTGAAATATGTCATGAATGACTCCAAGTAATATCTTTAAAATGAGAAATTACACAGCGGAAGGTTTCTTTCGTACCTGAGAATAAACATGCTTTAAAGTGTCAACCAAAAGGTTGGTGAGTTCATTAATTTAACATAAATAATCATTTCATAATTTTAATAGACCACAAGATTTCATATTTCCATTTCTCATAAACATACGTCCCATACATAGAGATAAAAATATCATTCATATGGATTGAACACCTGGTAACTGACATTCACAATATACATAAGAATATCCCCATCATTCCGGGATCCTCCTTCGGACATGATATAAATTTCGAAGTACTAAAGCATCCGATACATTGGATGGGGCTAGTTGGGCCCGATAGATCTATCTTTAGAGTTCGCATCAATTAGGGTGTCTGTTCCCTAATTCTTAGATTACCAGACTATATAAAAAGGGGCATATTCGATTTCGATCATTCAATCATATAATGTAGTTTCAATCACTTGTGTCCATTTCGTAAAACATTTATAAAAAACAACGCATGCATTCTCAGTCCCAAAAATATATATTGCAAAAGCATTTAAAAAGGGATTAATGAAACTCACCTAATGTATTTTGTAGTAAAAATACATATGACTATATTGAACAACTGAACAATGCAGGGTTGGCCTCGGATTCACGAACCTATATCATTTGTATATATATATTAACACACAAGTTTATAATTGAACAATATATATATATGTAATCTGTTATTAATAATATACTTGTTATATTATTTTATTTAGATATATTTGATATATTTAATTTATATGTTATATTTATTTATTTTGTATATATATATTTAAAATGATAAATATTTATATATTTAATTGTATCAATATATCTATATATATTATATGGTCAATATTATATTTAAAATCATTAGTTGGTTATGTATAAGTATTTATATAAATACTATTAATATGTTTAATATATTGTATATGAAATATTAATGTACTTTTAGTATATGTAAAGAGTATATTTTATGTACAAAATATTTATTTGTTAAAAGTGATAGTTCTGATAACAATGATTTATTCAACATAATATTAATAATAATTTTTTATTATTGATAATGATAATACTAACAATAGTAATGATATTGTTTAAAATGCTACTTGGGTTAATAATAACAATAATACTAATAATGACAAAAGTGATAAATTAGTAATCCTAATAATAATATTATTATTCATATTGGTGACTATAATCATAATACTAATATTAAATGGTAACTAATACTTTTATTAGTAATAATAATAATAATAACTATTATGTTAGTCCTAATAACAACTTCTAATAATAACAATGATAATTCTATAATTTTAATCATACTACTTTTAAATGATATTGATGAGGATAATAATAATAATAACAATAACTTTAATCATAATAATAATAGTAATATTTATAATATTAATTATAATGATAATTCCAATAATTATAATGTAATGATAATACTAAAAGTATTAGTAATATTTTTAACAATAATAATACTAGTAACATCAATAATAATAATAATAATAATAATAATAATAATAATAATAATAATAATAATAATAATAATAATAATAATAATAATAATAATAATAATAATAATAATAATAATAATAATAATAATAAAAATAATAATATGAAACTACCTTTAAAAGTTTAAAAAGGAAATGGTAGACTGCCAAAACCGTGACTCGAACCCGCGACCTCTCGATCCCCAACAACACCCTCAACCATCCAACCGATTCCTATTTTTCTGTAATTGTCCAATTTTGTTATCTTTAATATGTTTTCTGATTTCTTTCATCATCTTCATCGATTCAGTTTGAGCAGGAACCAACCCAAGCCATCAACGAGTCCCTTAATTAGTTTTAGGATTAACA
Source organism: Rutidosis leptorrhynchoides (assembly GCF_046630445.1). Lineage (NCBI taxonomy): Eukaryota > Viridiplantae > Streptophyta > Magnoliopsida > Asterales > Asteraceae > Rutidosis > Rutidosis leptorrhynchoides. The sequence goes on from NC_092336.1 coordinate 606,138,192, forward strand.
ACCGACACATAACATCTGGGAATCATGTATTTAATTTTTCGTTTACCAGAAGGATCAGAAAAAAAAATAATACAGTGGAACTATCACGATATCAAACTCAAACATCAAACTTAAATTTTAGAACGCTATAGCTCGCAATTTCTAAATAAAAAAGGTTGGAAATCTCTTTTAGAAACTATCTGAATAATCAATTTAACTTGAATCATCAAAACGATTTCAAATTTTACGATGAACAATATTGTTGACTTTTTGAAAAAAAAACTTTGACTTCGAAATTCACTAATACTATGTTGAATTGAAGCTTGAAATTTTATAGGAAGTTTACGTGAATGATTCCTAACAACATTACATTTATGGATCTCGCAATTGATTTCGAATTGAGGCTTATAAAAATTTAAAACGCAAACAGGGTAACTCCCTGTGTTCATTCACTTTTCTGATTAATTTAAGATAATAAAAAAATTGTTTAAGGTTTCTGTAATTTGTGAAAGATAAAGTGAGTCGTCTGATATCGAATAACCACTGGATTTAATTTATATAAAGCCAAATTGAATTTAACAGCAAGAATTAGTCGTTCATAAAAAAAATAAAAAAAATAAAGAATAAAGAATAAAGAATAAAGGACGATGTATACAGTTAATCGATTTGGAAAGTATCTGTGATTAGTTCTATATTTATTACAATCCAAGAGATATCAAACAAATTACTTAAAGCTTGAAAGTGATAGAACACAAAAAGTGTGTTTCTTTGCATTTATTTATATATTAAATTGTAATTTTTATTTATATATATATATACATATATTTATATATATAAAATCTGTATATGTATTCATTTATATACATATCACGGTATTATATGAATATATATATATATATATATATATATATATATATATATATATATATATATATATATATATATATATATATATATATATATATATATATATATATGTATATATATGTAATTATAATTATATATATATATTTGTTTATATTTTTGCGTAAATATATGTAATTCATAAATTTTATTATTGGTAATGTTATAAAATGTTAATACTAATAATAAAACTAATAAATTATTAATAATGCTATCGAGATACAATTAATAATACTAAATATTAAATTAATAATAATAATAATAATAATATCAAGATAAATATTAATAATAATACAGATATGATAATATTAATATATTTAATAATAACTAATAATAATACTAGTTATATTTATATTATTAATGTTAATACTAACATTAATAATAATAACACAAATTATATATATATATTATTTTAGAAATAATATTATTACTAATATAAATATTAATATGAATATTAATAATAATAAAAATGATGAACTTAATGATAATGATATTAATATATCACTTAGCTTTGTAATTTAATACAATATCCCTTATTATTTATGTATTATTATATTATGTGATAATTTTTATATATCATATATATATTTTATAACATTATAAATATATTTATATAATAATAGTGATTTAATTATTCTAATTTTATATTTTATATTTCTAAGGATTCATTTATATTTGTTCATTTATATATATATATATATATATATATATATATATATATATATATATATAATATATATATATATATATATGTATGTATGTATTTGCAACACTTGTTCGTGAATCGTTAGAAATAGTCGAAAGGTAAATGTATCCATGAAATCAGTTCAAAAGTTTAGAGACTCACAATTACAAAATTTGCTTACCGTGTTTAATTCATATGAAGATAAAGTTTAAATTTGGTCGAAAATTCCCGGGTCATCACAGTACCTACCCGTTAAAGAAATTTCGTCCCGAAATTTGAGCGTGGTCGTCATGGGTAACAATAAATATGTTTTCCTGACGAACATGAGCTGATAAATAGAGTTTTATCATTACAGAATAATACAGATAAAATAATTCGATTATTCGAAGAGCACGAATGAAGTTATCACAAAAGAGCGAAATGAATGAATGAAGTTTCGTTTTAACTTTTGACGTTGTCTTGGTTGAATTTCCGGAATTCAAGGGATTTAAAGAAAATCTTCAAAATCTAAAAGATTTGATTCTTCGACGAATAAGGAAATTAAGATCTCTATAATTAAATACGGTGATCTGCCTCGATTTCTCCGTCTGATATTTCCATTATAAATTAAACTCTTCCCGTTCCATAATTTTCACCATTCCTATACTTTCTTTCTTAGTTCATACATCCAAAAGATTGTGAAAATGCTTAGTCCAGTTCTAATCCTTGTCCTTATCCTTACTGTCACAACAATCATTCTCCTCTTCCAACTGCCACCGGAAGAATCTGTTTTCTTCTACTTCGCCCTTTGGGTTATAGTGTTTTTAATTCTCCCTTATATTTCGAAGTCCCTGCTTCTGTCTTCTATAATCGTTGTCATTCACAGTTAATGCTCCCTCTTATTTGCTACGATTTATACCCCCTTTCTATTTCGGAGCTTCATGCTTGTGTTTTCTTTTCGCAAGTAATGGACCAGAATTTGTAGGTATGGAGTTTCGAATTATCATAATATACAAGGTAGAAAGGAGAGGTAGTAGCACGATTTGTTTTGTCAAAATACCTGAATCACTGAGAATAGAACTATCAAGAATATATTTTCTTGATATGTTCAGAAGTTAAACAGAATGAAAGAGTTATGTAACATGGCACATGATGACATTATGATCTGTGAATCATCACGTCCCATTAGAAACTCAGCATGACTTAATGTAATATAATCACGTTGATCAAGTGTCATTATATTATACTAACTCATGCTTCAGTTCCCAACATTACTCCAATAACATTCATATTTTAAGCTCGAAAGTTTACAGAATATAGAAATTAACAGTTTCTATATGATGTAACACTGATAGCACGAAGGAATTAATGATTTCAGATAAGATTAGTTATGAAAATATATTCAGGAATATCGAGGATATTTATAATGAGAGATATGTTGATATCTTAGAATATCTAAGATCAGAGGATGATAGAAACTATTGTCTGCAAGGGTTTAGAGTAAGGAACAAGATATTCACTAAAGACCTTTGCAGACATTGAATCATTTGGATTCTTTGAAGTCAAACTTATTCTTTGTGATTGTCCACAGCTTCCTTCATAGTTTCGCATAATCTGCTTTTCGATACTAAATTTTTTATGGAATGTTTCCAATATAATGATACACAGGAAGCACGAAGAGGTATATAGTTTCGAACGAGAATATTTATGAAAATATCCTCAGAAATATCAAAGATATTGATGATGATATTTTGGAATTTCTAAGTTCGATGTTTGATGAGGAAGATTTTTCGCCAGATTTTAACATGAGTACGGAGCAAGATATTCGTTGAAGGTTTCATCGGATCCAGAATTACATGGATTCTTTGAATATATGGTATGGTCCTTGTATTTGTCCTTGGTCTCCTTCGTGGTTAGCTCAATCCGTTTTCTAGTTCCAACTTTTCTGAGCTTTTCCAACATACTATTCTTTATCATCAATCTTTCGATGATTAAGGCCGTTTACGGTTGTCTATGGTTTCTGCTACTTCACTCGGTTTTTTTTTTCAACATTCAGAGTATTGATTTGTGGCTGAGTGCTTTACAGAATTTTAGAATGGAAGGTCATAATTCTAAGAGATAAATTTCATACATTTAACTGTTGAATTAGATATGCTGTGAGTTTTCAAAGTACTGATTGCTGATTCCCGGTAATTGGTATGGCAGTTCTCGTTACCAGATGCGGATGAGTATATGATAGGGTTTCAATGAATATAATAATTTTTCGGAAATTCAAAGATCAATGGAGTTGCTGGCAAGTTTACTTCTAATGTGATGGAATATAAAGAGTTCCCCGGTAACTATGAAGAAAGGTAAACTTATATATCAAAGTTATAATAAGGTTTATTCAAATGAAAAGTTGAAATTGGTTTGCTGAAGCTGTGACATAATTGGCTACTTTGAAAAGGAATTGCATAGTTATTTTCGGTAATAGCAATGCCGAAGGAGCTAGCACAGATCCGTGTTAAACGTTTACTCAGGTTCCGAGTGTTTTCAGGTGCATAACTATATGCATTAACCTTTTCTTCCGTAGATGAAGTGCGGTTGGTTCATCCTATCGATTGAGGTGTTTTCAAGAATTATGAAAGGTTTGAATGCAGATTGTAATCGTCAAGATACAAATGGGGTTTAATATGAAATCAAGTGGCACTTGAAGAATTATTTAGTTTCATATGTTATAATCAATATTTTAATTCATTTTAATTTTTCAATGTTATTAGTCCACAGTCGATAGTCTACAGTTGACAGTCCAGTAATTCATATATAGTTTAATATATAATACTCGAATTAATTAATACGTGTCGTGACCCGTATACGTCTCAGACTCGATCACAACTCAAAGTATATATATTATTTTAGAATCAACCTCAACCCTGTATAGAGAACTCGATCATTACTTCATATAGAGTGTCTATGGTGATTCTAAATAATATATATAGATGCGTCGATATGATATGTCAAAACCTTGTATACGTGCCCCGATATTTAAAATGCGTAAAATAAATAACAGAAAATTAAATAACGATAAATAAAGTGCGTAAAGTAAATAACAGAAATTTAAATGACGATAAATAAAATTGCGAGAATGTAAATTGCGATAAATAAACTGCGATAAATAAATTGCGATAATTAAATGGTAATACGGAATTAACAGTCAGCTAGGAACAGTTAGCTAGGATTTTGTTAGCGTGGATTCTTAATAGAATTTCATATTGTTAATTAATCTGTTTCTAATCAATTTTTATTGTGTCCATTATTTCTTCGTTATGCCACTTGTTGAATTCTGATAGGTCAAAATCCAAATATATAATTTAATGAATATGGTTACTCTGTGGTGAACGGATTTGTATATCGGTGAATGTAAGTAGGATAGTATATGACTTGTTGAAACAGATTCGAAGAACGTACAATGAAACTTATTAATGTGAAATTTAAATAGTTCTCAGGTATTACCTACCCGTTAAAATATTTTCACCATTAACAGTTGGTACAAGAGAATTTTTAATTACAATCTTTATGAAAACATATATACATATATATTTTCTCCAGATGTATTTATGGATTTAATGAGTTAATATGATATTAAACTCATTTGTTTTTCGGTTGGAACTAGAATAAATAATCTCTAAAACTTTAGAGATTACATATTTGCCATGTCGAGCAAAAATAAATGAGGTAGAACGATACGTAGAACGATACGTAGAACGAAGATCATACTCAAAGTACATATGATGATATTGAAGCATGGATTGTTGATGGTACTGGTGCTGTTATTGATGGTACTGTTGGTGCCGGTGATGTTGCTGAAACTGGTACATTTTGCACCATATTCTCCGAATTGATTATTCGATCGCGAAGTTCGTTGACTTATTACTCCAGGATGATTGTCGGTTGGAACTAGCGGATGAATAAGGTTCAGAATTGTCGATAGAATATGATCTTGTCGAGTTATCCTGGAAATGAGACTGAAAATGGTGTCTCGAACATGTTCGACGGTAAACGCTTTAGGTTCATTGTCAAGATGTGAATTCGGTTGGTGGAAGGGATTACCTTCTGCGCGTTTCCATTAATTAAGTCAACTATGAACCCATCAGATGAATTGATAATGGCTGATTGCTTGATTCATGCTGATGACGCTGTCTTCGGAGCTTAGGTGAACATCTATGTCGGAATAGCTGTCGGAATAACTATCGGAATAGTTATCGGAACCTGAGGGACTCGAACTGGTTGCAGGATTCATCTCGTACGATCAGATGAAGGATTTTCGATAAGAAATAGATTATAGGATGTAGATTAGTACCCTGCAATACATAATTTACATATGCATCTATAATACTAAAATCTCATAAGTTACGGAGGAATCTACGGAAGTTGTCAGGCAAAGTTACAGTAACAGATACGCTAAGATATGAAGTAGCATATATGATAAGATATGAATTTTGTCTATACACTCGTCATGCAGTCAATGCAGTAAAACGTGTCTAGACTAAGAATGATAAACAAGTGATTCTCTAAGAATGATAAGCAGGTAATTTTTGACACAAAATGATAAGCAAAACTTTTGATATGCAGACACGGTCGAAGTCCAGACTCAATAATGCATCCTAACGACTTATCAGTTAGACACACTAATGCAGACATGGTTCGCTAAGACCACCGCTCTGATACCAACTGAAAGGACCCGTCCTAATCCATCCGGACGAAGTCCATATTGATTATAAACGATTCACAACAGTTGATTACATCGCGAGGTATTTGACCTCTATATAATACATTTTACAAACATTGTATTCGTTTTTGAAAAGACAATCTTTCATTACAACAAAAGCTGACGGCATGCATACCATTTTATAATATATCTAACTATAACTGATCTAATAATAATCTTGATGATCTCAACGACTCAAATGCAACATCTTTTGAAATATGTCATGAATGACTCCAAGTAATATCTTTAAAATGAGAAATTACACAGCGGAAGGTTTCTTTCGTACCTGAGAATAAACATGCTTTAAAGTGTCAACCAAAAGGTTGGTGAGTTCATTAATTTAACATAAATAATCATTTCATAATTTTAATAGACCACAAGATTTCATATTTCCATTTCTCATAAACATACGTCCCATACATAGAGACAAAAATATCATTCATATGGATTGAACACCTGGTAACCGACATTCACAATATACATAAGAATATCCCCATCATTCCGGGATCCTCCTTCGAACATGATATAAATTTCAAAGTACTAAAGCATCCGATACATTGGATGGGGCTTGTTGGGCCCGATAGATCTATCTTTAGAGTTCGCGTCAATTAGGGTGTCTGTTCCCTAATTCTTAGATTACCAGACTATATAAAAAGGGGCATATTCGATTTCGATCATTCAACCATATAATGTAGTTTCAATCACTTGTGTCCATTTCGTAAAACATTTATAAAAAACAGCGCATGCATTCTCAGTCCCAAAAATATATATTGCAAAAGCATTTAAAAAGGGATTAATGAAACTTACCTAATGTATTTTGTAGTAAAAATACATATTACTATATTGAACAACTGAACAATGCAGGGTTGGCCTCGGATTCACGAACCTATATCATTTGTATATATATATTAACACACAAGTTTATAATTGAACAATATATATATATGTAATCTGTTATTAATAATATACTTGTTATATTATTTTATTTAGATATATTTGATATATTTAATTTATATGTTATATTTATTTATTTTGTATATATATATTTAAAATGATAAATATTTATATATTTAATTGTATCAATATATCTATATATATTATATGGTCAATATTATATTTAAAATCATTAGTTGGTTATATATAAGTATTTATATAAATACTATTAATATGTTTAATATATTGTATATGAAATATTAATGTACTTTTAGTATATGTAAAGAGTATATTTTATGTACAAAATATTTATTTGTTAAAAGTGATAGTTCTGATAATAATGATTTATTCAACATAATATTAATAATAATTTTTTTTTTATATTGATAATGATAATACTAACAATAGTAATGATATTATTTAAAATGCTACTTGGGTTAATAATAACAATAATACTAATAATGAGAAAAGTGATAAATTAGTAATCCTAATAATAATATTATTATTCATATTGGTGACTATAATCATAATACTAATATTAAATGGTAACTAATACTTTTATTAGTAATAATAATAATAACTATCATGTTAGTCCTAATAACAACTTCTAATAATAAAAATGATAATTCTATAATTTTAATCATACTACTTTTAAATGATATTGATGATGATAATAATAATAATAACAATAACTTTAATCATAATAATAATAGTAATATTTATAATATTAATTATAATGATAATTCCAATAATTATAATGTAATGATAATACTAAAAGTACTAGTAATATTTTTAACAATAATAATACTAGTAACATCAATAATAATAATAATAATAATAATAATAATAATAATAATAATAATAATAATAATAATAATAATAATAATAATAATAATAATAATAATAATAATAATAATATGAAACTACCTTTAAAAGTTTAAAAAGGAAATGGTAGGCTGCCAAAACCGTGACTCGAACCCGCGACCTCTCGATCCCCGCCAACACCCTCAACCATCCAACCAATTCCTATTTTTCTGTAATTGTCCAATTTTGTTATCTTTAATATGTTTTCTGATTTCTTTCATCATCTTCATCGATTCAGTTTGAGCAGGAACCAACCCAAGCCATCAACGAGTCCCTTAATTAGTTTTAGGATTAACAACCGACACATAACATCTGGGAATCATGTATTTAATTTTTCGTTTACCAGAAGGATCAGAAAAAAAATAATACAGTGGAACTATCACGATATCAAACTCAAACATCAAACTTAAATTTTAGAACGCTATAGCTCGCAATTTCTAAATAAAAAAGGTTGGAAATCTCTTTTAGAAACTATCTGAATAATCAATTTAACTTGAATCATCAAAACGATTTCAAATTTCACGATGAACAATATTGTTGACTTTTTGAAAAAAAAAACTTTGACTTCGAAATTCACTAATACTATGTTGAATTGAAGCTTGAAATTTTATAGGAAGTTTACCTGAACGATTCCTAACAACATTACGTTTATGGATCTCGCAATTGATTTCGAATTGAGGCTTATAAAAATTTAAAACGCAAACAGGGTAACTCCCTGTGTTCATTCACTTTTCTGATTAATTCAAGATAATAAAAAAATTTGTTTAAGGTTTCTGTAATTTGTGAAAGATAAAGTGAGTCGTCTGATATCGAATAACCACTGGATTTAATTTATATAAAGCCAAATTGAATTTAACAGCAAGAATTAGTAGTTCATAAAAAAAATAAAAAAAAATAAAGGATAAAGAATAAAGGACGATGTATACAGTTAATCGATTTGGAAAGTATCTGTGATTAGTTCTATATTTATTACAATCCAAGAGATATCAAACAAATTACTTAAAGCTTGAAAGTGATAGAACACAAAAAGTGTGATTCTTTGCATTTATTTATATATTAAATTGTAATTTTTATTTATATATATATACATATATTTATATATATAAAATCTGTATATGTATTCATTTATATACATATCACGGTATTATATGAATATATATATATATATATATATATATATATATATATATATATATATATATATATATATATATATTGTTTATATTTTTGCGTAAATATATGTAATTCATAAATTTTATTATTGGTAACGTTATAAAATGTTAATACTAATAATAAAACAAATAAATTATTAATAATGCTATCGAGATACAATTAATAATACTAAATATTAAATTAATAATAATAATAATATCAAGATAAATATTAATAATAATACAGATATGATAATATTAATATATTTAATAATAACTAATAATAATACTAGTTATATTTATATTATTAATGTTAATACTAACATTAATAATAATAACACAAATTATATATATATTATTTTAGAAATAATATTATTACTAATATAAATATTAATATGAATATTAATAATAATAAAAATGATGAACTTAATGATAATGATATTAATATATCACTTAGCTTTGTAATTTAATACAATATCCCTTATTATTTATGTATTATTATATTATGTGATAATTTTTATATATCATATATATATTTTATAACATTATAAATATATTTATATAATAATAGTGATTTAATTATTCTAATTTTATATTTTATATTTCTAAGGATTCATTTATATTTGTTCATTTATATATATATATATGATAGTGCTCCAAATGAACATATATTTAGTATCAATATCCCTCCGATATGTAAAGATTTCAGTTGCAATTGTTCCATTTTCATGTAATATTCATTTATATTAAATAAGTGCGAAGACAAAAGGCGAAAACAACGAATTGAAGACGCAAAGGTCCAAAAAGCTCAAAAGTACAAGATACAATTAAAAAGGTTCAATTTATTGATAAGGAACGTCTAAAAATGACAAGAGTACAAGTTACGAAACGCAAAGTACAAAATATCTCAGCGTACGCAAGGACGTTCGAAAATCCGGAACCGGTACATGAACCAACTCTCAACGCTCGACGCAACGGGAAAAAAAAATTACGAGTCTACTATGTATATAAATATAATATAATATATAAATAATTATAAAAATTATTTATATATTATATATATTTAAATAAAAACCGTCGACAGCCTTGGATCTTGAACTTGTGGGCTGGTTTTGGAACCTCCGCGACTTGCGGAGCTGGAAGGCCAAAATGGCCGCGACTCGCGGAGCAGTGAATTTCAGTTCTGGCTATAAAAGCTCTCGAGTTCTGCATGTAAAAAAAATAATAAAAATAATAATAATACTCCGTGTGTAATAATAATAATAATAAACAAATATATATATATATTATATATATATAGATTAGTGGTATATTAGATTAGATTGGGTTATGTAAATGTTATTTTTCGGGTTTTTAAAGTCGGAGCTCTGTCCGTGTAACACTACGCGATAAATAATCAATGTAAGCTATGTTCTCCTTTTTAAATTAATGTCTCGTACTTAAGTTATTATTATGCTTATTTGAGCCAAAGTAATCATGATGTTGGACTAAATATTAAAGACGGGGTAATTGGGTTTTGTACCATAATTGGGGTTTGGACAAAAGAACGACACTTGTGGAAATTAGACTATGAGCTATTAATGGGCTTTATATTAAATTAACGATACCTCGTTAATTTAATATAAAGGTTATGATTTGAAGTATCTATATATAACCACATACGCTTAATCGGACACGATGGGCGGGATATTTATAAGTACGAATTATTGTTCATTTGACCGGACACGGGGATGGATTAATAGTCAATGGACTCATTAAAACAGGGGTGGATTACATTCAAGGGTAATTGGTGTAATTGTTAACAAAGTATTAAAACCTTGGTTTACACACAGTCGATAACCTGGTGTATTCATTAAGCAAAGTATTAAGACCTTGTTACAGTTCGAATCCCCAGTTAGTTGGAATATTTGACTTCGGGTATAAGGTTAAATTTGCCGAGCAGTTTATAATTATGACCGATGAACTATTATGGACAAAAACCAGATAGGTTTCAAATACATCCAGGACAAAGGACAATTAGCCCAGGACAATAAATTAAAATCAAAACGTCAAACATCATGGTTACGGAAGTTTAAATAAGCATAATATATTTTATTTCATTTTTCCTCGTACTTTTATTTATTGTCATTTCAATTATTGTTATTTATTTTATATTGTTATTTAAATATCGTCATTTACTATACGCTTCGCTTAAAATATAAATCGACAAACCGGTCATTAAACGGTAAACCCCCTTTTATATATTATTATATATAATTATATATATTTTGTACAAATATAGTTGTTTAAAAATATAGTGTGCAATAAGCCCGCTCCCTGTGGAACGAACCGGACTTACTAAAAACTATACTACTCTACGATTAGGTACACTGCCTATAGTGTTGTAGCAAGGTTTAGGTATATCTCATTTGTAAATAAATAATTAAAACTTGTGTAATTTGTAACGTATTTCGTAGTAAAATATAGTACTATCACGTACCCCCACGCTACCACATCAAGTTTTTGGCGCCGCTGCCGGGGAGTCGGCGAAACTTTATATTTTTAATTTATTTTTGTATATTTATATTTTATTTTTAGAAAAACAATATAAAATCTAAAAAAAAAAAATTAAACACCGAAAAAAAAATATATATATATATATATATATAAATCTGTTTTTATAAAATATTTTCATTTCTATTTTGGTTTTTTTTAAATATAAGTGTTTATTTACTATATAAAAATATTTTGTAAAAATACAAAACAGAAAAATAAATAAAATAAAAATAAAATAAATACATTGAACCTGTAAAACTGACCTGTCACGTTTGAATTTTGAACCCCCGCGACTCGCGGAGGTTTTGAACTGGGAACCTCGCAACTCGCGGAGCCCCTCAGACACGTCTGGTAACCTCTGTCGACACATTAATTACAGTGTAATAATTATTATTATTTTTATTTAAACCCTAATTAGGTTATCTTAATTAATTATTTAGTTTAGTTTATTTATTTACTTTGTTATTTTTAAATTTTAATCTAGTTTTTATAAATATATTGTAACGACCCGAAAATTTCCGATCAAATTTAAACTCTAATCTCTATATGATTCCGACACAATGAGCAAAAATCTTAATGTTGAGTCTAGAAAGTCTGAAATCTATATTTAGGTAATCAATTACCACTTGACCATGCCTGATGATTCACGAACAATTTGTTGTAATTAAATATATGTGTATATATATATATATAATTATAATTGTATTTATATGCATATAAATGTGTTGTGTAATTATTTATATTTTATATTTTATATATATATATATACCCTAGTGTAAATTTTTAGAACACAAAAGCCTCACTATGAATTTATGACAACGCATTCTGTCTAATTCAAATCAATACATTATCCCTTCTTCTATCATACATCATACATGATACATCATATAATAAGAACCACACACAAACTAAATGATTTTTTTTTATCCCTTTTACATCACCCACCATCACAAATTAACCTTTCCTATTTCCTTTCCTTTTCATACCCGACATCCGTATCACTAATTGATTCCTTACTTTCTTTTCAAATTCTCTAGTTATTTCTATATTGGATTATATTAAATATTAAATATCTTTCTATTATATAATTACATACATATACATAATGCATATATTGAGATGCATTTAGAGTAACCGACACCCATTTTTTTTCTTTCATGTTCTTCTCTAATTCACCATAGCAACACATCACTCTTCTCATCTAAGACAACCACGAGAACCATCATTATCTTTCTCCATGATCACCGTTTCCGTGAACCATCATAACCGTCGCCAACTTCACCTTATAAACCACCTTCATCAACACCACAAACTATCGGTTATCACCATCCCGAACCCATTAACCTTCTTGTACGATCATTAAATCATCACCACCACCACTCCCTTCTCTCTCTACCTTTCACCTTTGTTTTCGGTAGTCTCTTAAACCATGCCACCTCTAACCACCGAGAGATCACCAAGAACAATCCATCACCACCACTTACATCAATAACAACTCGTCATTCATCTTTCTCATAAAAACTTGCAAGTACTCCTGTTACTATTCTTGTCTTCTATTCGAAATGCCTAAACAATTGTTTATGTTTCGAACACCTCTAGCACCAATATTGGCCACCTTCATCCACCATTAGACCACCGGTATCATCACCCAAACCACTCTCTTGCAAACCCATGACTTTCACCATGATTCACAATTACAAAAACACACTCTCGACTAACCATCATCAAAACCATCAACTATTGATGCTAGTCTACTGTTTCCCGTATTCTTTATAATCGACACACGAAAACAGCGGTGAACTATATATCGAACTCAGCTACTGTTGCAACCGGTTTCGACCCCTAACAAACTCAAAACCGTCGAACATAGCCTGCTACATCTGCTTCGATGCTCCTGTTCTGAGTATACAAATACCTCATCCACTTCATCTCTTTTCCTCTCTCTCTTACATCTCTCTCTCCCTTCCTTGTTCCGAATTCGAACACCACCACAAAAGAACTACTGCAGCCTATTTTCTGTTTTACTTCGATTACCCCAGCTTTCCATAACCGTCGGATTCCCCCAATCATCATCAAAAACCTACTTAAATATTACGGAGTATTACTGTTATTTTTTTTTCTTTAATCAATCGGAATTAATATTAGGGAAACCTTTTGTGATAAAGGAGTAAATAAAGAATGTATGTGGGACAGTTTCATCAACATGCCGACAACCCTGACTTTTGGTGTCCAGATCGATTTGTTTTTTTTCTTTCTTTGTTCCTATCACCGAAATAGGATTAGGATATCGGGCCATAAATATTACGGATGGACTTAGGAGGTTACTATGGGCCGAACTATCTATTGGATTGTTTTAGGTGTACTTGGGCTCGTGAACTGTTGGGCCAGTTTGTTGGTATAGACGACGGGTTTAAAGAAAATAAAACACTGATCATAACAGAAATATAACATCAGACGGATGGTTAAGTGTTGGTTCTGTTAAGCGAGGGGTCGAGGGTTCGAGTCTCCTTCTCAGCAATTCTTTTTAGAATAACTTTTCAAAGGGTATATAATCCATTTTATTGTTTGCATTATTATTATAAATGCTAAAATAGGTATTAAGTGTCATTTTAATGAAGACTATCAAAATTATTTAAAAAAAAAAAAAAAAAAACTATCTTTTAATAAAATTAATATTTTGATTAGAGTCATTATATTTATTAAAAATTATCATTTTTAAATTAAGATTATCTTTATAAATACTAATATTATTATTATTATCATAAATACCATTAACAATAAAATTTAAAAAAAAAATTATTATTATAAACATCATTATTATTATTAATAATATAATTATTACCTATATTAGTAAAATCAAATATTATAACTAATATCATTTTTTTTTTTTACCAAATTAATATTCTTTTAAAATAAATATGAAAAATACATATTATTAATATAAAAAGGATATAACTAATAAATTTACATAAGTACAAAATTGTTCGAATTTAATTATGTGTTTTAATTTAATTACAACTAATATAGGTTCGTGAATCCGAGGCCAACCTTATACGTGTTCAATGATGTTATATGTATTTTTACTACAAAATACATTAGGTGAGTATATAGTCCCACTTTTAAACTCTAAATATTTCGGGATGAGAATACATGTATTTTATGTTTTACGTTATGGACACAAGTAACTGAAAAATATATTCTACATTGAGTTGTACCACTGGCATACTTCCCTGTAGCTTGGTAACTATTATTTACAGCGGTATTGTAAACGCGAATCCTGTTGATAGATCTATCGGGCCTGACAACCCCAACCGGACTGGACGACCAGTATTCAACGGTTGCACAGTACTTTGTTTTGTGACTACACTTGGTACGGTGTAGTAAGATTTCATAATAAAGGGAATATGCGACGTGATTAAATGTTAAGTATGGTTACCAAGTGCTCAACCACTTAGAATATTTTTATTAAAATGTTTACATATGAAATCTTGTGGTCCATAGTTGTTACGCTGCTAGCATCAAACCTATATATCTCACCAACTTTATGTTGACCTTTTAAAGCATGATATTCTCAGGTACGAAATAAGTCTTCCGCTGTGCAATAGCTCATATTAAGGATCCTATTTGGAGTGGATCATCGCAATGGGGCCAACTGTTAAAGATTCCGTCCGGGAGGATTAGTTCGGGTCTCTACAGTTGGTATCAGAGCGTTGGTCTTAGTGAACCAGGTCTCCCATTAGTGTGTCTAACTGGTGGTTGTTAGGATACATTAGTGAGTCTGGACTTTGACCGTGTCTGCATGTCAAAAAGTTTTGCTTATCATAACTAGTCGGAAATCATCTGCTTATCATCCTTAGGAAGTTGTCTGCTTATCATTCATAAGTCTAGACACGTCTTACTGCATTTAGTGCATCAATAGTGTATAGACGAAATTCATATCTTAGCGTATCTGATAATTTATATCTTGGCGTATCTGTAGATTTGCCTGATATATGCCGCAAATACTTCTGTAGTCTACAAAATCTTTAGTAATATATATGTAGATATTCTAAATAGCTAGAATATCATCCGATATCCAAAAATCATTTCACATCGAAGATCTCTTTCATCCACCAAATTCCCCTTTTCAACCTGAAGCGCTTACTGGCGAACCTGTTCGAGAAACCATTTTCTCTCCCCTTTTTCCGAGTATCCCATCACGATTACATACTATCCCATAGCTCGAATCTTATTCATTCACTCGCTTCAACCGTCAATCATTCCGTAGTATTAGAAGAAGTTGACGAACTACGCGCTCGTGTGACGACTTTGGAGAACCTGGTGCGAAGATTACGAACACCAGCAGTAGCACCAGCAGCATAATCAGTACCACCATCATCGACGTCGACAGTACCCTTATCATCTCTAAACCATAACCACGCTGTAACTCTCAATATCACAATCTGTACCTCGAATATCAACATTACACGCCTCAATATCACCATTTATACCTCGAGCATGATCTTCGTTCTACATATCGTTCTACATCGAATAATTTCGTTCTACGTATTGTTCTACCTCATTTACCTTCGTTCGACATGGCAATTATGTAATCTCTAATGCTTTAGAGATTATGTAATCTAGTATTAACAATAAATCAAATGAGTTTTTGACTCATTAAATCCATAATTATATCCGATGAAAATATATATGCAAGTATATTTTCATAAAGATTGTAATTAAAAATTCTTTCGTACAAACTAATAATGATGAAAATATTTTAACGGGTAGGTAGTACCCGAGGAATATTTAGAATTCACATTAATAAGTTACATTGTACATTCTTCGAATCTGATTCAACGGTCATTTGCTATTCTACTTACAACCACCGAAATACAAATCCGTTCACCGAAAACCATTTTTATTCAATTTCATATTTGGATTTTGATTTATCAGAATCCAACAAGTGGCATAATGAAGAAAACAATGGATATAATAAAATTTGTTAGAAACACACGAATTAACTAATTAAAAATCTGTTAAGGATTTCACGCTAACTGTTCCGGCTAACTGTTCCCAGCTAACTGATTAACATTTAATTTATCGCAATTTACATTCTCGCAATTTTATTTATCGTCACTTAATTTCTGTTATTTACTTTTACGCACTTTAAATAACGGGACACGTATGCAAGGTTTCGACTTATCATATCGACCCATCTATATATATATTTCGGAACAACCATAGACACTCTATATGTGAAGGTGGGAGTTGGCTATACAGGGTCGGAGTTGATTCCAAAATATATATATACTTTGAGTTGTGATCGACACCGAGACCGGTACACGGGTCACGATACGTATTATTTAATTCGAATATTATATATTAAGTTATATATGAATCATTGGACAATCGGTCTATTAGACTGCTAACCATGGACAAGTAAAATGAATTAAAATATTGACTATAACATATGAAACTAAACAATTCTTCAAGTTTGCCACTTGATTTCATCTCAAACCCCATTTGTACCTCGACAATTACAATCCATATTCAAACTGATCATGATTCTTGAAAACACCTCGATCGAGAAGTTGAACCCGCCGCACCTTGTCTATAGAAGAAAGATTTATGCATACAGTTATGCACCTGACAAACTTTCGAAACCGAGGATATAGCTAAAACATATCCGCGTCAAATTTCTTATCATTCATTAGTAAAAACAATCTTACGATTCCTTTCAAAGTAGCCAATTTTGTCACAGCTCCATTTCGACTTCTCAGCAAGACTACTCTCATTACAACCTCAATATATATACACGATGTTCTTCCGCCATCGTTACCAGAGAATCTTTTATATTCCACGACATCATGTATCGGCAGCTCGTTATCTCTTCGGCAAAATCTGCAAGTAGTATTTTGAAAATCTCGTTGAAATTCTCCCAGTTATACCGAAAACGTCTATTCCTAAGAATTACATTTTTCGAATGTGAAGTTTCTGAAAAACACCCTGGACTATGAAGTAGTTCTTGAAATGCTGAACAAGCAGCAAAAACTGTACACGACCTTAACAGTCAAAAGTTTGACGATAAAGTACAGTGTGTTGGAAAAGCTCGGAAAAATAGAAGAGGTTGGAATTAGAAAACAGATCAAGCAAAGTATAACAGAGACTGTAGATAAATCTCAAGAACTGAACCTGCTTTCAAAGAATCCAAACGATTCAGTGGCTGCTGAAACCGTTAGTAAGAACCCTACACCTTACTCTAAATCTTCCTAGATGATATTCTTCATCATCATCATATCTAAGATATTATAAGATATCTTCATACCTTCCGTCATACATATCCCCATATCTCTGGAGATGTTTTCACAACTATTCTTATTTGAGATCATTTATCTCTCCACAATATCTACGTTACAACAATCTGAAACCTTCGAGTTTAAAATAGGAATATTCTGAAGCAGTGTTGGGAACTAATGCATGAATTAGTATAATATAATGAAACTTGATCAACTTCATTATATTACATTAAGTTATGTTGAGTTTCTAATGGAATGTGATGATTTACAGTACCGTCATCATATGCCATGTTACACGGCTCTTACATTCTATTCAATCTTCAAACATATTAGAACGTATCATCCTAATAGTTCTATTTTTCGGGAATAATCTGGTAATTTGACCAATCAAAATCGTGCCACTACCATTTCTTTCTAAGAGCATTAACTATGTTCATTCTAAATTTCATACCTACGAATTCTGGACCATTATTCGTTTGACTCGAAGTCAGGAAGAGAAAACGAAAGTATGAAGCTTTGAAAAATAATGAAGAATACAAAGGCCGAAAATTACCCAGGATTTACAAACTGTGTATATCAATATGTATTGCAACGTAAAGACACGGGAGAATTAAAAACATTATAATTCTGAGGAAAGGATAGAAGTAAATAGATTCTTCTGGCGATAAATGAAAAAGAAGAATGAAAGATATGAAAGTTAGAAGTATAACAAGAATTAGAACGGGATGGAGCATTTAAAAGAATACTTTAAGGTATGAGTTGAGAGAGAGAGGATAGAAGATGTGAGTTGTGGAAATAAGGAAGAGAAGGAAGTGGATATATAGCAAAATATTCGACAGAGAAATCGAAACAGATTGCCACATTAAATCCGAGAAGATTCTGATCACCGAAGAACCAAATCTTATTACGTAAAATTTTCTTTAGATCCCTTAAATTCCGGAAATTTATCCTAATTACGTCATCGGTTAAAACAATTCCATATCTACTCATTTCACTCTTTTGTGATAGCTTCACTTGTGCGTTTTACATGATCGAATCATTTTATCCATATCTTTCAATAATGATAAAACTCTATTATTATCTCATATTCGTCATGAAAACATTCCTATTGTTATCCATGACAACATCTACCAAATTTCGAGGACGAAATTTTTTTAACGGGTGGGTACTGTAACGACCCGAAAATTTCCGATCAAATTTAAACTCTAATCTCTATATGATTCCGACACAATGAGCAAAAATCTTAATGTTGAGTCTAGAAAGTCTGAAATCTATATTTAGGTAATCAATTACCACTTGACCATGCCTGATGATTCACGAATAATTTGTTGTAATTAAATATATGTGTATATATATATAATTATAATTGTATTTATATGCATATAAATGTGTTGTGTAATTATTTATATTTTATATTTTATATATATATATATACCCTAGTGTAAATTTTTAGAACACAAAAGCCTCACTATGAATTTATGACAACGCATTCTGTCTAATTCAAATCAATACATTATCCCTTCTTCTATCATACATCATACATGATACATCATATAATAAGAACCACACACAAACTAAATGATTTTTTTTTATCCCTTTTACATCACCCACCATCACAAATTAACCTTTCCTATTTCCTTTCCTTTTCATACCCGACATCCGTATCACTAATTGATTCCTTACTTTCTTTTCAAATTCTCTAGTTATTTCTATATTGGATTATATTAAATATTAAATATCTTTCTATTATATAATTACATACATATACATAATGCATATATTGAGATGCATTTAGAGTAACCGACACCCATTTTTTTTCTTTCATGTTCTTCTCTAATTCACCATAGCAACACATCACTCTTCTCATCTAAGACAACCACGAGAACCATCATTATCTTTCTCCATGATCACCGTTTCCGTGAACCATCATAACCGTCGCCAACTTCACCTTATAAACCACCTTCATCAACACCACAAACTATCGGTTATCACCATCCCGAACCCATTAACCTTCTTGTACGATCATTAAATCATCACCACCACCACTCCCTTCTCTCTCTACCTTTCACCTTTGTTTTCGGTAGTCTCTTAAACCATGCCACCTCTAACCACCGAGAGATCACCAAGAACAATCCATCACCACCACTTACATCAATAACAACTCGTCATTCATCTTTCTCATAAAAACTTGCAAGTACTCCTGTTACTATTCTTGTCTTCTATTCGAAATGCCTAAACAATTGTTTATGTTTCGAACACCTCTAGCACCAATATTGGCCACCTTCATCCACCATTAGACCACCGGTATCATCACCCAAACCACTCTCTTGCAAACCCATGACTTTCACCATGATTCACAATTACAAAAACACACTCTCGACTAACCATCATCAAAACCATCAACTATTGATGCTAGTCTACTGTTTCCCGTATTCTTTATAATCGACACACGAAAACAGCGGTGAACTATATATCGAACTCAGCTACTGTTGCAACCGGTTTCGACCCCTAACAAACTCAAAACCGTCGAACATAGCCTGCTACATCTGCTTCGATGCTCCTGTTCTGAGTATACAAATACCTCATCCACTTCATCTCTTTTCCTCTCTCTCTTACATCTCTCTCTCCCTTCCTTGTTCCGAATTCGAACACCACCACAAAAGAACTACTGCAGCCTATTTTCTGTTTTACTTCGATTACCCCAGCTTTCCATAACCGTCGGATTCCCCCAATCATCATCAAAAACCTACTTAAATATTACGGAGTATTACTGTTATTTTTTTTTCATTAATCAATCGGAATTAATATTAGGGAAACCTTTTGTGATAAAGGAGTAAATAAAGAATGTATGTGGGACAGTTTCATCAACATGCCGACAACCCTGACTTTTGGTGTCCAGATCGATTTGTTTTTTTTCTTTCTTTGTTCCTATCACCGAAATAGGATTAGGATATCGGGCCATAAATATTACGGATGGACTTAGGAGGTTACTATGGGCCGAACTATCTATTGGATTGTTTTAGGTGTACTTGGGCTCGTGAACTGTTGGGCCAGTTTGTTGGTATAGACGACGGGTTTAAAGAAAATAAAACACTGATCATAACAGAAATATAACATCAGACGGATGGTTAAGTGTTGGTTCTGTTAAGCGAGGGGTCGAGGGTTCGAGTCTCCTTCTCAACAATTCTTTTTAGAATAACTTTTCAAAGGGTATATAATCCATTTTATTGTTTGCATTATTATTATAAATGCTAAAATAGGTATTAAGTGTCATTTTAATGAAGACTATCAAAATTATTTTTTAAAAAAAAAAAAAACTATCTTTTAATAAAATTAATATTTTGATTAGAGTCATTATATTTATTAAAAATTATCATTTTTAAATTAAGATTATCTTTATAAATACTAATATTATTATTATTATCATAAATACCATTAACAATAAAATTTAAAAAAAAATTATTATTATAAACATCATTATTATTATTAATAATATAATTATTACCTATATTAGTAAAATCAAATATTATAACTAATATCATTTTTTTTTTTTACCAAATTAATATTCTTTTAAAGTAAATATGAAAAATACATATTATTAATATAAAAAGGATATAACTAATAAATTTACATAAGTACAAAATTGTTCGAATTTAATTATGTGTTTTAATTTAATTACAACTAATATAGGTTCGTGAATCCGAGGCCAACCTTATACGTGTTCAATGATGTTATATGTATTTTTACTACAAAATACATTAGGTGAGTATATAGTCCCACTTTTAAACTCTAAATATTTCGGGATGAGAATACATGTATTTTATGTTTTACGTTATGGACACAAGTAACTGAAAAATATATTCTACGTTGAGTTGTACCACTGGCATACTTCCCTGTAGCTTGGTAACTATTATTTACAGCGGTATTGTAAACGCGAATCCTGTTGATAGATCTATCGGGCCTGACAACCCCAACCGGACTGGACGACCAGTATTCAACGGTTGCACAGTACTTCGTTTTGTGACTACACTTGGTACGGTGTAGTAAGATTTCATAATAAAGGGAATATGCGACGTGATTAAATGTTAAGTATGGTTACCAAGTGCTCAACCACTTAGAATATTTTTATTAAAATGTTTACATATGAAATCTTGTGGTCCATAGTTGTTACGCTGCTAGCATCAAACCTATATATCTCACCAACTTTATGTTGACCTTTTAAAGCATGATATTCTCAGGTACGAAATAAGTCTTCCGCTGTGCAATAGCTCATATTAAGGATCCTATTTAGAGTGGATCATCGCAATGGGGCCAACTGTTAAAGATTCCGTCCGGGAGGATTAGTTCGGGTCTCTACATATATAATTTAATAGTTTTATAAAATAAATAATATAAAAAAAAATAATAATATTTTTATAACAATAAGTAATTTTATCACTTTTTATATCTTTTTATATTGTCGTATTTTTTTATTTGTTTTAGCGTAATTTGTATATTTTTCGCTCGTAATTAGTTTTAAGTTTAGTATTTGCCGTAGTTTATTTTTAATTCTAGATTTTTAGGTCTTGCCGTAAAATCCCTTAAGTGCTTATTCCTTAGACTAAGATTTAGGTGCTTTAGAATTTTGCGACGCCGTTTTTTTGTGCTACTTTCTTATTTTTATTTTTCGACGCCTATTTTTCTACCTTTTTATTTTTCGACGTTTTTCGACATGCAATCTATTTCTTTCTTATTTCTCGACGCTCTAGTTTTTAGGACTTAGAATTTTCTCTATTTCTTATCTAATATCTCAAACGGAAAGAAAAATTATTTAAGCGGTTAAATTAATGGACGTTGACATTTTTCTGCTTCGTAGTAATAGTTGGATTTGTTAGTGGCTGAGTTGTGGCTTTTCCGATTTAAAGGTGCCTGGCTCCCTGCTACATCTTTTGGCTATTCGAAACGTGGGCAAAAGCAGAAAAGTCTATTAATTGGACAACTTATATAAGTTTTTCTATTTTTATAACTAATAGGATAATTAGTAAATGCACCACATTGTAGCTAAAATTTGGCCATCGCAATAAAATGGAAAATTTTGAAAACAAGGCTATGGAAACTCTTTTTGATATCCGAAATCAATTAAATCAATACTCTCAAACGAGTGTTGATAAAAATTCATTCGGTCAATCTTGGATCACGAACGACGAAACAATAACTGGTTGTGAAATCTGTGGAGATTATCACTCAACATGGGAATGTTACTATTACGTTCCTATGGAAAATTACGCACCCACGGAACCTGAATGGAATGATTATGAAGAATACAATTCAAATTGGGATTATTCCCAAGAATATATCCAAACTCAACAACCAGTAGACGAGGAAAATTACGTGTCTGAAAATTTATTAGACAATATGAAAATCAAACTCAAAGAACTCAATGCTCAAAATGAACAAATGAGAGAGTTTGTAAACCGGCAAGCTGAAACTCTATCAGACTACACACCTGTTGATCTGAGGAGTATTGTGCAAGAAAATCTCATATCATCGAATTTTGATGAATTCGAGAGCTCCGAAATCACCAATTATCCCGATGATACTTTTTATTCAGTCTTACCAATTTCACAACATATCGACACATTAGCCTCTACCGACGAAATCATCGATCCATCAATGGATAAAGAAGAAGTAAGGGTGATAAATTGGTACTCTTGGGAATACGATAACGTTGAAAATTTT
The DNA here is from genome assembly GCF_046630445.1 of Rutidosis leptorrhynchoides. Lineage (NCBI taxonomy): Eukaryota > Viridiplantae > Streptophyta > Magnoliopsida > Asterales > Asteraceae > Rutidosis > Rutidosis leptorrhynchoides. Next base: position 606,161,964 of record NC_092336.1, read on the forward strand.
ACCCCCGAGGCCAAACCTAACTTCACCATTCCACAACCTTTCAACCCAATATTCTCAATAGACGAGTCATCTACCAAAGATGAACTACAAGCTGTAATAGATAATGACACCTCGGATTTCACCCAATCGGGTAATAGAGGTGAAAACTTTGATCTCGAGAATAAAAGGAAGGAAATGTTAGGAATTGTCCGCCCTATAATATGTATGTCGATGTATATCGATCCATTTGACCAAGAACCAGAAAAGAGACATATCTATTTACTAAAAGCTACACTTAAAAAAGAATTAAGTAGTGATATTCGGGTGGGTCTAAACTTTAAACCCAATGATATAATATATACCACCCGAGATGTAAATAACTGGCTCACTATTTTAATTCGTGGAACTTATTCTACCGACTTCACATGTCGTCAGCTAAGTGTGGGGAAGTTTAACCCCACTTAATGTTAAATTAGGGGTTCGGGTTAGTGCATAACTCGTTAACAAAAATGCATGATAAGTTAGGATAAAAGACGTTTTTCAAATATTAGTAAACAGTTCAGAAAAGCAACCGTTTTTGAAGAAAAACATGTGTGATAAAACAAGAAGGAATGAACGATGAGGTGCACCATCTATCATCCTGCAATTTTATGGTATCTTTAACTACTTTCTACACTAATCACCCTCATGAATTTATAATTAAAGTCTGATTTCATGCAAATGAGGGCATTGCATGATCTTAAGTGTGGGGAAAGGTTATAAATTCTCTCGGATCTATTCTTGGCTTATTTTCTAAATTTTGTGAAAATTTTTAAAAAAAAAAAAAAAATTAAAAAAAAAAAAATTTCAACTAAATGAATTCAAAATCATGTTTATACATATTTATGAACGGTGAAAACTAGGTGTTAATACCGAAATTATCGTTACCTCGGAAAGGACATAAATTGAGAAACACCCTAAAACGATTGAATTCATTTAAAATAGAATAAAGGAGAATAAAAAGGCAAAGAAAGAAACTAAGTGTGGGGAGAATGTACCAAGTTATTCAATTAAAAACTATCTATCACATGTTTCTGTAAAGTTTATTGCAAGTGCTTTTGTTTTGGACTAAATTAACTGTTTTACCCGATTTACTGTAATGAAAGATGGATCTACACGATGAATCAATTCCATCATTTAAAGGAAGTAAAGTCTTCCGAAAAAAGAAACGCGCTTCTTGATTTAGGTCATGAAGTTGTCGTCCAGACCAGCTGTAGGTTGACGAAAAATCTAGAAAAGTCAACTCTAAAATCAGCAGGAAATCCACGGACCTCAGCATCAAACAGGGTCGCCATGTGGTCAGATTTATCCTAACCATGAGAAGGATTTATCTCGTACAATGGGGGGACACCGTGCAAATTAGCTTGATAAGACTAATGAATCAGATCCCCAGAAAGGATAATCTCCTTAAAGATCAAAAATCAGCTTTTAAGACTGATATTAACTCAATCCTAGAGATTGACCTTAAAGATTGAGAATTACAAACTCATGGAATTCAATGATATCTAAACTCGAGCTTGAACGAGAAAATATTTTGATCAAAAATAAAACCGATTTGTTTTCTGAAAACCCATTTTCAATGCGTTCATTACCTTTGAACGTAAAATCCTAGGAATTCACCTGGAATTCATTAGGTCACCTGAACCAAATCGGGTGTCAACCGTAAGAACGGTGGTTGCATAGCATGGTCGGAGACAGGACCTTGTGCCAGACCGAAAAATCATAGGATGATCTTTACTATTGCTCCTACAAAGGATAGTAATAGCATCCGACACGTTTATAGACCATAATCAAAAGCAAGTCATGGAACATTGCCTTAACAGTTTCTTGTTCATCGCTTTCCTTTACAACCGGACGGTAGTTTACCGAAAGGTAATATACGGAGCAAGTATACTGGACGTGTTGCTTTCCCAATACAAGGTTAGCAAGTGGGTAACACAAAACCACAAGTGTTGAGCTAAAATTTTCAAATCTGAAACCCACACAACCCACAAAAATAATTTGCAAACACCGGTGAAGGGTTATTCCGGAAAACTTATCTAGGGTAAAAACTAGATTGAATTTTCAAAAGATCAAATGTTTTCATAAAGATCCAATTTCCTTACGGATCTAAATTTTCATAGTCATGTGGGACTGTAAACCGCCTTTCAAATGTGCACTTTGCTTTGGAAACCGAAAGTAAATCGGCAATTTGATTGCAAGTGTCGTTGACCTAAACCCGAGGCAACTGTGGATGACACACCCACCTTTAACCATGGTTCTATCGTTACTATCATTGTTTATACCACCATATCAAAATCACTGATGTACAAAGTGTGATGAATAAAAAAGTGATTCATGTATGTTTTTATTTCAAATTCTGTATTGCTTGAGGACAAGCAACGTTCAAGTGTGGGGATATTTGATAGTGCTCCAAATGAACATATATTTAGTATCAATATCCCTCCGATATGTAAAGATTTCAGTTGCAATTGTTCCATTTTCATGTAATATTCATTTATATTAAATAAGTGCGAAGACAAAAGGCGAAAACAACGAATTGAAGATGCAAAGGTCCAAAAAGCTCAAAAGTACAAGATACAATTAAAAAGGTTCAATTTATTGATAAGGAACGTCTAAAAATGACAAGAGTACAAGTTACGAAACGCAAAGTACAAAATATCTCAGCGTACGCAAGGACGTTCGAAAATCCGGAACCGGTACATGAACCAACTCTCAACGCTCGACGCAACGGAAAAAAAAAATTACGAGTCTACTATGTATATAAATATAATATAATATATAAATAATTATAAAAATTATTTATATATTATATATATTTAAATAAAAACCGTCGGCAGCCTTGGATCTTGAACTTGTGGGCTGGTTTTGGAACCTCCGCGACTTGCGGAGCTGGAAGGCCAAAATGGCCGCGACTCGCGGAGCAGTGAATTTCAGTTCTGGCTATAAAAGCTCTCGAGTTCTGCATGTAAAAAAAATAATAAAAATAATAATAATACTCCGTGTGTAATAATAATAATAATAATAAACAAATATATATATATATTATATATATATAGATTAGTGGTATATTAGATTAGATTGGGTTATGTAAATGTTATTTTTCGGGTTTTTAAAGTCGGAGCTCTGTCCGTGTAACACTACGCGATAAATAATCAATGTAAGCTATGTTCTCCTTTTTAAATTAATGTCTCGTACTTAAGTTATTATTATGCTTATTTGAGCCAAAGTAATCATGATGTTGGACTAAATATTAAAGACGGGGTAATTGGGTTTTGTACCATAATTGGGGTTTGGACAAAAGAACGACACTTGTGGAAATTAGACTATGAGCTATTAATGGGCTTTATATTAAATTAACGATACCTCGTTAATTTAATATAAAGGTTATGATTTGAAGTATCTATATATAACCACATACGCTTAATCGGACACGATGGGCGGGATATTTATAAGTACGAATTATTGTTCATTTGATCGGACACGGGGATGGATTAATAGTCAATGGACTCATTAAAACAGGGGTGGATTACATTCAAGGGTAATTGGTGTAATTGTTAACAAAGTATTAAAACCTTGGTTTACACACAGTCGATAACCTGGTGTATTCATTAAGCAAAGTATTAAGACCTTGTTACAGTTCGAATCCCCAGTTAGTTGGAATATTTGACTTCGGGTATAAGGTTAAATTTGCCGAGCAGTTTATAATTATGACCGATGAACTATTATGGACAAAAACCAGATAGGTTTCAAATACATCCAGGACAAAGGACAATTAGCCCAGGACAATAAATTAAAATCAAAACGTCAAACATCATGGTTACGGAAGTTTAAATAAGCATAATATATTTTATTTCATTTTTCCTCGTACTTTTATTTATTGTCATTTCAATTATTGTTATTTATTTTATATTGTTATTTAAATATCGTCATTTACTATACGCTTCGCTTAAAATATAAATCGACAAACCGGTCATTAAACGGTAAACCCCCTTTTATATATTATTATATATAATTATATATATTTTGTACAAATATAGTTGTTTAAAAATATAGTGTGCAATAAGCCCGCTCCCTGTGGAACGAACCGGACTTACTAAAAACTATACTACTCTACGATTAGGTACACTGCCTATAGTGTTGTAGCAAGGTTTAGGTATATCCCATTTGTAAATAAATAATTAAAACTTGTGTAATTTGTAACGTATTTCGTAGTAAAATATAGTACTATCACGTACCCCCACGCTACCACATCAATATATATATATATATATATATATATATATATATATATATATATATATATATATATATATATATATATATATATATATATATATATATATATATATATATATATATATATGTATGTATTTGCAACACTTGTTCGTGAATCGTCAGAAATAGTCGAAAGGTAAATGTATCCATGAAATCAGTTCAAAAGTTTAGAGACTCACAATTACAAAATTTGCTTACCGTGTTTAATTCATATGAAGATAAAGTTTAAATTTGGTCGAAAATTCCCGGGTCATCACATAAGATTGATCTAAGATATATAACTTATGGTCATCTAACTTGTTAAAACAAGAATTCATTTATTTGTGTTCACTTTACTTTACAAAATCTAAGTTTTATAGCTTATAGTTGTGTAAAGTTGAAAGTCTAAGTGTTTTGACTTAGGATTTCACCAAGAACATGAGATCTAGACTTTTTAGTCTAAGATCTTTAATATATAGTTAAGATCTAAGCTCTCTAGCTTAAGGTCTTGATTATTTAGTTTGATTCAAAGTTTATAGCTTTATAAGACTTGTATTTGTGTTGAAACTAAGAAAAATGATGCAACTTTGGTTCATCACCTTGCTCAAACTCTCACATGAGTTGTGTTTTAATTTTTAGTCTTGATTATTGTATGTTGATGGTAGAACCTTGGTCAAAAGTGATGCAAACACATCAACAAGTTGTACACTTGAAGCTATAAGCATCAAGGATGAGAACCGTGATGAGCATCAAGCACCAAGAATCCCACTGGAGCACCTTGCTTACTATTTTTTGGATCTGATCAGTCACCTGGGCTACTGGAAATGTTGATTTCCAGATAGTTCGGTTCGAGTAGATGACTTTTCATTTAAGACCCGTCATAATCCGATATACGGTTTAGGATTTATAGCCTTCCGAAAGTCACTACGTCTTTGTAACGTTGTGCTAAAAAATTTCTGACCTACTCGTGCTTAAACCGTCGCCACGGTCAAACGAAGACGAGTTTGGTTCTGAAAATTGGTCAGTGGTTGGATGACTCACATACGGAGCCATGGCCACTGACTACGCGTCTTTTCGATTTGTATAGAGGTCGTAGCAGCTGAACGAATTCAGCCTTTGTTTTGATCTATATTCTCGATTGAAACCTACTTTACTCTTTTGATTGATGATGAATGATGATGATACTTAAGACTTAATTTACGTACTTTTAAACCTTTGGGAACGAATTACTGACTTAGTAACTTTTGACTTAGGTTGAGGACCTTTCGGACCAACTACTTGCTTACTTATCTCGTATCGACTTTTACTACTTATTCACTGTGAGTTATAGCATCCTTTTTTACTTCAACAATTTTTGGGACTGAGAATACATGCGCTTTTTATGTTTTACTTACTAGGCACGAGTACTTAAACTTTATTATGTGTAGGTTATACAACGGCATAAACTTCCCCCTTAGCTCGGTAACGTTTAATCATTGGTTTCCTAACCATGAACGCGAATCTTAGATATGGATCCATAGGGTTTGACATCCCCACTCGGGCTAGTCGCGCTAGCATTTAACGGGTGTTTAATACTTCGTAGACTTACACACTCGCCAAGTGTACTTTTAGGGGTTGATATTTACGTTAAGTTAGTTACCAAGTGCCCACGGTTAAGCATATACTTTTCATACTGTTTTGAATACGAAATCTCGTGGCCTACATTACATTATTGTTACAACTATACTATAGCTCACCAACATTCGTGTTGACTTTTAAGCATGTTATTTCTCAGGTGCTTAGACGTTTGATGCTTCCGCTATATTAGTCTCGCTGTTAGACTTGCTGTGTAGACTCCCGCTGCTTTTGTTTAGAGATGTCTCTGCATGAAACTTTTACTTTGCATTCACGAACTATGTTACTTTTGAACAATGAATTTGTAATGACCTTTAAGTCTCGTACTTATGTTATTGCTTTCTATTCGTAGAAGCACACTATCGTTTGTAAAACATTTGATGTCGGTAAAGACGTTACCCATTTTTATGAATGCAAACTTATTTTTAAAACAGCATATAGTGTTTGACCTTGTAATGATCCTGTTGTTGATGATCCGTACACGTTAACTTTGTACGGGGCGTCACATAAAAAAACAAAAAAAAAAGATTTGTAAGGAAAAAATAACTTACAGAGTACAAAAAGGACACGGCGAGATGATAGAAATTTATGGAGTAAATAAATAAATAAAAAGAATAAATGAAGATTTATTCAATATGTAATGATTGGAAGTACTAGATTGACCACCCACTTAAATTAATCCAACCATACAATACAATCAGTATCATGAAAAGGACATGACATTCTTTTTAAATAAGAGTAAAGATATAAAATTAATATATATATATATATATATATATATATATATATATATATATATATATATATATATATATATATATATATATATATAATCAAACGCAACTAAAAATAGGGGTGCATACAAATAAGTCATCATGTGTTAACTTTTTGTTTATTATTTAAAAAAAGGGACACTAACAATTAAATTCTTTGTTTTAAATTTTGCATGCATACACTAACATAATATAATGTACATATAAAATTTAAGGGACATAATAGTGTACATATAATAATATTATATCATTTATCATAAATAGTAAGTATTTATATTTATTGTTATATAATATTTATCATGTATCATTTACATCTAGTGAAAAAAATTAATAAATGGTTCTAGATTATTGTACATAAGGTAGGAGAGATAACCCTTCACGGGTGTACTATAGGATAATTGGAAAGATCCACAACCACATAATTGTGAAACCTTTGCCTATATATATTATATGAAAAGAGGCACTCGAGATATATTACACAATCCTTCTATATACTTATATTTCACTTACCAATATATACTTCACATAACTGATAGAATTGTCTGAAACAAACTAACAAATATATTCTCCTTTTGTACACGATCAATCCATAACCACTCGTATACCAATGTCATTAATGTCATGAATCTCATATACTCGATCGGTTCCTATCAAGGACAGGTAGCGTAAAATCAATTTCATCTCAATTGTAATATGAGTTACCATATAAGAAATTATCACCCGATACGGCAAATCTTCCAAAAACCCTTGTATTAATCCAAGAAGCACCACCTCCCTCGTGAGTGATACTGGTTAACAAGTCTATGAATATGATCATTATTAGTCGCATTATTGTCTTATAATTCAACGTGTCATCAGGCTCATTTTTGATTTCTTTGCATGCACAATGTTACGTGGCCCCGATGAGTTAATAATAATGTTTTATATTTACAAAATTAATTTTTAATTAAAATAGTGAGTGAGTCTCACTCTTAATAAGTATGTTATTGTTGATAACGTTTTGTTATTATCAATTTTTTTTTAAAAACGTTGACATGTCACTGATATAGAGTTCAGACTTTATAAAGAAACATTTTAAAGCACTCTCAATCATATCATATATGTTAATATTAACACACTGGCACAACCCCTAGATAATATTTTTTCTCTTAGCTAATTAAAGATATTTCTCTCTCAACCATGACACACCCATTAATGAACTCACCTTAATTATTTTATTAATAAACTTAAAACTTATAATTATTATTGATATATTATTATTATTATTATTATTATTATTATTATTATTATTATTATTATTATTATTATTGTATACTTCATTTTAATTTAATTAATAATTAATAAAATGAATAAACCTAAAAATTAAACAGATAAATTCATTTTTCAACCCAAAAACATTTGCCACATTTTTTCTAACTAGACCCAAAAGATATATATATATATATATATATATATATATATATATATATATATATATATATATATATATATATATATATATATATATATATATATATATATATATATATATATATATATTATTTTTTATTAAAAAAAGTTTATGCCAATTGTCCTAGGGGTAAAAAGTAAAATTATTTACCCAATTTAGAAATATATTTTTACTACATTTATTTACTCTTGAAATTAGTACCATTATACGTTTTCTAATTATAAAATACTAAATAATGTTGAAGATATAGAGCGAAACTATTTTATGCAGTAATGCGCGAGCTTTTATTGCTCGTTACATCTCTCGAAGGAATTTTGGCTCTTTTGTTTAACCTAAATAGTCTATTCTCTTTCCATCCTACAACTCTATTTTTTTGGTAAAAATATCAATATGTATATATATAAAGGAACTGAGGTTCCGATGGAGCAACATTGAACAGATCATAACGATCTCTAGAACAACGATGTACGTTCTAAACAATATGAATGACACATTAGCACTATATGAATTACAACTTAAATGTCAAACAAACAAACCCCACTAAACGTAAGACTAAAACACAAACACATAAGCCGACCCGTATCCAACCCCGCATCATCACTCCTACAACTCGATTTCTCTTCTCTATCTCCAAAAGTCAAACACGCGACAAAATGAATTATATAATAATTAACTAGTAAAATGACACGTGAAATCACGAGTTTATTTAAACGAAACAATTTAATGACATGTTTTAGGTATTAAGTAAATGTAAATGCTGAAGTCATTTATTTTAATGACCCGTTTGACTAAGAAACTTGTCATTGTTTTTACAAATATATAGAGACATGTATTTTTACATGCATATGTAACGTAATTAATTTTATAAAAAGAATACATATTTGAATATTAATAATATAATAATTATAATTATAATTATTATATTAAAAGTAAATAATAATAATAATAATAAGTTCGTTCAAAGTTGAGTATTTATATCTTTAATAATAATAGTAATAATAATTAGTAATAATAAATACTTTTTAAATTTTTTTAGAAAATTAAAATTACAAATTTAGGAGAGATTAGTATTTTCTTTTATTAAAGATTTTCTATTTTTTTAATTAAATTAATATAATTATGACATCATCATTATGAAAATTAAAGGGTAATTAACTTAATAATTATATCATCATTTTAGAGCTTTATATGACTATATATAAATTATAACATTAAATAGGTTAATGGAAAATTTATTGAATCTTTTTTAAGTTTTGACTTACATTAATATTTGTGATTTTCTGAAGACTCAATTAACTGAAAAACTTGATCTCATTGAACTAAATTGAAGAGTATGGGTCTCATGAATTGTCATGTATACTTTTAAGTAACATGTTGGGAGTTCAAGTATTGTCAAACAATTTTAAGTCATCTTCATATAAAATTGAATTTCAGATTAGTCAAAGCCGTACTTGGAATAACCGAAAATAATGCTTGTTTTTATTGTACTGTTTAAACTATGCCTAAAATACACAATTAATAGTCAGATGTTTAAGATAAACTCGGAAGGGTGTATATGCAATACATTATAATAATAAATATATTCAATAGAAAGTATGTTTTTACTATTTATAACATTATTTTAATTCTAAAATTCGATTTTCTAAAATGACCCTTCAACTTTGGTCAAAATACAAATCGGCCCCCCCAACCAGGGGCAAAATGTCAAACCAAATTTTTGACAAAAAATCTTAAATAAACTCCACCCAAATTTTCAACGGGCCATATCTTCTCGCTTGCCGCGAGTTAAATTTTTTCAACAATACCGTTCAACTCGAAATATATTTACGAACACAACGCAACTAACTACTCGCAAAACGGATGATTTTCAAAAAAACGCTAAATAGTTGGGTCCACCTTTCATACACATTGGTTATTTTTTTTTCAAACACTGAATTTACTATTAGAACCTGCTTTGGAGTTCCGCTGCGAAGCACGGACTCCTTAACTAGTTTACTTCATAACTGTGTCACTGTGGGTTCATGGTTTGTTGACTTTTACTTTTGACTTTCTTGTAGGTTGACTTGGTCTTAAAAAGTCAGATGTTTAAGATTAACTCGGAAGGGTGTATATATCAGTCATCAACAATTAAGGATCAAATCCCTCCAATATCCAATATGATATAAACACAACGTTCAAGACAAAACTTAAAGTTTATAAATAAATAGATGTACATTGTGTGATTTAATACAAATTCAATTCCATTAAAGTCAACAATTTCTTTAAATCTACAATAGCTAGAATACATTCACTAAATACATGTTAAAGAGGCCTTTCTGTAATTGAGTAGTTTTTGTCTATTAGTATAGCTGTATAGACGTAAGAAACACTGTATAATTTCGTACAAGTGATACTAATTTATTTATAAGTTAAGTTCACGTACATTAGAAATGAGATTGATTAATTTGGACTCTGGGAAGATCCTTGAACATGAAGTTCTTTATTACGAAAGTGTAAGGAAACCGTAATGAATGGGTATGAATCCAAAGTTTGATACCCGCATGTTGGATAAAGCTTAGCTTTAGTTGGAAGCTATTGTCGTAAAGTTGAAGTTGGCACAAGAAATCTGCTTACTTAACAACGATGAACTAAACCCAAAGGTCGAATTCTTTAGATCGAACGATACAAAGTTATCCTCGAATTGAAACGTTCCAATCACTATACCATGTTCACTAGTCGCACCACCGTCAACAAACGCTAGGCACACCACGTCTTTAGTCACTTGTTTCATTGAGTTAGCAGTGGATACAGTCCACTTCTTCCCATTTTCAAGACCAAAATCAATATCCGGGACTTTTAAACCATATTCGGTACCATTAGTGTAACTCTTGTAACAAAGGCCAAACGGTGCGATTGGCTTTACTGTCCGAAATCGTTTTGTTACCATTGAAAACCTACGAATCACTTGATTATATATGTCGGTTCTAAGGGTGGTGTAAGGCTCGATTGTACTAAGCTTGGTTGTTGTATTCATGGGAACCTCGATAGATCTCTTTTTAATTACAATAGAACTGACACCGATAAAGTATCCGAAAGAATCTGGATGCTTTAGTAATGGGGTATAAGAAAGATAACTCGTTACGTCAACATTTTTAAAGTATTTAGGACCGTTTCCGTAGAAAAGAACACCAGGAGTGGAAGTGGTGCTAGGCAAACACAAAGATATTCTATACATAACTTGATCTTGAAAGAAGAACGACTGAAACGAGTAGGGTGATGACGAAAGAGCCAAGACACCGGTCACATTGGCTGGGAACGATTCAAAAGACGAAGAAGGAGCACAAGCACCGTTAATAGTAACATCATAGATTCCATCAAAAGGATTCATACCGTTGCTTGTACTCAACATTAGATCTTCATAGTTAAGTAGGCCTTGGCTGCAAGATCCAGTAATCGGGTTGACCACGTTGACTGGACACGTACAATAACCCCAACCAGGTAACGTCGAACTGTTGGTTTCAGGTTGACAAGAAGGGTTCTTGAAAGAGATAGAAGTTCGCACCTGCGTGCATTGATATTCTTCACAAGAAACTGGAGAAACACAAAGCAAGTTGTCGGGACAACTGCCCGGGTATATGTTCCATTGAACGATACAGTCGTTCCATATGAACGGAGCGTCTGTGTCGATTAGGAATCTTCTTATCTTGCTTCTTGTAATGTCCCAGGAAGTTTCAAATTGAACGCTGTAGAGAGGCGTTGCAGCGTCTGTATGTTTGGTTATTGGAACAACTAAGGAACTATAAGGTGGCACATATTCTGCTATAGCTTCATACTTATGAGATAATATGAAAGCTAAAAGGGTAACAATTAGTTGTAGAAACGAAAGCATGTTTGGTATTTGAACTGAAAGGCGCTTGAGATTAGAATTTATATAGATATAAGTCAACGTCTTATAAAGTTAGCATATTTTTTTCGACTCGCAAATGGTATATCCATTAGTTTATTTCGAGTTTATTAGTACATCGATGTGCTCACTATGCATCATCCTTCTTATTCTGTCATACTCAAGCTCTCTTTTAGGTATGTATGTCAAGATTCATTTATTTTATTTTATTAATTTTTTTTATAGAAGACTTGAAGTTGAGTCATTTGGTCAGCAAAAAAACTGTACATTCATCTATAAGATAGAAGTGCAGAACACGGTCTTTCTCCAATATAGAATTCATTTTGAGTAAACTGAGGCGATTTAACTGTAGACTCGGGCATATGGCCATGTTCCAAAGCAGCAATTTAAAGCTTGCACTGCAAAACTGTGTCTCTTCACGGGCTGTTGACTTTGACTTATTCTAATATTTGACATTCGTTTACCCATTTTCCCTGAAGGCTGAAGCTATGGAGTATTAAAAAGCATATTCAACTTCTTGTTGTAAATTGTAATCCTCAAATTAATATTAATGTTAATGTTTCCAAATAAAACAACTTGTCTCTTCATGTTTTATATTGGCAAGCGGGCCAACTTGTGGAACTGATTGATTTTTTTGGAATTTATCTGTTGGTTGCTTTATTAGTTTCCAGCTCTCACGTGTGGCCGGCGTCTTTTAATGTTAACTTACAACTTTACAAGCACTATGTCTAAAAGACTGACCAGTAATTGTTGTAAAGGACGTTGTAACTTGTAACTATTAGTCTATTATACATTACAGGTTGTATTATAGGTTGACCTGGTCTTAAGAAATCAGAGGTTAAATAGGATTAAATGGTGTATAATAATCTTGTACTCCCTCCGTCCCATATTTATTGTCACTAGGTACAAAACACACAGTTTAAGAAAATCCCACTAACTTCAAGAAAGTACGAAAGAATAGTAAACGGAGCACACCGCAGAAAGATTCTAAATATGAGAAATCCCCCTTTTTTTCGATAAGAAGGAAATGAAGAACAGGAACGAAACGAAATAAGGCCTTTCTAGCTCTAGTTTCGGATGAGCTTCTCCCAATTATGTCTGGTAATAGAATAGGTCGGCTTGCTCTGACCAAGACTCCGCTTTTTGCTCCGTCCGTGGAGCGTATTAATTTCCTGGAATTCTCCGGAAGAAAGCAATCGGCTTTAGCCCAAGTTGTAATGACTGAGCTTGCTCCCTGTCGATGAAGAATGTTTTTCGAAAGCTGCCTAAAAGCCTTGCTGGGTTCACTTCGCTTTTTCCTTGACTTTTGAGAGGAATGGTTTCCGATGAACTACACCCGTTACCAGTTGATGAATCATGCTTCGAACACCTAGACCATCTTCCGTTTAGTAACGTCTGCGCTAAGATAGCGATGTGAACCCGCCTTCTTTACCTTTCTCAAACCAGACAAAAAACACACAGTTTAAGAAAATCCCACTAACTTCATTTCTCCACCAAGTGGACAATTAATTTGGGACATCCCAAAATAGAATAGTGGACAATAATATAGGGACGGAGGGAGTATCTTTTACCAAAATTTGGAACTTAACTATTATACATTACATCTATGACTTAAGGTTTCGATGAACAATTGGAACACTGAATCGTATTCTCATTCAATTGAACTAACTCTTTACCCTACAATCAATTTTATATAACCTATTCAACCTAATTGAGCCCTAACAAACTAACATAAAGAGTTTAATAGACTTGAGCGTAATCAACCCCAAAAGTTAATTTAAGGGGATGGGGTACCCAAGCTATTATAAACTAGTTAATTTTTAGTCCACTGGCCGATGTGGGATAACTACCCAACATCAATATTTGGGCCTGGCTCTGATAGCATAAAGAGTTTGAGACAACGATGACTTAGGGTTTCGATGAACAATTGGAACACTGAATCGTATTCTCATTCAATTGAACTAACTCTTTACCCTACAATCAATTTTATATAACCTATTCAACCGAATTGAGCCCTAACAGCAATAACAAACTAACAAACTAACAACATAATTACCAAAACTACCCTATACATCAAATATTTACAAAATGAATCCCTATAAACTTCCAGTTGACTCTATTGGATCCCTGTAGACCTCCTTTTGACTATGTTGACTTGTACAATATATGTACAAGTGACATTTCTGTATAGTAATTGAATAGTTTTTGTCTATTAGTTAAAAAATCGTACATGATCAGCAAGTTTTTACCTCAATGTTTTAAAAATATTGACGTAAGAAACACAATAGATCATTTCACAAATTATAATTACTTGAGTTTACGTGCATTAGAAATGATCGAGATAAGTAATTTCGACTCTGTCGAGAACCTTGAACATGAAGTTCTTTATTAGAAAAGGAAACTGTTACGGATAGACATGGTATTGCACGTTCTATAAATCTAGCTTCAGTTGCTAGCTATGGTCGTAAAGTTGAAATTTGCACAAGAAATCTGCTTCCTTAACAACGATGAACTAAACCCAAAGGTCGAGTTCTTTAGATCAAACGACACAAAGTTATCTTCATATTGAAACGTTCCAATCACGATTCCATGTTCACTAGTCGCACCACCGTCAACAAACGCTAGGCACGCCACGTCTTCTGTCATTTGCTTCATGGAGTTAGCAGTCGAAACACTCCACTTATTCCCACTCTCAAGGCTAAAGTCAATATCTGGAACTTTTAAACCAACTTCGGTACTATTGGTGTAACTCTTGTAACAAAGGCCGAATGGTGCGATTGGTTTTACCGTCTGAATTCGCTTTGTTACCATTGAGAACCTACGGATCACTTGATTATATATGTCGGTTCTAAGGGTAGTGTAAGGCTCGATTGTACTAAGTTTGGTTGTTGCGTTCGTGGGAACCTGGTTAGATCTCTTTTTAATTACAATAGAAGTGACACCGATAAAGTATCCGAAAGAATCTGGATGGTTTAGTAACGGAGTATATGAAAGATAACTCCTTATGTCAACGTTTTGAAAGTAATAAGGACCTTTTCCGAAGAAAAGAACACCAGGATCGGAGGTGGTGCTAGGCAAACACAAAGATATAATAGACATAACGTTATTTATATTGATAAATGACTGGAACGCGAAGGGCGACGTTGAAAGAGCCAGGACACCGGTCACATTGGCGGGGAACGATTCTAAAGTTGAAGGAACACATGCACCGTCAGGGGTAACACCATAGGTACTATCGATAGGATTCGTACCGTTGCTTGTTCTCAACATTAAATCTTGGTAGTTGAGTAGGCCTTGGATGCAAGATCCAGTAATCGGGTTGACCACATTGACTGGACACGTACAATCACCCCAACCGGGTAACGTCGAATTGTTGGTTTCGAGAGGGCAAGAAGGGTTCTTGAAAGAGATAGTTCGCACATCTAAGCATAGATCATCTTCACAAGAAACTGGATACGTACAAACTGAGTCGGTACAAATGCCCGGTTGATCTAAGTTGTTCCAGTCAACGATGCAGTCGTTCCATGTGAATGGAGCGTCTGTGTCGATTAGGAAATTTTTTGGCTTGCTTCTCGTCGAGTCCCAGGAAGTTTCGAATGGAACACTGTAGAGAGGTGTTGCAGCAGCATCTGTATGTTTGGTTATTGGAACAAGTAGGGAACTATAAGGCGGCACATATACTGCTACGACTTCATACTCATGAAATAATATGAAAGCTAAAAGGGTAACAATTAGTTGTAGAAATGAATGCATTTTTAAACTTGAATTGCCAGTGCATAGAGCATAGAGCATAGAGCATGTATATATATATATATATACATATATATAAGTCAACGTTCTTTTGTTGATGACATATACGTATATGATATTCAATATGGTAATGGGAAAACTTAATTGCTAATCAATTTAATTAGTTAATGACAAAATTAGCAAGGGGTCTGTCTTATGTTCAAAGACACAAACAGAGCTCAATTTGACTTTTTCAACTTGAGGAATCCTTGTGATTTACATTAGTTACACGGAGCGTCCGAAATGCTACAGGACATTAACAATAGTACTCTTCTCACCACCAACTTCATCTATTTCTTCTCCAATTTCAAAACCACCAATTTATTCATCTGCTAATGATAACTTAAATACAATCAAAACTTCATGTTACACAACTCATTTTCGTTTCTGATTATACAAATTCAATCAATCAAATTAAATTATAATGTGTTGGAGTTAATCGCTTATGTCATGATTTACAAGTTAACTTTATGTCATGGTTACAAGTTTGGTTTAAATGTTTATGCTAAGTTTGCTGGAATAATTGAGTTAGGAGTTCCAAAGTGATTGTATATTAGTCATTAGTTGTTGAGAATAAATCAATACAATTATCTTATTCCTTTCATCTCAGTTATTTTACTTAACATATTTATAAAGTCTCATTTTTCTTCTTGTTTGTACTGTTGTTTCCAATTAAATAAAAGGACTTGATCCTACATTTGGTATTTAGAGCAGATCAAAGATTCAAGTTCTAGGAGATCAAAAAAGGTAGTAGAGAAGCAAGTCATGATTAAGGCCTAAATCATTGAGCTTATTAACCCAGTTTTTGATCCAAGAATAAAGGGACGTTAAGCAATCAGAGAAGGTGATAATCAAGGTCTGTAAACAGCAGGAGAAAGGTAGCAAAATATGGTTGCGGGTGATACTTTCATCAGCGTTTTAGTTTATTATCAAACCTTGGTAGTGCAAAAATTTAAAGAATGGCGAACACAAAGGACCAAGTTTTGGTCACTGTCAATGACAACAATACTATATCTCTTCAAGTCCCGATGTTGTCATCTACAAATTACACGATATGGGACTATGCGCCATGAGGTTGCGGGTTATTTTCAATGTTCATGGAGTGTGGGAGATGATAGAACCGGGGACAAATCTAGATGCCAAGGAGAATAGTGTTGCAATGGCTCTATTCTATCAAGGTATACCCAAAGAGCAAATTATGCAAATTGGGAATCTCATGACTGCGAAGGAAACTTGTGGTGTTTTTAAAACCCGTCATTTGGGTGTGGATCGAATCCGAGAGGTTCAAACTTTAATGGGAAAGTTTGAAAATCTCAAAATGAAGGACCAAGAAGTCTTTGATGATTTCGCTAACAAGCTGTCCGAATATGCTTCTTGAGCTGCCTCACTTGGCTCGGTTATTGAAGAAACGAAGTTGGTGAAGAGATCTCTTAATGGGTTATCTAAACAATTTATTCATATGGTGGTTTCTATTGAGCAGGTTGTAGACTTGAAGACAATAGGTTATGATGATGTGGTGGGTCGTCTTAAAGCTTATGAAGAAAGGATCAAGGTTGAGGAGATCCAAACTGAGAAAAATCAGCTCCTGTTTGCAAGCTCTGATGAAAAAGCAAAAAGAAAGGAATATAGATGTGAAGATTGCGGTTTTGTGAACTCGAGGCGTGAGGACTTTGGACGTGGCCGAGGTGGAGGTCGGGGGTCCGAGAGAGATCGAGGAGATAGTCGAGTACAAAGGGACAAGAGTCATGTAAAATGCTATAAGTGTAACGAGTTTGGACATTACATATCCGAGTGTTCGAAGTGGGAGAAAAATGATGAGCTCAATTTGAACCGGATCGAGGAAGAAGAACCGGCCTTGTTGTGAGCGGTTTGTGAATAAACGATTAAGGGAGTGAATGCTGGAGTTAATCGTTTATGTCATGATTTACAAGTTCACTTTATGTCATGGTTACAAGTTTGGTTTAAAAGTTTATACCCAGTTTGCTGGAATAATTAAGTTAGGATTTAATTATTTGTTTAGCTAGTTTTGATTTGGCAGTAGTCGTTACCGACTTTAATGGCATGTGGGAGGAATTTTTTTTTTTTTTTTTTTTTTTTTTTTTGAATGGGAACAAAAGCCTTCGAAATTACAGAACTGGATTTTTAAAACAAAAATTTAAAAACATAATGAAACCGGCATTTCATTTACTGGTTTGCATATTTTTGACCCAAACCGACATTTCAGTTGCCGATTTGCAATTAAATAATTGAATGCTTTTGGATTTTTGCCACCCGTTCCCTAAAAGGATGCCACATCTGCAAACCGGCATTTGTAATGCCGGTTTGCAATGATACCAAACTTTCTCTATATATTCGGCAGTTTTCTTATGTTTCAACGACATACGATCACAATCTAAATCATATTTCCCTTAACATTAACAAACAACTCGACTTTTCAGGTAAAAATAAGTCAGTCGATGGTTAACTTAGAGGTAAATTTCGGCGGTGAATTTAAACCCGATGTGAAGACCTATTCTGGTGGTTTGAAGAAACAGTATTGTATGGCGGTGTGCAATTTGGTGTTAACCAATGTTCTTGCATTTTTAAAGCACGACATACCTGTTGTGCATAAACGGGTCTGGTTATTCAAAGACTCCAACCTTCCAACAAAAGTGCTTGAAGATGATGAAAACTGGAATGCTATGTTTGATCGAGCAATGACACACAATGAAAAATTATGGTGTATATCGAATTCATAGATGAAAGCGAGTATGTTGTGGATGCTGGTGATGTGGAGGATGTACCATCCGGGCCACAATACGACACCGATGGCAAGTCTTATTTGGATGATTCCGATGATTTTTAATAACGTTGTTGGTGTTTTAGTTGTTTAGTTTAATTATGTTTAGTTTAATTTAAAAAAATGTAATCGTGTGGTGTTATTAATAAAAGTGTTGTTTAAAAAATGATTGTATTATGTTAATAATAATAATAATAATAATAATAATAATAATAATAATAATAATAATAATAATAATAATAATAATAATAATAATAATAACAACAACAACATAGTAATAGTAATAATAATAATGATAAAATTGTAATCATAAATACGATAGGAATATAAAAGGATAAATAAAGGACAATTGATACCACTTTAAATAGTATGCACAATACATCATTAAAATAACTAAACTATTACAATTAATAAAATAAAAAAGACAATCAATCAACGTCTACTCCCACGTCTACGTCCACGTCCACGTCCACGTCCACGTCCACGTCCAAGTTTGTGTGATCCGGTATGACATGGAGGGGGATTAGAAATCCGGGTTGATTTCCGGAGTGGGGGCGGCTCATCAGTGTCATACCCCGTCCTAATTCGTCCGGACGAAGTCACCAACATCTGGTTCCATTACGATGATCGACTCCAAATAATGTCTTTACAATGAGCAAATGCATAGCGGAAGATTTCTTTCATACCTGAGAATAAACATGCTTTAAAGTGTCAACGAAAAGGTTGGTGAGTTCATTAGTTTAACATAAATAATCATTTCCATCATTTTAATTGGCCACAAGAATTTCATTTCCAGTTCTCATAAATAAACGTCCCATGCATAGAGACAAAAATATCATTCATATGGATTGAACACCTGGTAACCGACATTCACAATATGTATATAAGAATATCCCCATCATTCCGGGATCCTCCTTCGGACATGATATAAATTTCGAAGTACTAAAGCATCCGGTACTTTGGATGGGGCTTGTTGGACCCGATAGATCTATCTTTAGAGTTCGCGTCAATTAGGGTGTCTGTTCCCTAATTCTTAGATTACCAGACTTAATAAAAAAGGGCATATTCAGTTTCGATCATTCAACCATAGAACGTAATTTCGATTACTTGTGTCTATTTCGTAAAACAGTTATAAAAGTTGCGCATGTATTATCAGCCCAAAAATATAAAGGGTAAAAAGGTAAATGAAACTCACACATATAAATATTGTAAAACAGTTAATAAAGCATTTGCATGTATTCTCAGCCTAAAAATGTAAAGAGTAAAAGGGCAGATGAAACTCACACATATAAATATTGCAAAAACAGTTATTTAAACATTGCATGTATTCTCAGCCCAAAAACGTAAAGGGTAAAAAGGGAGCAAATGAACTCACCCAATGTATTTTGTAGTAAAAATACATATAACGATATTGAACAATGCAGGGTTGGCCTCGGATTCACGAACCTATATCATTCGTATATATATTAAAACATATACTTGTAATCGAATAAATATATATATTATTACTAGTGATATAATTTTTATATTATTAATTTATGTATTTCATTGTTACTATATAAAAATATAGCTTTTGTTATGTTATACGTATTAAATATTTTATATGTATATTTTTCATTTGTTGGTTAAAATTGTAATTATATTAATACTAAAATAATATTAGTAGTGGTTAAAATAATGATAATGATAATACTAGTGTTAATAATAATAATAATAATGTTAATGATTTTATTAATAATAATATTCATAATAGTTTTAATGACAAATCTTATAATAATGATAATAACAGTAGTTTCAAATAAAATGAAGAGTTTAATAGTAATGATAATGAAAATAATAATTTTGATAATAATATATAATACTTAATAATAATTATTATTACAACGATCTTGAACTTAAATATAATACTTTTGTTAGTAATAATAATAATAAGTTTACTATGATACTAATACTAATATTAAGGATAATAATAATAGTTTGTGTTATTTTCGTAATAATAATAATAATAATAATAATAATAATAATAATAATAATAATAATAATAATAATAATAATAATAATAATAATAATAATAATAATAATAATAATAATAATAATAAAAAGTTACAACCTTTGAAAAAAAAAAACTCCAAAAACAACCGCCAACGCCAGGACTCGAACCCAAGACCTCTCGTTCCACGACCACATGCCCAACCATCGTTCTGCCACTTATATTCTATTTTAATTACCTCCTAGATTTCTTTTAACCTATAAGGATTGTATCATCATTTTTATCACAATTTCAACGATATTCTTAAACTATCATTATCATCCATTCTTCATTATCATCACATCCTAATTATCATGGATTCATGTTATCATCATCACTATTTTACTCTTCATCATCTTATGCTCATCATCTATTCGCATCATCATCATCATGCTTAAACTATCATCATCATCTAATGATTTTCATAATCATAATCATGCTCACCATCATAGAAGCATCATCATTTTATATAACTCGATCATCATCATATCTAAGATCATCATCGTACACCCAATATCATATGTCACAACATATCAAGGACTTCACTATTTATTCGAATTATCCCATATCAATCGATTTCCATATTCCCTTCACTCCTTCAGCTTAATCACGAAAGGAAACCAGGTCCAACAATCATAATTCAAGTCCATTACTAGTTACAAAGAAGATAGTCCACTTATAAATTAAAAGAGCCCAACAGAGAAAAGGAAATCATGGCCCAACAAAATATGGCTTTCGGCCCAAATAAAGAATAAAGGATTCAGTTATAGCACGAATAAAAAAAAGAAAATATTGCAAGTGGTTTCTAAAATAACTTTTTGGTTCGGTTGACAAGTAGCAGGAAACAAAAACAAAAAAAATATTGTGGACATCACCATCATACAGTTATCACCTTGTTTTTCATCATATCGACATCTTCACTCATCATTATCATCTATTATCTTTATCGTAAAAAAAAAATGAAGCAACGACAGCTGTAGCTCACATATGAAGGAGGAGAGAGATATGGTGGATGTATTGTGTTCGATAGGGATGTTGGTCGTTGATCAAAACAGTAGCAGGTTGTGCTCGATCAGGAAGATATAAAAAAATGCGTGATGGTGGTGGCTCAATTGGGTCTGACTGCATCAACCCTGGTCAGTTTGTGTTTGGTTTGTGGTTCGAACGAATGGATTCAGAAGAAGATAGCAGTAGCAGCAGACGTTAGCTACACATGATGGTTATTATGGGTTTGGTTCGACATAAACGGAAAACAAAATAAAGAAAAAAAAATATATCTGTAGTAGCAACAAGTATGATCGAACCATGTTTACAATGATATGTGGTGGTTGATTAAAGTGTTGATATAGGTTTTTATGATGTCGTGGAGTGGTGGAGGAAGTGTGGCTTCTCAAGGAATGATGGATGTTTGCGACTAACGCGTGGAGAAAAAATAATAATAATAATAATATAACACGCGGATGGTGTCTTTAAGTAGAGGTGGTTGTTCTAGTGGGTTAACGATGAAGAGAGTGTCGGTTATCAAATGGGTGTTCAATGTTGTTGGAAGTGGTTATGTAAGTTTACCAATAAAACATAAAGAAGATAGATAAAAGGGAGTCAAGGTGTTTGATGGTGTCGGTTTTAAATGAGTTTTAATGGTGATGAATCTATGTAGGTGATGGTTATGTTCGAACATGATCATAAATCGTGAGATGGTGGTGATCTATGATTATGTATATGTAATTAGTAAGCACTTATATGTATGTTTGTATACTTCATTGATAAATAAAGAGAGCACATAAATAAGAAGAAGAATGCAATTGGGTTATGTTGTAGTAACTAGTATCAAGTATATGTACATATAATCTATATGGTGGAAAGAAGTGCAAGAAGATGACACAATGTTCTTTAATTCACGGGCTAAATAATTGTGTGGGGATTGTGGGGATTTAGACAGTAAACAGCATTTATATTATATGATCATATAAGTTTACTTATTTTAATTAATAATTAAAATATAATATAAAATATTCTTACTAAAAATCACATGGTTTTTAAATTACAGTTAGCAGCCGCAGTGGACTGTTATTTGAATTATCCCTACCAACAGTTTTAATACGGAGTGCTATCATGCTCGGTTGATTTTTCAGTGGCGGATAAACGTCTTCGAAACATTCCAAATTTTTAAACTAACCATATTTATTTATTTTGGTCATTATGGTATAAAATTCAATCATTAATATATTAGATAAAAAATACATCAACTGTCCCTCTCATTTATGGGTGAAATATAAAAAGTGTTAAAATTTAATAACTAGATCCTAAATACATTTTTAGTAAGTCAAAAATTTATAGAACTCATTTTCGGATCACCGTTTATTTTAAAATTACATAAGTTTGAATTTAACTTGCTTAATATCAATCGGAACATCAAACGAGTATTACAGTCATTAAATATTTATTTTTAATATACTTTATTTATATATAGAGATATATTTTAAATAATAATTATTATAATATCCTATTTATATTTTATTAATTTTTAATAATAACAACATATAATACTTCAAATTATATTTCAAATTATTATTTATATATACATACACACATATCTATTTATACTTAATTGTTCGTGAATCGTCGAGAGCAGTCGAATGTCAATTGAATATATGAACATCGATTCCAAATTTTCTAGACTCAACATTACATATTTTACTTATCGTGTCGAAATCAAATAAAGATTAAGTTTAAATTTGGTCGGAAATTTCCGGGTCGTCACAGTACCTACCCGTTAAAGAAATTTCGTCCCGAAATTTGATCGTGGTCGTCATAGCTAACATTAAAAATGTTTTCATGACGAATTTGAGCTGATAAATAGAATTTTATTACTGTTGAGCAATATGAATAAGATAATTCGATTACTCGAAGAGTACGAGTGAAGCTATCACTAAGTAGTGAAATGAGAAAGACATGTTTCATCATAACTTTTGACTAGTCATGGTTGAATTCAGGAATTCAAGGGATTTAAAGAAAATCTTCGAAATCCGAAAGATTTTATTCTTCGGCGAATAAGGAAATTAAGATCTCTATAATTAAATGCGATGATCTGCCTCGATTATTCTGTCTGATATTCCCATTATAAATTAAACTTTTTCCGTTCCATTATTTTCACCATTCCTATACTTTCTTTCTTAGTTCATACATCAAAAGAATTGTGAAAATGCTTAATCCAGTTCTAATCCTTGATATTTTCCTAATTATCATTTATGTCATCCTTCTTTTCAATCTTCCACCCAAGAAATCTGTTTACTTCTACTATTACCTTGAGGTGCTACTATTCTTAATTATACCGTGTCTTTATATTGATATTCGTATTAATATCCATAGTTTGTAACCTCCGTGTTGTTATTGGGCTTTATATTTTCTCTTATATTTTGGAGCTATTTGCTTTTTTTTTTATTATCTTCTCGATCTCTAGTAAAGCGAGTAACGGTCCAGAATTCGTAAATATGGAACTTCGAATGAACTTAATGTTATAAACAAGAAGGAACGTAATCGCATGATTTTATTTGTCAAATTACCAGAATCACTGAGAATAGAACTATCAAGAATATATTTTCTTGATATGTTCAGATGTTAATCAGAATGAAAGAGTTATGTAACATGACTCATGATGACGTTATAATCTGTGAATCATCATGTTCCATTTAGAAACTCAGCATGACTTACTGTAATATAATCACGTTGATCAAGTGTCATTATATTATACTAACTTATGCATCAGTTCCCAACATTACTTCAATAACATTCATATTTTAAGCTCGAAATTTTACAGAATATAGAAACTAACAGTTTCTATATGATGTAACACTGATAGCACGAAGAGATAGATAATTTCGGGCAAGAATATTTATGAAAATATCTTCAGAAATATCGAAGATATTTATGATGATATTTTGGAATTTCTAAGTTTGAAAGTTGATGAAGAAAAATTTTCCGCAAGATTTTAACATGAGTACGGAGCAAGATATTCGTTGAAGGTTTCATCGGATCCAGAATTACCTGGATTCTTTGAATATATGGTATGGTCCTTGTATTTGACCTTGGTCTTCTTCATGGTTTGCTCAATTTGTTTTTCAGTACCAAATTTTCTATCGAGCTTTCCTAACACTCCCTCCTTTATCATCAAACTTTTGGCCGTTTAGACCATCTACAATTTTTCTGTTTCCTCTGCATTTAATGCAACGATATTTGAATCATCGGTTATCAATCCGAGGTGGTTTTAGGAGAATTGTGTTTTTAGATGATTAAACGCTGATGGTACTATGATGGAATATAAAAGGTTCTCCGGTAACGATGACGAAAAGGGCATCATATATATCAAGGTTATAGTAAGGCTAATCCGAATGAAAATCGAAGTTGATTTGTTGGAGCTGTGACAAAATTGGCTAATTTGAAAAGAAATTGCAAAGTTATTTTCAGTAATAACAACGCCAAAGGAGCTAGCACAGATACGTTTTAAACGCTTACTCAGGTTCCGAGTGTTATCAGGTGCATAACTATATGCATAAATCTTTCCTTCCGTAGATGAGATGCAGTTGGTCCATTCTTCCGATTAAGGTGTTTTCAAGAATCATGAAAAGTTTGAACGCAGATCGTAATCGTCAAGATACAAATGAGGTTTAAGATGAAATCAAGTGGCAAACTTGAAGAGATGTTTAGTTTCATATGTTATAATCAATATTTTAATTCATTTTAATTATCCAATGTCATTAGTCCACAGTCGATAGTCCACAGTTAACAGTCCAATAATTCATATATAGTTTAATATATAATATTTGAATTAATTAATACGTATCGTGACCCGTGTACATGTCTCAGACTCGATCACAACTCAAAGTATATATATTATTGTAGAATCAAACTCAACCCTGTATAGCTAACTCCAGCATTACTGCATATAGAGTGTCTATGGTTATTCCAAATAATATATATAGATACGTCGATATGATATGTCAAAACCTTGTATACGTGTCCCGATATTTAAAATGCGTAAATAACAGTATTTAAATGACGATAAATAAAGTGCGTAAAATAAATAACAGAAATTAAATGACGATAAATAAAATTGCGAGAATATAAATTGCGATAAATAAACTTCGATAAATAAATTGAGATAATTAAATTACGATAAATAAATTGCGATAAAATAAAATGTAATACGGAATTAACAGTTAGCTAGGAACAGTTAGCTAGGATCTTGTTAGCGTGGTTTCTTAACAAAATTTCATATTGATAATTAGTCTGTTTCTAATCAATTTTTATTGTGTCCATTATTTCTTCATTATGCCACTTGTTGGATTCTGATAGGTCAAAATCCAAATATGAAATTGAATTTAAATGAAAATAGTTATTCTTTGGTGAACGGATACGTATATCGGTGGTTGTAAATAGGATAGTAAATGATCGTTGAATCAAATTCGAAGAATGTACAGTGTAACTTATTAGTGTGAAATCTAAATATTCCTCGGGTATTACCTACCCATTAAAATATTTTCACCATTAACAGTTTGTACAAAAGAATTTTTAATTACAATCTTTATGAAAGCTTATATACATATATATTTTCTTCAGATGTAATCATAGATTCAGTGAGTTAATATAATATTAATCTCATTTGATTTACCGTTATAACTAGAATACATAATCTCTAAAACATTAGAGATTACATAATCGCCATGAAAAATGAAGATAATTGATGTAAAATGATACGTAGAATGATGATTATGCTCGGGGTACATAATGAGATGTTGAGGCGTGTGATGTTGAAACTTGTGTTGTTGGTGGTACTGTTGATGCCTGTGATGTTGCTGAAGCTGGTACGTTTTGCACCATATTCTCCAAATTAATTTCTCGAACGTGAAGTTCGTTGACTTCATCCATTATTTCGGGTTGATTGTCGATAGGTACGAACGAATGAATAAGGTTTAGAATCTGAGTTATGATATAGTCGTGGTGAGATACTGTGAGAGAGGAAATGATGTTTCGAACAGGTTCGCCGGTATGTGTTTCAGGTTCTTCGCCAAGAGGTGAATTTGGTTGATGGAAAGGATCACCTTCTTTTTGTCTCCAATGATTAAGTAGGCTATGAACTCATCAGATGAATTGGTTGATTCATTCTGGTGACACTGCTTTCGGAGCTTAGGTGAAACTCCATATCGGAATAGCTGTCGGAATCTGAGGAATTCGAACTGGTTGAGGGATTCATCTCGTACGATCAGATGAAGGATTTTCGATAAGAAATAGATTATAGGATGTAGATTAGTACCCTGCAATACATAATTTACATATATGCATATATAATACTATAACCCCATAAGTTACGGAGGAATCTACGGAAGCTGTCAGGCAAAGGTAACAATAACATATACGCTATGATATGAATTTATCTATACACTGTCTATGCAATAGAGGCAGTAAGACATGTCTAGACGAAGAATGATAAGCAGGTAATTTTCTAAGGATGATAAGCAGATGATTTCCGACTAGAAATGATAAGCAAAACTTTTGACATGCAGACACGGTCGAAGTCCAGACTCACTAAGGCATCTAAACAACTATCAGTTAGACACACTAATGCAAGACCTGGTTCTCTAAGACCACCGCTCTGATACCACATGTCATTCCCCGTCCTAATCCGTCCGGATGAAGTCACCAACATCTGGTTCCATTGCGATGATCGACTCCAAATAATGTCTTTACAATGAGCAAATGCACAGCGGAAGATTTCTTTCATACCTGAGAATAAACATGCTTTAAAGTATCAACCAAAAGGTTGGTGAGTTCATTAGTTTAACAAAAATAATCATTTCCATCATTTTAATTGGCCACAAGAATTTCATTTCCAGTTCTCATAAATAAACGTCCCATGCATAGAGACAAAAATATCATTCATATGGATTGAACACCTGGTAACCGACATTCACAATATGTATATAAGAATATCCCCATCATTCCGGGATCCTCCTTCGGACATGATATAAATTTCGAAGTACTAAAGCATCCGGTACTTTGGATGGGGCTTGTTGGGCCCGATAGATCTATCTTTAGAGTTCGCGTCAATTAGGGTGTCTGTTCCCTAATTCTTAGATTACCAGACTTAATAAAAAAGGGCATATTCAGTTTCGATCATTCAACCATAGAACGTAATTTCGATTACTTGTGTCTATTTCGTAAAACAGTTATAAAAGTTGCGCATGTATTCTCAGCCCAAAAATATAAAGGGTAAAAAGGTAAATGAAACTCACACATATAAATGTTGTAAAACAGTTAATAAAGCATTTGCATGTATTCTCAGCCCAAAAATGTAAAGAGTAAAAGGGCAGATGAAACTCACACATATAAATATTGCAAAAACAGTTATTTAAACATTGCATGTATTCTCAGCCCAAAAACGTAAAGGGTAAAAAGGGAGCAAATGAACTCACCCAATGTATTTTGTAGTAAAAATACATATAACGATATTGAACAATGCAGGGTTGGCCTCGGATTCACGAACATATATCATTCGTATATATATTAAAACATATACTTGTAATCGAATAAATATATATATTATTACTAGTGATATAATTTTTATATTATTAATTTATGTATTTCATTGTTACTATATAAAAATATAGCTTTTGTTATGTTATACGTATTAAATATTTTATATGTATATTTTTCATTTGTTGGTTAAAATTGTAATTATATTAATACTAAAATAATATTAGTAGTGGTTAAAATAATGATAATGATAATACTAGTGTTAATAATAATGATAATAATGTTAATGATTTTATTAATAATAATATTCATAATAGTTTTAATGACAAATCTTATAATAATGATAATAACAGTAGTTTCAAATAAAATGAAGAGTTTAATAGTAATGATAATGAAAATAATAATTTTGATAATAATATATAATACTTAATAATAATAATTATTACAACGATCTTGAACTTAAATATAATACTTTTGTTAGTAATAATAATAATAATTTTACTATGATACTAATACTAATATTAAGGATAATAATAATAGTTTGTGTTATTTTCGTAATAATAATAATAATAATAATAATAATAATAATAATAATAATAATAATAATAATAATAATAATAATAATAATAATAATAATAATAATAATAATAATAATAATAATAATAATAAAAAGTTACAACCTTTGAAAAAAAAAACTCCAAAAATAACCGCCAACGCCAGGACTCGAACCCAAGACCTCTCGTTCCACGACCACATGCCCAACCATCGTTCTGCCACTTATATTCTATTTTAATTACCTCCTAGATTTCTTTTAACCTATAAGGATTGTATCATCATTTTTATCACAATTTCAACGATATTCTTAAACTATCATTATCATCCATTCTTCATTATCATCACATCCTAATTATCATGGATTCATGTTATCATCATCACTATTCTACTCTTCATCGTCTTATGCTCATCATCTATTCGCATCATCATCATCATGCTTAAACTATCATCATCATCTAATGATTTTCATAATCATAATCATGCTCACCATCATAGAAGCATCATCATTTTATATAACTCGATCATCATCATATCTAAGATCATCATCGTACACCCAATATCATATGTCACAACATATCAAGGACTTCACTATTTATTCGAATTATCCCATATCAATCGATTTCCATATTCCCTTCACTCCTTCAGCTTAATCACGAAAGGAAACCAGGTCCAACAATCATAATTCAAGTCCATTACTAGTTACAAAGAAGATAGTCCACTTATAAATTAAAAGAGCCCAACAGAGAAAAGGAAATCATGGCCCAACAAAATATGGCTTTCGGCCCAAATAAAGAATAAAGGATTCAGTTATAGCACGAATAAAAAAAAAGAAAATATTGCAAGTGGTTTCTAAAATAACTTTTTGGTTCGGTTGACAAGTAGCAGGAAACAAAAACAAAAAAAATATTGTGGACATCACCATCATACAGTTATCACCTTGTTTTTCATCATATCGACATCTTCACTCATCATTATCATCTATTATCTTTATCGTAAAAAAAAATGAAGCAACGACAGCTGTAGCTCACATATGAAGGAGGAGAGAGATATGGTGGATGTATTGTGTTCGATAGGGATGTTGGTCGTTGATCAAAACAGTAGCAGGTTGTGCTCGATCAGGAAGATATAAAAAAATGCGTGATGGTGGTGGCTCAATTGGGTCTGACTGCATCAACCCTGGTCAGTTTGTGTTTGGTTTGTGGTTCGAACGAATGGATTCAGAAGAAGATAGCAGTAGCAGCAGACGTTAGCTACACATGATGGTTGTTATGGGTTTGGTTCGACATAAACGGAAAACAAAATAAAGAAAAAAAAATATATCTGTAGTAGCAACAAGTATGATCGAACCATGTTTACAATGATATGTGGTGGTTGATTAAAGTGTTGATATGGGTTTTTATGATGTCGTGGAGTGGTGGAGGAAGTGTGGCTTCTCAAGGAATGATGGATGTTTGCGACTAACGCGTGGAGAAAAAATAATAATAATAATAATAATAATATAACACGCGGATGGTGTCTTTAAGTGGAGGTGGTTGTTCTAGTGGGTTAACGATGAAGATAGTGTCGGTTATCAAATGGGTGTTCAATGTTGTTGGAAGTGGTTATGTAAGTTTACCAATAAAACATAAAGAAGATAGATAAAAGGGAGTCAAGGTGTTTGATGGTGTCGGTTTTAAATGAGTTTTAATGGTGATGAATCTATGTAGGTGATGGTTATGTTCGAACATGATCATAAATCGTGAGATGGTGGTGATCTATGATTATGTATATGTAATTAGTAAGCACTTATATGTATGTTTGTATACTTCATTGATAAATAAAGAGAGCACATAAATAAGAAGAAGAATGCAATTGGGTTATGTTGTAGTAACTAGTATCAAGTATATGTACATATAATCTATATGGTGGAAAGAAGTGCAAGAAGATGACACAATGTTCTTTAATTCACGGGCTAAATAATTGTGTGGGGATTGTGGGGATTTAGACAGTAAATAGCATTTGTATTATATGATCATATAAGTTTACTTATTTTAATTAATAATTAAAATATAATATAAAATATTCTTACTAAAAATTACATGGTTTTTAAATTACAGTTAGCAGCCGCAGTGGACTGTTATTTGAATTATCCCTACCAACAGTTTTAATACGGAGTGCTATCATGCTCGGTTGATTTTTCAGTGGCGGATAAACGTCTTCGAAACATTCCAAATTTTTAAACTAACCATATTTATTTATTTTGGTCATTATGGTATAAAATTCAATCATTAATATATTAGATAAAAATACATCAACTGTCCCTCTCATTTATGGGTGAAATATAAAAAGTGTTAAAATTTAATAACTAGATCCTAAATACATTTTTTGTAAGTCAAAAATTTATAGAACTCATTTTCGGATCACCGTTTATTTTAAAATTACATAAGTTTGAATTTAACTTGCTTAATATCAATCGGAACATCAAACGAGTATTACAGTCATTAAATATTTATTTTTAATAAACTTTATTTATATATAGAGATATATTTTAAATAATAATTATTATAATATCCTATTTATATTTTATTAATTTTTAATAATAACAACATATAATACTTCAAATTATATTTCAAATTATTATTTATATATACATACACACATATCTATTTATACTTAATTGTTCGTGAATCGTCGAGAGCAGTCGAATGTCAATTGAATATATGAACATCGATTCCAAATTTTCTAGACTCAACATTACATATTTTTCTTATCGTGTCGAAATCAAATAAAGATTAAGTTTAAATTTGGTCGGAAATTTCCGGGTCATCACAATCAGCAGATAGATCCTCCACATCACTGTCATTGTCATCAAAATTTGATGGACCTCCCATATCTGACATGTTCAATGGAGAGTTTCGCTGAAAATGAGATGGACTACCCACATTTGGCATATTGAATGGAGAGTTCCGCTGAAAATGTGATGGAGTTCCCATAGATGGTGTGCTAAATGTTGAGTTCATTTGAGTTCCCAT
This sequence comes from Rutidosis leptorrhynchoides, assembly GCF_046630445.1. Taxonomy (NCBI): domain Eukaryota; kingdom Viridiplantae; phylum Streptophyta; class Magnoliopsida; order Asterales; family Asteraceae; genus Rutidosis; species Rutidosis leptorrhynchoides. The sequence goes on from NC_092336.1 coordinate 606,193,652, forward strand.
ATTTGGCATGTTACACGTTGAGTTCATTGGAGTTCCCATATTTGGCATCGTGAACGGAGAGTTAATTTGACTTTGATGAGAGGTATGACCATAACCATAATCGTATATAGAAATGTTCTAGTTCTGGTTGGCATGGAGGATTGACCCTGATCGGTGTGTTGATGGAAACCATAATCCGATCATTGGTAGTTTTGTGTACCATGGTACTGAAAACCCTTATCAGGCTGACTTCGATGCACGAAGCCCATCAATTGTTGCGGAAAGTCAACAAATGGTTGAAGGTTTAGTTGACTATTTGGTTGCATCTGAGTTGTAGTCATTGCGCTTACCATATGTAAACCCTCATCCTGCATATTAGGTAAGTGTAAACAAACATTAAAAGTATTTCATTTCACACAAATGGTATAGAACAGTTAGATTACTTACATATAAATTCTCTTCAGTTCCCCAATCATGATATTGGTTGGCAGGTTGTTCTCTTCGAATATCACGTATTGCCACAATTGTTTTCAGGTAGTGCTACGGAAAGTAACCCGGATGCGTGCTCGCCCCCAACGTACCAAGAAAGACCTTGTTAGCTCGATCATTCCAATGTTTATTGATGTAGGTAACTTGCGGTTTAGTTTCCCTTATATCTATGTTTGATTTTGACCTAAGGGTTGTGTTGTGTATCGTTTGATGTTGTTGCGATGTAAACAACAAGTCACGCTTCGGAATTTGCTGAACCCATCCGAACTGTCTGCATACCCTATATGGGAGATGCATCTCAACCGTAGCCCAAAATATAATCGTGCCACGGTATGTCCACATGTGACTATCAGTTGTACACACAGCGGGTAGTCGGCCCATAATCCTTCGATACACAAGCCATTCAAACTGCAACAACATAATATAATATCAATTTAGTTACAAATCTATATAATATATATATATATATATATATATATATATATATATATATATATATATATATATTATAAATATAGCGTAATCCCGAAAATGCAGTGTGACATCTAATCAGCACATGTACAGGTGTATCTACATATGACTTTTTACTATACCACCTACATTTAAGAAATTAACTTTTACATTTACTAAAGGTTGGGTTATATTGAGAGAAAAACCGGCATTTTAAAGGGCGGTTTTCAAGTGGCATTCATCGATTGGAAAGTATTTTACACACGGATTGAGTGAATAAATGCTAGTAAATGGACGGATGGGGTGTAAAAACCCATCCTAATCCATCCGGACGAAGTCCATATCGATTATAAACGATTCACAACAGTTGATTACATCGCTAGGTACTTGACCTCTATATGATACATTTTATAAACAATGCATTCATTTTTGAAAAGACAATCTTTCATTACATCGAAAGTTGACGGCGTGCATACCATTTTATAATATATCTAACTATAATTGACTTAATAATAATCTTGATGAACTCAACGACTCGAATGCAACGTCTTTTGAAATATGTCATGAATGACTCCAAGTAATATCTTTAAAATGAGCAATTGCACAGCGGAAGACTTCTTTCATACCTGAGAATAAAAATGCTTTAAAGTGTCAACCAAAAAGGTTGGTGAGTTCATTAGTTTATCATAAAGAATCATTTTATAATTTTAATAGATCACAAGATTTCATATTTCCAATTCTCATAAACATACGTCCCATGCATAGAGACAAAAATCATTCATATGGTGAACACCTGGTAACCGACATTCACAATTTGCATATAAGAATATCCCCATCATTCCGGGATCCTCCTTCGGACATGATATAAATTCGAAGTACTAAAGCATCCGGTACTTTGGATGGGGCTTGTTGGGCCCAATAGATCTATCTTTAGGATTCGCGTCAATTAGGGTGTCTGTTCCCTAATTCTTAGATTACCAGACTAAAAGGGGCATATTCGGTTTAATAATCCAGCCATAGAATGTAGTTTCATTTACTTGTGTCTATTTCGTAAAACAGTTATAAAACAGCGCATGTATTCTCAGTCCCAAAAATATATATTGCAAAAGCATTTAAAAAGGGAGTAATGAAACTCACCTAATGTATTTTGTAGTAAAAATACATATGACTATATTGAACAATGCATGGTTAGCCTCGGATTCACGAACCTATATCATTTGTATATTTATCAATACTCATAATCGTAATCGAATAAATTTATATATATTTATACATAACTTATTAGTTATATCATGTTTATATTAATAATATATTTAAGTTTTATATATTCTTTTTATATATGTAAAAAAAAATACTTTGATATGTTGTATGTGTTACATATATTTATGTAAATATATTTCGTTTGTTTATCAAACAGTAGTTCTAATTATACTAAGTTAATATTAGTAAAGGTAAAAATAATGATAATAACCTTAATAATATACTTATGATAATAATACTAATATTTATGTAAGTACTAATAAATCGTATCATTTTTATAATAATATTACCAATGTTAATCATAATCATAATATTTATAATAGTACTAAAATCGTACGATTAATAATATTAATATTACTTATAATAATACAATTGATAATATTAAGAATATTATTACTTAATAATAATACTAGTGATAATGATAATAATAATAATAATAATATCTAATATTAACAATAATATTAACCATAATGATAATATTTTTAGTAATAATAATGTTAATACTAATAATTTCTAAATATACTGCTAATAACAATAATAATAACAATAATACTTGTATTAATAACAATAATTAATAATACCTAACAACAACAATAACAATAACAATCATAATAATAATAATAATAATAATAATAATAATAATAATAATAATAATAATAATAATAATAATAATAATAATAATAATAATAATAATAATAATAATAATAATAATAATATTAATAATGATAATAAAAATAATAAAATGAAGTGTATACCCTTTAAAAAAAATCCATCCCAAAAAGAATTGTCTTATGCGAGACTCGAACCCATGACCCCTCGAACACCCGACAACACTCACGACCACCCATCTGTCTAGCCTTTTCTGTTTTAGACTCATTCCTGGATTATTTAATCCGTAATCCATCAGCTTCAATTCCTTCATCTTCTTCATCATATACAAGTCGACCAGAGATAATACCATAATCAACAACTAGTTAACCAACGATTTTTGGTTTCTTAAATTAAACAGAAACGTTTACGAGTGGTTAAAACAAAACAGACCAAAAGAAAATAAAAAAAAAATTAACTGAACCCGTCGCTGTAAGAAGTCGATGAACTCAAAATCAATTAACAAATTCTAGTTCGTTTCAGATAATGTTTATAACACGAATTAGTTTGCTATACATATATAGAAACTAATGGGATCATCGATTGGACCTGGAACACAAACACAATTCTGAATTTTGATGAAGAACAAACAGTTGACTTTTATGTAAAAAAATTTGACTTCGAAATTCTTGATGAATATGAATAATTAAAATCTATAATTTTGCAGATAGATTAAACACGTGATTTCTAATCGAACTGCATTTTTAGATTTTCAAAATCATTACAAATTGGTGACTTGGATAAAATGAAAAAAAACAGGATTATCGGCTTCTTCTGCATCGAATTTCTGTTAGATTTCAATAGATATAGATATGAACCGTGATAATTTATAATGATGATGGATGAATGTTTGGTTATAACAAAAAAATAAAATTTGATCCGATGTCTTGTTGGAGTAGGACGATAGACAGAAACAAAGCGGGAGATAAATAAAAAGAAAACAAAAACCAGATGGTGATATAAAGCAATTGAAGGGATCCTATAAAACCTGCTCGTGATATCACAGGGTTTTCTTTTATATCTTATTATTTTTTTTATTTAAATAGTTGTACATTATATAATTATATATATATATGAATTATATTTTCTGTATAACTATCTATATATACACTGTATAATTTTGTATTTTATATCTGTTTATACATCTGTATAAGTATATCTGTATTTACATTTTATAATTATTCTTATTAATTAGAAGATAAAATTATAATAATAATAATAATACATTTATTATTATAAATAAAAATAAGAATTTATAATAATATAATGGTATCAACTATTATATTATATTATTATTAATGATAATGAATATAATATCTATAAAATTAATAATAATAATAATAATATTATTTATCATATTATAATATTAATTATAATAGTAATACTAATATTACTAATGTTAATAATAATATTAGTAATGATAATATTATTACAAATTATATATATCACTTTCGTAACTATAGATTATATATTTAAAATAATATTAATATCATTAGTATTGACATTAATATTAGAAGTAATAACAATATCATTTTAACAATTATAGTTGTACTTGTATTATTACATATGTGATATTTATATATTAACTTTTATTGAATAATTATTATCTATACATTCAAAATGTATCACAAAATATATATATAGTTTCATTTTTAATATTAACTTTTTATCTTGTATGTTATTTTATGTTTTTAGTTCTAATAATTCAATTGTATTTTATTATTTTCACTACTTACATTTATATTTATATATTTATTTATTTACAAACAATTGTTCGTGAATCGTCTGGAGATAGTCAAAGGTCAAATGATACATGAAACAAATTCAAGATTTTTGAGATTCAGTTTAACAGACTTTGCTTATCGTGTCGAAACCATATAAAGATTAAGTTTAAATTTGGTCGAAAATTCCCGGGTCACCACATGGGGATTGATGATCAAACCGACATTTCATTTGCCGGTTTGCAAGATGGACTGAAAAAGCGTAAATACTGTGCCACGTTGTAAACATTCGAATATTTAATTGCAAATCGGCAATTGAAATGCCGGTTTAAATCAAAAATGTGCAAACCAGCAAATGAAATGCCGATGTCACTATGTTTGTAAATTTTTGTTTTGAAAATCCAGATGTGTAATTTCGAAGGCTTTTGTTCACATTCAAAAAAGAAATTTATGTGGGAGAGTAAGAATACCAATTCTCCTCAAGGGAATGGAGTGATTTAATGCGAGTTACATGCGCACGTGGAGTTCCAAAGTGACTATATTTTTTTTTGGCAAATAACGAAAACTTTTATACCAAAGCCTTTTCTCGAAAAGAGAAAAGGACGACAAGAAGCTACAACAACCAACACGAGGAGGCTCGAAAACACGAAACACTACTAAACAACCTATCCTACCATAAAAATCTAAGCACGAGCCTCCCACGCACCAAGAAACAAAAGTACAATACACAACCCAAAGAAACATACAAAAAAAAAAAATTACACACGGGCAACAAGGGAAACACCCGTTAACCGACAAAGTCATCTTCCATCATACCTGTGGGAAATGGCAAAGAACCTTCATCGCCAAAGTTGTTGTTTGTGACGCCATTGCTCGTACTCGCTTTGAAATAAAAAGACGAACCCTTTCCGATCCCATCCCCGTCATTATTATCTGAAAGAATTGACCCCAAAACTTGCAATCTAAACTCATCAAAAACCCACTACCTTGAAAAACACGACCTGAAAGCGAACCCACCAAAGACGACTTACAAGACTCTCCCACCGGGGCGTTTCTAAAGGCGTTTTGAATCGCAATCCCTTCTTCATCGTCTTCAATGTTGTCCCGTTTCATGACCCGTCCTAATCCATCTGGACGAATACATTACATTTGGTTACATCGCGAGGTACTTGACCTCTATATGATACATTTTACAAACATTGCATTCATTTTTAAAAGACAAACTTTCTTTACATCAAAAGTTGACGGCATGCATGCCATTTCATAATATATCCAACTATAATTGACTTAATAATAATCTTGATGAACTCAACGACTCGAATGCAACGTCTTTTGAAATATGTCATGAATGACTCCAAGTAATATCTCTAAAATGAGCCAATGCACAGTGGAAGATTTCATTCAAACCTGAGAATAAACATGCTTTCAAGTGTCAACCAAAAGGTTGGTGAGTTCATTAGTTTATCATAAACATTTATTTCCATCATTTTAATAGACCACAAGATTTCATATATTTAATAGTACACGTAACCCGAGTACAAAATAATACGCGTAACCCGCGAATTAAAAATCATTCATATGGTGAACGCTTGATAACCGACTTATCTTTAATGCATAGAATATCCCCAAACAGAACCTCTCGTCTGTATAATAATAATAATCTCGAAGTACTAAAGCATCCGTACCCCGGATGGGACTTGTCGAGGTCCATAGATTTAACTTTAGGATTCGCGTCAATTAGGGGTCATACCCGTTTCCTAATTATTAGGTTACCAAGCTAAAAGGGGTGATATTCAATATTCATAATGCAGCCATAGAATGTAGTTTTTGATCACTTGTGTCTATTTCGTAAAACATTAGTAAAATCAGCACATGTATTCTCAGTCCCAAAAATATATATAAAAAAGGAGTAATGAAACTCACGATACGATATTTTGTAGTAAAAATATGCATACGACGATATTGAACAATGCAAGGTTGGCCTCGGATTCACGAACATATATCAAGTATATATATTAACACATATAATCGTAACCGAACAATTTATATATTATAACTTAAATTATATATTTTATATATTTAATTTGTGTATATATTTTGTGTATCGCTTAATTTTTATTATATAAAGGTAACATTTTGTTTAAGAATATAAAAGTATGTAATACTAGTATAGATATGTAATAAATATTTTATATAAATAATATTTGTTGTAATAATAATAATGATGATAGTAATAATAATAATGATCTTAATAAGTATGATAGTTTTAATAAAAAATATACTTTTAATAATAAAAAAATGATACTTTTAATATTAATGATAATGATATTAAATATAATAATAATGTTAATACTTAAAATAATCTTAATAACCCTAGTAATAATAATAATAATAATAACAATAATAATAATAATAATAATAATAATAATAATAATAATAATAATAAATAGAAGGCTACCTTTAAAAGAACAAGTCCTAAAAAAAATGTCATGAATGTGGCTCGAACCCGCGACCTCCTGGTTAACCACACACCCCCTAACCATCGAACCATTTGATTGATTTTGTTTTAATTTGGCGAAAAATTTATTTAGTATGTATGTAACTGTTTTTCTATCATCACCATTATCGTCATCATTTTGTATATCATATAATCATCAAACTTCTTTATCATCATCGTGATCTCCATCGGTATCATACCATCATCATTGTTCGCATTTTTAAAAAAAAATGAAACAGCAGATAGCCTTTATCAACCTTGTGTCCAACATAATCAATTTCCAAGCCCAACTTGCTTAGTCCAAAAGGACACCTTCAGCCCAACAGAAATTAACGGCCCAATTAATTACCGAACATAATAGCCCATCAGTGGCCCGATTAGCAAGGATTTATGGTTTCAGTTTGTAAATTCGTAAAAGAAATAGAAAGACAAGAAAGAAAAAAAATGACTAGTGGCAGTGGTATCAACTTTTATAATCACTTGGTTTGTGTGTTGGTAATATTGCCCCACCACCGAAAAAGTATTATACATAATTGATAAAGTGGTCATCTAGTTTGAGTTTGTCGAATTATTGAAGAAATAGAAACGTATATGGTGGTTCGGTTTAGTTGTAGACTGTAGAGTGGTGATACGATTTCATGAAGAAACGTGAAGAAAGTGGTAGTTAGGGTAGTTCGATGGGTTGAAGGTGGTGATGGATTTCGTCAAAATAAAATGATGGTGGTTCGTTGGTTTGCGAAGAGAAAAAGAGAGATCAAGAATTAGAGAGAGAGGGAAAAGATGGAGGTGGTCTGTGTAGTGTGGTGTTTGCAGATCGATGGCAAGAATAACAAAAACATATTTATATCGAATTGTTGATGGTTGTTGGTTCGGTTCAAGGGTGAAAGATGGTGGTGTTGGAGGATCACGATGGTGGGTTTATTGGTGGTTTGTGGTGGGTGTTTAAATGGTGATCAAGATGGGTTCGTTCTCCGGTGTTGATCAATGTGAGGGTGGTTGTGATGGTGTTTCAAGGTCGGCGATGGTGGTGATGACTTAAAGTGGTAGTGGCTATGGTTCTGGGACAGGAAACACTTAACAACCACAAATGGATGTTCCATGATGGTCTGTGGTTCAACGAAAAGAAGCAGCAGGTTTGTTTGGCTCGTTCGAATAACAGTATGGGTATCATTAGTAACAACAACAAAAATTGTAATGGTGTCGGGTGTTGAGCAGTAATATTAATCGAAAGAATTGGTTTGGGTTTGTGTTTGTGTGCTTTTGATTAATTGAACATGATGGTGGTGATTAATTGGTTTGCGATGAAGATGATCATGGTTAATGATTATCAAAACAACATTAAGAAAGACTTCGGTTTTAATGGAGAACCAAGGATTGATATATCGGTTCTGCATATGTATATGATTATGAATGTAATATCTTAACTTCAAAATGAATTAGATAATATGCAGAGAATAGACTCAAGTGGATAGTTAGTGGTGATGTTAATCATATATGTATCGTACATATATATATATAATTAATAATAGTATAATAATAAAATATCTTCAATTTCAAATGAAAAGTTAAAAGAACAGTACAGCCAGCGAAACCTTTGGATTATATTACTGACAGTTTTCTCAGACTGTGTATCGTGCGAAATCAGTGGCGGATAAAAGTGTTCAAAAAAATCTCATATTTTTAAATTAACTATATTTATTTATTTTGGTTATTATGGTGTAAAATTCGATCACTAATTTGTTAAATAAAAATTACATCAACTGTCCCTCTCATTTCTGAGTAAAATATAAAAAGTGCTAAAATTTAATAACTAGATCCTAAATACATTTTTAGTAAGCCTAAAATTTATAGAACTCATTTTCGGATCACCGTTTATTTTAAAATTATAAGTTCGTTTTTAACTTGATTAATAACTATCAAGATGACAAACGAGTGCCACGAGCGTTTATTAAATAAATTCTAAATCATACATATATTCAATATACACTTCATATATATATATATATATATATATATATATATATATATATATATATATATATATATATATATACATATATTCAATATACACTTCATATATATATATATATATATATATATATATATATATATATATATATATATATATATATATATATAGTAATATCATATACTATTCTATTTACACAAAAGATTTAAATCATATAGGTTTCTATTTCAAATTTATATATATATTTAAATATATATGTATTTATTTACAGATAATGGTTCGTGAATCGTCGGGAATAGTCGAAGGTCAAATGAATTCATAACATAGTTCAAAATTTTTGAGACTCAACCTTACAGACTTTTCTTATCGTGTCAAAATCATATAAAGATTAAGTTTAAATTTGGTCGAAAATCTCCGAGTCGTCACATTACCTACCCGTTAAAGAAATTTCGTTCCGAAATTTGATCGAGGTTGTCATGGCTAACAATAAAAATGTTTTCATGAGACATATGAGATAGAATTTAAAGTTTTTATCATCGGTGAGTAATATGGATAAAACAATTCATTTATGTGAGGAGTACGAGTGAAGTTATCACAAAAGAGTGAAATGAGTAAATGAAGGTTCGTATTAACCGGTGACGTAGTTTAGATTAATTTCCGGAATTTAAGGGATTTGAAGAAAATCTTTGAAATAAGATTTGATTCTTCGGTAATTAAGGAAATTAGGTTCTTCTTGCTTAAATGCGATAATCTATTTCGATTGCTCTGTCGGATATTTTACTATAAATTCACTCTCTTCATTTCCTTTATATTTTGGAGTTCCATCCTTATGTTTTCTCTTCCCATCTTTAAGTCATGCGAATAATGGTCCAGAATTCGTAGGTATGAAGTTTCGAACGAACATGACTAACGTTCTTAGAGAGAGATTGTAATAGCACAATCTTGATTGATTAAATTACCAGAATTCAAGAGAAAAGATGGAACTATCAGGAAGACATGTTCTTGATATGTTTATATATTAGATAGAATGTAAGAGTCGTGTAACATGGCACATGATGACGTTATGGTCGGTGAATCATCATGTTCCATTAGAAACTCAGCATGACTTACTGTAATATAATCACGTTGATCAAGTGTCATTATATTATACTAACTCATGCTTCAGTTTCCAACATTTCTTCAAAACATTCATATTTTAAATTCAAATTCTTCAGAATTTTAGAAACTAAAACAGTTTCCTTTCTGATGTAACACTGATATCGTGAAGAGATAAATGATTTCAGATAAGAATAGTTATGAAAATATCTTCAGAAATATCGAGGATATTTATATCGAAAGATACGATGATATCTTAAAATTTCTAATATCGATGGATGATGATGAAGATTTATCCGTCAAGGTTTAGATTCAAAAGCAAGGTATTCACTAATGACTTCAGTAGATACTGAATCATTTGGATTCTTTGAAGGCAGGTTTAGTATTTTTGTTTTGTCCATAGCCTCCTTTATGGTTTGCTCAATCCGTTTTCCAGTTGCAACTTTTCTGAACTTTGCCAGCATACTATTCTTTATCATCAAAATTTTGGCTGTTAAGATCGTTTACAGTTTTTGCTGCTTCATTCAGCTTTTTCAACATTTCGAGTATTGATCCTCAGACTGGGTGCTTTTCAGAATTTCAGAATAGAAGAACATAATTTTAAGAGATAAATGTTATATGTATACATATAACTGTTGATGTAGAAACGTTGCAAAATTTAAAATACTGATTACTGATTTCCGGTAATTGGTTTGACAATTCTCGTTACAAGATGCGGATGAGTATAGGATAGGGTTTTAATGAACAAATATAATGGTTTTTCGGAGAGACTTAAGCCAATGAGTAATGAAGTTGCTGGTAATTTACTGCTAATGTGGTGGAATATAAACGGTTTCCCGGTAACGATGATGGAGGGGTAATCTTTATAATAAGGTTTATTCGAATGAAAAATTGAAGTTGATTTGCTGGAGCTGTGACAAAATTGGCTAATTTGAAAAAGAATTGCAATGTTATTTTTGGTAATAACAATGCCAAAGGAGCTATCACAGATACGTGTTAAACTTCTACTTGGGTTCCAGAAGTTCTCCCAGGTGCATGACTGTGGGTAACATGTGGTTGGATCATCATCTCGATTGACGTGTTTTCAAGAATCATGAAAGGTTTGAACGCAGTTTGGAATCGTCAAGATACAAATGAGGTTTAGGATGAAATCAAGTGGCAAACTTGAAGAATTGTTTGGTTTCATATGTTATAATCAATATTTTAATTCATTTTTAATTGTCCAATGTTGGTAGTCCATAGTTAGCAATTCAATAATTCATATATAATATTCGAATTAATTAATACGTATCGTGACCCATTGTATACATGTCTCAGACTCGATCATAACTCAAAGTATATATATTATTGTAGAATCAACCTCAACCCTGTATAGCTAACTCAAGCATTACTGTATATAGAGTGTCTATGGTTATTCCAAATAATATATATAGATGCGTCGATATGATATGTCAAAACCTTGTATACATGTCCAGATATTTAAAGTGCGTAAAATAAATAACAGAAATTAAATGACGATAAATAAAATTGCGAGAATATAAATTGCGATAATTAAATTGCGATAAATAAAATGTAATCAGTTAGCTAGGAACAGTTATCTAGGAACAGTTAGCGTGGATTCTTAACAAAATTTCTCATAGTTAATTTGTTTGTTTCTAACAAATTTTATTTTGTCCAATGTTTTCTTCATTATGCCACTTGTTGGATTCTGGTAAATCAAAATCCAAATATGAAATTGGATGAAAATGGTTATTCTACGGTGAACGGATACGTATATCGGTGGTTGTAAGTAGGATAGTGAATGACTGTTGAATCAGCTTCGAATAATATACAGTGTAATTTATTAATGTGAAATCTAAATATTCCTCGCGTATTACCTACCCGTTAAAATATTCTCATCATTAACAGTTTATACAATAGAGTTTTTAATTACAATCTTTATGAAAATATACTTTCATATATATTTTCTTCAGATGTAATCATGGATTTAATGAGTTAATATGATATTAAACTCATCTGATTTACGGATAGAACTAGAGTACATAATCTCTAAAACATTAGAGATTACATAATCGCCATGAAGGATGAAGATAATTGATGTAAAACGATACGTAGAATGATGATTATACTCGAGGTACAGAATGAGGTGTTGAGGCATGGATTGTTGATGGTACTGGTGCTGTTACTGATGGTACTGTTGGTGCCGGTGATGTTGCTGAAGCTGGTAAATTTTGCACCATATTCTCCAAATTTATTACTTGAGCGCGAATCTCATTGACTTCTTCCATTACTCCAGGATGATTATCGGTCGGAACGAGCGGATGAATAAGGTTTAGAATTTTAGATAGAATATAATCATGGCGAGATACTCTGGACATGAGTGTGGAAATGGTGTTTCGAATGGGTTCGCCGGTAAATGCTTCAGGTTTTTCGCCAAGAGGGGAATGTGGTGGATGGAAAGGATCACCTTCTTCGCTTCTCCATCAGTTAAGTCGACTACAAACCCATTCCCAATTCATCCAGAATTGAAGATGACTAATTGGTTGATCTATTTCGTTTACGCTGCTTTCGGAGCTTAAGTGAATATCCATGTCGGAATAGCTGTCGGAATAACTATCGAAATAGCTATCGGAATCTGACGGACTCGAACCGGTTGAGGGATTCAACTCGTATGATCAGATGAAGGATTTTTGATAAGAAAATAGATTATAGGATGTAGATTAATACCCTGCAATACATAATTTACATATGCATATATAATACTAAAATCTCATAAGTTACGGAGGAATCTACGGGAACTGTTAGACAAAGGTAACAATAATAGATAAGCTAATATATGAATTTATCTATACACTGTCTATGCAATAGAGGTAGTAAGACGTGTCTATACTTTAAGGATGATAAGCAAATAATTTTTCGACACTAAATGATAAGCAAAACTTTTGACATGCAGACACAGTCGAAGTCCAGACCCACTAATGCATCTAAACAACTATCAGTTAGACACACTAATGCAAGACCTGGTTCGCTAAGACCACCACTCTGATACCAACTTTCATGACCCGTCCTAATCCATCTGAACGAATACATTACATTTGGTTACATCGCGAGGTACTTGACCTCTATATGATACATTTTACAAACATTGCATTCGTTTTTAAAAGACAAACTTTCTTTATATCGAAAGTTGACGGCATGCATACCATTTCATAATATATCCAACTATAATTAACTTAATAATAATCTTGATGAACTCAACGACTCGAATGCAATGTCTTTTGAAATATGTCATGAATGACTCCAAGTAATATCTCTAAAATGAGCCAATGCACAGCTGAAGATTTCTTTCAAACTTGAGAATAAACATGCTTTCAAGTGTCAACCAAAAGGTTGGTGAGTTCACTAGTTTATCATAAACATTCATTTCCATCATTTTAATAGACCACAAGATTTCATATATTTAATTGTACACGTAACCCGAGTACAAAATAATACGCGTAACCCGCGAATTAAAAATCATTCATATGGTGAATGCTTGATAACCGACTTAACTTTAATGCATAGAATATCCCCAAACAGAACCTATCGTCTGTATAATAATAATAATCTCAAAGTACTAAAGCATTCATACCCCGGATGGGACTTGTCGAGGTCCATAGATCTATCTTTATGATTCGCGTCAATTAGGGGCCATACCCGTTTCCTAATTATTAGGTTACCAAGCTAAAAGGGGTGATATTCAATATTCATAATGCAGCCATAGAATGTAGTTTTTGATCACTTGTGTCTATTTCGTAAAACATTAGTAAAATCAGCGCATGTATTCTCAGTCTCAAAAATATATATAAAAAGGGAGTAATGAAACTCACGATACGATATTTTGTAGTAAAAATATGCATACGACGATATTGAACAATGCAAGGTTGGCCTCGGATTCACGAACCTATATCAAGTATATATATTAACACATATAATCGTAACCGAACAATTTATATATTATAACTTAAATTATATATTTTATATATTTAATTTGTGTATATATTTTGTGTATCGCTTAATTTTTATTATATAAAGGTAACATTTTGTTTAAGAATATAAAAGTATGTAATACTAGTATAGATATGTAATAAATATTTTATATAAATAATATTTGTTGTAATAATAATAATGATGATAGTAATAATAATAATGATTTTAATAAGTATGATAGTTTTAATATAAAAAATACTTTTAATAATAAAAAAATGATACTTTTAATATTAATGATAATGATTTTAAAAATAATAATAATGTTAATACTTAAAATAATCGTAATAACCCTAGTAGTAGTAGTAGTAGTAGTAGTAGTAGTAGTAGTAGTAGTAATAATAATAATAATAATAATATAATAATAATAATAATAATAATAATAATAATAATAATAATAATAATAATAATAATAATAATAAATAGAAGGCTACTTTTAAAAGAACAAGTCCTAAAAATGTCATGAATGTGGCTCGAACCCGCGACCTCCCGGTTAACCACACACCCCCTAACCATCGAACCATTTGATTGATTTTGTTTTAATTTGGCGAAAAATTTATTTAGTATGTATGTAACTGTTTTTCTATCATCTACATTATCGTCATCATTTTGTATATCATATAATCATCAAACTTCTTTATCATCATCGTGATCTCCATCGGTATCATACCATCATCATTGTTCGCATTTTAAAAAAAAAAATGAAACAACAGATAGCCTTTATCAACCTTGTGTCCAACATAATCAATTTCCAAGCCCAACTTGCTTAGTCCAAAAGGACACCTTCGGCCCAACAGCAATTAACGGCCCAATTAATTACCGAACATAACAGCCCATCAGTGGCCCGATTAGCAAGGGTTTATGGTTTCAGTTTATAAATTCATAAAAGAAATAGAAAGAAAAGAAAGAAAAAAAAATGACTAGTGGCAGTGGTATCAACTTTTATAATCACTTGGTTTGTGTGTTGGTGATATTGCCCCACCACCGAAAAAGTATTATACATAATTGATAAAGTGGTCATCTAGTTTGAGTTTGTCGAATTATTGAAGAAATAGAAACGTATATGGTGGTTCGGTTTAGTTGTAGACTGTAGAGTGGTGATACGATTTCATGAAGAAAGGTGAAGAAAGTGGTAGTTAGGGTAGTTCGATGGGTTGAAGGTGGTGATGGATTTCATCAAAATAAAATGATGGTGGTTCGTTGGTTTGCGAAGAGAAAAAGAGAGATCAAGAATTAGAGAGAGATGGAAAAGATGGAGGTGGTCTGTGTAGTGTGGTGTTTGCAGATCGATGGCAAGAATAACAAAAACATATTTATATCGAGTTGTTGATGGTTGTTGGTTCGGTTCAAGGGTGAAAGATGGTGGTGTTGGAGGATCACGATGGTGGGTTTATTGGTGGTTTGTGGTGGGTGTTTAAATGGTGATCGAGATGGGTTCGTTCTCAGGTGTTGATCAACGTGAGGGTGGTTGTGATGGTGTTTCAAGGTCGACAATGGTGGTGATGACTTAAAGTGGTGGTGGCTATGGTTCTGGGACAGGAAACACTTAACAACCACAAATGGATGTTCCATGATGGTCTATGGTTCAACGAAAAGAAGCAGCAGGTTTGTTTGGCTCGTTCGAATAACCGTTTGGGTATCATTAGTAACAACAACAAAAATTGTAATGGTGTCGGGTGTTGAGCAGTAATATTAATCGAAAGAGTTGGTTTGGGTTTGTGTTTGTGTGCTTTTGATTAATTGAACATGATGGTGGTGATTAATTGGTTTGCGATGAAGATGATCATGATTAATGATTATCAAAACAACATTAAGAAAGACTTCGGTTTTAATGGAGAACCAAGGATGGATATATCGGTTCTGCATATGTATATGATTATGAATGTAATATCTTAACTTCAAAATGAATTAGATAATATGCAGAGAATAGACTCAAGTGGATAGTTAGTGGTGATGTTAATCATATATGTATCGTACATATATATATAAAATTAATAATAGTATAATAATAAAATATCTTCAATTTCAAATGAAAAGTTAAAAGAACAGTACAGCCAGCGAAACCTTTGGATTATATTACCGACAGTTTTCTCGGACTGTGTATTGTGCGAAATCAATGGCGGATAAAAGTGTTCAAAAAAATCTAATATTTTTAAATTAACTATATTTATTTATTTTGGTTATTATGGTGTAAAATTCTATCACTAATTTGTTAAATAAAAATTACATCAACTGTCCCTCTCATTTCTGGGTAAAATATAAAAAGTGCTAAAATTTAATAACTAGATCCCAAATACATTTTTAGTAAGCCTAAAATTTATAGAACTCATTTTCGGATCACCGTTTATTTTAAAATTATAAGTTCATTTTTAACTTGATTAATAACTATCAAGATGACAAACGAGTGCTAAGAGCGTTTATTAAATAAATTCTAAATCATTCATATATTCAATATACATTTCATATATATATATATATATATATATATATATATATATATATATATATATATATATATATATATATATATATATATATATATATATATATATATATATATATATATATATATATATATATATATATATATATATATAGTAATATCATATACTATTCTATTTACACAAAAGATTTAAATCATATAAGTTTCTATTTCAAATTTATATATATATTTAAATATATATGTATTTATTTACAGATAATGGTTCGTGAATCGTCGGGAATAGTCGAAGGTCAAATGAATTCATAACATAGTTCAAAATTTTTTAGACTCAACCTTACAGACTTTGCATATCGCGTCGAAATCATATAAAGAATAAGTTTAAATTTGGTCGAAAATCTCCGGGTCGTCACATCCCGTAAACTCAACGACTTACCCGATGCTACCTTCTTTTTTACCGAATCCTTTGACTTACCTTTAGTACCAAATCTCTTCACCCCGGGCCCACGAACTTTACTCGAAAGCGGAGTCCTCTCTCGACAATAACCCTCACCTCTAACCGTACCTACACAAGTTAAATTATCCAAACAACTATTCGAATCCAAACCCTTCGATTGAGAAACATCCGAACTAGAAACAACATTCACAACCTCGGTCAATTTTCTTTTTTTTGTTGACAAACCCCTACCCTTCGAGTACCCTATCTATTTTCGAATACTGTGCATTATACACCACTGAATTCCCTCCTCGCCCAACACTCCCATCTTCAAAACTAACCAGAGCAGCAGAATTAAAAACAGGAGTAACAATCAAATGCTCATTTTCGAGATCAATCCCACAATCCTTTGAAAACTCAACATTCTCCACACCCACTGTATTCAAAATATCCTTGTTCATAGTCACAATCCAATTCGAATCAAATCCATCATTACAAACACGTTCAAGCAACTTTGGGTCGTTAATCTCGTTAACCCAAACATGAGTATTCAAACTGCCACCTTCATCAACAAGAGCCACTTCCAACAATTCATGAATGTGTTTAACCGCTCGAGTCTCAACAAAAACAAACAAAGAACCATTACCAACAAAACCATTTGAGGACTTTGCAACGCAAACAACCTCACCAAAGTAATTGGCAATAACCGAGGCATTCTTTTCCGATAAGAAGGTAAACGGAACCCCACGAATTTCAATCCAAACATACCTAAAAACAAGAAACTTTGCCAGCTAGTCGGGAAACCATATCAAATTCACAACAGGGAGATGAGTCCACCAATCTAAAAACGCTAACATCATCTAGAAAATGAATAATGCAACCATAAACACCTAAAAAAAACCACAGAAGAGATCGATACCTTTCTATTAACCAAAAAAGTTTTCAGTTTAGCTTCATCAAATCCTTTTTTGTCGACATGCAAAACACACCTTTTCAAACCCGATGTGACCGTAGGGTTAGGTGACAGATTGAAATACTTTCGTTTCAGATCATCACCGAGTCTGCTGTTGGAAGAAGCACGCACCTTTGGCCACCCGACATAAATTGGTTTCCCAAAAAACTGAGATCCACTTAAATTAGAAACAGCAGATCGTGCACAATCAGGTGATTCAAAAGTGACAAACGCATAACGTTTAGCATTCTAAAATTTGATATCACTGATTACACCTTCAGCACTAAAACAGTTGCTCAACAAATCTCTAGTGCATTTATCGAGTCTTCCCACAAAAATTGTACACCCTGCAGCGGCGAAGTTGTCGTGAACGTTACCGGGTCTGATGTCCGGCATCGTTCCATCATTGTTAACCTTCAGTCCGACGTTAGAACGAAGCCTATCGGAGCCATTATCTTCTGACAGAAGCCCAACTCCAATTACAGACGAAAAGGTAGGTAGAGGATGCAGGGATGAAACGGATCGTTCACACCCACTGTTAACCAAATTAGGGTTTAAATTTGGAATAGCTGACAAGATGAAAGGTTATGTATCGGTTTTTAGAGCAAAAGGTTGAGGAGAATTAATTGATGGTGGTGGAGATGGGTGGCTGTGAAGGTGAATTAGGGTGGAAGATGGTGGTTGTTTCCAAAGTGACTATATATTAGTCATTAGTTGTTGAGAATAACTGAATGCAATTATCTTATTCCTTTCATCTCCGTTATTTTACTTAACATATTTATAGTGTCATTTTTCTTCCTGTTTGTACTGTTGTTTCCAATTAAATAAAAGGACTCGATCACATAAGCATACATGGGGTACATAGAAGTGGTGAGATTGAGATTTTCTTTCAAGAAATTGATGTTCGTACCTTGGGGATTAGAAGACGACGAATTGCAGATGATGAGCTTTTGGGATACGTGAGATTAGATTTTTTTAAGGAGATTCTTACTTATGCTCCGTTTATGCTAAACTTGAATTGTGATTATAACCTAAACAACAACAAAGCTGCAAGAGAGGCAATATGTTTTTTAATGGACCCACAAATACGAAGAAAGGTATGTTATGTTCAATTTCTACATAGATACGATTGCATAACAGAAACGATACGTATGCCAGCAGGAACACTGTCTTTTCTTATTTAAGCACCTTAAATAACCGAAATCTTTCTATAATATATGAAATATGAAATACTAGTGAAATGACCCGTGGAACCACGGGTTTGTTTAAACGAAACAGTTTAATGATATTTTTAAGTATTAAGTGAACGTAAATGCTAAAGTTATTTAGTTTAATGACCCCGTGGAACCACAGAGTCCGAATAAGATACTCGTCAACTGAACGTTTCATCAAACACCTATAATGCATATTAAACAATCCACATTCAATCATAAGAGATAATATCGATTGTCATTTTATTTTAAAAGTTTAAATTAAAATATAAATTTAGAATTGGTTTACTTTTTGCTTAGCTTTTATACATTCTCGTACTCAATGCAAAATAGTTAATTAAAATAATTCAAAATTATTTAATTTTAATAATTAAAATAATTATTAATAAGAATTAATAATAATAATTAATCAATAAGATTTAATTTTAATTTAAAATTATTTAAATTAATGACATCACCCACCATGCTTAGAATTTTTTTTCTTTTTCTTTTTAATTTTTTTTTTAAAAAGGAATTAGCCTAATAATGACATCATCATTATAGAATTTTAATATTAACTATAGATAGATAGTGGTTATATATATATATATATATATATATATATATATATATATATATATATATATTGATATATATATTTTGATATATACAAAAATATGCTGGTATACGAAATAAAGCTAAATAGAACAAAAGAAAAGGAGAATTACAACTCCCACGTCAAGCACTCCAAGATTAATTTATTTGTATTGGGCTAATTCTGATCCAGTCAAATGGGCTAAGTTTGATCCAGTAAAATAAGTCAAAGTTGTGCTGCATATGGTTACCGAACTTTGTGGAAATCGTGGTTTTAGTAGACGTTGTGGATACATGTTCAAGTAGCTTAAAAATAGGATCCAAGTTTATCTATTTATGCAGTTTATTTTCATTCCCTCAAGCATTGTAATTTTTCGTTTTCCTCTTTGAAATAAAATATCAGAAAATCGTCCCAAATTCCTATTGTTCTTTCTTTGTTTTACAATATATTGTTTTATACTTTGGCTTATTATATTCGATCGCTTGAACACCATCACTTGGTATCAAGAGCTTGTGTTGTATGCCAAAATATATAACATACGAAACTAAAGACATGTCTCACTCAAATCAGTTTGCAACCAAAGAAGGCGGCGGTGTGTCGTTCCAGTGCCCAATGTTGACCGCAAGTAATTACACGACATGGGCTATTCGAATGGAAGCAATTATGGATGCTCATGGGGTTTGGGAGTCCATAGAACCACAAGCCGGAGTGGATGTGGATCAAAAGAAAAACAAGACTGCACGTGCATTGATTTTTCATGCCATACATGAAGATGTCTTACTGCAAGTAGCAAAGAAAAAGACAACGAAAGAAATTTGGGGCGCTTTGAAGTTAAGGTACCTGGGTGCTGATATGGTACAGAAGGCTAGGCTCCACACCTTAAAAAGTGATATCGAGGCATTAAGGATGAAAGATGGAGACACGATTGACGATTTTGCTGGCCAATTAAGTGGAATGGCATCAAAGTACAACAGCCTAGGAGAAACCTTGGATGACAGTATGCTTGTCAGGAAACTTCTCGATTCGGTTCCTGATAAGTATTTGCAGTTGGTAGCATCAATGGAGCAATACTTGGATATTGATACTATGCCATTCGAGGAAGCAATTGGCAGGCTCAAGGCATACGAAGGGAGTTTGTTGCTCACAAAGACAGAAGGATACTCGAATCAGAAAACCTCAAGTCCAAGTAGTTCGATAGGAGGAAAAGGAAGAGGTTCGTCTAGTTATGAAAGAGGTGGCCGGAGTGGTGCACGTGGCAGAGGAAATGGGCGTGGAAGAGGTGGTCATGGACCATCACGTGAAAATAACAATTACTGATCCAAAGATAAGAGGCATATTAATTGCTTCAACTGTAATAATTATGGACATTATGCATCAGAATGTAAAAACCCCAAGGAGAAAAGTGAGGAAGCCAATATCACTCATATAAACAATGAAGAACCAGCCTTGCTACTTAGCATGTGTGGTGAAAAGGAAAGTATGGTCTTGTTGAATGAAGAAAAGGTATTCCCAGGACGTTACAAGAAGGGAGTACAAAGAGACTTGTGGTATCTAGACAATGGGGCAAGTAACCACATGACCGGGACACGTAGTTACTTTGCGGAGATAGATGAAAATGTCAAAGGTGAGGTACGGTTTGGAGATGACTCCAAAGTACAGATCGCATGAAAAGGGTCTGTTCTTGTTGAGTGCAAAAATGGCGAGCATCTCACTATACTCGAGGTATACTTTATTCCTGCATTGCAAAGTAACATTATTAGTCTTGGACAAATGACCGAGATCGGTTATAAAATAGAAATGTTAAATGAGTTTTTGAGAATGCACGATGAATATGGAAGGTTGGTACTAAAAGTGGAACGAGCTAAGAATAGGTTGTACAAGATTTTATTGAATATATCTCAACCTGCATGTTTATTGGCTAATTTAAGCGATGATGCTTGGTTGTAGCATGCCCGATTGGGGCATATCAATTTTAGAGTAATTGAATCCATGAGTAAGAAATGGTTGATTCGTGGGATGCCTGTGATACGACACCCCACCCAAGTTTGTGAGGGTTGCATGGTTGCAAAACAAGCTAGACAACCATTCCCGAAAGAAGCACAATATCGAGCAAAGGAACCCTTGGAATTAATTCATACGGATCTGTGTGGACCTATCTCACCACAAACATCTGGAGGTAACCGGTATTTTATGCTATTAGTTGATGACTTTAGCATGTACATGTGGGTTCGGGTGATAAAAACGAAAGATGAAGCACTTCAAGTATTCAAAGAATTCAAAGCTGAAGTTGAATCAGAAAGCTAAGCTGCTATAAAATTAAAATGTTGAGAAGTGATCGTGGAGGAGAATTTACTTCTAATGATTTTCGTGATTTTTGTAGCAACGAAAGGATTAAAAGGCAACTAACGGCACCCTACACCCCTCAACAAAATGGGGTTGTAGAGCGTCGTAATCGAACTGTCATGGAGATGACAAGATCACTTTTGAAGTCCATGAATGTACCTGAAAGTTTTCAGGGTGAGGCTGTTCGACATTCGGTGTATTTGTTGAACCGTGTACCAACTAGAGGGCTGAAGAATATGATGCATTACGAAGCACTTAAGGGAAAGAAACCGTCAATTGATCATATAAAGGTGTTTGGTTGTGTTTCACATGTTAAAAGGCTATCAAATCAGCTCACAAAACTCAGCGATCGAAGAGTCAAGATGGTATATTTGGGTGTAGAACCTGGAAGTAAAGGGTACCGGTTCTATGACCCGAAAGAGAACAAGTTGTGTGTGGCCAGAGATGTTATATTTGAAGAAAAATAAAAGTAGAGATGGGAAATGCAAGGTTCTGTTCAATCTGAAGCGAGTCTGGGATTATCACACCCCCAGTTAGGGCCTGGACGAAATGTGACTTAATATCAAAATATACCAACATATTAAAATAACGAGAACAATACTAAATGAGAAAGTTAAATTTTATGGAGTACGCAGCGGAAAATGAAATGTCGTTACAAAGGAGTAAAGTAAATGTTTAAATGCAATAGTAATAAATGTGATAATCTCTTGATCCTATGTCCAAGTAGCATCACGTAATCAGTAGATAAGTAAGCTTGAATCAAACAGCACCTGAGACAAAACATGCTAAAGTGTCAACCAAAAGGTTGAGTGAAGTTCATAGGTTTAACAAAAGTTTGACCGTTGTTTTAGACCACAAGAGTTAGTTTGTAAAGTTGATCTCCCGCAGGATCAAAAAGTTATGCCAAAGCGTGATATTTAGACTAAACATTCAAGTTTGACCCATGACAAGTTGTGTCTGTCCTTGTCGGTTTAATTTCATTATCAAGTAATACAAAGACTTAGTCAAATGTATCGGGGACATTACTCCCGATAGGCCTACCCCCAATAATTAAGCATGCAGCAGCAATTAAAAATATCACTGTAGGGACTTAGTCGGACATAGCCGGGTATAGCATAGTTTAATAGTTTGGTACTTGTGTTTAAATTGTAAAAAGTAAAAAAAAACATGATGTGTCTCACCCCAAGTAAAGTAAGTAAGTTTGCAAGCAATAAAGAGGGGCTATGAATTCACCTTAAATAGCAGTTGAAGTTTTCCACGCAAGAAGGAAAGTAAAGCAAGTAAGTGATCTGGATATCAACCTAGAGGTATAACGTTTGATTAGTTAATGTCTAACTGACATAAAGTATGTTTATTAATATAGCAACTATATTGACAGTGACGGTTTTCGAGAAAAGTTCCTATTTCTCAAAAGTTTCTATTTTTGGAAACTTACTATTTATGGAAAGCTTCCACTTATAGTAAGCTTCTAGTTTAAGAATGTTCAGGTTATAATTCTTAACAAAGATGTTGTACAATCTCGCCCAAACTTCGTTGCTAACATGCAAGTCACTCGAATGATCTATTGTTACCGAGTGGCCCAGGATCTCTTGACCAGAATCTAAGTCTTGGCATTCGAGATCCACAAGCGTCCCATAATGGTAACAAGGATCACCCTAGGCCACAAGTAGCGGTGATGTTTGTAGTCTTTGTACGCTATCTTTAATTATAACCTTCACGTTAGGTGCGTATATACATATATATATTCATTAATTCGATTTTAATTATAATTCCTATATATTAATTCATAAAAATACTTTTATAATTTTTAGTAACATATATTACTAATTATAACATGTTATTTATTTTATTTTTAATTGCATATAATTTATAACATTATTTACATGTTTTGGTAAAAAATAAAATAATAAACCGAAGTAAAAAGTAAAAAGTAAAAAGTAAAAAGTAAAAAGTAAAAAGTAAGAAAAGAATACTTACTAGTAGTAATTCTTCAAAGAGAGAATGAGAGAAATTTTGGTGTGAGTTTGAATGAGAAATGAGGGGTATTTATACTTGAAAAATTAGGTAAAATGAATAAAATAATTAAAAGAAAAAGAAATTTTTTAATTTTTAATGGGATTTTAAAATTCAAAAGTATTAAATGTTAAGTCATGGGATAATGCACAAAATAAAATAATAAAAGTAGTTTTTCCATTATAATTTTTAATTAAAAAGTATTTTATTTTTTTTTTTTTTTAAATTCATTTATTTTAAGGATTTTTTTATATAAATAAACAAATTGATTTAGTGTTTTTCTAAGAATATTTGTCAATATTTTTTTTATTTAATTAATAAATACAAATTTTGCATAAAAATAATAAATAATTCGATATTTTGTATTTTTAATAATAATTATGATTTTAATTATTAAACTATAGTTTTAGTAAGTTTGTAAATATTATTACATTTATATATAATTGGATTTATTATATAGTTAAATATATAATACATTAACTAAATAATTAAAGTGATACAAAGTTTATATACTTAGTTAAATTATGTCAAATTATATAAATTAATAATATATTATTTATTTAAGCGTACATTGTTGACTAAAAATTACTATTCGGTCAATATTTAATTGTATATAACAACCCTTAATACATATAGTCAGGCAGATAACCCTAGGGTTAATTCAGTAAATTTAGAAGTC
Source organism: Rutidosis leptorrhynchoides (assembly GCF_046630445.1). Classification (NCBI taxonomy): domain Eukaryota; kingdom Viridiplantae; phylum Streptophyta; class Magnoliopsida; order Asterales; family Asteraceae; genus Rutidosis; species Rutidosis leptorrhynchoides. The sequence continues at coordinate 606,218,434 of NC_092336.1, forward strand.
GAAAAGTGAGGGTTGTTACAGTACCTCCCCGTTAATAAAAACTTCGTCCCGAAGTTTTAGGTAGACTTCTCGGATGCATCAGCAGTTGAGAAGAGATGGGGATATTTCTGTTTCATTTGGTCTTCACGTTCCCAGGTATACTCGGGGCCACGTCGTGAATTCCAACGGATCTTAACAATAGGTATGGTGCTTGGTTTTAAGCGTTTAGCAGATCGGTTCATGACTTCTACGGGTTCCTCTATGAAGTGCATTTTATCATCAATGCTAATGTCATCCAAAGGAATAACGAGAGTGTCATCAGTAATACACCGTTTAAAATTTGAGACATGAAACACATCATGTACTTGACTGAGTTCGGTTGCTAGTTCTAATCGATATGCCACGGGACCAATTCTTTCAGTGATTGTGAAAGGTCCAACATATCGTGGACTGAGTTTACTTCATTTACCGAAACGGACAACACCTTTCCAAGGGGATACTTTCAACATGACTTTATCTCCAACTTGGTATTCGATGTCCTTTCGTTTCTTATCGGCATAACTCTTCTGTCGGCTACGGGCAGTTTCTAAATGTTGCTTGATTTGAACGATCTTTTCGGTAGTTTCGTGAATAATTTCAGGACCAGTTAAATGTCTGTCCTCAAATTCATCCCAACACAGAGGGGATCTACACTTTCGTCCATATAGAGCTTCAAAAGGTGCAGCTTTAATGCTAGAGTGATAACTGTTGTTATAAGAAAATTCAACCAAAGGCAGATGTCTATCCCAGCCTTTTCCGAAGTCGATAACACAAGCACGAAGCATATCTTCCAATGTTTGAATGGTTCATTCACCTTGACCATCGATTTGCGGATGATAAGCAGTACTCATGTCGAGTTGAGTTCCAAGAGCAGTTTGTAAGGATTTCTAGAATCTGGAAGTGAATCTACTGTCGCGATCGGATATGATTGATATAGAAACACCATGACGAGAGACAATTTCTTTGATATACAGTTGTGACAATCTCTCCATCTTGTCGGTCTCCTTGATCGGTAAGAAATAAGCATATTTAGTAAGACGATCTACTATGACCCATATAGTATCATTTTCACTAGAAGTCTTGGGCAATTTAGTAATAAAGTCCATAGCGATACATTCCCACTTCCACTGAAGAATATCGGGTTGTGTCAACAGACCAGAAGGCTTTTGATGTTTAGCCTTGACTTTCAAACAAGTGAGACACTTACTAACATAAGTAGCAATGTTGGTTTTCATGTTAGGCCACCAGTAGAATTCCTTCACATCGTGGTACATCTTACTGGAACCCGGATGAATAGAATACCTAGTCTTATGTGCTTCATCCAAGACTAGTTCACAGAGATTACCGAAGCGAGGAACCCAAATTCTGTTGCCAAAGTATCGTGTACCATTAGCTTTCACTTGGAGTTGGTTTTCAAAACCAATAGGTCCTTCACCTTCGATAATTGTTGGTTTAATAGCTTCTAATTGAGCTTCACAGATTCATGAGATAAGATTCGATTTGATTTTCAGATTCAGAGCACGAACACGTTTAACATCGTCTTTTCGACTAAGGGCATCGGCAACTACATTCGCCTTGCCAGGATGATATTTCAGTTCACAGTGATAATCGTTCAATAACTCGAGCCATCGGCTTTGCCTCATATTCAGCTGTTTTTGATTAAAGATGTGTCGAATACTTTTATGGTCAGTGTACACCGTAAACTGGGTACCATATAGATAATGTCTCCATAGCTTTAATGCAAATACCACGGCACCTAACTCAAGGTCGTGTGTGGTATAGTTCTCCTCGTGTTTCTTCAACTGTCTAGATGCGTAGGCAATAACCTTTTCACGTTGCATTAAAACACAACCAAAGCCTTGCTTTGAGGCATCGCAGTAAACAACAAAATCGTCAGTACCTTCAGGTAAAGATATAATCGGGGCTGTGGTCAACTTCTCCTTTAGAATCTTGAAAGTAGATTCCTGTTCTTCGGACCACTCAAATTTCTTCCCTTTTTGTGTTAACTTCGTAAGAGGTTTAGCAAGAAGTGAAAAATCCTTTATAAATCTCCGATAGCAACCGGCAAGTCCCAAAAATTGGCAAATATGCTTCGGAGTCTTTGGTATCTCCCAGTTCTGAATAGCAGTGATTTTAGCAGGATCAACATGTATTCCTCTTCTATCAACAACATGTCCAAGGAATTGTATGGTTTTGAGCCAAAACTCGCACTTAGAGAATTTAGTATAAAGTTGTTCCTTTCGTAAGAGTTCAAGAATCATACGCAAATGTTGCTCATGTTCTTTCTCACTCTTGGAATAGATCAAGAAGTCATCAATGAATACAATGATGAATTTATCGAGATAGGGTTTGCAAACACGGTTCATAAGATTCATGAACACAGCAGGAGCATTGGTCAAACCAAAAGGCATGACACAGAATTCATAGTGCCCATAACGAGTGCGAAAAGCAGTCTTAGGAATATCCGATTTCTTGACTCTAAGTTGGTGATATCCGAACCTCAAATCAATCTTTGAATAAACACTTGACCCTTGAAGTTGGTCGAATAGATCATCAATACGTGGAAACGGATAACGGTTCTTGATAGTAAGCTTGTTAAGTTCGCGGTAATCAGTGCACATCCTTAACGTACCATCCTTCTTTTTAACAAATAGAATAGGAGCTCCCCATGGGGACGAGCTTGGACGAATGAAACCTTTATCCAATAGTTCTTGGAGCTGGTTAGAAAGTTCCTTCATCTTGGAGGGTGCTAAACGATATGGCGCTTTAGCAATAGGAGCAGCACCAGGAGTTAAATCAATTTGAAATTCAACTTGTCAAGGAGGTGGAAGACCAGGAAGATCTTCGGGAAACACATCGGGAAAGTCTTTAACCACAGGTACATCTTCAATACGCTTCTCTTTCGATTCAATCATCTTAACGTAAGCTAGAATAGCTGGATAACCTTTCTTAAGGTATTTGCGAGTTTTAATACAGGAGATGATGTTGAGATTGGAACCACTCTTTTCACCTTGGATGATGAGAGTCTCTCCATTTCCCAATGGAACATTAACAGTTTTATCGTAACACATGATATATATAAAACACTTTATATTATTAAGGAACGAGGCATTAAATAAGCCTTTTAGTGCACGATTTGGAAATAGAAATAGTTTTAAGGCATAGCCTTTACATAGACAAGGAATTGGAAAAATAATCTAGGAAATATTAAGATTGAAGTAATCTTCATATTTCTTCTTCTCATCCTCCACCTTCTTCATAAACTCATCAACTTTCTCGTTCCTCGCCTTTTGCTTCTCATAAAGATACTCGAGGTTATCGTAGAGGTTGGTAACGTGGCTGTTGACTGCGTTGTTATCGTACCCCTTTAGAGTAAGCTGCTTATTGACTCGATTTCTTTCCATATCCAACCAGAAATCAACATTCTCCTTGAGATGAGCAAGTGATTGCTTTCCCCAACGGGTGTTACGTTCTTCCTTATACTTCACCAACTTTATCTCTTTCTTTAACTCCGCGTTCACCTCCAAGAGTTTCTTAATTTCGCGATCCTTCTCATCCATACGAACCTCCATTCTCGCCACGTGGCGAAGCAAACCTTCCAAGTTTCTCTCGGTATCTTTTCGCAGGCTCATGATCTCATACTTAGCAGCATCATCATAAGAAGGAGATCGGACTCTTTTCCTTGACGGACTAGTTTCCTCAGGACGTTTCCCCTTGTCTTCAGTTTTCGGGGTCGGGTAGTGATCGGGAGAATTAGGTAAAGTATCCGGACTATAGTTTGGTGAACGAGGACCACCAAAGCCATAAGGTGGACTTTGGGCTGGTCTTTCAGTGGAAGACCATTTAGTATCTTCTTCGGTCGGCTTGAAAAGAGTCATTTTGTTCGCTTGATAAAAATTAGACATTCTAACATTAGGAAAGAGACTTTGATTAGCATTTTAAGCCAAGATTATCAAAGCAAGGTTGTTAAGATTATAAGGTAATCCTAAGTGCTTTAAGTCTAAGGCAGGAAAGGTTATAGTTTCCTAGATTGCTAAGGCACCCTAGCTAACACATAAGGCACACACAAAAATGCAATCCTGGTTCTCTATAACAGCCTGGTTATGCTCTGATACTAATCTATCACACCCCCCAGTTAGGGCCTGGGCGAAATGTGACTTAATATCAAAATATACCAACATATTATAATAACGAGAACAATACTAAATGAGAAAGTTAAACTTTATGGAGTACGCATCGGAAAATGAAATGTCGTTACAAAGGAGTAAAGTAAATGTTTAAATGCAATAGTAATAAATGCGATAATCTCTTGATCCTATGTCCAAGTAGCATCACATAATCAGTAGATAAGTAAGCTTGAATCAAACAGCACCTGAGACAAAACATGCTAAAGTGTCAACCAAAAGGTTGAGTGAAGTTCATAGGTTTAACAAAAGTTTGACCGTTGTTTTAGACCACAAGATTTAGTTTGTAAAGTTGATCTCCCGCAGGATCAAAAAGTTATGCCAAAGCGTGATATTTAGACTAAACATTCAAGTTTGCCCCATGACAAGTTGTGTCTGTCCTTGTCGGTTTAATTTCATTATCAAGTAATACAAAGACTTAGTCAAATGTATCGGGGACGTTACTCCCGATAGGCCTACCCCCAATAATTAAGCATGCATCAGTAATTAAAAATATCACTGTAGGGACTTAGTCGGACATAGCCGGGTATAGCATAGTTTAATAGTTTGGTACTTGTGTCTAAATTGTAAAAAGTAAAAAAAAAAACAACATGTGTCTCACCCCAAGTAAAGTAAGTAAGTTTGCTAGCAATAAAGAGGGGCTATGAATTCACCTTAAATAGCAGTTGAAGTTTTCCACGCAAGAAGGAAAGTAAAGCAAGTAAGTGATTTGGATATCAACCTAGAGGTATAACGTTTGATTAGTTAATATCTAACTAACATAAAGCATGTTTATTAATATAGCAACTATATTGACAGTGACGATTTTCGAGAAAAGTTCCTATTTCTCAAAAGTTTCTATTTTTGGAAACTTACTATTTATGGAAAGCTTCCACTTATAGTAAGCATCTAGTTTAAGAATGTTCGGGTTATAATTCTTAACAAAGATGTTGTACAATCTCGCCCAAACTTCGTTGCTAACATGCAAGTCACTCGAATGATCTATTGTTACCGAGTGGCCTAGGATCTCTTGACCAGAATCTAAGTCTTGGCATTCGAGATCCACAAGCGTCCCATAATGGTAACAAGGATCACCCTAAGCCACAAGTAGCGGTGATGTTTGTAGTCTTTGTACGCTATCTTTAATTATAACCTTCACGTTAGGTGCGTATATACATATATATTCATTAATTCGATTTTAATTATAATTCCTATATATTAATTCATAAAAATACTTTTATAATTTTTAGTAACATATATTACTAATTATAACATGTTATGAAAGGACCCGTCCTAATCCATCCGGACGAAGTCCATATCGATTATAAACGATTCACAACAGTTGATTACATCGCGAGGTACTTGACCTCTATATGATACATTTTACAAACATTGCATTCGTTTTGAAAAGACAATCTTTCATTACATCTAAAGTTGACAGACATGCATACCATTTCATAATATATTCAACTATAATTGACTTAATAAAGATCTTGATAAACTCAACGACTCGAATGCAACGTCTTTTGAAATATGTCATGAATGACTCCAAGTAATATCTTTTAAATGATCAAATGCACAGCGGAAGATTTCTTTCGTACCTGAGAATAAACATGTTTTAAAGTGTCAACCAAAAGGTTGGTGAGTTCATCAGTTTATCATAAATAATCATTTCATAAATTTAATAGACCACAAGATTTCATATTTCCAATTCTCATAAACATACGTCCCATGCATAGAGACAAAAATCATTCATATGGATTGAACACCTGGTAACCGACATTCACAATATGTATATAAGAATATCCCCATCATTCCGGGATCCTCCTTCGGACATGATATAAATTTCGAAGTACTAAAGCATCCGGTACTTTGGATGGGCCTGTTGGGCCCGATAGATCTATCTTTAGAGTTCGCGTCAATTAGGGTTTCTGTTCCCTAATTCTTAGATTACCAGACTATATAAAAAGGGCATATTCGATTAGATAATCCAACCATAGAATGTAGTTTCGATCACTTGTGTCCATTTCGTAAAACATTTATAAAAGCAGCGCATGCATTCTCAGTCCCAAAAATATATATTGCGAAAGTATTTAAAAAGGGAGTAATGAAAACTCACGCATATAAATATTGTAAAACAGTTAATAAAGCATTTGCATGTATTCTCAGCCCAAAAATGTAAAGAGTAAAAAGGGAGCAAATGAAACTCACGCATATAAATATTGTAAAACAGTTAATAAAGCATTTGCATGTATTCTCAGCCCAAAAATGTAATGAGTAAAAAGGGAGCAAATGAACTCACGCATACTGTATTTTGTAGTAAAAATACATGTGACGATATTGAACAACTGAACAATGCAGGGTTGACCTCGGATACACGAACCTTAAAAGCTTTTTCTAAAAAAAAATGCCCCAGACAGGGCTCGAACCCAAGACCTCTCGTATAATGAACACACCCTTAAACCATTCGTCTGCCCTTTGCTTTTCTGTTTTTAATTACCCCATAATACTCTTATAACCCGTATATGTTTCTTCATTATATGATCATCATCCTAATTACAATTGGGTTCCGGCCCAATATTCTAAATGGTTTACGGCCCAATTAGCAAGACCCAATTTATTTGATCAAGTGGATTAAATGAGTCCAATATCGTAACAAAATTCGATTGAATGGGTCTGGGTGTTGGATTTCGATCAGGCACGTTCCAAATAGGTTTATTTCATCAATCTCGCTCATCATATCATCATCATCATCATATATCTAGTCCATCATAAATCCCATCATTTGTTATCAACAATTTGGGATTTTATGTATCATCTTCTTAATCATCCATTATCTTAATCACTAACACCATCATCTAGACACTGTCATCATCAAAATTTTATACTTATTATCATGGGTTCATCATATCAACTTCATCGCCATTTTCTCTACTACACAACATCATCATCATTTTCGGATCAATAATCCTCATCGTTAAACGTCATCAACCTACACTTCATCACTAATTCATATCCTAATCATTTATCTTCCTAATTATTAAACATTGGGTGCGTGATAAGTTTTGACCCAACAAAACCTTGCAAAGCGGCCTATATCAGAAACTGGAACAAGGTCCACACCTTAGAACTTAAGATTCGTAATATAAAATAGGAGCCATCATTATCTAACTTTCTTTATTGTCATCTCATATAATTACCATCATTATTCTATTATATCATCTCCCATCATCAATATAATAATCATCATCATGTATAAAAAAATATATGACCAACTTTATTCCTTATTTTGGTCGGCCATCTCCTTGCAACTAGTACCACTTGTATCATTTGTCATGGAATCTAATAAAGTGGTGCATTATAATATCCAATACCTCCCACCACTAATGCAATATTATCGAAAGAAAAAAATAATTTAGTGGGGCTGTCCAGCTAGATGTGCACGGCAATACTATAAAGAGAGTATGGATGCTTCGGTCACAGCAGTAGGAGCAAAAAGAAAAAGAAAATAATACCGCAGCAACAGTGACGAAAAGTGCAAACTGTTTTGGTGGTTTTGGAGTGATCTCGGACAGAAAATAGAAGAAAATAATTAAACGTGCCGAAGTCTTTTACCTTAACATGAGGAATGTTTGAGTATGGCTGTCAGAACAGGCACCCATTTGCAGCAGCAAAACAGTAGTAATACAGTGGGTTTGGAAATGGTTTGAGGATAGAGGATGGTGTTCGTGAAGTGATGTGTGTTTGTGGATGGTGGTTCGAAAGTGGTGTGCAAGGTTTGTGATTGAAGGTGATGGGTTGTGATGTCATGGTGGTTGTTATGGTTGATCACGACAGAGAAGAAAAAGGAATTAGATTCGAAGGTTGAGATTGTAGCATAGTCGTGTGATGGTGGAGGTTGTGTTATTCTCGATCCATAAGTAAAGCAGAAAAAAAAATGATCGTAAGGTTTGATGAAAGGGAGATGGTGATAGTTATACCAAGGTGGAGGTTGACGGATCACAATTGCAGAGGGTGACGTATGGTGGCGGTTGTGGCCGGTGATAGAAGGAGGATGATTATGAGTGGAAGAAGAATGATGTTTATGTGTTTATGTTTTCTCCCCTCTTTAATTCGACTTGCAGTAGGGTTTTGTAAAGTGGAAATAATAGAATGATGCTGTACATGAATTGATTGATATTGGATTGTTGTGAGCTAGGATGTCGACGCCAGACAGGAATGAAATCAGGAAACAACAAAAAAAAATATAAAGTGATATCTTCAATTTCAACAGAATCGTACGGGTCTTGATTAATTTTTGTAATCAGATTCCAAAACTTACAATTCAAATACAGTTTGGAAAAGGATGTGAAACTGAATTGTCGATAGATAAAAAAAATAAAATTTTTATGTAGATGATAACATATTCGTTTAATCTGTTTTTACTTTGAATATATAATAAACATTAATGATAATAATTAATATATATATTAATAATATTAATACTAATTAATAATAATAATAATTCTTAATGAAAATGGTAATAATAATATTTAATAATATTACTAATATTAATCATATAGTTAAAATTACAATTTTACTACTAGTGATAATGATATTAACAAATCAAATATAATAATTTCAGTGTTATAATTTTTAATGATATGGATATTAATATTAATAATGATAATAAATGTAATAATAATCACATAATAATTATAATTAAACTTGTAATTACTTTTAAATATATTTATATTACAATTTATATTTATATTATATACTATATGACTACATCTATTGAATATTGAATATTTATATATTTTATAAATACTTCAATATAGAAATCCTTTATATCATATAACTATATAGATTTATAATAATATCATATATCTATTTATTTTTATTTATTTTTATAACAACTTAATTATTTTGTTTGTTATCTTATATTTTTAATTCTAATTGATGATTGTATACATTTTATTTATTATATATATATATTTATCATTAGTTACATATTGATTCGTGAATCGTCGGGAATAGTCAGAGGTCAAATGAATTCATGTAAACTGTTTCAAAGTTTTCGAGACTCAACATAACAGACTTTGCTTATCGTGTCGGTTTCAGCTGAAGATCAAGTTTAAATTTGGTCAGAAATTCTCGGGTCATCACAGTACCTACCCGTTAAAGAAATTTCGTCCCGAAATTTGAGTGAGGTGGTCATGGCTGACAATAAAAATGTTTTCATGACGAATATGAGTTAATAAATAGAGTTTTATCATCATTGAGTAATATGGATAAAACAATTCGATTATGTGAAGAGTATGAGTGAAGCTATCACAAAATAGTGAAATGAGAAGATAATGTTTTGTCATATCTTTTTACGTAGATATGATTGATTTCTGGGAAGAAAATCTTCGTGATAAAATTAGATTTTTTTTTTTTGGTAATTAAGGAAATTAGATCTTCTTTGATTAAATGTGATGATCTGTCTTGATTGTTTTGTCTGATATTTCACTATAAATCCACTCCCTTCGTTTCCTTTCTATCTTAGAGTTCCATACTTTGTTCTCTCTTCCCGACTTTAAGTCAAGCGAATAATGATCCAGAATTTCGTAGATATGGAGGTTCGAATGAACATGATTAATGTTCTAATAGAGAGATTATAATAGCATGATCTTGATTTGTCAAATTACTAGAGTTCAAGGGAAAAGATAAGACTATCAAGAAAATATGTTCTTGATACATTTATATAATAGATAGAATGTAAGAGTCGTGTAAATGGCACATGATGACGGTATGTTCTGTGAATCATCACGTTCTATTAGAAACTCAACATGAATTACTGTAATATAATCACGTTGATCAAGTGTCATTATATTATACTAACTCATGCATCAGTTCCCAACACTACTTCAAACCATTCATATTTTAAATTCGAAGATTTACAGAATATAGAAACCAAAACAGTTTCCTTTTATGAGATAACAGATAGAGTGGAGAGATAAGGAATATCGGACAAGAATATTTATGAAGATATCTTCAGAAATATTGAGGATATTTATAATGAAAGATACGATGATATCTTAGGATTTCAAAATCAAATTGTGATGAAGAAATTCATTCACGATGATTTAGAGTGGTTAAGGGGTAAGGTATTCGCTAAGGATTTCATCAGAAACAGAATCATCTGGATTCTTTATGTATAAGTTTAGTCCTTGTAATTTGTTCAGAGTCTCCTTCATGGTTTGCTCAATCCGGTTTCTGGTTCCAACTTTTTTTTGAACTTTGCCAACATACTATTCTTTATCATCAAATTTTCGACAGTTAAGGTCGTTTACAGTTTTTGCTGCTTCATTCAGCTTTTTCAGAATTCAGAGTATTGATTCGTAGACTGGGTGCTTTTCAGAATTTCAGAGTGTAAGATCATAATTCTAAGAGATAAATGTTATATGTATACATATAACTGTTGATGTAGAAATGCTGCGAGATTCGAAATACTGATTGCTAATTCTCGGTAATTTATATGACAACTCTCGTTAAAAGATGTGGATAAGTATATGATAGGGTTTTAATGAACAAATATAATGATTCTTCGAAGAGACTTAAGTCAATGAGTAGTGAAGTTACTGGTAAGTTTAATGCTAATGTGGTGGAATATAAACGGTTCTCCGGTAACAATGATGAAGGAGTAATCGTTATAATATGGCTTATTCGAATGAAAAACTTGAAGTTGATTTGTTGGAGCTGTCACAAAATTGGCTAATTTGAAAAGAAATTGCGTTATTATTTTCGAAAATAACAATGCCAAAGAAGCTAGCACAGATGCGTGCTAAACATTTACACAGGTTCCGAGAATTTTTCAGGTGCATAACTATATGCGTAAATATTTTCTTCCGTAGATGAAGTGCGGTTGATTCATCATCCCGATTGAGGTGTTTTCAAGGATTATGAATGGTTTGAACGCAGGTTGTAATCGTCAAGATATAAATGGGGTTTAAGATGAAAATCAAGTGGCAACTTGAGGAATTGTTTAGTTTCATATATTATAATTAATATTTTAATTCATTTTAATTATCCACTGTTGGTAGTCCTCAGTTGATTAGTCCACAGTTAGCTAGGAACAGTTAGCTAGGATTTTGTTAGCGTGGATTCTTAACAAAATTTCTCATAGTTAATTTGTTTGTTTCTAACAAATTTTATTTTGTCAAATGTTTTCTTCATTATGCCACTTGTTGGATTCTGATAAATCAAAATCCCAATATGAAATTGGATGAATATGGTTATTCTGTGGTGAACGGATTTGTATATCGATGGATGTAAGTAAGATAGTATATGACTGTTGAAACAGATTCGAAGAACGGTCAATGTAACTTATTAATGTGAAATTTAAATATTCCTCGGGTATTACCTACCCGTTAAAATATTTTCACCATTAACAGTTTGTACAAGAGAATTTTTAATTACAATCTTTATGAAAACATATATACATATATATTTTCTTCTGATGTATTCATGAATTTAATGAGTTAATATGATATTAAACTCATTTGCTTTTCGGTTGGAACTAGAATAAATAATCTCTATAACTTTAGAGATTACATATTCGCCATTTCGAACGAAGATAAATGAGGTAGAACGGTACGTAGAACGAAGATCATACTCAAAGTACAGATGATGATATTGAAGCATGGATTGTTGATGGTACTGGTGCTGTTATTGATGGTACTGTTGGTGCCGGTGATGTTGCTGAAGCTGGTACATTTTCCACCATATTCTCCGAATTGATTATTCGAGCGCGAAGTTCGTTGATTTATTACTCCAGGATGATTGTCGGTCGGAACGAGCGGATGAATAAGGTTCAGAATTGTGGATAGAATATAATCTTGTCGAGTTACCCTGGAAATGAGACTGTAAATGGTGTCTCGAACAGGTTCGCCGGTAAACGCTTCAGGTTCATTGTCAAGAGGTGAATTCGGTTGGTGGAAGGGATTGCCTTCTGCGCATTTCCATTAATTAAGTCGACTACGAATCCATCAGATGAATTGATAATGGCTGATTGGTTGATTTATGCCGATGACACTATTTTCGGAGCTTAGGTGAACATCTATGTCGGAATAGCTGTCGGAATAACTATCGGAATAGCTATCGGAATCTGAGGGACTCGAACTGGTTTAGGGATTCATCCCGTACGATCAGATGAAGGATTTTCGATAAGAAATAGATTATAGGATATAGATTAGTACCCTGCAGTACATAATTTACATATGCATATATAATACTAAAATCTCATAAGTTACGGAGGAATCTACGGAAGCTGTCAGACAAAGTCTACAGTAACAAATATGCAAGATATGAATTAGTGGATACGTTAAGATATGAATGTTGTCTATACACTATTCATGCAATCATTGCAGTAAGATGTGTCTAGACTAAGAATGATAAGAAGATAATTTTCGACACAAAATGATAAGCAAAACTTTTTGACATGCAGACACGGTCGAAGTCCAGACTTACTAATGCATCCTAACGATTTATCAGTTAGACATACTAATGCAGACCTGGTTCGCTAAGACCACCGCTCTGATACCAACTGAAAGGACCCGTCCTAATCCATCCGGACGAAGTCCATATCGATTATAAACGATTCACAACAGTTGATTACATCGCGAGGTACTTGACCTCTATATGATACATTTTACAAACATTGCATTCGTTTTGAAAAGACAATCTTTCATTACATCTAAAGTTGATAGACATGCATACCATTTCATAATATATTCAACTATAATTGACTTAATAAAGATCTTGATAAACTCAACGACTCGAATGCAACGTCTTTTGAAATATGTCATGAATGACTCCAAGTAATATCTTTTAAATGATCAAATGCACAGCGGAAGATTTCTTTCGTACCTGAGAATAAACATGTTTTAAAGTGTCAACCAAAAGGTTGGTGAGTTCATCAGTTTATCATAAATAATCATTTCATAAATTTAATAGACCACAAGATTTCATATTTCCAATTCTCATAAACATACGTCCCATGCATAGAGACAAAAATCATTCATATGGATTGAACACCTGGTAACCGACATTCACAATATGTATATAAGAATATCCCCATCATTCCGGGATCCTCCTTCGGACATGATATAAATTTCGAAGTACTAAAGCATCCGGTACTTTGGATGGGGCATGTTGGGCCCGATAGATCTATCTTTAGAGTTCGCGTCAATTAGGGTTTCTGTTCCCTAATTCTTAGATTACCAGACTATATAAAAAGGGCATATTCGATTAGATAATCCAACCATAGAATGTAGTTTCGATCACTTGTGTCCATTTCGTAAAACATTTATAAAAGCAGCGCATGCATTCTCAGTCCCAAAAATATATATTGCGAAAGTATTTAAAAAGGGAGTAATGAAAACTCACGCATATAAATATTGTAAAACAGTTAATAAAGCATTTGCATGTATTCTCAGTCCAAAAATGTAAAGAGTAAAAAGGGAGCAAATGAAACTCACGCATATAAATATTGTAAAACAGTTAATAAAGCATTTGCATGTATTCTCAGCCCAAAAATGTAATGAGTAAAAAGGGAGCAAATGAACTCACGCATACTGTATTTTGTAGTAAAAATACATGTGACGATATTGAACAACTGAACAATGCAGGGTTGACCTCGGATACACGAACCTTAAAAGCTTTTTCTAAAAAAAATGCCCCAGACAGGGCTCGAACCCAAGACCTCTCGTATAATGAACACACCCTTAAACCATTCGTCTGCCCTTTGCTTTTCTGTTTTTAATTACCCCATAATACTCTTATAACCCGTATCTGTTTCTTCATTATATGATCATCATCCTAATTACAATTGGGTTTCGGCCCAATATTCTAAATGGTTTACGGCCCAATTAGCAAGACCCAATTTATTTGATCAAGTGGATTAAATGAGTCCAATATCGTAACAAAATTCGATTGAATAGGTCTGGGTGTTGGATTTCGATCAGGCACGTTCCAAATAGGTTTATTTCATCAATCTCGCTCATCATATCATCATCATCATCATCATATATCTAGTCCATCATAAATCCCATCATTTGTTATCAACAATTCAGGATTTTATGTATCATCTTCTTAATCATCCATTATCTTAATCACTAACACCATCATCTAGACACTGTCATCATCAAAATTTTATACTTATTATCATGGGTTCATCATATCAACTTCATCGCCATTTTCTCTACTACACAACATCATCATCATTTTCGGATCAATAATCCTCATCGTTAAACGTCATCAACCTACACTTCATCACTAATTCATATCCTAATCATTTATCTTCCTAATTATTAAACATTGGGTGCGTGATAAGTTTTGACCCAACAAAACCTTGCAAAGCAGCCTATATCAGAAACTGAAACAAGGTCCACACCTTAGAACTTAAGATTCGTAATATAAAATAGGAGCCATCATTATCTAACTTTCTTTATTGTCATCTCATATAATTACCATCATTATTCTATTGTATCATCTCCCATCATCAATATAATAATCATCATCATGTATAAAAAAATATATGACCAACTTTATTCCTTATTTTGGTCGGCCATCTCCTTGCAACTAGTACCACTTGTATCATTTGTCATGGAATCTAATAAAGTGGTGCATTATAATATCCAATACCTCCCACCACTAATGCAATATTATCGAAAGAAAAAAATAATTTAGTGGGGCTGTCCAGCTAGATGTGCACGGCAATACTATAAAGAGAGTATGGATGCTTCGGTCACAGCAGTAGGAGCAAAAAGAAAAATAAAATAATACCGCAGCAACAGTGACGAAAAGTGCAGACTGTTTTGGTGGTTTTGGAGTGATCTCGGACAGAAAATAGAAGAAAATAATTAAACGTGCCGAAGTCTTTTACCTTAACATGAGGAATGTTTGAGTATGGCTGTCGGAACAGGCACCCATTTGCAGCAGCAAAACAGTAGTAATACAGTGGGTTTGGAAATGGTTTGAGGATAGAGGATGGTGTTCGTGAAGTGATGTGTGTTTGTGGATGGTGGTTCGAAAGTGGTGTGCAAGGTTTGTGATTGAAGGTGATGGGTTGTGATGTCATGGTGGTTGTTATGGTTGATCACGACAGAGAAGAAAAAGGAATTAGATTCGAAGGTTGAGATTGTAGCATAGTCGTGTGATGGTGGAGGTTGTGTTATTCTCGATCCATAAGTAAAGCAGAAAAAAAAATGATCGTAAGGTTTGATGAAAGGGAGATGGTGATGGTTATACCAAGGTGGAGGTTTGAAATGTCCCGTTCTTATTGATTAAAAACGTTCCATATTAATTGATTTCGTTGCGAGGTTTTGACCTCTATATGAGACGTTTTTCAAAGACTGCATTCATTTTTAAAACAAACCATAACCTTTATTTCATAGATAAAGATTTTAAAAAGCTTTAAGTAGATTATCAAATAATGATAATCTAAAATATCCTGTTTACACACGACCATTACATAATGGTTTACAATACAAATATGTTACAACAAAATAAGTTTCTTGAATGCAGTTTTTACACAATATCATACAAGCATGGACTCCAAATCTCGTCCTTATTTAAGTATGCGACTGCGGAAGCTCTTAATAATCACCTGAGAATAAACATGCTTAAAACGTCAACAAAAATGTTGGTGAGTTATAGGTTTAACCTATATATATCAAATCATAATAATAGACCACAAGATTTCATATTTCAATACACATCCCATACATAGAGATAAAAATCATTCATATGGTGAACACCTGGTAATCGACATTAACAAGATGCATATATAAGAATATCCCCATCATTCCGGGACACCCTTCGGATATGATATAAATTTCGAAGTACTAAAGCATCCGGTACTTTGGATGGGGTTTGTTAGGCCCAATAGATCTATCTTTAGGATTCGCGTCAATTAGGGTGTCTGTTCCCTAATTCTTAGATTACCAGACTTAATAAAAAAGGGCATATTCGATTTCGATAATTCAACCATAGAATGTAGTTTCACGTACTTGTGTCTATTTTGTAAATCATTTATAAAACCTGCATGTATTCTCATCCCAAAAATATTAGATTTTAAAAGTGGGACTATAACTCACTTTCACAGATTTTTACTTCGTCGGGAAGTAAGACTTGGCCACTGGTTGATTCACGAACCTATAACAATATATACATATATATCAAAGTATGTTCAAAATATATTTACAACACTTTTAATATATTTTGATGTTTTAAGTTTATTAAGTCAGCTGTCCTCGTTAGTAACCTACAACTAGTTGTCCACAGTTAGATGTACATAAATAAATCGATAAATATTATCTTGAATCAATCCACGACCCAGTGTATACGTATCTCAGTATTGATCACAACTCAAACTATATATATTTTGGAATCAACCTCAACCCTGTATAGCTAACTCCAACATTCACATATAGAGTGTCTATGGTTGTTCCGAAATATATATAGATGTGTCGACATGATAGGTCGAAACATTGTATACGTGTCTATGGTATCTCAAGATTACATAATATACAATACAAGTTAATTAAGTTATGGTTGGAATAGATTTGTTACCAATTTTCACGTAGCTAAAATGAGAAAAATTATCCAATCTTGTTTTACCCATAACTTCTTCATTTTAAATCCGTTTTGAGTGAATCAAATTGCTATGGTTTCATATTGAACTCTATTTTATGAATCTAAACAGAAAAAGTATAGGTTTATAGTCGGAAAAATAAGTTACAAGTCGTTTTTGTAAAGGTAGTCATTTCAGTCGAAAGAATGACGTCTAGATAACCATTTTAGAAAACATACTTCCACTTTGAGTTTAACCATAATTTTTGGATATAGTTTCATGTTCATAATAAAAATCATTTTCCCAGAATAACAACTTTTAAATGAAAGTTTATCATAGTTTTTAATTAACTAACCCAAAACAGCCCGCGGTGTTACTACGACGGCGTAAATCCGGTTTTACGGTGTTTTTCGTGTTTCCAAGTTTTAAATCATTAAGTTAGCATATCATATAGATATAGAACATGTGTTTAGTTGCTTTTAAAAGTCAAGTTAGAAGGATTAACTTTTGTTTGCGAACAAGTTTAGAATTAACTAAACTATGTTCTAGTGATTACAAGTTTAAACCTTCGAATAAGATAGCTTTATATGTATGAATCGAATAATGTTATGAACATCATTACTACCTTAAGTTCCTTGAATAAACCTACTGGAAAAGTGAAAAATGGATCTAGCTTCAACGGATCTTTGGATGGCTCGAAGTTCTTGAAGCAGAATCATGACACGAAAACAAGTTCAAGTAAGATCATCGCTTGAAATAAGATTGTTATAGTTATAGAAATTGAACCAAAGTTTAAATATGATTATTACCTTGTATTATAATGATAACCTACTGTAAGAAACAAAGATTTCTTGAGGTTGGATGATCACCTTACAAGATTGGAAGTGAGCTAGCAAACTTGAAAGTATTCTTGATTTTATGTAACTAGAACTTGTAGAATTTATGAAGAATACTTAGAACTTGAAGATAGAACTTGAGAGAGATCAATTAGATGAAGAAAATTGAAGAATGAAAGTGTTTGTAGGTGTTTTTGGTCGTTGGTGTATGGATTAGATATAAAGGATATGTAATTTTGTTTTCATGTAAATAAGTCATGAATGATTACTCATATTTTTGTAATTTTATGAGATATTTCATGCTAGTTGCCAAATGATGGTTCCCACATGTGTTAGGTGACTCACATGGGCTGCTAAGAGCTGATCATTGGAGTGTATATACCAATAGTACATACATCTAAAAGTTGTGTATTGTACGAGTACGAATACGGGTGCATACGAGTAGAATTGTTGATGAAACTGAACGAGGATGTAATTGTAAGCATTTTTGTTAAGTAGAAGTATTTTGATAAGTGTATTGAAGTCTTTCAAAAGTGTATAAATACATATTAAAACACTACATGTATATACATTTTAACTGAGTCGTTAAGTCATCGTTAGTCGTTACATGTAAATGTTGTTTTGAAACCTTTAGGTTAACGATCTTGTTGAATGTTGTTAACCCATTGTTTATTATAACAAATGAGATGTTAAATTGTTATATTATCATGATATTATGATATATAATATATCTTAGTATGATATATATACAGTTAAATGTCGTTACAACGATAATCGTTACATATATGTCTCGTTTCGAAATCATTAAGTTAGTAGTCTTATTTTTACATATGTATTTCATTGTTAATACACTTAATAATATATTTACTTATCATTTAACATAATTAACCAAGTGTATCAATATCTTAATATGATTCATATGTACCTAGTAAGACGTTGTTATAACGATAATCGTTATATATATCGTTTTCGAGTTTCTTAAATTAATAGTCTCATTTTTATGTATATAACTCATTGTTAAAATACCTAATGAGATACATACTTATAATAAAATCATGTTAACTATATATATAACCATATATATGTCATCGTATAGTTTTTACAAGTTTTAACGTTCGTGAATCACCGGTCAACTTGGGTGGTCAATTGTCTATATGAAACCTATTTCAATTAATCAAGTCTTAACAAGTTTGATTGCTTAACATGTTGGAAACACTTAATCATGTAAATAACAATTTCATTTAATATATATATAAACATGGAAAAGTTCGGGTCACTACAGTACCTACCCGTTAAATAAATTTCGTCCCGAAATTTTAAGCAGTTGGAGGTGTTGACGTATCTTCTGGAAATAAATGCGGGTATTTCTTCTTCATCTGATCTTCATGCTCCCAGGTGAACTCGGGTCCTCTACGAGCATTCCATCGAACCTTAACAATTGGTATCTTGTTTTGCTTAAGTCTTTTAACCTCACGATCCATTATTTCGACGGGTTCTTCGATGAATTGGAGTTTTTCGTTGATTTGGATTTCATCTAACGGAATAGTGAGATCTTCTTTAGCAAAACATTTCTTCAAATTCGAGACGTGGAAAGTGTTATGTACAGCCGCGAGTTGTTGAGGTAACTCAAGTCGGTAAGCTACTGGTCCGACACGATCAATAATCTTGAATGGTCCAATATACCTTGGATTTAATTTCCCTCGTTTACCAAATCGAACAACGCCTTTCCAAGGTGCAACTTTAAGCATGACCATCTCTCCAATTTCAAATTCTATATCTTTTCTTTTAATGTCAGCGTAGCTCTTTTGTCGACTTTGGGCGGTTTTCAACCGTTGTTGAATTTGGATGATCTTCTCGGTAGTTTCTTGTATAATCTCCGGACCCGTAATCTGTCTATCCCCCACTTCACTCCAACAAATTGGAGACCTGCACTTTCTACCATAAAGTGCTTCAAACGGCTCCATCTCAATGCTTGAATGGTAGCTGTTGTTGTAGGAAAATTCTGCTAACGGTAGATGTCAATCCCAACTGTTTCCGAAATCAATAACACATGCTCGTAGCATGTCTTCAAGCGTTTGTATCGTCCTTTCGCTCTGCCCATCAGTTTGTGGATGATAGGCAGTACTCATGTCTAAACGAGTTCCTAATGCTTGCTGTAATGTCTGCCAGAATCTTGAAATAAATCTGCCATCCCTATCAGAGATAATAGAGATTGGTATTCCATGTCTGGAGACGACTTCCTTCAAATACAGTCGTGCTAACTTCTCCATCTTGTCATCTTCTCTTATTGGCAGGAAGTGTGCTGATTTGGTGAGACGATCAACTATTACCCAAATAGTATCAAAACCACTTGCAGTCCTTGGCAATTTAGTGATGAAATCCATGGTAATGTTTTCCCATTTCCATTCCGGGATTTCGGGTTGTTGAAGTAGACCTGATGGTTTCTGATGCTCAGCTTTGACCTTAGAACACGTCAAACATTCTCCTACGTATTTAGCAACATCGGCTTTCATACCCGGCCACCAAAAATGTTTCTTGAGATCCTTGTACATCTTCCCCGTTCCAGGATGTATTGAGTATCTGGTTTTATGAGCTTCTCTAAGTACCATTTCTCTCATATCTCCAAATTTTGGTACCCAAATCCTTTCAGCCCTATACCGGGTTCCGTCTTCCCGAATATTAACATGCTTCTCCGATCCTTTGGGTATTTCATCCTTTAAATTTCCCTCTTTTAAAACTCCTTGTTGCGCCTCCTTTATTTGAGTAGTAAGGTTATTATGAATCATTATATTCATAGATTTTACTCGAATGGGTTCTCTGTCCTTCCTGCTCAAGGCATCGGCTACCACATTTGCCTTCCCCGGGTGGTAACGAATCTCAAAGTCGTAATCATTCAATAATTCAATCCACCTACGCTGCCTCATATTCAGTTGTTTCTGATTAAATATGTGTTGAAGACTTTTGTGGTCGGTATATATAATACTTTTGACCCCATATAAGTAGTGCCTCCAAGTCTTTAATGCAAAAACAACCTCGCCTAATTCCAAATCATGCGTTGTATAATTTTGTTCGTGAATCTTCAATTGTCTAGACGCATAAGCAATCACCTTCGTTCGTTACATTAATACACAACCGAGACCTTGCTTTGATGCATCACAATAAATCACAAAATCATCATTCCCTTCAGGCAATGACAATATAGGTGCCGTAGTTAGCTTTTTCTTCAATAACTGAAACGATTTCTCTTGTTCATCATTCCATTCAAATTTCTTCCCTTTATGCGTTAATGCAGTCAAGGGTTTTGCTATTCTGGAAAAGTCTTGGATGAACCTTCTGTAGTAACCAGCTAGTCCTAAAAACTGGCGTATGTGTTTCGGAGTTTTCGGGGTTTCCCACTTTTCAACAGTTTCTATCTTTGCCGGATCCACCTTAATACCTTCTTTGTTCACTATGTGACTGAGGAATTGAACTTCTTCCAACCAAAATGCACACTTTGAAAACTTAGCGTACAATTCTTCCTTCCTCAATACTTCTAACACCTTTCTCAAATGTTCACCGTGTTCTTGGTCATTCTTTGAGTAAATAAGTATGTCATCAATGAAAACAATGATAAACTTGTCAAGGTATGGTCCACACACTCGGTTCATAAGGTCCATGAACACAGTTGGTGCATTAGTTAAACCAAACGGCATGACCATAAACTCGTAATGACCGTAACGTGTTCTGAAAGCAGTCTTTGGAATATCATCTTCTTTCACCCGCATTTGATGATACCCGGAACGTAAGTCAATCTTTGAATAAACAGACGAGCCTTGTAGTTGATCAAATAAGTCATCGATTCTCGGTAGTGGGTAGCGGTTCTTGATGGTAAGTTTGTTCAACTCTCGGTAGTCGATACACAACCTGAATGTACCATCTTTCTTCTTGACAAACAGAACAGGAGCTCCCCACGGTGATGTGCTTGGTCGAATGAAACCACGCTCTAAAAGTTCTTGTAATTGGCTTTGCAGTTCTTTCATCTCGCTGGGTGCGAGTCTGTAAGGAGCACGAGCTATTGGTGCAGCTCCTGGTACAAGATCTATTTGAAATTCAACGGATCGATGTGGGGGTAATCCCGGTAATTCTTTCAGAAATACATCGGGAAATTCTTTTGCAATGGGAACATCATTGATGCTCTTTTCTTCAGTTTGTACTTTCTCGACGTGTGCTAGAACAGCATAGCAACCTTTTCTTATTAGTTTTTGTGCCTTCAAATTACTAATAAGATGTAGCTTCGTGTTGCCCTTTTCTCCGTACACCATTAAGGGTTCTCCTTCTTCTCGTACAATGCGAATTGCATTTTTATAACATACGATCTCTGCTTTCACCTTCTTCAGCCAGTCCATGCCAACTATTACATCAAAACTCCCTAACTCTACTGGTATCAAATCAATCTTAAATATTTCGCTACCCAGTTTAATTTCTCGATTTCGGCATATATTATGTGCTGAAATTAATTTACCGTTTGCTAATTCGAGTAAAAATTTACTATCCAACGGCGTCAATGGACAACTTAATTTAGCACAAAAATCTCTACTCATATAGCTTCTATCCGCACCCGAATCAAATAAAACTTAAGCAGATTTATTGTCAATAAGAAAAGTACCCGTAACAAGCTCCGGGTCTTCCTGTGCCTCTGCCGCATTAATATTGAAAACTCTTCCGTGGCCTAGTCCATTCGTGTTCTCCTGGTTTGGGTAATTTCTAATAATGTGGCCCAGTTTTCCACATTTATAACAAACTACATTGGCATAACTTGCTCCGACACTACTTGCTCCGCCATTACTCGTTTCGACACCATTTGTTCCTTTCGTTCTGTTAACCCCTGGTCCGTAGACCTCACACTTCGCCGCGCTATGACCATTTCTTTTACACTTGTTGCAAAATTTGGTGCAGAACCCCGAGTGATATTTTTCACACCTTTGGCATAGCTGCTTCTGATTGTTGTTGTTGTTGCGGTTGTTATTGTTGTTGGGATGATTGTTGTTGTTGTTGTTGTTGTTGTTGTTGTTGTTGTTGTTGGGCCGTTTGTTGTAGTTGCGATTGATGTTGCGATTGTTGGGATAATTGTTGCGATTATTATTGTAATTGCTGTTGTTGTTGTATTGGTGATTCTTATCACCGTTTTCCTCCCACTTTCTTTTGACTTGCTTCACATTGGCCTCTTCAGCCGTCTGTTCTTTAATTCTTTCCTCAATCTGGTTCACTAGTTTGTAAGCCATTCTACATGCCTGTTGTATGGAGGCAGGCTCGTGTGAACTTATATCTTCTTGGATTCTTTCCGGTAATCCTTTCACAAACGCGTCGATCTTCTCTTCCTTATCTTCGAACGCTCCCGGACACAATAGGCACAATTCTGTGAATCGTCTTTCGTACGTGGTAATATCAAATCCTTGGGTTCGTAACCCTCTAAGTTCTGTCTTGAGCTTATTGACCTCGGTTCTGGGACGGTACTTCTCGTTCATCAAGTGCTTGAATGCTGACCACGGTAGTGCGTACGCATCGTCTTGTCCCACTTGCTCTAGATAGGTATTCCACCATGTTAACGCAGAACCTGTGAAGGTATGCGTAGCGTACTTCACTTTGTCCTCTTCAGTACACTTACTTATGTCAAACACCGATTCGACCTTCTCGGTCCACCGTTTCGACCTTCTCGGTCCACCGTTTCAATCCGATCGGTCCTTCGGTTCCATCAAATTCCAAAGGTTTGCAGGCAGTGAATTCTTTGTAGGTGCATCCTACACGATTTCCTGTACTGCTAGATCCAAGGTTATTGTTGGTATGTAGCGCAGCCTGTACTGCAGCTATGTTTGAAGCTAGAAAAGTACGAAATTCCTCTTCATTCATATTCACGGTGTGTCGAGTAGTCGGTGCCATTTCCTTCAAAATAGTCAAATGGAACAAGTTAATCATACAGAATATTAAGAGTAGTTAATAGTATTTCGTAGCATAATATGAACTCATTTATAAAAGCTTTTTCTTCATATTAGCGTTTTATAAGTTTAAATTTGGGTAGTACCTACCCGTTAAGTTCATACTTAGTAGCTAATATACAATTCAACTACTACAATTCTATATGAAAAACTGATTATAATAATATTTCGCGTTCAAACTTTTATACAATATTTTACAAACTTACAATACCGCTTATTTTACATAAAGCATGAAATATAGCACACAATAACTTTGATACAAGATAGTTGTGAAGATAATTCTAGCTAGTACACAAGTCGTTCAGCAAAGGCAATAAAGACACGTAATTCATACGTCCAGAAACAAGTCATGCATTCTGGTTTTACTAGGACTACTTCCCATCCTTGGTCTTGTGGAACATAACCGTTATGGCCATTGATAAGACAGCGTGTTGTAACATCGTCAAAGGGACGAGGGTTACGTAATGACCAACAGTCTCGTAATAACCTAAAAACCTCATTTCTTACCCCAATTACCGACTCCGTCACTTGTGGGAACGTTTTGTTTAATAGTTGTTGCCCGATGTTCTTATTCTCACTTTGGTGAGAAGCGAACATTACTAATCCGTAAGCATAACATGCTTCTTTATGTTGCATGTTAGCCGCTTTTTTCTAAATCACGAAGTCCAATATTCGGATATATTGAGTCAAAATAATTTCTTAACCCATTGCGTAAAATAGCATTTGGGTTCCCCGCAATATATGCGTCAAAGTAAACACATCGTAACTTATGGATTTCCCAATGTGATATCCCCCATCTTTTGAACGAAATCCTTTTATAAACTAAGGCATTCTTGGAACGTTCTTCGAATGTCTTACAAACTGATCTCGCCTTAAATAGTTGTGCCGAAGAATTCTGACCGACTCTAGACAAGATTTCATCAATCATGTCTCCGGGTAGGTCTCTTAAAATATTGGGTTGTCTATCCATTTTGTGTTTTTATACTGTAAAATAGACAAGAGTTAGATTCATAAAAAAAAATACTTATTAATACAAGCAATTTTTACATATATCATAAAGCATAAGCACACTATATTACTTATATTACACCACACGAATACAACTATCTTATTCCGACTCGCTTGTTTCTTCTTCTTCGGTTTTGGTTCGTTTTGCCAAGTTTCTAGGGATATATGATGTTCCCCTAATACGAGCCGTCGTTATCCACATTGGTTTAGAAAAACCTGGTGGTTTAGAGGTTCCCGGGTCATTGTTACAACTTAAAGACTTCGGGGGTTGACGATACATATAAAGTTCATCGGGGTTAGAATTAGATTTCTCTATTTTTATGCCCTTTTCCTTATTATTTTCTTTTGCCTTTTTAAATTCAGTTTTGGTACTTTCTATAACATCATCGGAATTCTCGTCGGAATCCGATTCATCGGAGAATTGGTAATCCTCCCAATATTTTGCTTCCTTGGCGGAAACACCATTGACCATAATTAACCTTGGTCGGTTGGTTGAGGATTTTCTTTTACTTAACCGTTTTATTATTTCCCCCACCGGTTCTATTTCCTCCTCTGGTTCCTCCTCTTCCGGTTCTGATTCTTCTTCCGGTTCTGATTCTTCTTCCGGTTCTTCTTCGGGAACTTGTGAATCAGTCCAATATATATTCGACTCTTCGTTATTATTAGGTGAGTCAATGGGATTTGTGCTAGAGGTAGACATCTATCACACAATATCAAACATGTTAAGAGATTAATATATCACACAATATATACATGTTAATAATATATAGTTTCCAACAAAAATGTTAAGCAATCATTTTTAAAGAAAACACGGTCGAAGTCCAGACTCACTAATGCATCCTAACAAACTCGATAAGATACACTAATGCAAATTTCTTGTTCTCTAAGACCAACGCTCGGATACCAACTGAAATGTCCCGTTCTTATTGATTAAAAACGTTCCATATTAATTGATTTCGTTGTGAGGTTTTGACCTCTATATGAGACGTTTTTCAAAGACTGCATTCATTTTTAAAACAAACCATAACCTTTATTTCATAGATAAAGGTTTTAAAAAGCTTTACGTAGATTATCAAATAATGATAATCTAAAATATCCTGTTTACACACGACCATTACATAATGGTTTACAATACAAATATGTTACAACAAAATAAGTTTCTTGAATGCAGTTTTTACACAATATCATACAAGCATGGACTCCAAATCTCGTCCTTATTTAAGTATGCGACTGTGGAAGCTCTTAATAATCACCTGAGAATAAACATGCTTAAAACGTCAACAAAAATGTTGGTGAGTTATAGGTTTAACCTATATATATCAAATCATAATAATAGACCACAAGATTTCATATTTCAATACACATCCCATACATAGAGATAAAAATCATTCATATGGTGAACACCTGGTAATCGACATTAACAAGATGCATATATAAGAATATCCCCATCATTCCGGGACACCCTTCGGATATGATATAAATTTCGAAGTACTAAAGCATCCAGTACTTTGGATGGGGTTTGTTAGGCCCAATAGATCTATCTTTAGGATTCGCGTCAATTAGGGTGTCTGTTCCCTAATTCTTAGATTACCAGACTTAATAAAAAAGGGCATATTCGATTTCGATAATTCAACCATAGAATGTAGTTTCACGTACTTGTGTCTATTTTGTAAATAATTTATAAAACCTGCATGTATTCTCATCCCAAAAATATTAGATTTTAAAAGTGGGACTATAACTCACTTTCACAGATTTTTACTTCGTCGGGAAGTAAGACTTGGCCACTGGTTGATTCACGAACCTATAACAATATATACATATATATCAAAGTATGTTCAAAATATATTTACAACACTTTTAATATATTTTGATGTTTTAAGTTTATTAAGTCAGCTGTCCTCGTTAGTAACCTACAACTAGTTGTCCACAGTTAGATGTACAGAAATAAATCGATAAATATTATCTTGAATCAATCCACGACCCAGTGTATACGTATCTCAGTATTGATCACAACTCAAACTATATATATTTTGGAATCAACCTCAACCCTGTATAGCTAACTCCAACATTCACATATAGAGTGTCTATGGTTGTTCCGAAATATATATAGATGTGTCGACATGATAGGTCGAAACATTGTATACGTGTCTATGGTATCTCAAGATTACATAATATACAATACAAGTTAATTAAGTTATGGTTGGAATAGATTTGTTACCAATTTTCACGTAGCTAAAATGAGAAAAATTATCCAATCTTGTTTTACCCATAACTTCTTCATTTTAAATCCGTTTTGAGTGAATCAAATTGCTATGGTTTCATATTGAACTCTATTTTATGAATCTAAACAGAAAAATTATAGGTTTATAGTCGGAAAAATAAGTTACAAGTCGTTTTTGTAAAGGTAGTCATTTCAGTCGAAAGAACGACGTCTAGATGACCATTTTAGAAAACATACTTCCACTTTGAGTTTAACCATAATTTTTGGATATAGTTTCATGTTCATAATAAAAATCATTTTCCCAGAATAACAACTTTTAAATCAAAGTTTATCATAGTTTTTAATTAACTAACCCAAAACAGCCCGCGGTGTTACTACGACGGCGTAAATCCGGTTTTACGGTGTTTTTCGTGTTTCCAGGTTTTAAATCATTAAGTTAGCATATCATATAGATATAGAACATGTGTTTAGTTGATTTTAAAAGTCAAGTTAGAAGGATTAACTTTTGTTTGCGAACAAGTTTAGAATTAACTAAACTATGTTCTAGTGATTACAAGTTTAAACCTTCGAATAAGATAGCTTTATATGTATGAATCGAATAATGTTATGAACATCATTACTACCTTAAGTTCCTTGGATAAACCTACTGGAAAAGTGAAAAATGGATCTAGCTTCAACTGATCTTTGGATGGCTCGAAGTTCTTGAAGTAGAATCAAGACACGAAAACAAGTTCAAGTAAGATCATCGCTTGAAATAAGATTGTTATAGTTATAGAAATTGAACCAAAGTTTGAATATGATTATTACCTTGTATTATAATGATAACCTACTGTAAGAAACAAAGATTTCTTGAGGTTGGATGATCACCTTACAAGATTGGAAGTGAGCTAGCAAACTTGAAAGTATTCTTGATTTTATGTAACTAGAACTTGTAGAATTTATGAAAAACACTTAGAACTTGAAGATAGAACTTGAGAGAGATCAATTAGATGAAGAAAATTGAAGAATGAAAGTGTTTGTAGGTGTTTTTGGTCGTTGGTGTATGGATTAGATATAAAGGATATGTAATTTTGTTTTCATGTAAATAAGTCATGAATGATTACTCATATTTTTGTAATTTTATGAGATATTTCATGCTAGTTGCCAAATGATGGTTCCCACATGTGTTACGTGACTCACATGGGCTGCTAAGAGCTGATCATTGGAGTGTATATACCAATAGTACATACATCTAAAAGCTGTGTATTGTACGAGTACGAATACGGGTGCATACGAGTAGAATTGTTGATGAAACTGAACGAGGATGTAATTGTAAGCATTTTTGTTAAGTAGAAGTATTTTGATAAGTGTATTGAAGTCTTTCAAAAGTGTATAAATACATATTAAAACACTACATGTATATACATTTTAACTGAGTCGTTAAGTCATCGTTAGTCGTTACATGTAAGTGTTGTTTTGAAACCTTTAGGTTAACGATCTTGTTGAATGTTGTTAACCCATTGTTTATTATAACAAATGAGATGTTAAATTGTTATATTATCATGATATTATGATATATAATATATCTTAGTATGATATATATACAGTTAAATGTCGTTACAACGATAATCGTTACATATATGTCTCGTTTCGAAATCATTAAGTTAGTAGTCTTATTTTTACATATGTATTTCATTGTTAATACACTTAATAATATATTTACTTATCATTTAACATAATTAACCAAGTGTATCAATATCTTAATATGATTCATATGTACCTAGTAAGACGTTGTTATAACGATAATCGTTATATATATCGTTTTCGAGTTTCTTAAATTAATAGTCTCATTTTTATGTATATAACTCATTGTTAAAATACCTAATGAGATACATACTTATAATAAAATCATGTTAACTATATATATAACCATATATATGTCATCGTATAGTTTTTACAAGTTTTAACGTTCGTGAATCACCGGTCAACTTGGGTGGTCAATTGTCTATATGAAACCTATTTCAATTAATCAAGTCTTAACAAGTTTGATTGCTTAACATGTTGGAAACACTTAATCATGTAAATAACAATTTCATTTAATATATATATAAACATGGAAAAGTTCGGGTCACTACAAGGTTGACGGATCACAATTGCAGAGGGTGACGTATGGTGGCGGTTGTGGCCGGTGATAGAAGGAGGATGATTATGAGTGGAAGAAGAATGATGTTTATGTGTTTATGTTTTCTCCCCTCTTTAATTCGACTTGCAGCAGGGTTTTGTAAAGTGGAAATAATAGAATGATGCTGTACATGAATTGATTGATATTGGATTGTTGTGAGCTAGGATGTCGACGCCAGACAGGAATGAAATCGGGAAACAACAAAAAAAAATATAAAGTGATATCTTCAATTTCAACAGAATCGTACGGGTCTTGATTAATTTTTGTAATCAGATTCCAAAACTTACAATTCAAATACAGTTTGGAAAAGGATGTGAAACTGAATTGTCAATAGATAAAAAAAATAAAAATTTTATGTAGATGATAACATATTCGTTTAATCTGTTTTTACTTTGAATATATAATAAACATTAATGATAATAATTAATATATATATTAATAATATTAATACTAATTAATAATAATAATAATTCTTAATGAAAATGGTAATAATAATATTTAATAATATTACTAATATTAATCATATAGTTAAAATTACAATTTTACTACTAGTGATAATGATATTAACAAATCAAATATAATAATTTCAGTGTTATAATTTTTAATGATATGGATATTAATATTAATAATGATAATAAATGTAATAATAATCACATAATAATTATAATTAAACTTGTAATTACTTTTAAATATATTTATATTACAATTTATATTTATATTATATACTATATGACTACATCTATTGAATATTGAATATTTATATATTTTATAAATACTTCAATATAGAAATCCTTTATATCATATAATTATATAGATTTATAATAATATCATATATCTATTTATATTTATTTATTTTTATAACAACTTAATTATTTTGTTTGTTATCTTATATTTTTAATTCTAATTGATGATTGTATACATTTTATTTATTATATATATATATTTATCATTAGTTACATATTGATTCGTGAATCGTCGGGAATAGTCAGAGGTCAAATGAATTCATGTAAACTGTTTCAAAGTTTTCGAGACTCAACATAACAGACTTTGCTTATCGTGTCGGTTTCAGCTGAAGATCAAGTTTAAATTTGGTCAGAAATTCTCGGGTCATCACATGTTATTTATTTTATTTTTAATTGCATATAATTTATAACATTATTTACATGTTTTGGTAAAAAAAATAAGCTAATAAACGGAAGTAAAAAGTAAAAAGTAAAAAGTAAGAAAAGAATACTTACTAGTAGTAATTCTTTAAAGAGAGAATGAGAGAAATTTTGGTGTGAGTTTGAATGAGAAATGAGGGGTATTTATACTTGAAAAAATTAGGTAAAATGAATAAAATAATTAAAAGAAAAAGATATATTTTAATTTTTAATGGGATTTTAAAATTCAAAAGTATTAAATGTTAGGTCATGGGATAATGCACAAAATAAAATAATAAAAGTAGTTTTTCCATTATAATTTTTAATTGAAAAGTATTTTTTTTAATTCATTTATTTTAAGGATTTTTTTATATAAATAAATAAATTGATTTAGTGCTTTTCCAAGAATATTTGTCAATATTTTTTTTATTTAATTAATAAATACAAATTTTGCATAAAAATAATAAATAATTCGGTATTTTGTATTTTTAATAATAATTATGATTTTAATTATTAAACTATAGTTTTAGTAAGTTTGTAAATATTATTACATTTATATATAATTGGATTTATTATATAGTTAAATATATAATACGTTAACTAAATAATAAAAGTGATACAAAGTTTATATACTTAGTTAAATTATGTCAAATTATATAAATTAATAATATATTATTTATTTAAGCGTACATTGTTGACTAAAAATTACTATTTGGTCAATATTTAATTGTATATAACAACCCTTAATACATATAGTCAGGCAGATAACCCTAGGGTTAATTCAGTAAATTTAAAAGTCGAAAAGTGAGGGTTGTTACAGGGATGGATTTATGCTCACACCAGTGGAGAAAATAGTGACCAACGAAGTGTAAATGAGTCACAAGAGGGCAGTCATGTGGGCGACGATAGTTCACAATTACCAACTTCGGTGGCATCCACAAATGAAAGTAATTCAAGCAACAACTCAGAGGGTAGACCCGCACGTAATCGGCAACCTCCTACATGGTTGCAAGATTATGTCAATGGAGAAGGGTTATCGGAAGAGGCGTGTTGCTTATTTGTGAAGAACCAACTTCATTTCAAGAAGCTAATACTGATGTGAAATGGCAGGAAGCAATGAACAATGAAATAAAGTCAATTATGAAGAACAAAACTTGGATGTTAACTACACTACCACAAGGAAAGAAACCCATAGGTTTGAAATGGGTATTTAAATTGAAGAATGATGCTCAAGGAAATATTTTGAAGTACAAAGCGAGATTGGTAGCAAAGGGTTATGTGCAACAAAAGGGTGTAGACTTTGAAGAAGTGTTTGCACCGGTAGCTCGACTTGAGATCATTCATTTGATTCTTGCACTAGCAGCCAGTGAGGGTTGGAATGTTCACCATTTGGATGTCAAATCAGCGTTTTTAAATGGTAATATAAAGGAGGAGTTATATGTATCTCAACCCACCAGTTTTGTTATTCCAGGAAAAGAGGATATGGTGTATAAATTAAACAAAGCTTTATATGGCCTTCGACAAGCACTAAGGGCATGGAATGCTCATCTAGATAAAGTTTTGAAGCAACTTGGTTTCACACGGTGCCCTCAAGAAATGGCAGTGTACACCAAAGGGAAAATGCATGAGTTGCTACTAGTAGGTGTATATGTGGACGAATTGATTGTGACCGGAGCAAAAAAGAATGATATCGAGACTTCCAAGAGGCAAATAAAGAAGGTTTTCGATATGAGCAACCTCGGGTTGCTATCCTTTTATCTTGGGTTAGAGGTGAAGCAAACAGATAATGGAATCACCTTAAACTAAGGTGGATATGCAAAGAAAATTTCGGAATCAGCGGGTATGGACGACTGCAATTCATCAAAGTATCCAATGGAGGCAAAGTTATACTTAACTAAAGATGAATAAGGTACACCTGTTGATGCTACTGAGTATAGGAGAATTATTGGAAGTCTTCTGTATTTGGTTCATACTAGACCCGATCTTGCTTACTCGGTAGGTGCTGCAAGTAGATTTATGCAGTCACCTAGACAAAGCCACTATGAAGTTGTCAAACAAATATTAAGGTATGTCAAAGGGTCAATTAATTACGGCTTGTTCATAGAAGAGGTGGAGACAGAAAGTTGCTCGGTTATAGTGATAGCAGCAATGGTATGGACCCTGTGGATCGTAGAGTGATAACTCCAAAATTATACAGTTTTTTGATAACATTTTGAGGAGTTATCTTAGTATTTTAGAGTCATTTTAATACCAAAACACACTAAAATGGGTAAAAATGGGGAAAATGTATTTCTAATGATTGTATCAAA
This sequence comes from Rutidosis leptorrhynchoides, assembly GCF_046630445.1. NCBI lineage: Eukaryota > Viridiplantae > Streptophyta > Magnoliopsida > Asterales > Asteraceae > Rutidosis > Rutidosis leptorrhynchoides. The sequence goes on from NC_092336.1 coordinate 606,250,862, forward strand.
GTTATGTATCAAACATGATCAAAAATAAAGAAAATTGCAGATCGGCTAAATGAAGCCGCCGGCATGGGTATTATGAAGCCGCCGGCTTAGAGTTAAATATGTCAGAATGTTCCAGAATCTTCATAAAATTGAAAGAACTTGTTGATCAAGTAAAAGATAAAGGAAGCCGCCGGCTTCATCCTGAAGCCGCCGACCTAATTTACACGGTTTCTCAACTTTTCGACCAAGTTAGAGTAAAAATGGAAATAAAATCAAAAAGATTTGGCTGATCTCTGAAGCCGTCGGCCTTCCCTGAAGCCTCTGGCTTAATTATGACGGTTAAAGATTTGAGCTTGCGGATTAAGTTAAACTAGCAAAAGGAGTCACCGATCCAAGGTAAGCCGCAGTCTTCCCAATGAAGCTGCCGGCTTGGTCACCGTCTCAGAATATTATAAATACAGGCCTCTGGTCACAGTTTTTATATGTATTAGTTTTCAGAATTCAATAATTCTGGTTAGGTCATTTTTTTAGGGTTTTCTCTAAACCCTTAGGTTAGATTTATTCATTGTAATCAAGAATCAAGTTTTTAATTCAAGTTCTTTTACATTTACCTTCTTTTTAAGGTATGATTCTATCCTTATCTTATTGTTTTACTTATTTTATTTACTGTATTCGTTTCTGTTCGTCTTCTGCTATGAACTAAACGTTCATAGTGGTTATGTGGACGAAAACTGAACTTCATATGGAATCAGATGAAGTCGCCGGCCTCACCTTCCAAGCCGCCGGCTTGGTTGGAATGAAGTCGCCGGCTTCGTGTTCTTCATCTGTACAGTTCCTGGTTCTTTTCCAGATCTGTATGGTTGAGTTTCTTTCGAATCTGTTTTGCTTAAGTACACTTGATTGCCATGCTTAATGATTAAATAACATGATTTTAGGATTTATTAGTACTTGATCCGATGATCTATTATTCGATTCATGCTACTTGTTTAGATCTAGTCCATCAAACTTGTTAAATTGAATTGCATGCAACTAAGTTAAAAAGCTTAATAGTGATAAACGTATTTGATTTGAATTACGCTTATATAATAGAATTTGATATTGTTAGACTTAATCAAAGAACCTTTGTTTGGATTTGTTTAGTTAATGATTACATGAGAACTTAGTAGTAATTGACTTTCAGCTAGTAACTTGAGTTGATCTACTTGGTGTTTAATAGCTTATATAATTTGTCAGTCTATTTGCATATTGATCCTCATCACATGATTAATGTGTATCATGTAATTGAATTGAACATGAAAAATTGAGATGTTAGTTATGCACATCACATATCTATCATATGATTTAAGTCCTACCTATTGAATGATATGCAACACTTAGTTTAACCTTTTAAGGGATAATAATTGGTCTATGATTGTTATTCTACTTTGTGTTAATATAAGTTATGAAACTTGCCTAATATGATTCCCGTATGAGTTGGTTGTCCATGTAATTGGTTTACTTTTATTTGTATTTATTTATTTTAAATCTTCATTTCCTTGTCTTACTTTATTGTTTTGTTTATCTTTAAAAGCATCTCTTTCCTAAGAGATAAGAATCTATCCTATAAAAGAATAAAAAATATATCTTTAAGTCTTTAATAAGAATTAATTAATAAGACAACTCTTATCCGCATTTAAGCTCTCTTGGGACGATAACCTAAATTACTACATCTGATCGGGTTTTGTTGCTCGTTAGGGTGTTAAAGTGTAATAATAAAGGTTTTATAAATTTAAAAGTTGAAGAATAAGCTAAGCACTATTGCACACACTTTCAACACATCATAGAGGAACAACAGGTACTGCATTTTATTTTTCTAGAAATTTGGTTACATGGAACTCAAGCAAGCAAAAGACAGTTACACTCTCATCATGTGAGGCTAAGTTTTATGGTTGTAGCCTCAGTAACATGTCAAGCATTGTGGTTATGAAGCTTATTGGTAGACTTAACGGGGCAAGAAGCTGAATGTGTGAAACTCTTGGTTGACAACAGGTCAGCAATGGAGTTAATGAAAAATTCGGTTTTTCATGGAAGAAGCAAGCATATTGATACTAAATACCATTTCATTGAGGAACGCATTGAGAATGGGTCGATATGTGTAGAACATGTAAGTGGAGCAGAACAAAGAGCTGATATATTGACCAAACCGCTTCCTAAAATAAAGTTCTTAAAGATGAGAGACCTGATGGGAGTTAACGACATTGGACTTGGATTGCAGAATTAAGGAGGAGAGTATTGGGCTAATTCTGATCCAGTCAAATGGGCTAAGTTTGATCCAGTAAAATAAGTTAAAGTTGTGTTGCATAAGGTTACCGAACTTTGTGGAACTCGTGGTTTTAGTAGACGTTGTGGATACACGTTCAAGTAGCTTAAAAATAGGACCCGAGTTTATCTATTTATGCAGTTTATTTTCATTCCTTCAAGCATTGTAATTTTTCGTTTTCCTCTTTGAAATACAATATCAGAAAATCGTCCCAAATTACTACTGTTCTTTCTTTGTTTTTTTTTTGGGTAAAGGGTTTTACCCGGTAAATATTATTAAAAAATAATAAAAGTAAAAAGGAAGAACAATGACCACAAGCGAACCTTGCGGCCTCACAAACAGCCTAGCTAGATCCTACAAATAGGACTCGCCAAACCAAGACCACCTACGACACACCTAAATCAGGACATTACAGCCATCCTGATTTCCAAAGGGGGTCGTTTTCTTAGAAGCATTTTTCTCCGCCATAAACGTGGCAGTTTCATTATCATCGGGTTCTATATCGCTTATCTCATCTACTAGATCATTAAATGTTCCAAACGAATTCTGAACCTTCACATGTTTATCCATACTTGTTCCCCGCTTCCGACGTCTTTTTATTTTCATTGTGGGTCACCTTCGGACGATAAACCATTTTTTTTTGTTGACCCACAACAAACTTTCCTTTGTTTGCCTGTTTCTGCACCGTCGTTGACACACCTTTACCTTTCTATTTAATCACCTCTTGAAAACCATCTGCATCTACCTGTTTTTGTTTAATTTCAACTTCCAACACTTTAGGTTGAACCTTTGGGCATTGGGTATCTATATGACCATAAACTTTACAGCACGAACACCATGGAGGTTTCCATTCATATTCCACATGCACCAAGTCAGTAGTTCGGCCATGACCGTCCAAAGAGGGAGTAGCAACCTTAATTTCATCCTTAAGATCAGATTCGACTGATACTTCTATCAATGCTCGGGCAAAATTAGGACGTCCCCATGCTTCAACACATATAGAACTCGTAAACGAGTCCGACATCATTGGCTTACCAACTTTAGAAGCAATAAGACTCAAACCATCATTCGTATACCCTACAAGGGGGATGTCATGCAATTTTACCCACACCGGGACCCTTGTTAAATCTCCTTTTGTTAAAGATATATCCGGTGACCACTTATTGAGAATTATGGGTATATTTTGCACCATCCATGGACCTTGCTCCAATACATCCATCAAGCCTTTTTCCGTAGTAAATTAAAAAAATAAGAAACCCTTCGAATTCATCATAACTTTTTCTATCCCAATTTTCTTCCAAACGTTCAAGGCATAGTTATGCACTACCGGAAATGCCACTCGTTTATCAATAAAGTAGCCATACAAGGTATTTGCATACTTGTTCGAAGCTTCTACTACAGATGCTAATGGTAGCAAAACATTTATATCATCATCTAATTTATCCTCTTGTTCTAGAAGTCTAAAGTGAACTTTGGATTTAGGGGGATCACCTCCAACAGCTTGCAAGTATGATCCACCCTTAACCCCCTCAATCGTGGCATTATCCTTCAATAAACTTGCTTGTTGATCTTTAGACTTCACTCTAGATTCATCATCCCTCTCAGAAAAAGAGGCTGGTTGAACACTCACAACATCATCCTTATTAGACAATATAGTATACCTATTAGTTTCCATTCCCATATCGACCTGCTCAGAATTTGTTTTTTGTTGCTCACAAGTCATCCGTTGTTGCAATGGACTGTCATCCTCCATTGTATTATCTCCCTGCTCATCCTTATTATTCGACGTAACACTATGCATAGGAGAGTTTAAACCTACATATTCTTGAGTAACCTTCTCATTCTTTGAAACATCATCATCATCATCATCATCATCAGATGAGGATGTATAATTATTGGTAGTCTCCAACTCGAGATTCAAATAAAGATTTGTGGCTTTTTTATACGTCAAAGTATCCGGATTAATCGGTTGATGGACATTAACAACTGATTCTTTAAATACAGATTGCGCACCCTCATCTGTATCCTTGTACCCTTCTGATATATCCCCTCCGATTGTACGGCTGCATAAAACCCTAGGCATAGTTTGAATCTCCTTTTTCTTCTTCTTACCCCTAGAATTCGTCCCCATGAGGAAGCACCCAACAATATGATCGGAATTAATCGATCAGGAGCGATCGCAAGATATCGCCGTAGGAAAAGAAAAAAAATCGCCCTAGAGAATTACGGAGGCTCAACCCGCCTATATTAATAGTAATGTCTTTGTTTTACAATATATTATTCTATACTTTGGCTTATAATATCCGATCCAGGGCTTGAACACCATCAATTTGTTTAATTTTATTGTCCAGATTTCATTTTGTTTGTGCAGTGATGGAGTTGAAAAAAATTAGGGTTTATGTTCCGTTAGCCGTGAAGATGGAGTAGGCAGAAGATACGTAAAAACTGAATTGACCATTATTTCTTGTGTGGTCATGTACAAAAGGTTAACAACTAAAATTGAAGTCATTTGTCATTTTGGACTCGCCACTGACTGTAAACCACAAGATTCAGCAAGTAAAAAAATTTCTTGAGCCTTCCTCGTAAATTAGTCTTATGGTACATTTTATTACTTCCTAATTAATTGGTTAATGCTATAGCATTAAGCATTTAAAACGTTTGTTTCCGACTTCTATATGAGATATGGTGTTTAATTGTTTCAACATTTAGTGCTTCACCATTCAGAAATAAAATACTTATTAATCATAAACATCTCATTTTACTAACCACCCTCTAACAAGCTGCTAGAGGGGCAAACAAACAACCAATTACAACAGCTTTACAAGCCAATCGTTCCAAGACAAATTACATTTATTTCTACAAGAAACCAAGAAAATGAAAAATTACGAATAGAATCAAATAACATCTGTTTCTTCATCTCTTCACCGGGGAAAACAACACTGTTCCTGAACCTCCAAATAATCCAAAGAAGGGCCGCTATAATTGAATACAATTTGTTCTTCGAGACATCACTTGCTCTCCATATATCGAACCAAGAAATATTAAACAACTATAATATTTTTTATTCATGTATAAAGTTAATAAGATAATTTTACACAACTCCATTTGTTTACTCAAAATAATTATCAATCTAGTTATTGCCATTTAGAACCAAATTCGTCCACAGCTTTTCATTAGGTTATGAAGCATTTTCAACGTTTAACCATTCTATACTATAACGCCTTTCTAAACAAAAGCCTTATATAAATAGATGTCGAGATACGAAAAATTTAAACAAGGAAAGAAATCGGATGTCTTGGGAGTCAAGTTTAACTTATGGAGCAAGTATTCGATGATATTGAAAATTGTTTACTTGAAGGCAAAGTTATATATGTGCATCAAGTCGGTTTAGATTGTTTCCTTATTTAGTTTTGTCTATATAATGTAACCCTGACTCATTGTAATTGTGTGCACGAAATTATTAGTGAAAAATCTCTGGTTTGCGCCTGTGGAGTAAGCCCTTCTCCGTGTTTGGAGTAGGGATATAACCATGGTAAATTCTCGAGTCGTTATTTTTTATCGTTTCATGCTTTATTTTATCGTTTATTGTTTGTAGGTTTGGTGATTGGTTTAAATCACCTGTCTTGTTGGGTCCATAATTCCTAACAAGTGGTATCTGGAGCTCAAGGTTTCGAGTTTGGGAGCGATGGCGATTTGAAAGCATGGTGAACAAACGGCGAGTTTGTGCAACATGTATCGAGATCAAAAGACTTAGTTAGAAGATCGCGAAGAACTCGTGAGTATGTCTATTTACTCATGAGATAATCTATTAAAATTGTTCTATGATTATAATAGATTTTTGTGGTGGTTCACGGCGGTAACGGAGTCCGTGGTCGGATCGATAGGTTTTGTTATGGAAGAGATTTTTTTCTCAAAATTCGGAATTCTAGCGCAGTTGTGGTAGGAAATTTGTAACGGTTTCGTTAACCGTTGGATCACCATAATATTTTAACCATATGTTTTCGACTCATAGTTCTAGTCTTATACCAAAACTAAAAAAGATCAAACGGTTGAATTGGGATATACGAGTTTTCGAAGTTGCATTAACTCGGGTTAAGTGTTAATTGCATAGCTGGGTAGAAACTTCATAGCGGGTTCTTTAACTGTTGGATCGTCTTTAAATTTTTTCTGTAGGTACTAGACACATAGATTTAAATCATATTCAAAATTCGTAATGATCGGACCGTTCAATTTGGAGTTATATTTTTTCAAATTTTGCAGCCGTTATGAAAGACTCTTTTAGGGTTTGTTTGCGCAGCTGTGCTAGAGAATTGATTTTGGGTTCGTCTACCATTGAATCGACATGATTTTTGGGCTGGTGGTACTATATGCAGAATTACAGGTGTGGTAAAAATTCTAGGTTGTTCAAATCGTTGGATTTTCAAATACGAATTTTTGAAATTTGGCAGTTTCAAGGTTGAACTTTTTTGGGTTTGATGACGCGAGTGCGAGACGGTTTGTCTTGTGAAACTACAAGCGATGCGAGCTATGTTTTGAAAGATGTGGGTTTGTTATAGGAGCTCAAGAGGTCGTTTTTATCTCGGGTTAGAGCAGTTGGATAATGAACAAAGATGCATCGGGTAGAAAGTCGATAGTGGGAGTTATCGGGGAAAGTTGGGTGCTTGCATATTATGAAAGTGGGTGATCAAGTGTATGGTAGGATATTTCAAGATGATTGGAATATGATGGAACTTGAGCTTTCTAGGATCGTTGAGGGTGTCGGAAACTCAGTGTGAGTTAGGTAAATGACAGAAGTTATCGAGGTACTGGGAGTTAGACAATTAGTGGGGTTGTGAAGATGGTTGAGCGACTTGTTTCTTCAATGTACTCAAGTTTAGTGTGTTGATTCCGTGTAACACTAGAGTTTCGAATACTTATTTTACTCTCCGATGACAAAGTAATTTGTGACTAACCGGTGATACGAACCGAGTATCTTCTCAAAGCCGCTGTTTATTTCTTGCTTGTACAGTGGGAGTGTGTTTGGGATGAGAAGATGGGGTTTGTGAAATTCATAGCACTATGAGGAGGTTAGTGTACCAACGAGAAAGTGAAAAGTTGAAAAGGTGGTAGACTTCAAGGTGGTGATTGCGTTCTCACTAGGGTATCTTGAAGAATAGTCTACAAAGGCGTTTGTTGGGGTTCCTTTTTGTTGGTGAAAGAAATCATAGATATACGGATATAATCTGTACGAGTGGTCGTTGACATGTTTGTTCAGGATTGGACGTGTCTCAATCGATGTGTGAGGCGGTGTTGTCTTAAGAAATAATCCTATGATTGAAGTCACGCTCACTTCAATTGGTCTTCTAGTGTAAGAAGATGGTGGCGAAAGAAACTGAGATGGCCTAAGCTAGTAACTATGATATTAGATTATCGCTCAGTGGTGTTTTTGGTGTCGGAAGACTTCACTTGCTCGTAGGCTAACGAGTGAAGTGAAGCGTGATTCGGGTGTCACATCCGGCGGTAACAAAAGAAGTTGGTAGTTAGCTAGTCTATAGTTATTGTGGGGTTTGAATAAACACAGTTGAGGTGGTTTCGATTTTCTGTTGAAGATTCGTATGGGGTATGTTCAAAGTCTCCAAGTGGGAGATTGTTGAGATATTAAAACTTTAAACAAGGAAAGAAATCAAGTGTTGAGTCAAGTTTAACTTATGGAGCAAGTATTCGATGATATGGAAAGTTGTTTACTTGAAGGCAAAGTTATACTTGTGCATCAAGTCGGTTTAGATTGTTTTCTTATTTAGTTTTGTCTATATAATGTAACCATGACTCATTGTAATTGTGTGCACGAAATTTGAGTGAAAAATCTCTGGTTTGCGCCCGTGGAGTAAACATTTCTCCGTGTTTGAAGTAGAGATATAACCACGGTAAATTGTCGAACATTTTTCCTCGGGGGAGGGGGGTTTCTTTGGTTCAATATCACAGGCTTCCTTCTAATGGGTGTAAGAAGCAAACATAACATGTGACTTCTTGAATATGATCGGGTGGTGGCTTATGGCCGTGTCGGTGACACTGATACCGATGTTAAAAAAAGTAATATGCTAGAAATTACATCTACAAATCTACAACTTACATCATGATGAAAATGATCATGAAACATTTTATACACAATGTTTTAAATATTTATGCATGATAACCTCATTTTCGAAACTACATATATTTATATGAGGTAATTCCAGTTTTATATAATGTATTATACTTTTCACATAATTTGGTATTCAAAATGAGTTTCCCCATACAAAACTGCAACTAATAGCGAATTTACTGAAATCAAATTTTCTCAAAATCAAGAATCAAAACTAAAATCGAATCCTCAACGGTACGGTTTTCGGTACCGGTACCGATTCGATTTCGGTATTTCGGGATTTTTGCTCATGCCTACTTTCCATGACTTAAATTTTTGTTTTTCTAACTTTATATGTAACATGTAAGTCTGTTTCTTATTATCAACTAGTTGAAGAGATTATTTAAATGATTCGTGCATAATTACAATTGTTATTTATATTTGTATTATACATATATTCAATTAGAAAACACAAGAAGACAAAAAGTAGCACTATTCATTTGAAACTTTTTTGCAATTTTGTCACCTTACCCCCCCCCCCCCCCCCCCCCCGGTCTTTACATTATGTTAAATTTCACCCCCTTTTGATTACCTTTTAAATTTTGACCAACCCTTTAATTTTAAGGGATATATATTAAACACAGTAAAATAATAACACAAAGACATAAGTGGTTGGGTGGCTTGGTGGCCTTTATTCTTTCCAGATGGTTGCAAGTTCGATTCTTGCAGGGGGCGTTTTTTTTTTTTTCCTTCCAGGCTAGCGATTTTGGGCCCAGCGAAGCGGGCTGACCCACCTTTCCCCCTCGGTTTTTATATTATGTTAAATTTCACCCCCTTTTAACTAACTTTTTAACTTTGACCAACCAACTAATTTATAAGATGTATATTAAACAAACTATAAATTTATCAAAGTGAATATCTAGATTAGTTGGTAAGGACGTTTGTTGAAATCTAAAAGGGCGCAGGTTCGAACCTTGAAGTTTTTTTTTTTTGGCTAGCGATTTTGGGCCCAGCGAAGCGGGCCGACCCGAATACTTGTTAAGTATATTAGCCAACACCAATGAATAGTAATCCGATGATGTCATCACGACGTCACCTATTTCATCTTTTAGTGTGTTTTTTTTTACATTTTTCATCCCGTTTATGTAGCCCAACGCAGTGGGCCACTCCGGACCTCCATCTAGTTTAAAAGATATGTGATGTGATTTAATTTAATAGAACCCGATGATGTAAACAGATTATTAAAAAACAAATTTAATAGAAATCGAATTTTATTATTTAAAAGATTATATTATATTTTTCATGTGGTTAAAAACCAATCATCATTATTGAATATAATAAAGTTTTTAACATGTATGACCATAGATGATACTCTATTTTTGTGAATGATTATTTATTTTATAGAAGATAAATATTATTTGCCTAAAAAATAAAACAATACATGATATAATTTTTGATAAAGAATTGAAAATATATATATTGAAGTGTCACAGTTTAAAAAACTCGCGTGAAGGTATAAACGTGTATCTTATATTGAATAAATAGTGAATAATATCGAATGAACAAAGTCTCTTACTTGCGAAAATATGAAAAAATAATAGGTGATAAATAAGAAACAATAAAATATACAGTGACATATAATATTACGATTTACTAAATGGTTTTAATATTAATTCTCAAAGTTTTTTGACCGTAGTTATTATACCATTTTTTTTTGTTTAAATTTCGTAAATTAGTAAAAAAAACTGATTGTATTGCCTTATTTGAATTGAGGGTTAAAAAATGAATAATTAAACTCATTTTAAGCATAAGTTACTTATGTTTTTTAAAAAAATAAATAAATTTCAAATTATAATTATATAATTAATACTTGATTTATGAGATTAGTACAAACTTTCTCATTGCGATATGTGGCAATACAATTGTTTAAGATGATGTCATCAAAGTAGTATTTTAGATCATCTTTAACCCTGATGGACGTGTTGTCATGTTGTTTGGTGATGGTGTAGTGCTTGATAGACGTGCTGACAAACTTATAATTCTTGAGTGGCGTGTTAATGGGTAGGGGTTGAGTATTTTTTATTTCTTTTTCATTTTTCTTTCAATTTTTTGATTTTAATTTTAATTTTTTTTAATTAGTTATATTCTTATTTTGTAATTATAAAAACAAATTAATTTAATAAATCACACAACTTAAAATTAATAATACGATTTACATAATTAAGAAGTCATAGAAATAAAATATTACAATTCATTAAAAAAAATATTACAATAATTAAATAGTCCTTAAATGGTGCTGTGGTTTTTCGGTGGAAGATTCCATATATGGTCGGTCAAGTCTGCACGAAGTTGATTATGCACATCTTTGTCGCGTATTTCATTTTCTCGTGTTGCTCGATTAGTATTTCGATTCCTAACAAAAACATATTGGTTTTCTGACTCTCTTAAATACTCTTTGTCGAGCAAAACCGTTATCCTCTTGGATCATAATGTGCAATAGAATACAAGCGTAAAATATGTGAGACATTTTTTGGCTTTCCAAGCTTGTCCAGGCACACGTAATATATTGAATCTACCTTGAAGAACACCGAATGTGCACTCGACATCCTTTCGTACACTTTCTTGAAACTGTGTAAACTTTGCAGATGGATCATCAGTTGGGGACGAATATGCGTTAATAAGTGTAGCCCAATCCGGATAAATACCATCAGCGAGATAATAACCATGTGTGTAGTCATGACAATTTCGGTAAATGGTGAAGGTGGAGCGGTACCGTTCTTAACAGAATCAAACAATGGTGATCAGTTTAACACATTGATATCATTGTTTGAACATGCAACGCAAAAATAGGTGTGCCATATCCATATATCTTACGAAGCTACAACTTCGAGAATAAGAAATGGTTTTTTTTAATGACCACTTGTGTGTTGACCTTGCCATGCAACATGACAAATATTTCATTCCCAATGCATGCAATCAATGCTCCCATGTAACATCCCGTTTTCTTCATACGTGTCTTAAGGTACTTATTTAATCGTTAGAACGTTTATAATTCGCTTGTATATGTGATTAAACGATTTAAAGTGTTAACTTGATGTATACGAGATATATTTATATATTACGTTCGAGATTGGATGCATGTATAAGTATATGCATAGGTTTTGATAGCGTTAAGTCATGTGAGACTTAAAGACGAAGTTTAAACGAATATAGGAAGCGTGAACGAGGTGTACAAGTCGAATAAATCAATGTTGATTTAAAATAGTCGAAATGGTCAGTTGTAGCACAACGCCGTGCCGTGATGGAGTGGGTCGTGCCGCGGCATCTCACGTAAATCAGAATCAGGAGGCGGGCTAAAGAGGATCTGATTTCCTTCAATTGTCGCGCCGCGACGTTATGGGCCGCGCCGCGGCAGACATGCCAGTCTGACTCCGAATTCAGTTTTAAAAAGGGCTAATTTGAGGGTATATTCATCTTTTCGCGTATGGATCTGATTGGGGCATTAAATCTCAACCACTTATCTCACTTATTCATTTTCTTTTCTCTTTTCTTCTTCTATTTACTCTCAAAACATAAAACACATTTAAATTAAAAGTAAGATTCGAAGGTGAAGACCTGTGATTCGATCTTTGGAGCAAATAGGAAATTTGTTCTCCTCATTCTTAGCTACGACTTGATAGTGTTGGTAAGTCTTAACTCCATGTTTTAAGTTTTAGTTAATTTATGGCTAGGGTTTGGGTCATCTGAGGCTTGTAAGACCCATTTGGGAAGTTAATGGATTCGTGTTTGACCAATTTACGAGTCTAAGTGTTAAAATGGGTCAAAAGGGGAAATGTTGACCTAGTTGGGTGAGATAGGTATGAAATACTCTAAGTTTGTGTTAGTTGGAATTAGTAGACTTTAATCACTAGCTTTTAATGATTTATGACGAGTCATGGCCATTAATGGGCGGTTTTGGTGGATGTGAGTCATTTAATGCATTAGGTCATTAAATGCTCAAGAGTAAGTATTGGCGGTTAATTCCACTAGTTTGTATGTTAATTAAATGCATAATGTGATAGGTGCATTACATTGAAGGTTGCGAGCTTGATTTCCTAGTTCACCAAAGACAATAAGGTGAGTGGAGTAATTATACGTATGTGTGTATGGCGTATTTAGTTGTGAATGTTATGGTATGAACCATCGAGTAGGTAGTGCCATAACATGTATGTGACAAGTGTCAAAGTGTGAACCATCGAGCCGGTAGCACTATAAAATGAGGCATGAACCATCGAGCCGGTAGCGCCGAAGTGTGAACCAAAGAGCCGGTAGCACTATAAAATCATGATGTGAACCATCGAGCCGGTAGCATCAAGTGTGAACCATCGAGCCGGTAGCACTATAAAACAAAGTGTGAACCTGTGACACCACTAATTTTTTTTTTTTAAAACGTGGCGGAAGCATTTATTATTTTATTACAAAATAACATTAACTATGTTAATACAACCAGTGTCATGTGTCATTACAAAATACAAGTTTACAAAAGATTATTGTTCAAACAAAGCAAGACAACATCAGAGTTTCTTCATTGTCAAACATAACATCACCATGTCCTTCTGCTCCCCAAAACACGATATCTACAAAAGCTAATAACCTGCAGGAAGGAGAGGGAGGGGAATTAGCACGAAGCTAAGTGAGTACGACTAACTACAGGCCATAGCATACATAAGTGTTATACTAATCATGTCACATAGTCTAACATACAAACATCACCCAAGTGCCGTCTACAGAGACTCTAGCGGCTCGGCCAAACCATTAACCACCACCTGATCGGACTGGGGCTTACCAGAAGTTCCTCCACCACCGTATGTATATACATAATCCACACGCGACGGACGCATCATTCACACATATATACGCCACGGTTGTCTAGGCTACCACAGAGGAACCCAACCCGCAGGTTGATCTCTCCTACCGAGGCTACCACACAATAGGAACGCACTGGGCTCCAGCAGATAAGCATCAATTAACATGCAGTTATCACAAAGTACTAACTAACCATAACAATAAGTATATCTAACAAGCATGGCAATCATAATATAACATGCTTCTATATACTATATTCTTCAGTTAGCCCCACTCACCAAATACCAACAAACGAGAAGGTATTCAGCTATCTAATCACTGAACCTTCTCTTTCTCATTTTCTCCTGAGAAAAACATATACACAAGTTAGTTTCTGTTCGTTAACATCAAATAACACAATATATAAATTTTTGTATCAAAAACTGTCCGCTAAATTTTTTTTGCTTATCAAAATTTACATCATAAACATCAAAATACAAACGGGCAGCATAACGGCTAAAAATCAACACTTGGTAAAATATTCTGCCCTGGACACTCAGTCGGTCGACTGACTCTTACTAAGATTCGGTCGACTGTCGACACAACCGGTCGACTGTCCTTCCCAGTCGGTCGATTCATTTGGTATTACATCAATCGGCCGAAGGAAAATCTCAGTCGATCGGTTCACTCAACAGTCGATCGGTTGTCTTCATTAATCGGCCGGTTCAACTCTCAATCGGTCGACTGTCGGCCGACTGTGTTCATCTTCATCAGAAACTGAACAAAGGCTACGGACTTCACGATGAAATCCTCAAATCTCGATCTAGAGCTCGTTTTCAACACCAAAATCGACCACAACTTGTTCACTACTTGTTATAGACTCAAAACCCACAACAATTTGACCATAACAACACTTAAATCACTTGTTTTGACACAAATTCAAGCTTTTTACAAAACTCACACAAAACCATGAATTTAACAACGAATTGAACACAAAAATATATGTTACTTACCTTGATAGACTCAGTAAATGATAACAAACACGATTCTTACACCAATTTGAGCTCAAAATCAATGTTTAAGGATTAGGGTTTGATTGTAGGTGAGGAAGATGAAGAACGAGTGTGTGTGTATGAGATGGTTCTGGAAAAAATGCAAGAGAGAGACATCACTAGTCACTTAATTAGGTTTAATTCCCACACTGTGCGATACACGAGTATTTATCAGTTATCTGATATCTTTCGTACAACATTTGGAAACCCAAACGAAGTCCAAATTAAATAAACAAACATTTTCTGTGACCCTTGTCACAAACTGGTCCTAACCACATCATTATTTAATAATAAATATTAAATAAAAATAAAAGCATATAATAACGCAATACAAACTTAAGGGGAATCCAGTAATCTTACATCTAGGTCCGATTGAGGATGTTACAGAACCATGAGCTGGTAGCACTATAAAAGAGTATGACTCAAATGCGTATGGTGTGAACCATCGAGCCAGTAGCACCATAGCGTTTATGGTTAACCATATGGGGGTTTGTTGATTGTTTAGCATATTATATATAGATTGTGTTGAGTATATGCTAATGTGGTTTTCTGATATTGTACAACTTGTTAGTATTACGAGTATGATGACATGCTTTTTGAGTTACAAGTTTGTATACGGTATTTTGTAAGTGGTTGCAAGTAAGTAGGTTATATATGTATACGTATAACTATTGCACTCACTAAGCTTTAGCTTACCCTCTCGTTGTTTACATTTTAGGTGCGAACACGGAGAAAGGAAAAGGGGTTATTGGGCATTATATTCCCATGATGCTTGCCAGTTAAAGCTTTTGGAAGATGACCTAGTGTTTTTGGGTAGTTTAGCCCCAAACCATGCTCGGGTGTAGTTTGGATTAAAACTATCATTTTAAATGGGTCGAACTTGTATTACATTTGATTAATGGCCTTAGTGCCTTTTGTAAACATTAAACTTGTTGTACATTTTAATGGGTTGTATGGAATGGTTTATATCATTCCAATGGCACGCTAATGATCGTTACTATAAAAAAAATTATCCGGTTGAATACGGGTTGGGTTGTTTCAATTGGTATCAGAGCATGGTCTAAGGGATTTAGGCGACTTGAGATAGGTGCCTAGACTTAGACTTTATTGTGTATGCATTTTATGCGGGACTTGTAGGAGACGGGTCGGACCGGGTGTGGTTAGTGCCTAGGTTATGTGATCTAACCTTGTACTAATTGTTTTGTGTTGTGTTTTGAAAAAAAAAAGCGAGATAGACGTTGTACTAGCGAGTTAATGCGACGTGCTCGCGTAAAAATGATTAGCTACCATTGTTACGGGTTCAAGTCATGTCAAGCAAGTGATGTACGACGATTGTTGAGCAAGATGGAGTGGTGTGGTATATTTATGACTTGTCCTTCGTTTCATTGTTTAACCTATTCTGTTTTGTAGAATGAAGATAAGAAATGGTCATGATACCGAAAATGGAGGCCCGAGCCAGGACTCCGAGTTCACGGCCAAAGTTGAGGCCATCATTAAAAAGCAAAGAGCGGAATTTCTTGACGATGTCCGAAAGGTTTTCCAAGAATCGGTTGATGGGCAAGTAACCGAGTTAATAAACGAGCGAATGAATGCCGCGATCGAAGAGGCATTAGAAGCTAGAAATATTCATCCTCGGGGAGAAGGGGGTGATGGTAATGGTGGATATGGGAGGTGAGACTTACATTACAAAATTTTCAAGGATGCTCAACCTCCTATGTTTAATGGAGTGAGAGATCCATTGAAAAGCACATGTTGGATCTCCGACATCGAGGGGGCTTTCCGTACCGTCGAATGTCCTCCCGAGAAGAAGACGAGATACGGTTCTAGTATGTTGCGTGAAGAGGCTAAGTTGTGGTGGGACGATAAAATTAAGTTTTACGGTGAAGAGCAATGCATGAGCTTGACGTGGGAAGCGTTCAAAAAGGAATTTTTCAAAGAATACCGAACTCCTTTCGACCTTGATAAAATCCGGGACGAGTTGCACAATTTACGACAAGGTTCAATGGACTTGGTTACCCTCAAGTCAATCTTTTTGGCAAAGACTCGTTTTTGCCTGGAGTATGTTGGCGATGATCACAAGTTGATGCTAGATTTTTATCGTACACTAAGCGATGAGTTAAAGCGTAAGATTAGTCGAGGAATGGCTAAGTCTTTTGAGGAATTGTTTGAGTTAGCCCGGGGCTTCGAACCAGAAGTCCCAAAGCAAAGCGATTTCTCTTTCTCTAAGAGAAAATTTGAAGGTTCGAGTCATTCGAACTTTTCAAGCAAAAAGTTTAAGAAAGGGTCCGAAAGTGTTAATAGCGTGAAGAAAGGTGGTTCTTTGAGTTATGGACTCACGTTTTTCAATTGTAATCAAAGGGGGCACTTGGCCCGTGATTGTACCAAGGCGCCAACCAAACTTACTTGCTACAATTGTGGTAAGGAAGGGCATCGAAGGACGGAGTGTCCCGATTTGAACACCGATCATGTTAAGGCGGCGGGTACGGCTAGGGGATGCAATTATTTGATGACTAATGATGAGGCCAAGCAATCAAACGAAGTTGTCTCAGGTACTTTCATGGTTAACTCTAATCCGGCAACGATCCTATTTGATAGCGATGCTAATTTATCGTTTGTTTCTCCAAAATTTGTGCCTAAACTTAATAAGCCGCTAGCTAAGTTAAGTCACCCGGTAGAAGTTGAAATAGCGGATGGAAAGACGATGCTAGGGGTTGATGTTTGTAATGATTTTGATATTGTGTCCGGTTCCGAAACGTTTAAAATTGATCTCATTCCGATGACTTTAGGTGAGTTTGATGTTGTCGTTGGTATAGATTGGCTCGATCGTTATAGAGCCGATATTGCATGCCATGAAAAGTCTATTAGGGTAAAGACCCCAAGTGGGGGAGAACTAATTATTCATGGCGAGAGACGGAGAAGACTTGTGCCGATATGCACTCTTGCACGGGTACGTCGTTTTCTTAATAGTGGTGGTATGGCTTTTCTTGCCCATGTAGTTGATACTCGTGAAGAGCCACCATCCATTCATGAAATTTCGGTGGTTAGTGAATTCGAAGACGTTTTTCCGGACGAATTACCGGGTGTTCCGGCGGAAAGTGAAGTTGAATTTCGCATTGAGTTGGTTCCGGGTGCTACTCCCATTGCTAAAACTTCTTATCGTTTAGCGCCGACCGAAATGCAAGAATTGTTAAATCAAACCCAAGAGTTACTTGAGAAGGGTTTTATTCGACCGAGTGCTTCGCCATGGGGCGCTCCGGTTTTATTCGTGAAAAAGAAGGACGGCAGTATGCGGATGTGCATCGATTATCGGGAGATGAATAAAGTGACGATAAAGAATCGTTATCCATTGCCTCGGATTGACGATTTGTTTGACCAACTTCAAGGTGCAACTTATTTCTCTAAGATCGACCTACGGTCCGGCTATCACCAAATGCGGGTCCGTGAGGAAGATATTGAGAAAACAGCCATTCGAACGCGTTACGGGCATTTTGAGTTTGTAGTTATGCCTTTTGGTCTTACCAATGCACCGGCGGCATTCATGGATCTTATGAACCGAGTGTGCCAACCTATGTTGGACAAGTAGGTAATTATGTTCATTGACGACATACTTGTCTATTCGAAGAGTATGAAGGAACATGAACATCATTTGCATGGTGTGTTGAAGACGTTGCGGAAGGAGAAGTTGTATGCAAAATTCTCTAAATGTGAATTTTGGCTAAGGGAAGTTCAATTCCTTGGCCATATTGTGAACAAAGATGGTATTCAAGTAGATCCGGTGAAGATTGAGACGGTGAAAAGTTGGGAACGACCGACTACGCCTACGGAAATTCGAAGTTTTCTCGGATTGGCCGGTTATTACCGTCGGTTTATCCAAGACTTTTCTAAGATCACTTCTCCATTGACGAAATTGACGAGAAAGAACGCGAGATTTAATTGGGAAAACGAGCAAGAAATTGTTTTTCAATTGTTAAAAGAGAAGTTATGTCAAGCTCCGGTGTTAGTATTGCCGGAAGGGGTAGAAGACATGACGGTTTATTGTGATGCTTCTTTAAATGGGATCGGTTGTGTTCTAATGCAATGAGGTAAAGTCATTGCGTATGCCTCTCGACAATTAAAGGAACACGAAACGAGATATCTGACTCATGATCTTGAGTTGGCGGCGGTTGTTCATGCGTCGAAAATTTGGCGCCATTACTTGTATGGTGTCAAGTATACGATTTATACGGATCACAAGAGCCTAAAACATCTTTTTGATCAACGAGATTTGAATTATCGTCAACGTAGATGGATGGATGTGGTAAAAGATTACGATTGTGAAATACTTTATCATCCGGGCAAGGCGAATGTGGTCGCGGATGCGTTAAGTCGAAAAAGTCAACATCCGGCGATACGAGTAGGATCGTCACGCATGATTATTACGAACGATTTCCTTGTAAAGCTCGGTGAGATTCAAATTGAAGCTTATGTTAATAATAAGCATGAAGAACGAATTGTGGGGCAAACAGAGTCTATTACCTTAGGCCCGCATGGTTTGTTATCCTTTCAAGGACGGGTGTGGGTGCCTAAAATGGGTGATAATCGACGAGTGCTACTTGATGAAGCGCATAAGTCAAAGTATTCCATTCACCCGGGTGCAACGAAAATGTATCTTGATTTGAGAAAGCAGTATTGGTGGCCGGGCATGAAACGTGATGTTGTTAAGTATGTTGAACAATGCGTCACGTGTTTGCAAGTTAAGGTCGAACACCAAAAGCCGCATGTTATGTTACAACCGTTAGAAATCCCGAAATGGAAATGGGAGCACATTACCATGGATTTCATTACAAAGTTACCAAAGACGGCAAGAACCCAATTTGATTCGATTTGGGTGATAGTTGATCGGTTGACGAAGAGTGCCTTGTTTCTTCCCATTCGGGAAGCGATATCATCGGAGACTTTGGCTAAGTTGTTCATCAAGGAAGTGATATCACGGCATGGGATTCCTATATCTATTATTTCGGATCGAGATACTCGTTTCACATCTCGGTTTTGGGAAAAATTTCATGAAGATATGGGTACACAATTGTAATTGAGCACGGCGTACCATCCTCAAACGGACGGTCAAACCGAACGTACGAATCAAACATTGAAGGATATGTTACGGGCGTGTATTATCGATTTCGGTGGTAGTTGGGATGAGCACTTACCGTTGGTGGAATTCTCGTACAATAATAGTTATCATACTAGTATTGGAATGCCACTGTATGAGATGCTTTATGGGCGAAGGTGTCGAACTCCTATATGTTGGGGTGAAGTGGGACGAAGAGAAATCGGGAGTACCGATTTGGTTCTAGAGATGAATAGTAAGATTGATATGATTCGGGCTCATTTGAAAAAGGCTCAAAATAGACAAAAGTCGTATGCCAATAAACGAAGGCGACCGATCGAATTCCAAGAAGGCGACATGGTGATGCTTAAAGTTTCGCCATGGAAAGGTGTTATTCGGTTTCGAAAATAAGGAAAGTTAGCTCCTCGGTTTATTGGTTCGTTTAAGATGTTAGCTCGTGTTGGTGAAGTTGTGTATCGTTTAGAATTACCCGAAGAGCTTGTGGATCCATAATACATTTCATATTTCCCATCTCCGTAAGTGTCTTGCGGATGATTCTTTATGGGTACCATTAGACGAGATTGAGCTAAACAACAAGTTAGAGTATGTTGAGAAGCCGATTGCTATACTCGATGAAAAGGTAAAGAGGTTGAGACATAAAGAGGTGAGAACTTTTAAAGTTCAATGGAGTCGTAGTAAAGGTTCCGAGTTTACATGGGAACCCGAAGAGTTTGTATTGGTGTATCTTCTGGCTTGTCATGCGGCTTGGATCGCGAGGACACGCTCCGATTCAAGTGTGGGAGAATTGTAACATCCCGTTTTCTTCATACGTCTCTTAAGGTACTTATTTAATCGTTAGAACGTTTATAATTCGCTTGTTTATGTGATTAAACGATTTAAAGTGTTAATTTGATGTATACGAGATATATTTATATATTACGTTTGAGATTGGATGCATGTATAAGTATATGCATATGTTTTGATAGTGTTAAGTCATGTGAGACTTAAAGACGAAGTTTAAACGAATATAGGAAGCGTGAACGAGGTGTACAAGTCGAATAAATCAATGTTGATTTAAAATAGTTGAAATGGTCAGTTGCAGCACAACGCCGCACCACGATGGAGTGGGCCGCGCCGCGGCATCTCACGTAAATCAGAATCAGGAGGCGGGTTAAAGAGGATCTGATTTCCTTCAATTGTCGCGTCGCGACGTTATGGGTCGCGCCGCGGCAGACCTGCCAGTCTGACTCCGAATTCAGTTTTAAAAAGGGTTAATTTGAGGGTATATTCGTATTTTCGCGTATGGATCTGATTGGGGCATTAAATCTCAACCACTTATCTCACTTATTCATTTTCTTTTCTCTTTTCTTCTTTAATTTACTCTCAAAACATAAAACCCATTTAAATTAAAAGTAAGATTCGAAGGTGAAGACTTGTGATTCGATCTTTGGAGCAAATAGGAAATTTGTTCTCCTCATTCTTAGCTACGACTTGATAGTGTTAGTAAGTATTAACTACATGTTTTAAGTTTTAGTTAATTTATGGCTAGGGTTTGGGTCATTTGAGGCTTGTAAGACCCATTTGGGATGTTAATGGGTTCGTGTTTGACCAATTTACGAGTCTAAGTGTTAAAATGGGTCAAAAGGGGAAATGTTGACCTAGTTGGGTGAGATGGGTATGAAATACTCTAAGTTTGTGTTAGTTGGAATTAGTAGACTTTAATCACTAGCTTTTAGTGATTTATGACGAGTCATGGCCATTAATGAGCGGTTTTGGTGGATGTGAGTCATTTAATGCATTAGGTCATTAAATGCTCAAGAGTAAGTGTTTGTGGCTAATTCCACTAGTTTGTATGTTAATTAAATGCATAATGTGATAGGTGCATTACATTGAAGGTTGCGAGCTTGATTTCCTAGTTCACCAAAGACGATAAGGTGAGTGGAGTAATTATACGTATGTGTGTATGGCGTATTTAGTTGTGAATGTTATGGTATGAACCATCGAGCCGGTAGTGCCATAACATGTATGTGACAAGTGACAAAGTGTGAACCATCGAGCCGGTAGCACTATAAAATGAGGCGTGAACCATCGAGCCGGTAGCGCCGAAGTGTGAACCAAAGAGCCAGTAGCACTATAAAATCATGATGTGAACCATCGAGCCGATAGCATCAAGTGTGAACCATCGAGCCGGTAGCACTATAAAACAAAGTGTGCACCATGAGCCGGTAGCACTATAAAAGAGTATGACTCAAATGTGTATGGTGTGAACCATCGAGCCGGTAGCACCATAGCGTTTATGGTTAACCATATGGGGGTTTGTTGATTGTTTAGCATATTATATGTAGATTGTGTTGAGTATATGCTAATGCGGTTTTGTGATATTGTACAACTTGTTAGTATTACGAGTATGATGACATGCTTTTTGAGTTACAAGTTTGTATACGGTATTGTGTAAGTGGTTGCAAGTAAGTAGGTTATATATGTATACGTATAACTATTGCGCTCACTAAGCTTTAGCTTACCCTCTCGTTGTTTACATTTTAGGTGCGAACACGGAGAAAGGAAAAGGGGTTATTGGGCATTAGATTCCCATGATGCTTGCTAGTTAAAGCTTTTGGAAGATGACCTAGTGTTTTTGGGTAGTTTAGCCCCAAACCATGCTCGGGTGTAGTTTGGATTAAAACTATCATTTTAAATGGGTCGAACTTGTATTACATTTGATTAATGGCCTTAGTGCCTTTTGTAAACATTAAACTTGTTGTACGTTTTAATGGGTTGTATGGAATGGTTTATATCATTCCAATGGCACGCTAATGATCGTTACTATAAAAAAAAATTTATCCGGTTGAATACGGGTTGGGTTGTTTCATCCCAAGCATCTCCTAAAACCATGTTTTGTTTCGTGTGATGCGCATATTCGTTGAATATCGTGTGTAGTTGGTTTTTGTAGATACTCTTTTTGGTACAAATCAGTAACATTGTCTAAACAATATAATGATGTTTGCTCACTCATATGCAAATGTTCGTCCCACATATCACCCCATGTACCGTAGGCCAACTGGCACACAGATATGCTTTTTTGATAGATTTTAAAACTCTGACGACAAAAAACATCGTATGTTTATTAAAAAAATGCAAAGTGCGCGGGCAGAAGATTAATAGAGCATTCAGACATACCTGTTATGATACGTATGAATAATTGCGATTGCATTTGAAAACGTCTTTTAAATTTGTTATCAGGAAACATAGGATTATCACAAAAATAGTCATTCCATAGACGTTGAGCCGCACATTCGCGATCTCTATGAAGATACATTCGGGGTGCTCGTGGAGGTCTCTGACTTGAGACTTCATCAGCTTCTTGGTCTAGCTCTTCGGCGAACGAACGCATAACATTTAATAATAATTCGTCGTTCGAATAATCATCGTCGACAATAACTAAATAAACATCCATTTATGAAAAAAGTTGAATGAATTTATAAAATGAGAGAAATGAAAGTATGAAAATTGTATGGCTGATTTTAGATGAATTTAAAATATTTATTTATTTATTTTTTTATTAAAATTAAATAAAATATAACAGTATTATATATATATCATTTAGAAATGAACCATTAAAATACCTCCACGCCGCCATTTTGTGTCTAACACACGCGCATCTTCTTTGTGTTGAGCTCTAGCACGCCGAGTCGCCGACCACATTCCCCTAACACGTCGCGTTAGCCGCGTGCTAGCAGCGTGTTAGGTGCACTTTGGCTCCATCACGCATGCGTTAGAGTTGATCTAAGATTTACATTATAGAAAAGATTATTTAATTACAATTACAATTTTGATTTTGAGTAGGCATTTTTGCACTACCAAACCCATAAGTTTAGGGCTTGTTTACTTGTGCATTAATGAACTTAATGTTTTGGGTAAATTATTCGGTCACCAGATTTTGTTGTTTACTTTTGACTTATTCAATCACCAAAAATGAACTACAAGATTTCCGGGACACCCGTAAAACCTTACTCCTCCCCATATAGCCATTTTTAGCCATCTTTTTTCCCAATCTACTCTTATCCCTTTCTTCCATTTTATTTACGGGGATTCTTAAATATCTTCAACCCCATTTTCTAATCAAATCCATGTATATCCCCTCATTAAAATCGTTATGCTCTGGCGAAGGTAGAAATCTATGTACCCTTATCTTTTTCTTTTATTACAATAAAGTATAGATAAATTAAATTCGTTTTTATAGTTGAAGTATAATTATTTGGAGATGAAGATTATGGGTTTTTGGAGATGAAGGCGATGAGTATGAAGATGGACAGTAATGGCTTTTTGAAGGTGGAATTTGCTCTGTTGGGGTTTTGTATACAAGCAACGCAAATAATTGAAATAGAAAGGGATATAATATCTTTTGTGATTTATATAAGTATGAACTGTAACAAGTATTTGGGTCGGCCCGCTTCGTTGGGCCCAAAATTGCTAGCCTGAAAAAAAAGGCAACTTCAAGGTTCGATCCTGCGTCTCTTAAGATTTCAACAAACATCCTTACCAGCTGATCTACATATTCATTTTGATAAATTTATAGTTTGTTTAATATATATTTCTTAAATTAGGGGTTGACCAAAATTGAAAAGTTAGTCAAAAGGGGAGGTGAAATTAACATAATGCAAAACCTGAGGGGAAGGTGACAAAAATGCAAAAAATTTTAAATGAATAGTACCATTTTTTTGTCTTCTTTTGTTTTCTATTTGAATATATAGATAATTAGAGTGGTGATTTGAGTGGTATGGAAGTTTCCTGGAGTGTCTCGTAATCGTGTTTATTCAAGTTGTTTTTCGTTTGCTAATTTTTATTCTTAAGGTTAAAAAAGAAATTTACAACATTCAGTCAATTTATTCAGTCAAAATAGTAAACAAAAATTTTCATTTACTTCTTACTACATATAACCATTCATTACCCATTATGTCATCTTTTTTTTTTTTTTTTGACAAAAAACTGAAATTAAATAAAACTATTTTCACGAAAAAGTAAAAATATTGTAGAGTACATCTTAAAAGTAAAATGAACTACAAGAATACTTGTCCACTTACTCGAATCCATAAAACATAGAAGCCCACATTTTAGGCTATAAACAAAATAGAAGGCAACATGCAAAAGCTACCAAAGAACATTACCCTCACAAACATTAAAGGATTAAAAAATATTCTAGTAAGCCACACTCTTTAGAGCAACAACCATATACAACAGACTTCGACACTTATAACAGCACCATGGATGGGTTTCCCAAATGTAGAATTGATGGTTATCACATATCTTTGAATATACTAACCATTGGAATACTTTGAGCTTTATACGCTTAAATACTCCGGCCCAACACGTATATATCCCGTTAAACAAAACACCAATCCTAGCAAACCAAACCGCCCAAATGGTAGTCGAACCAATTAAACTTTAAAATTTCATTGCTTTAAAACCCATACCATTACACCAATCATATGAGAATTCCAAAATCATATTAGCAAGAGCATCAAAATTTGGTCCACACATGAACATAACAGACTTCTTCACATTGTCCCACTAACCATATGTCTTCTTTCCTCCATAAAAGTCACCTTGACTTTTCTTTTTCTACATCACCTGGATCAGGCTTGTATACGTGTGCTGCTATTACTTATACTACTCGTTGAATATCTTGTTACATCCTCACCACTCCACCTAAAACTACACTACAGCTAGCATCACCACCACCATTGATTTTCATCAATAATTTCTTTATGAATATACTTACGTTGTTGCTCAATATACCTTCAATTTTGAACACTTACACTTGCCTCATTGCCAAAATTCCAATAACAGAACCGAGTTCGTTTATATGTCCACACTCCGATATGAATACATGATTTTAGACGATAATAGGTAAAGACCCTAGAATTTATCCTAGACACTCCTACCCAAGTATCATCAAAAAAAAAAAAAAACCCACTCTTCGACCTTAATCCCTACACCCTAACCCCCTAGTAATCCATGTTGCATCTTCATTGTTTTTCCTTACTAGCACGCTCATTACTATCAAACATGCCGTATAGAAGTTGTGAAAAACATCATCCTTCTTTCCTTCTTTATTATTATTATTCTTAGATTTAAGAAGTTTACCTTTAACTTTGATAGGTTTTCGAGGCATGCCATTGTATTTATCGGCATCACTGTGATCTACCATGCTTACCTCAGTCCGACTTTCCATCTCCAATTGAACATCTTCAATCAAATCGCTCGATTTATTTTTCTTGCGTTTGTGTCCCTTAGAGGTGCATCGATGCCCACAACTGCTTTGTTTGTTATCAGGAAGTTTCGCTTTTAGAGCATTTTTCCTATGAAACGCACACGCCGATCTACAGTCTAGTGTTGGGCAGTCATGTTTGTCTTATTTTTCGTGTGCAAATCTGGCAGAATGGAAAAAAGACCTTTCACTTGAAATATCAACATCAAAGGGTGAATTACGTTGGGCGAGCCCATTAGAATTGGGCCTGTGCAACGGGCTTGGAACATGCATCTTTGGAGTATTGGACGTAGCAAAAAAATGTGACTTTTTAAAGTTATGAGGAGTGCAAATTGCCTCTGTATTCTCCATCTCAGACGGCATGGTTTCTTTATCGGCACAGAAGTCTATTTTTTCACCCATTATGTCATTTATATCCGTATTGGATTGGATTGGATTGGATTGGATGGACTTGTCATCTATATTCATCATACTGTACTTAATGAGAAAAAAAATTAATGAGAAAAAAAATTAAACAGACCCTTAAATATTCCCATATCCGTATCCGTATATGAGCGTTATGGTTTAAACAGTTGTACATTTCGTATTAACGATTAATCAGAAATAAACGTAGTATAAACAAATAAAACCCTATCGCCGTTCTTTCACTCTGCTCGCACACCAAACTCGCGAAGTACTCCCGCTCTCGATCGGACCGCCGCTGCAGTGGACGACTTACAGCCGACATCTTTAATCACCGCTGATCGTATCCATCATCGTCAATCGTCTACATGTATGTGATCCCATCTTCTTCATCACATTTGCTCTAATATAAAGATAACAATAATCTCCTTATATTGGCTAAGCTAGGTTTTATGTTTGTGAAAGGTGTAATTATACGGAAGAAGGTGAATCAAACGAAGTTTTCAAAAATTGATGATTAATTTAATTTGTATTATTATTTGTTATATTAATTAAGCCGTAAAATTTTTTATCATCTCATACTTAACTTTATTGGCGTTATATCGTTACGTGATTATATAATTTTGTTTGATTACAGATGTGATGTTTAGGCCTGATATAGGTGTGTAATGTTTCTAAGAAATCTATATTCAATATAGTTGCTGTTTTTCATTTTATTTGTTAAGATAACACTTACTGCCTTCTAATATGAGATATATTTTTCTGATTTTAGATTTTCAGTAACGGAAGGAAGGGTTAGGGTTTTGATCTTAAGCAATGGATGATGTATGCGAAGGAAAAGATTTCTCATTCCCGAAACAAGAAGAGAAGATTCTAGAATGGTGGACTGATGTCAAAGCATTTGAAACTCAGCTTGAAAAAACTAAAGACCTACCAGAATACATCTTCTACGATGGGCCTCCATTTGCCACCGGTCTCCCTCACTATGGCCACATTTTAGCTGGAACAATCAAGGACATTGTCACGCGGTACCAGACCATGACGGGGCACCATGTCACTCGACGGTTCGGTTGGGACTGCCATGGGTTGCCGGTGGAGCATGAGATTGACATCAAGCTTGGGATTAAGAGCAGAGAGGATGTGATGAATATGGGTATTGATAAGTATAATGAGGAATGCAGGAGTATTGTTACTAGGTACGTTGGGGAGTGGGAGAAGGTGATTACAAGAACTGGGAGATGGATTGATTTTAGGAATGATTATAAAACCATGGATTTGAATTTTATGGAGAGTGTATGGTACGTGTTTCATCAATTATTTGAGAAGAAGCTTGTTTATAGAGGGTTCAAGGTTAGTTCCTTTTTTTTTTTTTTTTTTTTTTTTTTTTTTTAATCATACTGTCTTTTCTTGCTCCCTGCAAGTATATTTCTTTAATTCAACAATTGTTGATGTGCTCTATTAAACATGCTTTCACAAATGGTAATTTCCATTTTTGACGATCTGCAATGCAAATTTGTGTTAATTTTTAGAATTAACAAGTGAAGTGACCAAAATTAGAATTGTTATGTACTGTTGAAGTACATATATCAGTTATGTTGGCGTGCACTATTAACTGATTTATGTATTACTGAATTAGTAGATTTATAATCAAGTTTTGCTAATCTAAGAGATCTTAGCAATAAGATATTCACATTTTAAATGCAAATTCAAACAGTAAATTTGTTAGAATTTAGTACAGATTAAATAATGTTGGTGTTGAACTTTAAAAGATATCCTTAGTTACATACATTTTCTTTTCCTTTTTATGGAGTTATAGAAGTGCATGTTTATGTTCACCAAATGAAATGAGAAGGTAAAATTTAAGAATATATATATATATATATATATATATATATATATATATATATATATATATATATATATATATATATATATATATATGTATAGTGGTAGGATCAAGAGGGAAGTAACCATTCGGGGGGAAGCGGGGGGAAGCAAAAACTTTTTTTTTTTCTTTTCGTTTTTTGAAAAAACTTTATTCACGAACATTATAGATGAGATGAAAATATGAACATTTAGTAGAGACACATTGTGATAAATGTTTTTATTTTGGCGGGAAAACGCTCGAAGAAGTGATATATAACAATTATCGTGTTTTTCGAGCGTATTTTGAGGTTTTAGCTATTGGGGTTTAGATATTAGGGTTTAGATATTAGGGTTTATAGGGTTTAGATATTAGGGTTTAGAAATTTAGGGTTTAGGGTTTAGATTTAGGGTTTAGATTTAGGATTTAGATTGAGTTTTTAACACGAACGGTTTAGAGTTTAGGGTTTAGGGTTTGGTGTTTTGGGTTTATTCCATAAACCCAAAACACCAAACCCTAAACCCTAAACCCTAAATCGGGCTAAATTTTACTTCACAAAACATGAAAAAAAAACGTTCATATTCTTCACGAACAATATTATCTTGAATGTTATTTTTGTCGATCGTTTTCCCGCCTAAATAATAACATTCATCACGAAGTGTCTCTTCTAAATGTTCATATTTTCGTGTGATCTTGATGCTGGAAATTTTTTTTTTCAAAAAAAACGAAATTTTTTTTTTTCGTGAAGAATATGAACGTTTTTTTTTCATGTTTTGTGAAGTAAAATTTAGCCAATAAACCCAAAACACCAAACCCTAAACCCTAAACTCTAAACCGTTCGTGTTAAAAACTCAATCTAAATCCTAAATCTAAACCCTAAACCCTAAATTTCTAAACCCTAATATCTAAACCCTATAAACCCTAATATCTAAACCCTAATATCTAAACCCCAATAGCTAAAACCTCAAAATACGCTCGAAAAACACGATAATTATTATATATTACTTCTTCGAGCGTTTTCCCGCCAAAATAAAAACATTTATCACAATGTGTCTCTACTAAATGTTCATATTTTCATCTCATCTATAATGTTCGTGAACAAAGTATTTTCAAAAAACGAAAAAAAAAGGTTTTTGCTTCCCCCCGCTTCCCCCCGAATGGTTACTTCCCTCTTGATCCTACCACTATATATATATATATATATATATATATATATATATATATATATATATATATATATATATATATATATATAGGGGCAGGATCAATGGGGAAGTAACCAATCGGGGGGGAAGCGGGGGAAGCAAATTTTTTTTTTTTTTCGTTTTTTTGATTTTTTTTTTTCCGGCATCAAGATCACACGAAAATATGAACATTTAGAAGAGACACTTCGTGATGAATGTTATTATTTAGGCGGGAAAACGATCGACAAAAATAACATTCAAGATAATATTGTTCGTGAAGAATATGAACGTTTTTTTTTCCATGTTTTGTGAAGTAAAATTTAGCCCGATTTAGAGTTTAGGGTTTAGGGTTTGGTGTTTTGGTTTTATGGATTAAGGTTTAGGGTTTAGGCCCTAAACTCTAAATCGTTCGTGTTAAAAACTCAATCTAAATCCTAAATCTAAACCCTAAATCTAAACCCTAAATTTCTAAACCCTAATATCTAAACCCTATAAACCCTAATATCTAAACCCCAATAGCTAAAACCTCAAAATACGCTCGAAAAACACGATAATTGTTATATATTACTTCTTCGAGCGTTTTCCCGCCAAAATAAAAACATTTATCACAAAGTGTCTCTACTAAATGTTCATATTTTCATCTCATCTATAATGTTCGTGAACAAAGTTTTTTCAAAAAACGAAAAAAAAAGTTTTTGCTTCCCCCCGCTTCCCCCCGAATGGTTACTTCACTCTTGATACTACCACTATATAGGGGCAGGATCAATGGGGAAGTAACCAATCGGGGGGAAACGGGGGAAGCAAATTTTTTTTTTTTTTCTTCGTTTTTTTTGATTTTTTTTTTCCGGCATCAAGATCAGAACATTTAGAAGAGACACTTCGTGATGAATGTTATTATTTAGGCGGGAAAACGATCGACAAAAATAACATTCAAGATAATATTGTTCGTGAAGAATATGAACGTTTTTTTCTCCCATGTTTTGTGAAGTAAAATTTAGCCCGATTTAGAGTTTAGGGTTTAGGGTTTGGTGTTTTGGGTTTATTCCATAAACCCAAAACACCAAACCCTAAACCCTAAACTCTAAACCGTTCGTGTTAAAAACTCAATCTAAATCCTAAATCTAAACCCTAAATCTAAACCCTAAACCCTAAATTTCTAAACCCTAATATCTAAACCCTATAAACCCTAATATCTAAACCCCAATAGCTAAAACCTCAAAATACGCTCGAAAAACACGATAATTGTTATATATTACTTCTTCGAGCGTTTTCCCGCCAAAATAAAAACATTTATCACAAAGTGTCTCTACTAAATGTTCATATTTTCATCTCATCTATAATGTTTGTGAACAAAGTTTTTTCAAAAAATGGAAAAAAAAAAGTTTTTGCTTCCCCCCGCTTCCCCCCGAATGGTTACTTCACTCTTGATCCTACCACTATATATATAT
Organism: Rutidosis leptorrhynchoides; assembly: GCF_046630445.1. Lineage (NCBI taxonomy): Eukaryota > Viridiplantae > Streptophyta > Magnoliopsida > Asterales > Asteraceae > Rutidosis > Rutidosis leptorrhynchoides. Next base: position 606,281,368 of record NC_092336.1, read on the forward strand.
ATATATATATATATATATATATATATATATATATATATATATATATATATATATGTTGTTTGTGTTTTGACGATTCTTATATGTTCATTAGTGCTATACCTTTTTTGTGGTGCTGCGTTTCATTTAACAGGTGATGCCATACAGCACTGGCTGCAAGACTCCACTGTCCAATTTCGAAGCTAATTCAAACTATAAGGTTAGAAAATGAAATTTATGTTCTTTTGACTCATTTCACTTTAGGCTGTTTTTGTAATTTGTTCTCCTGTTATTGTCCTCCCTTCTGATTCTTTAATTTTGTTTAACGGAACTGGCTATCTCACTTTTCATTTTCATGTGCAATTTATTCTGGCGCGTTAGGATCTGACTTTAGGATCATTTACCTTTGAACGTCACAAGGCTGTTGTAAATGTACACCATATAAACACATACATATGATAATGTAGGCGTAGCTTATGGTAGTAGTTACTTAATAGTTAATCCGTTAACAGGATTGTGTGAGATATGTTAGCTGTTACATAATTGTATATATTTTTATCTCCGTTTTTCCACGTTTTTTGTATATATTTTTTTCATTTTTTCAATGCCCATACGACATCTTTCATGCATGTATTGACTTCTCCTTTTTTACTTTTATTTGTTTATTTGCTTTTGTCACATTGGTCGGAGGTCCTCCTGGATAGCAGTCTCTCTATTCTCGAGTAGAGGGAGGGATGACTTTCTCTAACGGTGGGTGGAGAATCGATTTTTTTCTACTTGCTAGTGGAGAAACGACTTCTTTTTAAGAGGAACGATTGTCTACATCCTACCTCCCCATACCCCACTTTTGTGGGATTGAGTATTGTTGTTGTTGTAAGTGTGTTTCTTTCTGTGCATTATCATTGTTTTGACTGTGTTTTGCATCTACTCTCTTCTACGCGAAACTTGATTTTGGGTTTATTTGTAAGGGTAGCTAAAACTTGATGGTTATTATGAAACCTGTTGACAAAGCTCATTGATCACTGGATTATAAAAATTTGAAAACTTATGATATTGTTGTTTTCTTAAATGACTGTAAGTGGTTAACTGTTTCCAATACAATCATAGAACTGTTAGTGTTAATGCATATATAATTAATTGTTATTGTAGTTGATGATGCTTTGGCAGTATTCATTCATATGTGCATGCCTTTTCAGTATTCACCTCTCACGCACGCAGAGGATTTATTTGTATATATATGTTTATTTGAATTTTTTTGCTTCATGTCACCTTTTATCTGTTGAACAGGACGTGCCTGATCCGGAAATAATGGTGACTTTTCCAATCATTGATGATCAAGATGGTGCAGCATTTGTTGCATGGACAACAACACCATGGACCCTCCCTAGTAATCTTGCACTTTGTGTTAACTCCAATCTTGTATATGTGAAGGTTAGTCACCAAGCTTCTTTTATCTGAGCTAGTTGTTGACATTTTGACACATTTACTTATAAATTGGCCAAGTTGGGCTTTGTTTTTCTCAAACACGTTAAGTTAGACAAAAATATAGATAAATAGGGTAATGCACTAGTGTGCGAATGGGTGAAGCTGGTTGAAACTCGCTTGAAGTCTGTTTTCAATGTGTATAATTTTTTGTTTTTAGTCAAAGATACATATCATTGTTGTAACAGTGTCTTTGTAATCACAAGTTATTGCATGAGTTGCTTACAAGTATATTTAAATAGACAAAAAAATTGTTTGCGGGTAAACTTGCTGGTTTATTTCAGTCCAACCTAAAAGGGCCTGTTTTGACATGTTACCAGACGTCTCTCCCATTTTGCCATCTTAAGTGAAAAATTATAATATCTATCTTGAGGTTGCATACTTGCATGCTTATTTAATTACAAGTTCAAATAAAATCAGGTGAAGAGCAAGTCTAATGGGAAAGTTTATGTTGTTGCTGAATCTCGACTATCAGAGCTTCCAATAGAGAAACCAAAGAAAGGAACACCTAATGGAAATGCGGATGATACGTCACTTCCAAAAACGAAGGGATCTACTGGTGGAAAAGCTAAAAGTTCTGTTGTTTCTTATGATGTGTTGGATAAATTTCCAGGATCGTCCCTCGTTGGTAAAAAGTGAGTGTCCATGTTGCTTTTTGGTGTATTATAAATCTAGTCTAGTTTATTGGTAAATTTCTTAAATCTTGTAAAATATTGTATTGCAGGTATGTGCCATTATTTGATTATTTCAAGGATCACACAGAAACGGCATTCAGAGTTGTTGCAGATGATTATGTTACTTCTGATAGCGGAACTGGAATCGTGCACTGTGCTCCAGCATTTGGTGAAGACGATTATCGTGTTTGTATAAAAAATAATATAATTACTCAGGTGTGGGAAACATGTTAATTGCATCTACATTATTCATGTTAAAATGTGCGCGTGTAGGGTTGGGTTCATGTGAACACAAACCTTCACAACAAGTTTTACAACTTCAAACCACTTTTTTGTATCAACTTACTTTTTGCACTCCATATGTTTCAATAAGCAACTGTTGTGAGAGTTTGTTTTACAATGAAGTTCATGTAGTTTCACATGAAGATTTGGTTACCCTCCTTGTGAAGCTTAGCTAGGGAAATTTTGAATCCTTAAAGATTATATAAACTAAGAACAGATCTAACAGTGAACAAATAATGAATGCAACATTAGAACACACTTGTTTTATAGTATGCTTTTGAAAAGGGTTGTGCTCACATGATCTCCAATTCTTATTCTTTCTTTTTCGCGTGTTATTGTATCTGAAACTTTAATATTGGGTTTTCCAGGGAGAAAATCTAGTTATGCCTGTTGATGACGATGGCTGCTTTACAGAGAGGATCACTGATTTCAGTGGTCGTTATGTTAAAGAGGCAGATAAAGATATCATTCAAGCAGTGAAGGCAAGAGTTATTGAGATTAATGAAGGAAAATAATTGTCGTAAGATATTATATATTGAATACTTTTCGTACTTGATGATGCAGGAGAAAGACAGGCTGGTGAAAACCGGAAGCTTTACACATTCATATCCATTTTGTTGGAGATCTGATACGCCTCTCATCTACAGAGCAGTTCCCAGCTGGTACAAGTCCTTATTTTTAAGTTTAAGAGTTTATTGATTTTGCATTTAATTGGCTATAATACATACTATATAACACGTATTTTGTTTTACGATTATTAGTACTCTAGTGTCTGGGTAAAGTGATACAATCTTTAGTTTTGTTTATTCTCGTCTCTTGTTCAAGGTTCGTTGCCGTGGAAACGCTGAAAGATAGATTGCTAGAGAACATTAAGGAGACGACGTGGGTTCCATCGTTTGTGAAGGTAGAATATATTTTTTTTTTTATCAAAGTTCACTTTATTGCACTTTTACTGTTCATATAATGATGCTGTTGATTTGCGTTATATGTCCTTAATACTATTGATAAATATAAGACCAACCAATTTTACCTTTCAGTATAAGTTATACTCTGACAGACTGACAGCCATAAAATCTAGTGACCAAAATTATTTGTACTTGCTTTTATATGGGAATACAGGAAAAGCGCTTTCAGAATTGGTTGGAAAATGCAAGAGACTGGGCTATTAGTCGAAGTCGGTTTTGGGGAACTCCTCTTCCCATATGGATTAGTAAGGATGGTGTGGATATTGTAGTTATTTGTTCTGTCGAAGAACTTGAAAGGCTTTCAGGAATGAAGGTTGGTTGTTTGCTCTTTCTCACTTACCCTTACAGTTGTGGCTGATTTGGTATCATAATATAGCATCAACAATATTTGATCATTACACCGTGATTTTACCACTTTTTTAGTTGTATGCTATGGTATAATCATTAGAATATGATCACTGGAATCAAATACATAAAAAGCACGATCTAATGACAGTTGTCTTTAATTTGTCCAGTGAAAAAGTGTGTATTATATGATGGTGATTCATTTGTTACTAGTTAAGATTTGTTGAATAGTTGCTGACTAATTTCGTTCTCACAGGTCACTGACTTACATCGCCACAAAATTGATCACATTACAATTCCCAGCCCACGTGGTCCAGAATTTGGTGTGCTTCGTCGTGTAGAGGATGTAAGAAAATCATATTTTCTTCTTTTTTTGAATTGGTTTTTTTAAAATTATATGTAATTAAATTCTGTGAGAAGTATGTTTGTTTCAAAGTTGAAGTTCTATCGATTTTTTCCCTTTCTTTTCCTGTAACAGCATTAGCTGAAGGTGTTTTGGGATTCTTTTTAATTGATGAAAATTTTGTTGTACGATTTCAGGTATTTGACTGCTGGTTTGAGAGTGGGTCCATGCCGTATGCATATATCCATTACCCATTTGAAAATAAAGAATTCTTTGACAAGAACTTTCCTGGACATTTTGTAGCCGAAGGGTTAGATCAAACTCGTGGATGGTAAGATCATTTTTCATCTAATACATCTGCAAGTTAGTGATTTTGTTTCTTTATGTATATATAATTTTGTAATGATATGTTTGTTATAATTTTTAAAACACGGATAATTAAATAGTTTTTTCAAGAAAGTTGAATAAATGAGTGTTGCGGGTCATTCCTATCTGACTCAGGCAATTGACCCATTTTACCAGTTACAAATTTTTTATGCCTTTAAGGTTCTTTTAAAAAATGCATGCTTTACGAAACTATCTACCTGTAACTTTTGCAGGTTTTATACTCTCATGGTTCTGTCTACAGCATTATTTGATAAACCAGCATTCAAGAATCTCATATGCAATGGCCTTGTGTTGGCCGAGGATGGTAAAAAGATGAGTAAAAGATTGAAGAATTATCCTTCTCCTATGGAAGTTATCAATGATTATGGTGCTGTAAGTGCTCTATGTTGAATAACATATAATCGTTATTCTCTTATGGCAGAAGATATGAAATAGACTTGCATCAACCTCATACTTTAAGTTCTTATCTGACTGTTTCCCATGATATGTTTACAGGATGCACTAAGATTGTACATAATCAATTCTCCGGTTGTGCGCGCAGAACCCTTACGATTTAAAAAGGATGGAGTCTATAGTGTTGTGAGCATCTTTACCGTCATATGGCTGATTATAGACACTCTTTGGACCATTTACATGATATCTTTTGTGAAATTTTACCCTTCATTTTTACTTTTTGGTAATTGGATACCTGTCAACTATGCAGGTCAAAGATGTATTTTTGCCATGGTATAATGCCTATAGATTTCTTGTTCAAAATGCAAAAAGACTTGAAGTGGAAGGTTTTGCATCATTTGTTCCTCTTGATCGGCTCACTCTTCTTAACTCAGCTAATGTGCTTGATCAGTGGATCAACTCAGCCACTCAGAGTCTGGTTCATTTTGTTCGACAGGAAATGGATGCTTATCGACTCTATACAGTAAGTTGGTTATTGGCTTAATGTTTCTACACACACACAATGCTCACATGCAAGAGCTTTATGCTAGTACGTTGCGTCTTTATGTATGTTGAGGTTTCTAAATAAGTACATGTGCAGGTGGTTCCTTATCTCTTGAAATTCATTGACAATCTAACGAATATATATGTACGATTCAACCGGAAAAGATTGAAAGGTCGCACTGGAGAAGAGGACTGCAGAACTGCGCTTTCAACTCTCTATCATGTATGCTTTTGAAGTATATATTTGCGTTTCTAAATTGATTTCAAATATAGTTATGTCCTATATATTCATAGTTAGTTTGCACTTAGTTATTCTTTTACAATGTGTTGTAGGTGCTTTTAACTTCTTGCAAATCAATGGCTCCATTCACACCATTCTTCACTGAGGTTCTCTATAAGAACTTGAGAAAAGTATCGAATGGATCGGAGGAAAGCATTCACTATTGTAGTTTCCCTCAAGTAGAAGGAAAGGTATTATTGGTATTTTTAGCACATTTCTTCTTCATTCTTCCTGCACGTAATTGATGATTAACGATATTGCTTCAGGGGGGAAATCGTATCGAGCAAAGTGTAAATAGAATGATGACAATTATCGATCACGCACGTAATATTCGTGAGCGACACAACAAACCTCTGAAAACTCCACTGAAAGAGATGATTCTTGTACATCCAGATGCCGAGTTTCTTGATGATATTACTGGTAAACTGAAAGAGGTATTAGTGATATACTATTTCTTTCTTATAATGAATTGATTATGGGTTAGTGAAGCCATCTGCCATGTTTACAAACAGATGGATTGGGGTACAATAGCTTCTGGTCATGGTGATGTGATGTTTATATTTCTATTAACAATTATATTCCATTTTCTGTATTTTGATTATTTGGTTAAATTTACTTTACAGTATGTATTAGAGGAGCTCAATGTTAAATCTATTGTTCCGTGCAATGATCCTTTGATGTATGCTTCTTTACGCGCTGAACCTGATTTCAGGTACTTTTTAGATCTTTTTCTTACTTTTCATTTTATTACATAAAATTATAGAATGAATCATGGATTAGCTTCTTTGTTGTTGGGGTTTAATGTTCCAGTGTGTTGGGCAAAAGACTGGGAAAATCAATGAGAGAAGTTGCTGGCTCAGTGAAGGCTATGCCACAACAGGATATTTTATCTTTTGAAAAAGCCGGGGAAATTACTATTGCTGGCCACTGCTTGAAGCTCACTGACATCAAGGTGAGTGGATATTCATAAGATCAACTATGTGTGGTATTTGATATTTAAATTGTGTTATATAAATATGTTGATATCGGCAAAAATATTGTCACTGTAGATTGTACGTGAATTTAAGCGCCCAGCTGGTGTCACAGAGGAGCAGATGGATGCGTCTAGTGATGGTAGGGAAACTAGACATTTTTATGGTACTATTATATTTGTGTGTGTGTGTGCGCGCGCTTTATGAGTAACATTCCTGTGTAACGTTTCTTCTATCATTGTTTAGGTGATGTTTTGGTTATAATGGACTTGCGACCTGATGAGTCTTTAGTCGAAGCTGGTTTTGCTCGAGAGGTATCAATATTATTATTTCATATATTTAGTTAAAGTTACAACACATGTTATATTAGTATCAAATCATTATCTTTCCTGTTGTCATTGTTTTGAGAAATTAACATATCTTCATTAGTTCATTATGGAAAGGGTATATAAGCCATTTGGTTTATATTCACACATCTTGAACTATGTCTTGTTAAAAATTGAAATTATCATGGGGAACAGGTACTTATATATTTTAAACAACTTTTATAGGTTGTCAACCGAATCCAAAAGTTAAGGAAAAAGTCTGCACTTGAACCCACAGATTTAGTGGAGGTTTACTTTGAGTCATTGGATAAAGATGCTTCAGTTTCAACTGGAATTCTAAAATCACAGGTAGGTCGTAATCATACCGCGCAATCACGTTCCCTTTAGATATAAGTTAGAGATAACACTCAGTTCAGTAAAAGAAAATCAATAGTGTGTTGTATTTCTTTTTTCAGGAAGCCTACATCAAAGAGGCTCTAGGCTCTCAGTTACTCGACTTCAGCACTATTCCAACCCATGCTGTAAGACCTCTCAAGTCTCAAATACACAGCTAAATGTTTATTGAATGCTCTCCTTCGTCGGTTTTTAATGTTTCTAGTTTCTATTTTTTTACTTTAATGATTAGGCCTTTGCATCCTCATAGTACTTTACCCTCTACATTTTTAGGTAATCATTGCTGAGGAGACTTACAAGAACATTTCAAATTTTGACTTCAAAATAACTTTGTCAAGAGCCGCATTACGATTTAACGAAAATGCAGTCCTTGAATTGTATTCAGGTAAGTGGTTGCTCCTCTTTTTCTGCATATGTGACCATATAAACGTATTGGCAGGAAAAACAGCTTTGTGATGTATCAGAATGAGTCAGGTGTCTTTTGCTTGACCTGTTAAAACCTTTTGTAATAAAATTAAACGATATCTACTTGGTGTCTTTTGCTTGACCTGTTAAAACCTTTTTGTAACAAACTCTGCAAAAACTTTAATAAAACTAACGATATCTACTTGATACTTTTAAACAATCAAACTGGTTTTCAAATTGAGCCCTGTTTGACTAAAAATAGCAGTTTTTATTTTTATTTTTATCTATAATATAATAATAATAATAAATAATAGTGTACACCCTCGAATTTTCGGAATTAATAATTACTACAAATAGTTAATGATAATGATGATTATAAATAATTTTCCATATATATTAGAGAATAAAGATAATTAAGTTTGTTTTGTTTTTATTTATAGAGTAAAGTAATGAGATACGAGAGATGAGAGATAATTGAGTTGTTACAACTTACAAATTAATTGTTAAAGTTGAGTTTGTTACAAATCACTGATTGGAATTAAAATAAATTGTTGAAATTTTAAATCAATATTGGTAGTTGATGTGGAGAGAGACAATTATGACATGTCAACCGAATCAATGATTGAAAATCATAGTTATGAAATCATCTTAAGGTCATTCAATCTTTTGACAAAAGATGACATAATACTGACTATCCTTTATATATCAGATGGCTTGTAGACAATAAAATACCCCGAATTGATGATTTGGAATGCACTTGTCAACATTGTATGCAGTTTTACCTAAAAAACATATTGATTTTTGTTCAGGAGATGCAAAATATGCACAAGGATTGCAGGTATATTTGTTGTCCAGGGACCATAGCAATCTGAGATCAGAATTTCAATTGGGAAATGGGAAGGTATGTGATCAAACATTTGAGCTTTTCTTATACTTTTGTCTCAATTAAGAAGTAATGAATGACTTTTGAAGTTTTCTGGCTTGCAGATTAAAGTGGATTGCATTGAAAATCAGCCTGCTGTCGATGTGGTCCTGGGAAAACATGTGTTCTTGACAGTTGGGGATTATTTTGCTAGCAGCAAAGCTCTTTGGTAATTCGTTGATACAATTTTTGGTCAAAAATTGTTACGACTGGCATCAAAAGAAAAATTACCATACAATTCCAAGTTGTCAATTAAATTCGCCAGAGAGTTTGTATTGTTGGAATCAAAAATCGAATTGCATTTTTTTCTTTTTTTGATATCTTACGGGATGAATACAAACGACGGGAAGAAATCTTATGGGGTAACCTAAGTAATGTGCTATATTTGTTATACGGTTCAGTTTTGAGTGCTAGGGCACTATAATGGTTAGATTTTGTTACTATTCTTATTCTCATTTTTTTTCTTACTGCAAAATTTTTTATTTTTTTACTATATAGCGGTTGGTGGCCTGCCTCCTTTAGGGGAGGTCAGTAGTTCGATCCCCGTTGGCTACATAATCCCTGCTATCCATACGAATTCATAAATTGAGGTAATTCACTTCAACAAAAGGTTAGTAATAAAAAACCCTAGCAATTTCACCATCTCTTACTGCGATCTGTATTTTAATTTCTTCCAAAACCCTAGTTTTCTCTGCTTCTTAACTCGTTTATTTCCTCGTGTCAACCCGAGTATACTTCATCGCACTGCAGATTCACCGCAAAATCTAAGCATCAGATTTGTGATTTCTCTTTCTTCGCCTGTTAATTGGTACGTAAACTAGGGTTTCACTTTTTACTCCGATCTATATTTTAATTTCTTTTCTCACTTTGTAGCTACATACATCACCAGATCGGAAATCCCTCACTCAATCGCAGTTAATTCTCGAATTCAATTCAATTCATTTCCATTCAATTCCATTCTATCCTTTTTCTTAATTTAAAAAAAAAAAAGAAAAAAAAATCATGTGTGTGAGAGAGAGTGTGAGGAGAGAGAGTGAGAGGGGAGAGAGAGTCATGCATACAGGTTTAGTACGACAGGGCAGAGAGATCGTGGAGAGAGAAAGCCTAGGGTTCCGACGACAACAAAGTTTTTCGGACATCGTTTGACTTCATTTATGTTCTTTAATTTCGGTGACCATTGGGCCATTTCTGATCTTTGGCGGGTCTTCAAGCAATTCGGTGATCTTAGGGACATCTATTTGGCAGGAAAACGACTAAGAAATGGACTCAAGTTCGCTTTTGCCAGGTTCCATGGCGTTGGAGATGAGGCACAGCTTCTTCGTCGACTAGAAGGCTTAAAGTTTGATTCAAGGCCAATTAGGGTTTTTCGAGCCGTCAATCGTTCGCATAACCCGGTCTCAAATCGTTTCAATACCAGGCCTGTTTTTCAAGGTAATGGAACGAAAGATAATACTGGTGGTGCTGTCTGGATACCGAAGGGGTCATCAAAGATGGGCACTAGTCGTGGAGATGATTTCCCTGCTCTTAATGAGGTTTTTGGCGGATCTAAATCTAGGTTATTCAATGAACCTAAACTTGTAGAAGATTTAAGAACATTGCTGACCAAATCTAGATCGAAAAAGGCCTGGAAATCGAAAGAAGCTGAAAGGTTTCGTACGGTGGAAGTTGAGGATAACTCTCCATTGGTTGGGATGGAAGATTGTATTATCGTTGGTGAACTGAAAAACTTTGGTGCACTTAACCTTATTTCCACGATAGGGCTGGTAAACGGATTAGATGGTATTCATATTAAATACATTGGTGGCCTACATGTGTTACTGATATGTGACAACAGTGTTATGGCCAAAAATATTGTAAGTGATGTTAATTCGCCGGTGAAAAAGTGTTTTAATGAGTTAAAACTGTGGGATGGCCGTTCAGTTAATTCGGGTAGATTAACATGGGTCGAGATCATAGGAGTTCCGTTCAAATACTGGTCTTGTAGTACCTTTAAATCAATTGCGGAGTGGTGGGGGCCAGCCCTGGAGTTCAAAAATTGCAATATTATTCATGGGAATCAAAATCTAGTTTCCGGAAAAGTCCTGATCCATACTAAGAATGACGAACACATCAATGGAATAGTAAAATTGGTGGCAGGCATATGGTGCAAACATGTTGGTATTCTTGAATGTGATGATAAAGTAGAACTTGATTTGGAAAATGTTTCACAGTCAAATTGGGATAGTTCAGAAGATGAGGAAGGAATTCCGGATTCTTTGTCCGGTGATGAAGCTTCCGATGAACTTGAAGATGGGGAGTTTCGATCGGAAAAAGGTCAGGAGATTAGTGGCGGTCATGGCGGCTTACCAGTGCAGATGGAAGACGATGGGTCTTCCTGCATGGGATTTAAGCAACTTTTTGATAAAGATATGAATGACGATGCTTTTTTGTCCAACGTGAAAGAATCACCTATAGCCGCAAATCTCTCCAAGTCCAAGATTCCAGTTACCAAGGTGAAGAATGATAGTTTTCTTGGCAACTCAAACGTCTCGGGTAAAAAAGTAAACCCTGAGGGTTGTTATTCGGGTGCCAGTGTTGGGCCAACTCACCTCAACTTAAATGGGCCCAACTTCAATAAATCTGGCCCAGTAACTCGTGATAATCCAGCAAAGGAGACTAGTGTTGATGGGTCTAATAATCAAAATAATTCTAATGTCATTAGTTCGGCCGATCCAAGAGATAATGTGGTGATAGAGGACCTCGGGGATACCGATTGCTCAACGAATGAAGATGATTGTAACAGTCCTGTTAAGAATTTCGATGGTGACGGGGTGGAGAAGGCTAACATTTCCGGTGATTCATCCTCTTTGAATGTTATGGATACCGCTAACAACTATTTGCCTAAAAAAGCAAGTAAAGGGGGTGTTTACGCTTCTGATTCATCCAATTGCTGCTGGAATTCCATCGGCAACTGGAAAGCTTCTTCAAAAATTTTACATGCGAAGAGATCGAGTAGGAAAGGAAAAGGCGTTGAGGAACCAAGTGGGATTAATTGTGTGACATGTGGTAGTAGAAGATCGAAACTGAGTAAGAAGTCATCGTCATCTAGGAATAGCAAGAAAAAGGAGGTGAACCAATTGATATCGGAAAGCAGTATTGGAGTAGAGGAATTCAGCACCAATCTTGGTCTAAAATGGACCAAGAAAGATATGTAAGTGTCTTTTTTCTCTGTTCGTATCTCCTTTTTATTAATGAAGATTATCTCCTTAAACATTCGTGGGTTCGGGTCCGGGAAAGAAAGTAAAATTGGTGATGTTAAAAGCTTATGTTTCGTAGAAAGGCCCTCTATTCTAGCGTTGCAAGAAACGAAATGTCATAACCTAGTCGACAATTGGTTATTCGGGCTTTGGGGTTCTAGTGATTGTGGGTATGTTCAAAAAGAAATGGTTGGTAAGTCGGGCGGACAATTATTAATTTGGGATAAAAACATCTTCGAGGTTTCTAGTGAGTTAATTGGTGACTTTTTTATTGCTATACGGGGAAAATGGAAAAAGTCGGGTAATGAATCGATTATTGTCAATGTGTACGGCCCGCATGATGACATTAACAAATGTAAATTTTGGGATTCGCTTGACAAAATTTTGTGTATTGATGGTGTGTCGTGGGTCATTTGTGGGGACTTTAACGAGGTTAGAGATAAGTCGGAAAGATTGAATTGTGAATTTTTTGATAATCGGGCTAAGAGTTTTAACGAGTTCATTGACAGAAATAGTTTAGTGGACATTCCTTTGGGTGGGAGGAAATTTACTAGGGTTAGTGATGATGGGATGAAAATGAGTAAGCTAGATAGATTCTTGGTTTCGGACGACTTTCTTAACCTTTGGACTCATCTAAAAGTGGTGGCTTTAGATAGAAGTGTATCGGACCATTGTCCTATTTCGTTGACGGATGGTGAGGTGGATTTTGGGCCTAAACCGTTCAAAATCTTTGATGACTGGTTCGTGGTTGAGGGTATTGACAAGGTTATTGCCGATTCTTGGTCTGGTCCAATGGGGGGTAACCGGAAGGATTGCGTTTTCCTTAACAAGTTAAAAAGATTAAAAGGTGACCTTAAAGAATGGAGTAAAGTTCACTTTGGTAAGCTTGATAGTGAGATTGAGACGGTTAAAAAGGTAGTAACGGATCTTGAATTGAAAGCTGAAGTAGGTTGTTTAAATGATGAAGAGCGAGCTAAATGGCTAAACTCGAGAAAAACATGGATGGAAAAGGAAAAAATTAAGACAGGGATGCTAAAGCAGAAAGCCCGTGTTCGATGGATGATTGATGGAGACGAAAACTCAAAATATTTCCATAATTCCTTAAAGAAAAAATATAATAAAAACAACATCCGGGGGATTAATGTTAACGGGTCTTGGTGTGAAAATCCTAACACAATCAAAGAAGTTGCTTTCAACCATTTTAAGAGCATTTTCGAGGAGCATAATTCGGATGGACCAAGCCTTGAAGGGCTATTTTCTGAATCGATTACATCAGCGGATAATGAGCTCTTAGAAGCTCCCTTCACGGAAGAGGAAATTTGGGAATCGGTCAAATGTTGTGGTAGTTCGAAGTCCCCGGGACCGGATGGGTTCAACTTTGGTTTTTTAAAAAGTTTTGGTCCATAATCAAAGATGATTTGGTAGGTGCAATCAACTGGTTTTGGGTTTTTGGTGAGTTTTCAAAGGGTTGCAATGCTTTTTTTGTTTCCCTTATTCTTAAGAAATCGGATCCGCTGAGTTTTAGTGATTATCGTCCGATTAGTCTTATATGCAGTTATTATAAAATTATCGCGAAAATGTTGTCCTTGAGAATTCGTAAAGTGGTACCTCGTCTTGTAGGGATGGAACAAAGTGCGTTTCTTGGGGGTAGATATATTCTTGATGGTGCGTTAGTTGCTAATGAAGTGGTCGAAGATCTTAAATGAAACAAAAAGCACGGCCTAATTTTTAAGGTAGACTTCGAGAAAGCCTTTGATTCGCTTAATTGGGATTATCTTCTTGCAGTGATGAAATGTATGGGGTTCGGTACCAAATGGTGCAAGTGGATTTCCTCGTGTCTTAAATCGGCTACAATCTCCATACTCATAAACGGGTCTCCGACAAGTGAGTTTAATCTTAAAAGGGGCGTTCGCCAAGGTGATCCTTTATCGCCTTTTCTTTTTATTATTGCAGCGGAGGGACTTAATATCCTAACGAAAGTGGCGGTTGAGAGAGGAATGTATAAAGGGGTGGAGGTAGGTAAAGATAAAGTAGTCATCTCCCATTTGCAATATGCGGATGATACGATTTTTTTTGGAGAATGGAGTAGACGTAATGCGCGAAATTTAATGTACCTGTTGGAATGTTTTGAACGGGCTTCGGGGTTGAAGGTTAATTATAATAAAAGTCAATTATTTGGGATAGGCATTAGTAATGATAACGTGGAATCTCTTGCGTCTTGGTGTTCGTGTCTCGGAGGTCGATTGCCTTTCATGTATTTGGGTATTCCCGTGGGTAATAGGATGAAGAAATTGAATGATTGGTCCCCGGTGATCGAGAAATTTAACAACAGGTTAGCGGATTGGAGAGCAAAAATGATTTCTTTCGGTGGACGGTTAACTTTGGTTAAGTCGGTTCTCTCTAGCCTACCTCTCTATTACTTCTCGCTCTTTCGTGCCCCTACTTGTGTGCTTAATTTTCTCGAGAGTGTGAGACGGATTTTTTTTTGGGGCGGGACGGGTTCTAATTCTAAAATGTCATGGGTCAAGTGGGAAAAAATCCTTCTTCCTCACGAAGAAGGAGGTTTAAATATCATGTCCTTAAAAAGTAAAAATTTGGCTCTTCTTTGTAAGTGGTGGTGGAGGTTTAAAACCGAAACTAACACTTTGTGGGTCACCGTTATTCGTAGCATTTATGGTTCTAATGGAGGTCTTGTGCTTGGTAATGGGCGTGCCCGGAATCCAAACGCTAGCCTTTGGAATTCTATTTGTGATGCAGGAAAACATGTGGACGGGTTAGGGATTTCTTTCTCTAATTCTTTCATACGCTCAATCGGGGAAGGGAAAAGCACTTCTTTTTGGGATGACATTTGGGTGGGGAACGCAAGGTTTAAGGACAGATTCAAAAGACTACACAGGCTAGAGATTGACAAAGATATCAACATCAGTAGCAAAATCGAAGAATTTAAGGGAGATGGGCTCGGCAATTGGGCCTATCCACCGATGGGCCGAACGAATAGTGAACTAAATGAGTTGCGTGATACTGTTCGGAACTTGCAGCTGAACGAAGGTAAAAAAGAGTGTTGGAGCTGGAATCTTAATTCGAAGGGCATTTATACGGTCAAGGACTGTTCGGTTCTTATTGAGAAAGTCATTCTACCACGGGCGGTTAATTCTATTGAGTCGTTGCGAAATGGTTTGGTTCCAAAAAAGGTGGAGGTGTTTATTTGTCGGGCGAGATTAGGACGTATACCGGTAAGATTCGAGTTAGATAAAACGGGCATCGACTTGAATAGTGTGAGATGCCCGATTTGTGATGGTGACATTGAGACGGTGGAGCATATACTTTTTTTCTGTCAAGTGGCAAAAGACATTTGGGCTAAAGTTCTTAAATGGTGGGGGTATAATTCGGCTATATTCGGGTTTGAGGATATTTTTAATGGTACTTTCGGTGGTGTAGCACAGGATCATAAAAAGAATCAATGGCAAGCGGTTTGTTGGGTGGTTTGCTACATTTTATGGAAGAATAGAAATGCAAAGGTGTTCAAGAATAAGCTCGAGACAGTCCCATCTTTATTTAGCGAGGTTCAAGTTCTTTCATATAATTGGATTTCACGACGTTGCAAGGGTCATATTATGGATTGGCTACAATGGTTTTCACACCCTTAGTTTTAACTCCTTTTGTTAGTTGCAGTCTTTGCAATTAGCTTAAGGCGATGTAATTTGTTATCCTTATTTCTTTCGTGATGTATCGTGCTGTTAAGGTTGCCCAGTCAACCATGTACTATTCGTGATTGTTTAATATAAGTCTTTCTTGCTTTTCAAAAAAAAAAAATCTAAACTCTAAGCCTTAAACCTGTTAAAACTCTTAGTTCCAAATCTTGAACTCAAAACCATGAACTTCAAACTCTAAACCATAAACCCCAAACTACAATAGTCAATAAACCTTAAACGTTAAAACCTAAACCCTAATGGTTAATAAATCATAAATTCTAAACTTTAAATCTTAAACCCAAAATCATAAACTCTAAATCAGAACTTTTAAAGTCTAAATTTAAAACACTAATGGTTAATAAGCTCTAAATCCTAAACCCATTAATGTATAAGGTTTAGGGATAAAATTTAGGGGCGAGCTTTTATTTCAATGTGAAATTGATTTTATTAAATATTTTGATAAAAAGGATATTGTATGAGAGTTTTGATATTGGGTATATATGATATTATTTGGGTATATATGTGTTTTTATAGGATAATACAAGTATATATTATGTTCTCCCTATTTTGTAAAATAGACTAAATGTATAATACGGAGTAATTATTAGTTTTATTATTGTTATGGGAAGATATCTATATAGAGTCATATAAAGCTCTAAATTGATGATGTCATTATTAAACTAATTATTCTTTAATTTTCATAATAATGATGTCATAATTATATATTAATTTAATTAAAAAATAGTACAAAATTTTTTATAAAAGGGAATACTAATCTCTCCTAAATTGTAATTTTAATTTTCTAAAAAAATTAAAAGGCATTTATTATTACTAATAATATTTACTATTTTAAAAAATATAAATACTCAACTTTTAACAAACTTTATTATTATTTTTACTTTTAATATAATAATTATAATTATAATTATTATATTATTAATATTCAAATATGGATTCTTTTTACGAGATTAATTACGCTACATATGTATGCGAAAATACATGTCTATATATATTTGTAAAAACAACGACAAGTTTTTTAGTCAAACAGGTAATTAAAATAAATGACTTTAGCATTTACATCACTTAATATCTAAAACATGTCATTAAATTGTTTCGTTTAAACAAACCTGTGATTTCACGGGTCATTTCACTAGTTGTACATATAAGCTTATTTGACAAACTCCTTTTAAATCACATTATTTTTGATGTTTTCTTATCAAATAATTTTTGAAATACGTTACTGATTTAAAACAAAGCAAAAGAATATTTTTTACTCTAGTTTTATTCATAGATATTTCAATCTATGGATGACATCTTATTTAAAGTGCATTTTAAGTTACTAACAAGGTTTGCCAAAATTTTTTTATGTAAAACGTTGATTAACTTGAATTTTGTTGTATCAAATCAGAGTTTAATCTTGAAAAATGTTTACAGTAGTTAAATTGAATATTGAATATTATTTTATAAGGATAACAAAATTAAGTGATCTACGGGTGTTTGTCATATAATATTAGATATACAACATCATCGTATTTGCTTTTTCTTCTATTATTATTAAGTATTATTATATTATTATTATTATTGTTGTTGTTGAATGTTAAATCTTAAATTACTATACTATGTTATCCAATCCAATATGATAAAGATAATTGAAGTATATAGGTGAGTGTGTTATTGGGTCGTTAGGGCTTTGATGAGATGCTTAGAAATGGGCCCCGAAGCATTAACATGTTTCCAAAATTCTTCACGGGCATAAGATGAGATTATTTTTGTCGTCTGCTGAATTTGTGAATTTGTCAGACACTGCACATGCATTTTATAGGGTGATGATATGTGAACAACTCATATTTGTGATGTATACAACAATCATGCTTTACAATGTTGTATAATACAATACTGTAAAATATGATGGTTGTGTACTTAACAAAAATGGGTTATGTACATATCACTACCTATTTTTATATACTTCATCCCTCTCAATTTAACTGTCATTTGACAAAAAAAAAAATACACGATCTAAGAAAACGTTATAAAAATATTGTATTTTCTGTTTACTTTTATATTTTATTCTTACTTTTTTTCCTTAAATTATGTTCACAAGGGAATAACAAAAATTAATTTTTTTATTTTTTTCTATTCATAGAAGTGGATAATTAATTTAAAATATCGTAAAATAAAATACTGGACAATAAATTAAAAATGGAAGGATTAAATAATGTCGTCAATATTGCATCATAATTACGTTTTCTCGTACAAATATCTTTAACCATTTTTTATTTTCTTATAAAAGTTCTTTTCTATATGACACCACTACTATACTAACCATTGATATGGGTTGTAAGATCTTGACATATACCAGTACTCCTTTGGTTTCAAAATAAATATTGTCTCGATGTCGATATATTACTTCAAGTACAATAATGTCTCTAAAATTTTACGAGTACAAGTAAAATGTCACTTCCACAATTTATTTTCGACTTTTTGTAATTAACTAGAGTAAAGGTAAAAAACTGACGTAATTATCTTCTAATTTTAGAACTTAAAATTTATTCTATTCTAAGACAAATTAAAATAGATTTATAGACGCTTCTTTTGAGCCAAATGATCCATATTGAGATTAAACTAATCCCTTTGAAATTCCAACTCAATTAGTTTTTTTTAATAAAACGCTGTGAAATTAAACTTAGAATTCAGTTTCAATGAAATTCATGCAAATTTGTGAAGCTGCAAATCAAAAGTGGCATTGTATCTTAACGAAGATGTCACATGATTGAAACATGTCATCTATCACGACACGATTTCACTTTGACATGAGCTCTATTCGGGACCAATATATTATCTACAGTGGCATTTATGTGACAACAAGATTTAGGTTTAACCATTTACAACACCTAATATGAAAATCATGAGAATAAATTGTCCTTATTATCTTGAATATAATAATATAATACAATGTTATTGTTTACTCAAACGTGGGCCTATTCGCATAATATAAAACAAATATGAGATATCTTATTCTTAATAGTGTTATGTTATGTTATTTAACTAGTTGTGGAGTCCTCGCTTCGCTCCGGGGCTCCGTTTTGAATGCGAGTTAAAAAAAGTCTTTCCTTTTGTGGATCTATTTTTTAAAAAAGAATTTTTTTTCGACATCTAACATTGAAGGGTTGTTCCTTTTGTGAAAGTTGCTTCTTTTAGCGTTAAAGTTAGTTGATCTATTTTGTAAAAAAAATATTTTTCGACATCTTTTGGTAGCATTGAAGGGTTGTTCCTTTTAAGAAAGTTGTTTCTTTTATCGTTGGAGACAAAAAAAAAAGTGTAGCACAGTAGTGGCCTATGTGGATCCTACTGTTTGAACGCAGTGTAGAAGCCGGTAAAGCGTGGTGGGTGTTTTTGGTGTTAGTGATGAGATAAATAATAATTTATAATATAGGTATAAAGTAGGGGGTTCGATTTGTATTTTAATGAAAGTTAGGAGGTTGGTTTGTAAAAAATGAAAAATTGAATAGTACTATTTATAACAAATAAGACAAATTTTATCTATTAGTTATATTGGTAATTAGGGTTAATGTGACTATGAAATATGTTTTAAAGTCGCTTAAGATGCGACTTAAGTTGAAAATAAATACTATTGACCACTTTCAATAGCTTAAAAGCATCCATTTCATATTTGCAAAAGTTAATTGATGTTATAGTTTGTTTAACAAAGGTTCTTTTATATATATATTTTTTGATAACAACTACTCCATATGTCCTGAAAAAATGTCTGAAAATCTTATTTTAAATTCAAAATAAATTTGATAAATGTTAGAGCGACCCATATATTTACGGTAAATTTAAATGAATTATTTAATTAATTATTGATTGAAAGTAATTTCTCTCTCTATATATATATATATATATATATATATATATATATATATATATATATATATATATATATATATATATATATATATATATATATAGTTGATCTTGAGAGTTTACTAATATTTAGCAGTTATCATTTGTAAATAGTAATGTGAACACATACTTCTTTGAAACGGTAATACTCCCTCCGTTCCATATATATTGTTCCCATACAAAAAACACACAGTTTAAGAAAAAGTGACTGACGCATGTACTTTTCTGTTTACTTTCATGTTTTACCCCTTACTTTTTACCTATCTTTTTGTCTTACATATATAAAGTAGGGGCACAAAAGAATTTTATCACATTCTTCTTTTCCATTTATAGAAGTGGACAATTAATTTAGGACATTCCAAAAAGGAATACTGGATAATAGAATTGGACGGAGGGGTAGTATTTAACAAAAGAGCTTGATTGGACACCTTTAGTGGAACATCCATTTGACCGGCCTAAAATTTTGGTGTGTGCTTGTCTTAGTTTATTATTATAACTTTTTTTAACAGCAGTTTGGGATCACTTAGGGGGACTAAATCATCCACGCGATCATCTTCTGCAGTTGCATAATCCGCCACCAATTGCTGCCCTGGAGAAAAGTTGGACCAATTGGAGGGCACGATCGGTATATACCCCTCCTCATTTCCCCCGCAACACAATGTGCGAAAGACGACCTTGAGTGGATTTCAAAGTCATGGGATAACCTTGTGTGCAATGTTGTAGTCCCCCGGAGTCGAACTCCTGACCTCTTAAAAAAGTATCAGGTCACTACCATTTCAGCTACAACACAAGACTAGTTTATTATTCTTATTTATATATGATATTTAAATTATTTGTATTTGCTGGAAAATATATTTTAATAAACTATGTGAATATAATTTATTATAAGCTTTATCGAATTTGTTTTGTGACAACGGTCGCAAAACATATACGTTTGCCTAAATTGGACTCCTTTAGGTTGCCTAACGTTAACATTGTGTTTTAGATTATGTGTATAATACATATGTAGGTGTGGGTGTGTAAGTTGAGTTGGTTGCCTCAAATATAAGGTATTTTATTCCTTATCTTCTTTCCATTTTAGGAAAGAAAAGAAACAAAATGCAGCCTTTTGTCAAAATCCAGCTTCTTGATTTTTTGAAATCGAAGTTTAGCGAGCTAAATTTGTAAATTAACATCTATGTGATTCCATCAAACAATAACTTGGTGTTTTTACGAGTTTTTGATAAATCATGAATTTACGCTTGAATCTTGTTTATAATGTGAATAAACTGAAATTGAAACTTGTTATGAGTTGCATATGATGTGTATATGTTATGAACATGAGTGGAATTGCCAAAAAAGCTCGAAATCTAGAATTTGGCGTCAAAAAGATCAAAATAGCAAAACTACAACTATTGATCCTTACCAACGCGGATGAGAATTCACTCACACGAGTGAGATCTTGAACGAGCGGTTGAGATTCTCACACGCGCGGATGAGAATGTTGGTCTTGCTTGTTACATGAGTAACTTTGTACACACGAATAAAACTTCACACACACGGATGAAACGCTCACACGTGTGTTTGAGATTGTTTGGATCTGTCACACGTGTTTCAGGTCACGCGCACGAATGAGGGGCTCACACGCACGAATTAAGGGTTCACATGTGCGTTTTATATTGTATGTATATGAAGTTCGTGAATGAAAGTTGAAGGTGGACTTACCCTCTATTTATAGTTACAGTTAAGCACCTTTGTTATGTAACCTATGTAGTAAGTTACCTTAACTCCTTTTTCTTCAAGAATATTTACTAATAATTTATAATGTTATCTACAATTAGTCACCATAAGGAAGATTCTAGTTTTAACACCCCAAATTTTTTTTTTTAAAATACACAGTGGAAGTTACATACATATATTAGTCACGTATAAAGTTGTATTACACAAAATCACCGGTGTTACTTAATTAATACAAACTATTTGACCATATTGTTTATTACAAAACGTCAGAGTCAATCACTGTGTCAAACATCTTTACTTGCCTTGCAAAACCCACCAAAAGCTGCTAATCTATACCTGCAGGGCAAAACACTGTGGGGGAATTAGCATAACGCTAAGTGAATGAAAATATCTAGGTGGATATCACTACAAGCATCAAGCACAGCTTAAAGGCACTGGTCACTAGATCACTAAAGGCCATAGAAAAGAGGACCGGCAACCCATCGCTGATCAAGCTAGAATATACCGATAGCCCACACTATTGAATCACTGGTATAGTATTCCAGACGTGACGCACGCGTCATTCATACTATACCACTAATCAGTAACGCTTGGACCCGATTCTATTACTCCAAATAAGGTAAACACAATCGACCTATTACGTCAGAATTACACCCATCGACGTTGACACTGGGTGCGCACATAATCACATATAGTCACATCACTGGTCAAAGACTCCTACACAGTCTAGTCATAAGCATGGCACAGATCACTATACTTGTCATTATATAATCACATCCATAAAGATAGTCCCACTCACCTGAAAGCACAAGTACTCAGTTGTCTTATATCACTGAGCCTTTACCTTTCCGTTTATCACCTGAGAATATCAGTTCTCTAGTTAGTACACTTTTCAATCAAATTACCCATTAGAATAAATATTACAGCAATACAATAAATGGGTCATAATTGCACTTGACCCAAACATACAATCACTGTCACTCGCACGAATGAGGTCTCACTCGTGCGACTGACTATGCTCACTCGCACGAGTGAGTATTCTTACTCGCACGACTGACCTATAACTTAATAGTAGTGATTATAAAACCTACTCACACGGTTAAGTGTCTCACTCATGCGAATGGACACCTCACTCGCACGAGTGAGTGCCTCAGACGCACGGTTGAGCATGTACAGCAGCAGAATTGCATCTCGAGCTTTTTACACCCAACCTAAAGTTTTATTTAGTGTTTCAAAACCTTATTATTATATACTACACCTCAAGACGATTCCAACGATAGTTTATTCGTCGAAAACGGAGTTACGGTTTGAAAGTTACAGCCTTTTCAATTTTACCAAAAACTGGCCACTGCTCACTCGCACGGCTGAGGTCTCACTCGTGCGGTTGAGCCCTCAACCGCGTGATTGAGCCCTCAGAAGTGTGCTCAACTGCGTGGTTGAGCTGTCACTCGTGTGGAAGTTGTAGAACAGCTCCAGGTCGCTGGTTTCGCGTTTTTTGACCCCAAAACTCTATTTCTGCTTGTTTTAATCAATCCAAGGACCCACGAACACTATATAACACATATATAATCTATTTCTAACCTCAAACAAGCATAACAAACACATTCAAAGCAAGAATCAAGCATAAAAGTTAACTTTTTTAAAACCCATTTACAACTCAATTTAATTCACCAAAATCTGAGATTTTTACCTTGTTTTGATGCTTGAATTCACTTGAATTAGATGCACGAAATCACTAGCTATGAATTACACTTTTTGATTTTTGGATTTAGAGAGCAAAAGGTGTGTTTAGGGTTTAGGTTATTGCTAAAATTAGCAAGTGAAGAACGTACAGGCTTATATCTAAATTAGGTTTCTTCATTGTGAGGAAACCCTACTCCGTATAACACACGGGTATTTACCAGTTATCTGAAACCCAAGATCTTTAATAACTCATTCATTCTAAGTCCAATTCAAAAAAAGGAAATATGTTCTGTGACCCTTGTCACAAAACGCACATTATCCCATACACAATAATTATAAAACACATAATTATTAAAATCACTATACTAACATATGAAGGTAAATGTGTCATTTCTACTAGGCCTAAAGTGAGGTTGTTACAAATCTACCCCCTTAAGAAGATTCCGTCCTCGAAATCCGGTCACAGTTAAATAGATGAGGGTATCTAGAGGTCCTCAATTCCTCGGTCTCCCATGTCAGAGTGGTGCCTAAACTAATGCTTCCATTTGGCTTCTGTTGCTTGCGCAACTTGATCACTTTTCGGTCCAATATCCTAACACGTTTCCCCCACTAATTTCTTATTCGTATTCACTTTTAAATCTGAAATGCAGTTTCCCGTTCATTACCTCATTGAAAAGACACATCCTTTCTAGTTAACATTGTCAAAGAGCTTGCAATCTTTAAAAAAATCTTTACTAAATCGTCGGTAGTAACCGACCAATCCTAGAAAATTCTTAATTTCTATCGGATTATTTGGTCAATTCCAATTCATCACAGCTTAAATCTTATATGGATCCACTTTAATACTTTCATCACAGATAACATGACCCAAAAATTTGAACTTCACGTAACCAAAACTCTTACCTTGAAATTTTTTTTCCACACAATTGTTCACGTCTTAGGAGTTCTAACACTCGTCTTAAATGCTCAGAATGCTCGAATTTGGTTTTGGAGTACACTATGATGTCATCAATAAGCACGATAATAAACTTATCCAAAAACGATTTACACATCCTATGCATGATATCCATGAAATTTGTTAGAGTGTTGGTTAACCCAAACAGAATCACTAAGAACTTATAATGATCATATTGAATACGAAATGAAATCTTAGGAATGTCAGATTATGCAACACGAACCTAGGAATATCCCACGCACATATTTATTTTCAGAAAGAATGAAACTTCTTGAAGCTGATTAAATAAGTCATCTATCCTAGTAAGCGGATACTTATTCTTTACTGTTCTTTTACTTAATTCACTATAATTTATACACATTCGAGTGTACCATCATTCCTTTTCACGAATAACATTAGTTAAGAACTCGGATGAATGAACCCGCGGTCCAACAATTCTTAAATTTAGGACATCATTTCACGAATTTCTGAAGAATCTAATCTATACGGGGCTTTGGCAACCGGCGTAGCCCCTGTCACTAAATCGATCTTATGTTTAACTTCCCTGATCGGCGCTAAGCCTGACGATTCCTCAGGGAACACTTCCGGATATTTAGACACTACGAAAATATCGGACACTACCTTATCTTCCTTCTTTACAACGATCATATAAGCTAAGAAAGAATCACATTTCTTGGCCAAAGATTTCCGAGCTTTCATCATTAAAATTAATGGACAACGGAACCCGCCGCAATCACTACAAGCCACTACCCATTTCACCAGTCAAAGAAAAGAGATAATCTTCCTATGGCATTTAATACTGGCCTTATGGTCATTAAGCCAATTCATGCCTAACACTACATCAGAGCTTGGTATAGGCATCACTAGACAAGTCACAGGGAAAAGACTACCCTCAATGTCAATAATAGTTCCAGACACACACTTTGAGACTGGAATAATCCTACAGTCACCCACTCCGACACTGAAGGTTCATTTATTTCACCAACGGGCACATTTAACTTAGCACAAAATGTAGTTGACACAAATGAGTGATTTGCTCCACAGTCAAAGCACAACATCACACTAAGCTCTAGACACAAATATAGTCCATGCATCACCATCTGGTCGGAGTACACAATAAACACACTTCCCAACACTAATAATGGAAAAGTTGATATCTTACGTTGGTATTCACCATCGACTTCAACTCAACGACCGAATTCACCATCGTCGTGAGCACTGGGTGTATAACTAGTCACATGCAGTCATTTACACTAGACATAGACTACAAGGCACAATCTAAGCACATATCACTAATCACTAGTGTTCACAATTTCCATAGTCACTTATCAGTCAAGGTCCCAAATTATGTCCTTATGTCACTCGATATGATCAAATTCACGTATTTATTGTCAGGTTTAACTTTTTACACAGTTAAATTCCTTCAAAATTTAAAGCAATGGCAACAGAATTCCCTCTATTTCCCAAAAATCTGTACTTATGTCCCTAAAACACATCTTTAATTCGTTAAAATTGTCTAGGCTAGTCATAATATACGCGAACGATTCATTGTCCAACAGTCATTTCATGGTCCACGTATGATTCAAGTCAACTAAATTTTCTTCAACTTCCCCGAATTCCTGCATGATTTACTATAATATACTTCCGTTGACCAGACGCGAGTATATTTCACTAAATCATACCCTTATTCTGAGTTACTCGTTAAGGAAGCTCCTATATAGTTTACACCTTATCATTGTACACATAATCATCTATACACAGGAATATATCTAGGTATACCATTTCATCCTATTGATATACTAATCACCATTTCAAACATCGTCTAGCAATCCACTCTTATTCCAAGTCTAACACGAATCGGGTACAAATTCCCATTCAAGTCAACAGTTTCACTATTTTCTAAAGACATAACATAAGGGGCACCACCCACACCCACTTCCAAAGATCACAATAAAATTCGCAAGGGTACAGTAAAGGAAACAATTCCTTAAGGTATCACTACGAATCTTACATCACCAGTCTAATCATGCATATTAAAATAATAGGACTAATATCACACTTAACAGTTCGTTCATGATTCACATACAAGCAAATCACATATAATGTCAACAGAACACAGGGTTCAAGTCCATCATCATACTCACCGGTGGACTACTATTCAACCCTAATTCCCACTGGCCACTACGGGTGTCCCGATAAATCAAGTAAAAGAAATGTATTTTATATAAGTCCTATGTAGTCTTAACGAATCATGCATATCACTATATTTAGTCGAATATAACAGACATGCGGTATCATATGCATATGCAATACACAACCAATAATTCTCACTAATCATGGCAATCACATAAAGCATGTTAACCAATCAAAGGAAATAAATCCCAATAATGTTACTAGTAGCTACAGACACAACTGTTGTGACTAAAGCCGTTAAACCACTGGCTACTTCTACCTTGTTAGGGAGAAGCAATCATGTCACAACTGTTCTTAGTTGAGCACAATATATGTAACAAACATATATATGCATTTGTTCACAATCAAATGGTATACCTATATATCAAAACGTACCTTGAAAAGTAGTGGAACACTTTCTCTTCTGCCCAGAAGATGATGTA
Organism: Rutidosis leptorrhynchoides; assembly: GCF_046630445.1. NCBI lineage: Eukaryota > Viridiplantae > Streptophyta > Magnoliopsida > Asterales > Asteraceae > Rutidosis > Rutidosis leptorrhynchoides. The sequence continues at coordinate 606,307,858 of NC_092336.1, forward strand.
GATGATCTCCCAATTGATTCCACACCTACCCCTGCCCCTGACCCCACCTCAACACTAGATCTTTTTGCATACGGACATTGGCTCGCTTGATGACCTCCTAACTGACAAATCCAACAAACACCATCTGTATACGAACAAACTTGAGAATCATGCCCTATTTCCCCACAACGAAGACACCGTCATGTCGCTACTGAACATTGTCCAATATGATGAATTTTACACTGTCTACACCACTTTTTCGGTTTAGTTCCTACACTAGATTCACCTTGGAAGGATTGTCCCTTTTTTTATTATTACTATTCTTATCTTTCATAGTTGTTACATTTAGTTAAACTTTCTTTTTTCTTTGGTTGCTACTTTCAAATTTTTCATCATTTTTATCGGTTTCATTTATCACTGGAGTCTGGAACGAACAAATCGTACCTCTAATCATAGTTTCGTGTCCCGGAGGTAACACACTTAAAAACTGTTGAGTATGAGATGATTCACTTGTCACTAGATTATTTAGAACTGAATATGGACAGGACATGGAGGTTTGGTTTGGGTAGAGAAATGGGTCTGGAGGTAACTGTGGTACAAATCTACAAGGTCCAGATATATAAGGTAGCACTGGAAAACCTGAAGGTGTATTCTGGTTATTGGCTCCCAATGCATCTGGAACTGATGGCACTTGTTGTTGTACCATATCAATCATTTTCCCTCGTAACTCTTGAACTTCATCCTGTAATTGCCTAATATACCGATCCTTATCTTGTAATGTAGTTGGATACGATGCTCTGGGCTGATTAGACACACCCACAAAATCATCAAGCAAGGCTCCAACATCTCTCGGGGTCATAGGGGCTTCTGCGGGGTTTGATTGATCAGCCATACCTATCTTATCACAACATCTCACAAAAGCTTAGATGATAAACCGTTAGTACCTATCACTAACCACAATTATCTAATCACATAACACTTACATTCACTTATCCCTTTTCCTCACTTGTATGTTTGACACCACACGGGGTTTGGGAACACGTCACTCACGTGTACATGTTGCCAAGCCTATGCTCTGATACCAAGTTTTAACACCCCAGATTTTTTTTAAAATACACAGCGGAAGTTACATACATATATTAGTCACGTATAAAGTTGTATTACACAAAATCACCAGTGTTACTTAATTAATACAAACTATTTGACCATATTATTTATTACAAAATGTCAGAGTCAATCATTAGATACTACACTTCAATACGATTCCAGCGATAGTTTATTCGTCGAAAACGGAGTTACGGTTTGAAAGTTACAGCCTTTTCAATTTTACCAAAAACTGCACGGCTGAGGTCTCACTCGTGCATTTGAGCCCTCAACCGCGTGATTGAGCCCTCAGAAGTGTGCTCAACTGCGTGGTTGAGCTTTCACTCGTGTGGAAGCTGTAGAACAGCTCCAGGTCGCTGTTTTCGCATTTTTTGACCCCAAAACTCTATTTCTGCTTGTTTTAATCAATCCAAGGACCCAAGAACACTATATAACACATATATAATCTATTTCTAACCTCAAACAAGCATAACAAACACATTCAAAGCAAGAATCAAGCATAAAAGTTAACTTTTCAAAACCCATTTACAACTCAATTTAATTCACCAAAATCTGATATTTTTACCTTGTTTTGATGCTTGAATTCACTTGAATTAGATGCACGAAATCACTAGCTATGAATTACACTTTTTGATTTTTGGATTTAGAGAGCAAAAGGTGTGTTTAGGGTTTAGGTTATTGCTAAAATTAGCAAGTGAAGAACGTACATGCTTATATCTAAATCAGGTTTCTTCATTATGAGGAAACCCTACTCCGTATAACACACGGGTATTTACCAGTTGTCTGAAACCCAAGATCTTTAATAACTCATTCATTCTAAGAACAATTCAAAAAAAGGAAATATGTTCTGTGACCCTTGTCACAAAACGCACATTATCCCATACACAATAATTATAAAACACATATATATTAAAATCACTATACTAACATATAAGGGTAAATGTGTCATTTCTACTAGGCTCAAAGCGAGGTTGTTACACTAGTATCCAATATCCTAGTAGCATTTGTATCTTATTTATTTATATTAGTTATTATGTATAATAACAATAACAATACCCATCTTGCGTTGTTATTAGAATCTATTGTTATTATTATTATTTTATATAATTCAACATTTTCATTTACAACTAAGTCAAACTATAAATGTACATTATATAATGAAAATAAAATTTCATAATAATTTTTTATTATTATTAGATGTCACAAATACTGTTGATTGGTATTTTATTATAATATTATAACTTCCGCTATGTATTTATGAAAAATGGAGGAAAAAATTCTACGGTGTTACAAGTTAGTATCAGAGCGTAGATTTAACAGCATGAACATTTGTTGAATTTTATGTTCCCAAGTCTGATCTTGTGAGTGTCAAACATGATGCTGGGAAGGGATTATGAATGAGAATGATGGGAATTAGATAATTGTGATTAGTGATAGGTACTAACGGATTATTATATAAGGTTTTTGTGAGATGTTGTGTTGATTATTATATAAGGTTTTTGTGAGATGTTGTGTTGAGATGGTTATGGCTAATCAAGGCAATCCTGATGCCCCTCTGGGTTTCCTTGTACCAAAATATATGTTTAGACCATATTGCAAAGTGCAACAACCACCACCATCATACACAACTCAGACCCGTATTATTATCAGTACCAAACACCTATGACTTATCTGAATCAGTTCCAAATGTACCAACAACCTCAATATGAACCTCGTAAAAAATTTTCCTTTAAGAAATTCCTTGATCGAAACCATCAGAGTATGCGGGCAATACAAATATGACGGAGGCATTGAATTGGTTGAGGGAAGTGGATCGGGCATTTGATGCGTGTCAGTGTGAACCCGATTTGAGGGTGACGTAGGCAAGTCGGTTGTTCATTGTGATGACCCGGAAAATTTTGACCAAATTTAAACTTAATCTTGTATGATTAACGTTTCCGACACGATAAACAAAGTCTATGAAGTTAAATCTCAAAATTTTGAACTGTTCAATTAACCTTCGATTGTTCTCAACGAAACGCGAACAATTATATATAGATACATATACTATAACTTGAAAACGTAACAAAGTGTTGAGGATATGATACTGTGCATTAAACTTATTGGTTTGATTATCTGATTGATATATCTAACTACAGAGTTAAAAGATTATGCCAAATGATTCAAGTAAAAGATATTTACTGAGTCTCTTAAGAATTATGATATTATTACGTGTCTCTATTGAGAGGTCCACGTTGATTTGAGAAATCATTCATTTTTAACGGTATTTGGAATAAATGGTGAATTATTTGTTTAAATAACGTAATTTAGACACATACAATAATAAGGAATATTAACTGTTAAGAATTAATTATATGAATAACTTGCGATACGTATTTTAAAACGTGTTTATAAATATTGAGAATAGATATTAACTTGGTTATGAAACGTTTGATAAATACTATTATATTAATAAATAACGAGACAATGATTTATAGAAGTAAATGACCAAAATACTCGAAAGTTTAAGATATACTTTGGGTGGTATAATTTAGGGATAATTTAAGGCTATATTTTGACATAGGTACGTGTCCCAGAATGTAAATTACAAGTTTTCTCAGCGTACGAAGGGACACTCGAAAAACCGGAACCGTGACATAAGTCGCGTAACAACGTACGACTTATCGGAACAAAAATTACAAGTTAACTATGCATGTGAATTTAATATAATATATAATTAATTATATAAATTAAATATATTATATATATAATATAAAATTATGTCGACAAACAAGAAGTTAAAAATTTGTGAGCTGTCCCAGGGTGCCATGCGATCGCATGGCCTTGAGGCACAAATCCCATGCGATCGCATGGGGTACTTTTTCAGAAAAGGTTCTATAAATTGCTCAGTTTTTACACTTTTTCTCTAATCATATATTACTCCGTATTTATTTTATTTATTATTATTATTATTATTATTATTATTATTATTATTATTAAGATTAATATTATTATTAATCTTATTATTATTAATATTAATAATTAATATTATACATAAAATACTACGACGAGGTCATGAGCGTGTCACTTCAAAACAAGTTTTTCGAGCGGGATAAAGCTAAGGAAACTATGGGTTATAGCTATGGAGGTTAGAGGTAATATTCGTGGGTAATATTCACAAGTCAAACCTAGTGTTTATCATCTCTGTTACGTCTACGTACTTTTCTGAAATATTGAATCACAATAATAATACGTAAGCATTTATATTTATATTTTATAAATTAATAGTGTATACATACTAGTGCTCGAGTGTATATATTTATACATGCTTGTATGCTAAATTTCGTCGTTAAATAGTTTATAATCAATCACAAATTAAGTACATATATTACTGGTAAAAGGTATATGATATACATGTTTTTGGAAAGCTGGTGAAAAATCAATAACTTTTCATTTAGATATCGAATAGCTTCGATGAACGGATTAAAAGATATGGTCAACTGAATTATAATTGACGTTAATTGGAATTGCCTTTAAATCTGCAATTAATATTTAAACAACTTGTTTATAAGATTGATAAATTGGATTTTTGAATATTACCAACCGAGTAAATGAAACCTTAAATAAGGTACGTCTCGTTTTGTTAAACTATTGTCAAAATTGACTTTTGAAACGACTTTGGATAACTTTTGTATGTCGATCTCGAGCATTAGGATTATGATACACTATGACCTGACCTAGCTTGATAGACATTTATTGACCAACATATGTTCTCTAGGTTGAGATCTACGATTATTTGATATTCCGAGTTTCGGTCACAATACGATGAACAACTTTATGTTCTGCTAAGGTGAGTTTCATTGCTCCCTTTTTAATTGCTTTTGCAATATATATTTTTGGGCTGAGAATACATGCAATTTATTTTAAACGCAATGGATACAAGTACATACTTAACTCTACACTGAGTTTGAACCGAAAATCCCTTAGCTTTGGTAACTAGTAGCTGCCAGTACATAGGATATGGACTGGTGGGCGCGAATAACAGTATACGGATCCATAGGGCTTGACATCCCCATCTGAGCTAGAGCGCTAGCCTTTTAACGGACATGTGTTATTTGAGTTTAGGACACGTTGGTTTGCGTGTATTAAAATGAATGGGGTATTTATCATTATAACGTTAAAGCTTAGTTACCAGGGTGCTCTGTTACGTAGAATCTATTGACAAACTTTTGATAAACGTTTCTGGATGAAACAACTGAAATCTTGTGATCCACTTTTATATACAGATTATGCGAAACACTAAAATTATGAACTCACCAACCTTTGTATTGACACTTGTTAGCATGTTTATTCTCAGATTTCCTAGAAGTCTTCCGCTGTTTGCTTATATGTTAGACAAGCTATGTGCATGAAGTCTTACATGGCATATTTTTCAAGGAAACGTTGCATTCACCAAATCATCACCATGTATCTTATTTTGACTGCATTGTCAACGGAAGTACTATTGTAAACTATTATTTTAGGTGATTGTCTATATGTAGAAATCATCATATGTTGAAAACCTTTGATTTAAATATTCATTTATGGTGTGCCTTTTCAAAAGAATGCAATATTTACAAAACGTATCATATAGAGGTCAAATACCTCGCAATGAAATCGATGAATGACGTGTCCGTCCATATGGATTTGGAGCGATCGTCACATTAGTTATGGTTCGGTGGGATACAATAACTTCGCACCTACCGAAATAACAAATAAGTCAAATCACCCGACAACAATTTTACAGAAAGGTGTGTAGATAGTATTGCACGTCGTACGAGATTGGTAGAATCAAGAGAGAGTTCAATGGTATGCAAATGACATAACATATGATGGTGGATGAGGTGATTCGGCAATTCAATGATAAATTGTAGTTTGTACAACAGTAGGTGTTAGACTAGCATTCTCAAATTCAACACTTTGTTGAAATATTATTGCCAGAGTATAGAACTATGGCGAGTACTGCGACTATGCTATGTCATGAAATTATTATGGCGAAAATGACTGAGAGTGACGTGGGGCCCATGTTTAATCGAATAAAGGAGATGATGAGTCATCAACAACAAAGATAAACGGAGAGTCACGCTAGTTTGAAGCCAAAAAAGACTTTGTGGGGAAAAGTGAAGGGACAATTTTTCCGTGGTGGATCTGGGTCGAAATCATAGCAGAAGCAGTATCATCAGTGTAGAGCTTTTCATGACACGTTGTGTTCGACTGAGGCACGATGATGTGTTAGATTTGGTGCAATTGGGAATGATTCTAAGTCACGTTCGTATAGGACTGCGGTATTTAGTAATTTCCATTAGAGTGAGCATCGATCCTCACAATGTCCTTCGACTAGAAGATCAGATTCGGGGTCAGGGTCAGGGGCAAGGTCAGGATCATCCGGGCGATCTTCTGCCTCTGCTATTGGGAAGAAAAGGAAAATCCTCCTCTACCAGAAGGTTGCGTCTTTCATATGCAAGTAGACACAAATGTGGCTACTCATGATGCTATTACTGGTATGTTTTTGATAAACTCTTTGCATGCCCCTGTTGTAACACCCCAACTTGGCATGTAGTGGAATGTTATATCAATTTATATATAAGTAAAATCACCAATAATTCTTAAATTGCATAAAATTAAATAAGTCCAAAATAACCATAACTTGTAGTTCATAAATTAATTAAAATCTTAAAGTTTGTTCAATTAAAAATAAAATATTTAAAAGATAATCTTCAATGTCTTGTCTCTCTCACACTCCCTATATCAACCCTGAATTACCTGACATAGAAGAAGAAAAAAAACTACGACTGAGCCAATTATCCAGTGAACGGATACAAAATAACGAATATTATATAAGAAGTTAACAAAGGGTATTTTCAAATAAGATCTTAAAATTCGTATTTTCATATCAATCAAAATCAAATCGTATAAAGCCAACAAATCTATAGTTTCAAAAGGATGAAATCGAGCTCCTACAAAACGCATAAGTTTGCATATCAAATCACATGGGTCAACATATCTATACCGTCTTGGTGTTTTCGGACGTAAGAGGTTAACCCTTCCTTCATGGTGCTTTCTGAGGGAAGTGTGTTGGGTCCAAGTGTTACTGATTGGTGGTATAGTCAAAATGACAAGTGTGGCACGTCAGGAAGACTACACTAGTGGTTTAGCAATAGGACTATCGATAAACTCTAGCCCGATCAGCTAGTAGTTGAAGGCCCAGCCCAGTCGTCGGTCCTCTTGTATTGTGCTTTATGTGATTAGTGACCCATGCCTTAAGTTGTGCTTGAAGCTTATAGTGATGTCCATCTAGATATTCTCATTCACTTAGCGGTGCGCTAATTTCCCCACAATGTTCATTCCCTGCAGGTGATGTGTAGCATGTTTGTGGGTGATAGCAAGGGATAAACACCTTTTTGATGATAAAGGATAAGCAAATTTGTTTTTTATAACATTAAAATTATAGATTTGATTAAAAAAAATCAGAAGTTAAAATTTATTGCGTAGATTCACAAAAAAAATAAATTTTTTTTTTTAACAACAGGTTAACATACATATGATGTATGTTAACCAAATATGATGTTAGGATTTAGGGTTTAGTCCCTAAATCCAAAGGTTTAGTCCCTAAACCCAAAACCCTAAACACTAAACTCTAGACCGTTCATGTTAAAAACTCAATCTAAACCCTAATTTTTAAACCCCAATTTCTAAACCCTAACCTGTATTTTTCATTAGTCGTTAGTCATTTTTCATGAGTTTTGGTTGTCATACTCTAATGTATGATAACGTGCGCTATCACACATCATATGTATGATAACCTGCTCTGAATTGTTTTTATTTATATTCTAAATAGTAAATACTAACCCTAGAAATTAAAAAATCTGAAATATAAACTCTAATTTTAAAGATATAAGAAAACAAATTTACTTATCCTCAAACGGGGTGCTTAGCGTTGTATCTTTCCAAAATATATATATATATATATATATATATATATATATATATATATATATATATATATATATATATATATATATATATATAGCGTCATAATCAAGAGAGAAGCACTTTTTGGGGGGAAGGGGAAGTAAAATTTATTTTTTTTTCGAATTTTTTTTTTCTTCCAACATTACCCGACAAAATCGCCATTGACGGTGCCGTCTACTTAGGTCACGTTACGTGGTCATAAGTCTCTAAAACAATGTTTGACCCAAAATATGTCTCATTCATTTCAAATGTAAGGATGTTTCAAAGTTTACAAAAATAGTTCAACGACTAGTTACATTACAATGTTTAAAGTACAAGTGAAACCTATGCGACACAATTTAAAGTAAGTCAAAAGACACTCCATGTATTCATGTATACTCGACATCCAAGCAAGTATCAAAAAGAGTGCGGAAGCATGTATCACATAGCGTTCAAGGACCTGAGAAAACATATAGAAAACTGTCAACGAAAACGTTGGTGAAATCATAGGTGTATTAGTAAACGTTATATTTGAACCACAAGATTTAATATTTCCATAAAGTTGATTATCTAAATCGTTTACATTCCAAAAGTTGTTGCACATTCGCGAGTACCCAATTATCAAAACTTAACTGTTTTGTACCCTGTTACGTAGTGTTAGAACATACACTATACTCGAAAATATATTTCATCCGCTAACGGTAGTGAACCGTCCGAATGAGGGTTCGTCAAGCCCATGTGATCACATAACATAAGTTTACGTTTACACCATGCAAGTGTAACTAATGATAATTGAATTGAGGCTTTTTGTTCTAACTTGCTGTGGAATGTTTGTTTTCGTACTTGTGTTCAAAGCATAAAAGTATGATACATATATGTTTCTCATCCCATGATTTAAAAGTATAAAAGTTGTTGAAAAGATGGGACTATGATCTCACCTTGAGTGCACGAGTAAATAAGGTACTTCACAAAGTAAACGTGTGCAAGAACGAATGCTAGTGTTGACCTAAACAAGTAGGTCGTATCAATAACGGTAAACACGGTTGGTTAAAGTTGTTCAATTAGTCCTATGTCTCAATATGACTCGATTATATAGCAAGCGAATCCAGTTGTCAAGTTTCATGCAAGAATCAAGTATACAAGAAGATTAGAACGGTTTAAACAAGTATTGGTTATGTTTGAACAAAAGTCAACTTTAGTCAATTGAAAGTCAACGAAAAAGTCAACACGTTCGGGTCGGGTCCCGAACTATTTTTCTGAGCTAATTATTCATATATAAGCATGTTAGAACAAGTTACATGGTAATCGGAGGTGCGTAGCATAGTTAGAATTTTTGGTGTAAATGTAAAGTTGATCAGTCCCCAAACGCGACCAATGTCGTGCCGCGACATAGGAGGGCCGCGCCGCGGCATATAACGTAAGCTGGTGCCTGAGTCATTTCAAATGTCTAAGTCTCAAACCAAGTTTTATTCAAACACAAATTACGAATCGTAAACATTCAAAACACGTATCTTATATCGTTGGAAAGGAAATTTGACGAGGAATACAACTAAACACGTTTCATCAATCAAATTCATCATTTGCAATAATCGAATTTCCAAATTGAATGATTAATTAATGCTCATCATTAATGCTTCAAGTTCATAAATGCATATTGATGATTCGGGAATTAAATGCACACATATGATACGCCGTTTCGTAGGTAACTACGCATACAATACAACTAAACACTTACAAACAACATTGCAAAGCATTCAATGCATCAAAAGTTCATTTTACTTCTATCAAACCCTAACTCAAAATCACAAATTTAACAATTATGTTTATGAAGCTTTTCCATGTCAACCTACATACCAAATTGAAAGTAGTGATGCTAGTAATATATTTAATACATGCACTTCTAACATCTAACAACATTTAAGCAACCAAATCTCAAGATTAAACATACCAAATTTCAAGTTCATGCTAGTTACTTAAAATAACAAGATCGAGCATATAAATCACATATTCATGTTAGACTTGAGCCATAGACACTAATTAACTCACTTTTAAGTTTAAAAGATCAAGAACAAGAAATTTAGTGTTTTTAGAAAGTTACCTAAACGAGATGAAGTGGGTATGGAATCGAAGAGGAAGTTACAAGGATTCCAAATATGTAATTTGTTTTGATGAACACTTGCTAGATCGGAAATGGATGATGATTCTTTGAAATTTGGTGTTGAGAAAAAAAGGTGAAAGTATTAGAAAGGGATGTGATGAATGAATGGGGGAGATAAGGTTTGACCATTTGACCTAGTCAAATCTTTGGCCTCTTGGCAAGTTTAGTCCCTCGAGTTTAAAAGCGGGTGCGTGAATTAACCAAACGAATCACCTTAAATACGTAGAATAAACGAGAGATGTTATAATTAAATAATGGACTTAAAATTAATTAAACGGAAAAAGGCGGGATGTTACATTACCTACTCCTTAAAAGAAATTTTGTCTCAAAATTTAAGTAGGCGTAGTAGTCGTTGTTTCTTCCTCGTGAACTAGCATTTCCAAATCCACAAATAAATGAGGGTACTTCCTTTGCATTTGGTCTTGTCTTTCCCAAGTAAACTCGGGCCCCCTTTTGGCATTCCAACTGTGATGATCGCTCCAAATCCATATGGACGAACACGTCATTCATTGATTTCATTGCGAGGTATTTGACCTCTATATGATACGTTTTGTAAACATTGCATTCTTTTCAAAAGGTACACAATAAATAAATATCAATTTCTAAGGTTTTCAACGTTTGATGATTTCTACATATAGACAATCACCATAAATAGTAGTTTACCATAATACATCCGTTGACAATGAAGTCAAAATAAGATACACGTTGATGATTTTGTGAATGCAAAGTTTTCTTGAATAAAGCATGTATGACTCCATGCACATAGCTTGTATCACATATAAGCAAACAACGAAAGACTTCTAGAAACTTGAGAATAAACATGCTTAAAAGTGTCAACACAAAGGTTGGTGAGTTCATAGTTTTAATGTTGCGCATTATCTGTCTATAAAGGTGAATCACAAGTTTCAGTTGTTTCATCTAGAAACGTTTATCAAAATATTCTATGAAATTGAGCACCCTGGTAATTAAACTTAACGTATATATATTTTATACCCTTTGTATAATCATCTTAATAATACACGCAAACCAACGTGTACGCTTCTCAAATAGCATACGTCCGTTAAAAGGCTAGTGCTCTAGCTCGGACGGGGATATCAAGCCCTATGGATCCATATACTACTACTCGCGCCCACCAGTTCTTATAACCGGCAGTTACTAGTTACCAAAGCTAAGGGATTTTCGGTTCAAACTCGGTGTAGAATTTAGTATGTACTTGTATCCATTGTGTTTAAAATAAAGTGCATGTATTCTCAGCCCAAAAATATAGATTGCAAAAGCAATTAAAAAGGGAGCAAATGAAACTCACCTTAGCAGCATATAAAGTCGTTCACCAAAATGTGACCGAAACTCGGATTACCAAACAACCGTAGATCTCAACCTAGAGAACATATGTTGGTCAATAAATGTCTATCAAGCTAGGTCAGGTCATAGTGTATCACAATCCTAATGCTCGAGATCGACATACAAAAGTTATCCAAAGTCGTTTCAAAAAGTCAATTTTGACAATAGTTTAACAAAACGAGACGTGCCTTATATAAGGATTCATTTACTCGGTTGGTAATATTCAAAAATTCAATTTATCAATCTTACAAACAAGTTGTTTAAATATTAATTGCAGATTCAAAAGCAATTTCAATTAACGTCAATCATAATTCAGTTGATCATATCTTTTGATTCGTTCACCGAAATTACGTGATTTCTAAATGAAAAGTTATTGATTTTTCGCCAGCTTTATAAAAACATGCATATCATATACCTTTTATCAGTAATATATGTATTTAATTCGTGATTCATCATAAACTGTTTAACGATGAAATTTAGCATACAAGCATGCATAAACATATATACTCGAGCACTAGACATGGATACATTATTAATATATAAAAGATAAGATATGAATACTCACGTATCAATATTGTGATTCAATATTGCAGGAAAGTACGTAGACGTAACAGAGATGATAAACACTAGGTTTGACTTGCAAAATAATACCCACGAACATTACCCATAACCTCCATAGCTATAACCCATAGTTTCCTTAGCTCTATCCCGCTCGAAAACCATTTTGAAAGTGACACGCTCATGACCTCGTCGTAGTATTGGGGTTGGATTTATTCTTTGGACATGCATTACTATAATGACCCGATTGGCCACATTTAAAACAAACACCCGGTTATGGTGCATTAGGCCCCTTTTGAGCGACAGGGGCGTCACTTCTACAATCATTGGCCGCATGACCACTTCTTTGGCACCGGTGGCAAAACGGCTTGTCACATTCACCATAGTGATGTTTGTGGCATTTGTTGCAAAAAGGTTTATTTCCGACATAACTTTTCTTGCTGTTGGAGGTGCTTCTTGGCAGGGTTGTTGTTGTTGTAGTTGCTTGGTTGGGAGGCTTCCCACTTTCTTTTGTTGCCGCCCGATTTATCCTCGTCCTTAGGTGCCGGTACTACGATTTCGTCCACCGTTTCTATCAATTGGCGGGCCATCTTCAAAGCTTCTTGTAGATTAGTAGGTTTGAATGACATTACCCCGTGTTTGATGCTCTTAGGGAGGCCATCCATGTAAAGTTCAACTCTTAGGGACTCGGGAGTTACGAGAGCCGGACACGTTAAGGCTAGCTCGGCAAACCGTTGATTATAAGCGTTGAGGTCATTTACGACCGCTCTTAAAGTTCTTAGCTCGTGTTCGAGCTTCGGGTCTCTTCACGTGGGAAGTATTCGGTGATCATCTTTTGTAGTGACCCGTCCTAATCCATCTGGACGAATACATTACATTTGGTTACATCGTGAGGTACTTGACCTCTAAATGATATATTTTACAAACATTGCATTCGTTTTTAAAAGACAAACTTTCATTACATCGAAAGTTAACGGCATGCATACCATTTCATAATACATCTAAATGACTTAATAATAATCTTGATGAACTCAACGACTCGAATGCAATGTCTTTTGAAATAGGTCATGAATGACTCCAAGTAATATCTCTAAAATGATCAAATGCACAGCGGAATGTTTCTTTCATACCTGAGAATAAACATGCTTTCAAGTGTCAACCAAAAGGTTGGTGAGTTCATAGGTTTATCATAAACAATAAAAATTCATCATTTTGATAGACCACAAAATTTAAATACAGTACACATATCTCATGTACAAAACCATTTTTTATAACGCTTGGCAGAGTAGGTTCGTATCCTTTTCTCCCCCGTGGGATGCCTCGCGATTTTTAAATAATCGTGCACATATCTCGTGCACAAAAGTAATACACATAACCTGTGTATAAAAATCATTCTCTCGATACATAACATTCATTTCGATTTCATTGCTCAACATGGTAACCGACCTTAACATATAATGCGCATCAATAGTATCCTCAAAATAGAACATCTCGTCTGTATAATATATAAACTTCGAAGTACTAAACACCACGCCCACTAGCTCTTCCGTCTAGTGAACATTCTGGTGGGGGTGTTAAACCCGGTAGCTACCTTTAGGATTCACGTGAATTAGGGCCATACCCGATTCTAATTCTTAGGTTACCAAGCAATAATAATCAGGGGAAATATTCACAACAATTAGTGGCAATTATAACGTCCAACTAATTCAATAATCCACAGAACTTCTGTCTGCATAATAATTCATTCGAGGAATGTTTTGCTTGTGTCTATCTCGTCAAACTTTTATAAAAGCATTTCATGTATTCTCAGTTCAAAATATATTTCAAAAGCATTTAATAAAGCAGTTATAAAAACAGCGCATGTATTCTCAGTCCCAAAAATGTAAAGAGTAAAAGGGAGCAAATGAACTCACAACACGATATTTTGTAGTAAAATTATGCATACGACGATACTGAACAATGCAGGGTTGGCCTCGGATTCACGAACCGTAACATTGTATACGTTTATATTGTCGAGCATGAGCCAGGAAAATAGAATGATGGGCTTGCAAGTCTTGGCCCATGTTTGTTAGCCTAATAGAAACCTAAATCGGCAGTTCATATTGTATATTCATTTAAAACATAAATGACCCAACACTAACCCGATCCATAATCATTTTAATTAACCCACTTACATCAATTATAGATTGAAGGGTTCGGTTTATATATTCTATATTAGTCTCGCTGCGGCAACAATAGTCGAACAAAACAACAGCACCAATGGACGTTTATCACAAATATCATCCTTCATCTTTTTCTTTTACTCATCATGTAACATAAAAAAATATAAGTGATGGTATTTCAACCCCACTAGTCGGCCATTTAGAAAAGAACTCACCCATTTAAAAAAAAATGTTTCCACATGCCCATATTGCAAAAATGTCGGCCATTTGTTCCAACATGTACCATGTATGTCACGATTTCTCTTTCTTTTTTTTTCTTTTTTTTATACAAAGTTATAAAGTGCCTCCATAAGGTGTCGGCCATGAACTCTTCTTTTGTCCCACAACCATATTTAAAATGCTTTATATACTACCCCATTTGATCAAGTTGTTAAACTATAAACGTGTCCTTTCATTTTCATTTCGTTAATGTTCGACAAGTGGGAAACGAAGCTGCGGCAGGAAAGGAAAAAGACACGCATGCAGCATTTTTTTTAAATCGATTTAGAAGCTGGTACAGCAGAAACAAAAATGGGGAGTGGGAGTGTTCTTGTGGTCATGTTGAAAGGTGGCGGTTTTGGGTTGTTTTCGAACAAGAAAGAAAAGAGAGAGGAGAGAAACGGTGGTGATTCTTGGGTTACAATCATGCCGAACATGGAACCTTAAAGGGGTGTTCATTGGTGTTAACACCTATTTCCTTATGAGGTAAGGCTTAGTATGTCAACACGATACTAGAAGTAATCTAGCTTTAGGAGGGCGGAGTGTTGCCGATTGATGTTTACCCTTGGGAAATAATCCCTGCAGACCCAGTTCACAAGTATAGAAACTTGTGGGGTGGCTTAAACAATATGTCTTCCGCAGAGCGTAAAAGTGCTAGACGGATGAATTCTAGTGAGAGAAAGTGCTAGAGAGAGAGATGAAATCTCAGCTCTCAAGTTTGACAGAATGTCTGAATTGTGTAAAATGACGACCCAAGGGGTCTATTTATAGTGTCAGATCCACCAGATTGCTCGGGGACACGTGTCAGATGATGATACGTTCTGTTACTTGTGATCCGAAATTTACGCTGAAGGTGGCGTTCTCCGGCCAGGGCTTACGCGCTAGGCGGCCTTCAGGGCTTACGCACGACGGAGCAGCCTGTACAGCGGAGAACACTGAACGGATAACTCCACCAAACTGTTGTTTCCAGCCTTCCTGATGGTAATTTTATGCGATCATTATGCCTTTTATGCGTGTATACGATAGGATACACCATTAAGTTCACCTAGTTTAATGACTTAAGCATTTGAAAAATGTTTAAGTTATTAAACTTTTGATAACGCATGCCAAACTAGCCTGCTCATTGCTCATTTGCATCAGGAAAAACATTACAGGCATTAAATGCAGACGAATTTTACTGACGTTGTTATGATTAATTTTGCACGGTTGAAATCCTCCACGCGCCTCCAGCTGTAAAAGTGTTATTTCGTACCCCACATTTAAACTCGCCCGTACACGTGTCTCAATCATGGCCATAAAAATTTCATCGATAAACTCCTATATAAACCGTCATAACCCTTTTACCTTCACTTTTTTACCTTTGCCAAGATCTAAAAAGCACATTTCTCCCCAAATCTTCATCGCATTCTTCAATTTTCAACTTTTTAAGGTTTAGCATCTTCCAAGGTCAGTTATACTTCATCCTTCTGCTATTTTCTTCTTGTTGATATCTTTTTACTGTATTATTATGGCTTCTATACCAAGTACTGGCCAAGAACACGCAAAGCCTTCTTCATCAAATACTGCTAACATTCCAGAAGTTAGCACGATGGCTTCATCACTGACAAGTGAATATTTAGACGGTTTAAAGATTGCCTTCCGCCATCTTAATTAATACAACCCTGTTCTTCCTACCAGCAAACAAACTACTGACAACCCTCCTGACTGAAAAATTATGTTATACGCCTTACAAATTACCTACGACAACCTCCGTGTTCCCCTTACTAACTTTCTCCTTCGCCTTCTTAGATATTATAAGGCCTGCCTTAGTCAAATGCATCCTCATGGCCTTCAAAAAATCATCCTTTTTGAAATGTACTGCAATGCTGCTAATATTAAGCCTCGCATTAAAGTTTTTATCTCTTTGTTTAGAATTCACACAATTAGTGACTGTTGGCTTACTATTGATAGTAAACGAAATACGCATTTTGTTGGTACAAATAGAGTATCAAACTTGAAGGACTGGAAAAGTCCATTTTTCTTTGTTGATGAGACTGTTATTCCAGAGGAGTACTCCGTTGTCCGGGAATGGGGTGCTATTGATGTTGGTGTAGGAAAAGGTGTTAAGATTTCTGCCGCAGAGCAGCGGATAGTAAATAGTTTAAAAGAGCTTTACCTTCTGCCCAGATCATACGAGAAGTATGAGGGAATTCTTGTGCTGTGCAAAGTGAGTCAAGAATGGCTGAGCACTTCTGTGCCAGTACTCCGTGAGAAAAACCAGGGTAGAATGTGATATGATCATCCTATTATATATAAATGCGTGTCTATTATTTGTCATGTTTGCTTATGTTGCTGTTTATGTTTAATTTTTGTAGCCAACTCCGTGATGCAGGTTCGTTCTGCTCTTTTATCCGTTGATCTTGATGATGAAGTAGAGGTCACTGCTCGTGACAAAACTGATGAAGAGCTAGAGGCAGAGAGAGCTGCATCTGAGGCTAAAGCTGCTACTGATGCTGCTGCTGCTGAAAAGGGGGAAGAAATCATTGTCAGCAGTTCTGACAGTGAGTCCGGGTCTGAACAGACAGACACTGAACGGACATCGGATGACACTACCATCGCCGAGCAGCAGACATCAGGTTCGGTTGACATCACGGGCGAAACAAACCCCACTCCCCCTCCAACCCAAAAGACAAGGAAGAAGAGCATAGGTTCTAAGAGGGTGAAGAATACAGAGGGGAGCCAAAAGCAAAAACGCAGAAGAAGTATGTACATTCTGCTCGTTCTTGATAATGCACATGTCTCTGTTTATAACTGTTATACTTGTTCAAAATGTTAATTTGTTTCTGTTAGTGATTTTAGCAGAGTCTAATGATAGCCAAGGGAAGGCTACGGAAGGCGGTGAGCAGAGGCCGGAGGAGAACCTTGAAGGTGAAGGAGATAAGGGTCTGAAAACTCCTGACCCAAACTTTACTCCATTTGAGGAATCTGAATTCCGTGAAGAGAGACCGGAAGGCGACTCTGCTTATCATTCTCCTCTTCCTAGTGCCACTAACCCTGCTGTCACATCGTCCAATGTTCAAGAGCCATCTCTTCCTGCTCATGTGAGGACATTGCAGGCGATCATTCAAAATCCTGCTACTAAGGACAAAGAATTTTCAACTCTTCTTCAGGTATGAATAATGAAACTTCCTGCATGTATAAGCTTGCAATTTATTTATGTGAGTTGCTTGAAATTAACGATAAAATTTTTATTCTACAGAGTTATGCTATCCCTGAGCTAAAACCCCAGTTCACCGCTCTCCGCTCTGAGCAGCTTAGGGAATCAACTGCTGCAGCTCATGTATTGTTAACCAATCATCTGGATTTCGTTCGGCAACTGCAGAAGCAACAGGAGTCCATACTTGCTTTTGCCTGCGTTGAGATTGCTCAAGGTGCCAATGCTCGCAAGAGAGCTGCTGATGCTGAACGTGCCTTGAGCGGTGCTCAGTCAACAATAAAGGCTAGAGAAGTTGAGCTTAAAAGTGCTCAAGATGCTGCTGCTGCACTGTAAGGGGAAAAGGATGCTGAGAAGAAAAAGGTTGAGGAGGAGCAGGTGAAAGTGAGCGAGCTGGAGAAACAGCTGAGTGCAGAGAGGGAAAAGTCTGCTGAGCTTCTCCGGAGGGTGGAGAAAGGCGAGGGTAATTTTGAAGAGCTTAAGAAGGGTATACCGGGTCTGATAGCTAAGGTTCTTGTGTCCAAACTTGTTGGGGACCCCTACAATGATTATGTTGATGCTATGCGCACCCATGCTATTGCTGATGTAACAGATAAATTAACCAGACGCCTTGCTCTAAACCAGACTCTCCCTACTTCTATTACTAATCTGATGCCTCCTGGAACGTTGGAGAGGGTTAATGAAGAAATGGCCAAGTTAGTTAACCTGAAAATAGATGTGTATGATGAAGTATGCAGCAGAGAGGAGTCCTCTGCTCAGGATGTGCTCAATGTTCAATTTTCATAAATTTGTAACTATGTGATGAACATCCATTTGTAATAAACGTTGATAATTTGAATGCCATAAACATATGCTTATTGTAGTGACTATGCTTGTTTATATGCTTGCACCAAATACTTTGATGTTTGTTGTTTATAACCCATCTGCTATGCACTAAGCATACCATAAAATTTCATATACAATTGTATATTGTATAACTGAACAAAGCATTTTGAAAATTGTTTAAGGTAATTCACTTTTGGGTGTCTTGCATTTGTCAACTTCAGCTAAATGAGTAACAAATCAAAAATTCACTTAGCAAACATTATGCCTTCAAACATGCAGTAGGACATTTGTAGTTTGTTAGACGCTTTCCATCATCAAATTAATGAGGAATAGTGATGAAGTGTTCTTTGAAGAGTGATTATAAAATAATCTTTCCGCCATACGCCTTCCGTCATAAAATATATGAGGAAGAACTTTTGAAATATTGTTTGAAGATTAGCTATGGGTTAGTGACCTATCCTTCATATGCCTTCCGTCATAAAATATATGAGGAAGAATTGTGTAATATTTTTGGCCTTCATATAAAATATAAAATTCTTTCGTTCTGTGAAGTAAGTTTTTATAATGTTTGTCATGACAAGTATCTGAGTTTTGTATTTTGCCTCGGTGCGTTCTAGTAAAACTTTAACGTTTTCTAGCCGATCCCTTGTGCCTTTGCTGGCCGGCACAAAAGCTTTCGCCATCGGAGGTATAAAAAATACTCTCCTTCTGAGGGCAGGATATAAATGTAATGTTTTACATTTGTCACATGCAGCACTTTGCATAAGAAAAATATAAAATTTTATTGTTCAGTACTGTGCAATACATAAACAATTGATGACGAATTTAGGTGAATCAAGCCTAAATAGTACATTATGAACGTTTAGTGTATGCTATTGAAGACATAGGCACTGTAATGATGACCACAATGGTCTACAGTAAATTGATAAATTTTGTTCTTCAGAAATGCTAACAAACTGCTCTTATTGAAATGATAAATTTTGTTCTTCATAAAATGCTGGAATTTGTTTCTTCAAACGCCAAGCGCCTAGTGATGTCCGGCCTGAACACTTGATCATGGTATAAAGAGCTCCTGAACCTCATTCTCCCTGAACAACCGATTACGCCTCTTCTGATTCATATTGCCTTCTGGTAAGTTTGCAAATGTGGATCGTTCTCTTGTTGGTGCCACATACTGTGAGTGTATGGCGGCTACTCCATTCGGAGTTGGGAATCTAATCTCTGCATGAGCCGTTGTTGTTATCACTCTAAATTTAACTAACGCTGCCCGTCCAAAAAGGACATTAAATCGAGAGTTGCCATCCAGAATAGTGAAATCGATTGTTTCGGTTCTCAATAGTGAAAATGTTCCCAAGACGACCTCCAAACAAACTCTTCCCATTGCATTCACTGGCGCTCCTGTTAGCCCTGAAGCCTTCAAACTTGTCCGCCTAGATCTTACCTGCACATGTCTTGGAAAAGCCTTGAAACAATGCCAATAAATGATGTCAGCCTCACTGCATGTATCTGTGTAGATATGGCTGATGAACTTGTTTGCAATTTGTGCTGAAATGACCACTGGCTGAACGGACAAAGCCCAATTTTGAATTTGTTGAAAAATAATTGGAGAATATCTCTAGCTATCAACATTGTTATCCGACTGCTCACCGTCCTCATAGTAACTTCCATTCAACCACACCATTTTGATTACAATGTATGGAGTTGACTCACGCTCCGTGATCCGGTTTTCGTACTGGTTTCTGTTATCTCCTCCGCCATGCTCTTCCCTTCTTCTGTTATCTCCTCGATGACCTCTTCCACCATCATTCTTTTGCCATCCAAATTTCCTGCGAGGATCATTCCTCCTGTATTGTTTGCCTGGCAACAAGTGGTTTAACTCTCCTGCTTTGATCTTTGCGATGATTTCTCTCATCAAAGATTTGCAATTATCTGTATCATAACCCGATGGCTCATGAAAGTCGCACCATAGCTCACTTTTTGGAACCTCTCTTTCTTCCATAGGTGCCGGAGGATTGAAAGTGGTCTGGATTGGCTCAGTGAAAAGAATCTCTTTTGGAGTTTTAGTCAGCGCCATTATCAACGGATGCCTCTGTGACGACCCGGAAATTTCCGACCAAATTTAAACTTAACCTTTATATGTTTCCGACACGATAAGCAGAATTTGTAATGTTGAATCTCAAAAAGTTTGGAACTACATTCATGTAATCAATTACCCTTTGACCGTGTTCGACGATTCACGAACAATTATGTGTATATAGATATGTATATATAATATATAATATTAACTGAAAACATTAACAAAGTATTAGATATATGATACTTTACATGAACATATTTGTTTCGATATATTTATCGACAGAATTAAGAGATAATATCAAATGATTGAATTATCAGATACATTATGATATGATTACGGGCCTATGTTATGAGGTCCACTGTGATTTAAGAAATCTATTTTTTTGACAACTCATTACTTAACCAGTATGATAAAGATAACGATATTTATATTTTATTTTATTAAATATATATAACAATTTAAATTAATATTATATAAATTTTTATACGCGTATTATACGTACATAGTTTATACTTTTACTATACTTTAACTTTACCTTTACTTTACTTTAACTTTACTTTATCTTTAATAATTCATACTTTAATAATTCACATTAATAATTCATACTTTAATAATTCACTTTAATAATTCATACTTTAATAATTCACTTTAATAATTCATACTTTAATAATTCACTTTAATAATTCATACTTTAATAATTCACTTTAATAATTCATACTTTAATAATTCACTTTAATAATTCATACTTTAATAATTTACTTTAATAATTCAAAAAACTATTATAAATAGAATTCAATAGGTTTCATTATTTCATAGAAACTTGAAAATATATTTCTCTAAACTCTCTCAATCGAATTACACATATATATATATATATATATATATATATATATATATATATATATATATATATATATATATATATATATATATATATATATATATATATTTACTTAGTATTATTTCAAGATATTATTAGTATACATAAAATACTACGACGGAGTTATATTCAGACGATTTCAAAATAAGTTTTCAAATGGGATAGAGCTAAGGAAATTATGGGTTATAGCTATGAAGGTTATGGGTATTGATCGAGGGTATTGCTCGTGAGGTCAACCTAACGTTTATAATTTTCGTTGCGTCTACGTACTTTCCTGCAATATTGAATCACAATATTGATACGTGAGCATTCATATCTTATCTTTTATATATTAATAGTGTATCCCTGACTAGTGCTCGAGTATATATGATTATGCATGTTTGTATGCTTAGTTTCGTCATTAAATAGTTTATGATAAATCACGAATTTGATACATATGCTACTGAGATAAGTTATATGATATGCATGCCGTTGAAAAGCTGAAGAAAAAAAATTAATAACTTTTCATTTAGAAATCGTGTGGTTTCGATGAACGGATTAAAAGATATGGTCAACTAAATTATCATTAATTTTAATATTATTATTAAAACGATTATTATAACCGTTATCAGTTGATGTTATTACTAAAATTATCTTTATTACTAAAAATTAATATTTTTATTGAAACTATCATTTTATTATTTTTATCATTATTATTATTATTAATATTATTTTATCAAATAAATATGCGTACAAAGATATTTTTACCACATGTAATGTAATTACATTAATAATACATACCACTATATTTTTATGATATTAAGTGAATTTTATAAATTTTATTACTTGAGATATATAAAAGTATATTTTTATCATATATGAATTTTAATATAAATTTTTATTTATTAATAAATGACTTGTATTATTTAGTATAATAAGATCTGATAAATATATTTAAAAATATAAAACTACTATATATAAGTTATATAATAAACATGTATAGATTTTGGAAGTCATCTTGGGTCAAGTTGACTTTTGTTGACTTTTGCATGTCGGTCTCGAGCATTAGGATTGTGATACACTACGACTTGACCTAAATTGTTAGACAGATATTGACCAACATATAAATATATATACTTAATATAGGTTCGTGAATCCGAGACAAACCCTGCACTTGTTCAGTGCCGTCATATACAAAATTGCTACGAAATACAGTATTGTGAGTTTCATTTGCTCCCTTTTTATATATATTTTTGGGCTGAGAATACATGCGCTGATTTATAAATATTTTACGAAATAGGCACAAGTACTAAAACTAATTCTATGTGGGTTTAAACCAAAAATATACCCTTAGCTTGGTAACATTAAACTACTTATCTATGTACGGTAGGCGCGAATCCTAAAGATAGATCTATTGGGTCTGACAAACCCCATCCTGACTATGGGATGTTTTAGTACTTCGAGGTTATTTTAAACACACCTGATCTGGTATACTTCAGAGGGTAAAACATGAACGTTAAGGCTTGTTACTGGGTGCCTACAACTTATAGAATACTTTTATACACTTGCGAGTGTACGGATATTTATAGAAACTGAAATCTTGTGGTCTATTACCATTACGAAAATGATGGATTATGATAAACTAATGAACTCACCAACTTTTTGGTTGACACTTTAAAGCATGTTTATTCTCAGGTATTAAAGAAATCTTCCGCTGTGCATTAGCTCATTTTAAGGATATTACTTGGAGTCATTCAAGACATACTTTGAAAGACGTTGCATTCGAGTCGTTGAGTTCATCAAGATTAATATTAAGTCAATTATAGTTGGATGTAATATGAAATGGTATGCATGCCGTCAATTTTTGATGTAAAGAAAGTTTGTCTTTTAAAAACGAATGCAATGTTTGTAAAACGTATCATATAGAGGTCAAATACCTCGCGATGTAATCAACTATTGTGAATCATTTATAATGTATATGAACGGGTCCTTTCAGCCTCTCTATTGGCCTTCTGTTGTGATGAAAATCATTAGGATGATTGTTGCCTCTCCATCCACTATTGGAATTGTCATTCCTCCTCTGATTTCTATCAAAGTACCGCCCTCCGTTGTGCGGTTTGCTACTACTGCTGCCATCAAACTTGTTCATCCCCCTCTCACCGGCTCGAACATGCTTCTGTGCCACTTCCAACGCCTGATGCAAGGTTTTTGACAAGTCATACCTTAACACATGAACAAGTGCACTAAACCGTCGCTGATCCAAACAAAAAATAAAACCAGATACTAGCTGAGATTCTGGACAATTAGGTATCTTCTGTGCTTCAAGTGTGTATCGCTTCATGAAATTACTCAAGGATTCATTGTGATGCATTGTGATCTCATGTGCATCAAGATCTGTCAAAGTACAGCTTCGAAGGTTTTGATATGCATAACAAACTTTGCACGGAGGTCCAAATAACTTGTAATGCTTCTTGGCGGCAAGCTAGCAAACCATTCCCTTGCCATTTTCTGCAACACCATTAGAAACATATGACAAGCTACCTCATCATCCCAATGCTGCAACCTCATTGCACCTTCAAACATAGTAAGGAAATCCTCAGGGTCTGTTGTGCCATCATAAACTCCAATTGTTGGTATGCCAAGATTCCTGAGCAACGGATAGTTAGCAATTCGATCAATGAAACACTGAGTTGATTTTGCCATAGCCGGTGGCTTTGTAGCTTGCTCTCCAGTAATGAGGGCGAAGAAATTATCTACAGCCACAGCACGGAAGGCGGGCTATGCTAAGCGTTGCTTATACTTTGTCGGAGCTGTCTGCTTAAGGATGTCATTTAAAAGCAACACTGCCTGCTTCTCAGACATGAACTCATCTCTGCCATCAACCTCATCATCAGAATCATTATTAACGTAGCTCAAGTCATTATCATCTTTAGAGTCATCAATAAGACTGCCCAACTTGTCAAGTAGTCTAGACAACATGTACTTTGATACAGATTGCCTTTTCATGATTTGCTTGTCTTTGCCATCCGCCATCCGTCGAAAAGGTATAAATGATGGACATCGCCGTGGTTGCATCAATGGTCATCTCTCTAGATTAGTAACAAATTTTGGAAGTCTTTCTGCACTTTTGGTTGTCGTTTCTTCGATTACTGGTATTTTCTCCGAATTAGTTGCCAAATGCTTAAGCCTTTCTGCAGTTTCAGCAACTGTTTCTTTCAATCGTTCCATCTAGTGGCGGAACAGGTACATCTTTAACAGTTATCATGTCGTCAGTTGACGTATTATTGACTGCTTCAAGTACAAATGGAGCTTCAGTTGTTTTTGTTCCTTTTTCGTTTCGTGTGTTCTTTGCATTAGTGGATGGCGCCATTGTTAACACCTATTTCCTTATGAGGTAAGGCTTAGTATGTCAACACGATACTAGAAGTAATCTAGCTTTAGGAGGGCGGAGTGTTGCCGATTGATGTTTACCCTTGGAAAATAATCCCTGCAGACCTGGTTCACAAGTATAGAAACTTGTAGGGTGGCTTAATCAATCTGTCGTCCGCAGAGCGTAAAAGTGCTAGCCGGATGACTTCTAGTGAGAGAAAGTGCTAGAGAGAGAGAGAGATGAAATCTCAGCTCTCCAGTTTGACAGAATGTCTGAATTGTGTAAAATGACGACCCAAGGGGTCTATTTATAGTGTCAGATCCACCAGATTTCTCGGGGACACGTGTCAGATGATGATACGTTCTGTTACTTGTGATCCGAAATTTATGCTGAAGGTGGCGTTCTCCGGCCAGGGCTTACGCGCTAGGCGGCCTTCAGGGCTTACGCACGACGGAGCAGCATGTACAGCAGAGAACGCTGAACAGATAACTCCACCAAACTGTTGTTTCCAGCCTTCCTGATGGTAATTTTATGCGATCATTATGCCTTTTATGCTTGTATACGATAGGATACACCATTAGTTGGTAAAAAATCGAGCATAGTTTTCACAATGGTGGTGATCGGTGATGAAGAAGGTGGTGGTGCTTAAAGTTTCATGGTGGTGTTCGATGATGGTACTCGATTGGGTTTGTAAAAAATCGAGCATAGTTTTCACAATAGTGATGTGTATCATCGTGTATGAGTTGTGAATCCGAATAGTAGCAACAACAAGGGTGACGAGTGGTGGTTTAGGGTGGCTTGAAGTGGTGTTGTGGTGTTGGTTCGTTCTCAGTGATCGATCATGTACGGGTGTGTGGTTAGGTTAATGGAAGTGTGTGATGACCCAGAAAATTTCGACTTATTCTGAACTAAATTCTCAATATAGTTTAATATTTATGACACGATAAGGAAAGTCTATGAAGTTGAATCTCAAAATTTTGAACTATTCAATTACCCTTCGATTGTTCTCAACGATTCGTGAACAATTATATGTAAATAGATACATATACTATAACTTGAAAACGTAACAAAGTGTTGAGTATATGATACTGTGAATTAAAATTTATTGGTTTGATTACCTGATCGATATATTTAACTACGGAGATAAAAGATTATGCAAAACGATTGAATTAAAAGATATTTATTGAATCCCTTATGGATTATAATATTATTACGAGTCTCTGTTGTGAGGTCCACGTTGATTTAAGAAATCGTTCATTTTTAACGATATTCGAAATAAATATTAAAGTGTTTGTTTAAATAACGTAATTTGGACACATACAATAATAAGGAATATTAACTGTTGGAATTAGATATGAATAAACTTGCGATATGTATTTTAAAACGTGTTTATTAATATTGAAAATATATATTTAACAATACGATAAAATATAATATTAACTTGGTCATAAGACGAATTGTTATTATATATATATTAACAAATAACGAGAAGATGATTTATAGAAGTAAATGACCAAAACACTCAAAAGTATAAGTTATATCTCGAGTGGTATAGTTTATGGACAATTTAAGACTATATTTTGACAAAGGTACGAGTTGCGAAACGTAATGTACAAGTTTTCTCAGCGTACGAAAGGACGTTCGAAAAACCGAAACCGGGACATAAGTCGAGTGATGATGTACGACTTATCGGAACAAAAAGTACAAGTTAACTATGCATGTGAATTTAATATAATATATAATTAATTATATAAATTAAATATATTATATATATATAATTAAATAATATGTCGACAAGCAAGAAAACAAACGAAAGTGAGCTGTCCAGACAGGCCATGCGATTGCATGGCATTTGCACTGAAAGCTCATGCGATCGCATGGGCATCAGATTCAGCAAACATGTATAAAAGCTCGATCGTTTCTGATTTTTGATGCATTCCATCCATCTCTCTCTCACACTCTTATATTTATATTTATTATTATTATTATTATTATTATTATTATTATTATTATTATTATTATTATTATTATTATTATTAAGATTAATATTATTATTAATCTTATTATTATTATTATTATCAGTAGTATAATAATTGTTAGTATTATACATAAAATACTACGACGAGGTTATGTCTAAACGATTTCAAAAATGGTCTACGAGCAAGCTAGAGCTAAGAAAATTAAGGGTTATTGCCAAGGAGGTTATGGGTAATGTTCTGGGGTATATATATGAATCAAACCTAGTGTTTATCATCTCTGTTGCATCTACGTATTTTTCTACAATATTGAATCTCAATATTGATACGTAAGCACTTATATTTTATCTTTTATATATTAATTGTGTGTCCATGTCTAGTGCTCGAGTATATATATTTATACATGCTTGTATGCTAAATTTCATCGCTAAATAGTTTATAATGAATCATGAATTAAATACATATATGATATACATGTTTTTGGAAAGCTAGCGAAAAATCAATAACTTTTCATTTAGATATCGAATAGTTTCGAAGAACGAATCAAAAGATATGGTCAACTGAATTATAATTGACGATAATTGGAATTGCTTTTGAATCTGCAATTAATATTTAAACAACTTGTTTGTAAGGTTGATAAACTGGATTTTTGAATATTACCAGCCGAGTAAATGAATCCTTATATAAAACACGTCTCGTTTGGTTAAGCAACTGTCAAAATTGACTTTTTGAAACGACTTTGGATAATTTTTGTATGTCGATCTCGAGCATTAGGATTGTGATACACTATGACCTGACCTAGCTTGATAGACATTTATTGACCAACATATGTTCTCTAGGTTGAAATCTACGATTATTTGATTTTCGAGTTTCGGTCACATTACGATGAACAACTTTATGTGCTGCTAAGGTGAGTTTCATTTGCTCTCTTTTTAATTGCTTTTGCAATATATATTTTTGGGTTGAGAATACATGCAATTTATTTTAAACAATGGACACAAGTACATACTAAATTCTATACTGAGTTTGAACCGAAAATCCCTTAGCTTTGGTAACTAGTAACTGCCGGTTATAAGAACTGATGGGCGCGAGTAGTAGTATATGGATCCATAGGGCTTGATATCCCCATCCGAGCTAGAGCACTAGCATTTTAACGGACGTATGCTATTTGAGTTTAGTACACGTTGGTTTGCGTGTATTGTACATGTTGGTTGCATGTATGTTAAAACAGGAGTACTTATTATAGACGTTAAGGCTTGGTTACCAGGGTGCTCAATCTTGTAGAATATTTTGATAAACGTTTCTGGATGAAACAACTGAAATCTTGTGATCCACTTTTATATACAGATTATGCGAAACACTAAAACTATGAACTCACCAACCTTTGTGTTGACACTTGTTAGCATGTTTATTCTCAGGTTCCCTAGAAGTCTTCCGCTATTTGCTTATATGTGATACAAGCTATGTGCATGGAGTCTTGCATGCTTTATTCAAGAAAACGTTGCATTCACAAAACCATCATCATGTATCCATTTTGACTGCATTGTCAACGGAAGTATTATTGTAAACTATTATTTACGGTGATTGTCTATATGTAGAAATCATCAGATGTCGAAAACCTTGGAATTAAATATTCATTTATGGTATGCCTTTTCAAGAGAATGCAATGTTTACAAAACGTATCATATAGAGGTCAAATACCTCGCAATGAAATCAATGAATGACGTGTTCGTCCATATAGATTTGGAGCGATCTTCACAGTTGGTATCAGAGCTTGAGGTCATAGGGAACCAGAATTTGCATTAGTGTGTTTAACTGGTAATTGTTAGGATGCATTAGTGAGTCTGGACTATGACCGTATCTTTTTTTACCGAGTTTTGCTTATCATTTCTTGTCATAAATTACATGCTTATCATTCTTAAGTCTAGACACGTTTACCTGCAACTATTGCATGAATAGTGTATAGACAAAATTCATATCTTAGCGTATCTGCTAATACATATCTTAGCATATCGGTTACTGTAAACTTTTCCTGACATCTTCTGAAAATTTCCCTATTAATTTATGGGATTTTGGTATTATATATACATATGTAAATTATGTATCGGAGAATACCAAACTAAATCCTATAATCTATCTCATATCAAAAATCAATTCTCTGATTATACAAGATGGATCACGTATCAAGTTCGAATTCCTCAGATTTCGACAGCTATTCCGATATGGAATTTGACCTGAGCTCCGAAAGCAGCATAATCGGAATGGATCAGCCAATCAGCCATCATCTATTCTGGATGAATTGGGGATGGGTTCATAGCCTCCTCAATCATTGGAGACAAGAAGAAGGTGATCCCTTCCATCCACCACATTGCCCTATTGGCGATGAACCTGAAGCACTCACCGGCGAACCTGTTCGAGATACCATTTTCTCTCTCTCTCCAGAGTATTTTGTCATGATTATATACTATCACAAATTCTGGATCTTATTCATCCGCTCGTCCGAACCGCCAATCACCCCGGTGTAATAGAAGAAGTGAACGAGCTTCGAGCTCGGGTAGTGGCTTTAGAGAATATGGTGCAAAGGTTACAAGCACCAACAGCATCACCGGCATCAACAGTACCATTACCACCACAAACCACAACAGCATCGTAAACCTCAACTTTACAATCCGTTCCATGAACATCGATGTCATACGCCCTGTAGATACCCAGGAATACCAACAACAATAAATGATGAAGTATTGATTCATAACTTCATCAAAGAAATATTCTGCAGAGAATATGTAGTTTCTAAAAATTTTAAAGATTATATGTTCTAGTTCTAGTCGAAAACCAGATGAGATTAATATTATGATTAACTCATTAAATCCATGATTACTTCTAAGGAAAATATATATGAAGGTATATTTTCATGAAGATTGTAATTCTTTTGTACAAACTGTTAATAGTGAGAATATTTTAACGGGTAGGTAATACCCGAGAGATATATAAATTCACAATTAATATGTTACATTCTTCGAATCTGATTCAGCAATCATCAACTATACTCATTACTTTCACAACGAGATATATTCTTTCGTAGAAATCAAAACAACCATACTCGTTCAAATTCAATTACATATTCTGATTTTAACATATCAGAATCCAAGTCGAAATATAACCGATATCATCACTCTTAGATTCCTACATCTTTCAAAGCTATACTTTGACTTCAAAACTGTGCTAGAACATCATATGTACAATCCGTGTTCAAACCATCCGAAATTTCTGAAAACATTCCAAACAATGAACAATCGAGATGATGATCCAACCACATGTTACCCACAGTTATGTACCTGAAAAACTCTTGAAACCAAAGTCATAATTTAACACGTATTTGTGTTAGACCTTTTGGCATTTATTAGCTAAAATAACTTTTCAATCCCTTCTAAAATAGACAATTTTGTCACACCCATTTTTCATTCAAATAAGCCTCATTATAACCTTAATATATAAGTTTGCCCTTCGTCATCGTTACCGGGGAACCGTTTATATTCCACCACATTAGCAGTAAACTTACCAACAACTTCATTGATCCTTGATTTTCCGAAAAATCATTATATTTATCGAAACCCCATCATTTACTTATCCGCATCTTGTAACAAGAATTGTCATGTCAATTACTGGGAATCAGCAATCAGTATTTTGAAATTTCGCAGCATGTCTACGCCAACAAATATATGTGTACATATAACGTCTATCTCCTGGACTTACATACTTCGAATGTGAAGTTTCTGAAAAACACCTTAAACTTCAAACTAGTTCTTAGAGCTTTGAAAAAGCTGAATGAAGCAGCAGAAACTGTAGACAACCGTAACAGTTAAAAGTTTGATGATAAAAAATAGTGTGTTGGCAAAGCTCGGAAAAAGAGAAGGTTTGGAACTAGAAAACGGATTGAGCAAACTATGAAGGAGGCTGTGGACAAATCACAAAGACTAAACCTACCTTCAAAGAATCCAAATGATTCAGTATCTGCTGAAGTCATTAACGAATACCTTGCTCCTGACTCTAAACCCTCATGAACAATATTCTTCATCATCCTCTGATATTAGAAATTCTAAGATATCATCGTATCTTTCATTATAAATATCCTCTATATTTCTGAAGATATTTTCATAGCTATTCTTATCTGAAATCATTTATCTTCTTGCGTTATCTGTATCATCATAAAGGAAACTGTTTTAGTTTCTAAATTCTGAAACCTTCGAGTTTAAAATATGAATGTTATTGAAGTAGTGTTGGGAACTGAAGCATAAATTAGAATAATATAATGACACTTGATCAACGTGATTATATTACAGTAAGTTATGCTGAGTTTCTAAATGGAACGTGATGATTCACAGATCATAATGTCATCATGTGTTATGTCACACGGCTCTTGTATTCTATTTAACCTCTAAAAATATCAAGAAAGTATTTTCTTGATGATTCGGTCTTTTCCAGGGTATTCTGGTAATTTAACAAATCAAGATCGTGCCATTACTATTTCTTTCTTAGAACATTAACAATGTTCATTTCGAAATTTAAATCTGCGACTTCTGGACCATTACAAGCGGTGCTTAATCGCAAGAAGAAGAAACAAAAGGACAAAGCTCCGAAACAGAAATTGGGGTATAAATCGCAGCAAATAAAAGAGAGCATTAACTGTGGATGTCGATGATTATAAAAAGACAGAAGCAGGGACTCTGAAAAATAAGGAAAGATATAAAGCCCGACAGCAACACATAAATTACAAACCGTGTATATCAATATGTATTGCAACATAAAGACACGGGAGAATTAAAAACACTATAACCCCAAGGTAAAAGTAAAAGTAAATAAAATCCTCCGGTGGTAGATGAAAGAGAATGACAAATATGAAAGTTAGAAGTATATCAAGAATCAGAACTGAATGAAGCATTTCACGATCTTTTGGAAGTATGAAATGAGGAAGAAGATGTAGGAGTGGTAAAAATAATGAAACGGAAGAGGTCAATTTATAGCGAAATAACAGACAGAGCAATCGAGACAGATTGTAACGGCCCCGGTTTTTCCAACGTTATTTATTAATAATTATTATTATTAATACGTGTGATTAAACGAATGTATGTTATTACATTTACATGTTGCCATGATTGCCCATACATGACTTTTAAGTGCCCGAAACGTCTTTGTGACACACGGAACTTCACGAATAATATTTCTAGATATTATTTACATTCATGATTAGTTTTATTAATCATTTTAATTAACTAAGGTTATTAGTTAATTACTTGGGCTTTAATTGGGTTTATTTGTTAAACTACTTGAACTTGGGCTTTATTAGCGTTATGGACTTATGACTTTGGGCTTACAAGCCCACCCTACTTGTGTTAATGGATTAATTAGCCCACTTAGACTTGTAAGTATTACTTAGAACTTGTAACTAGTTGGTTTGAACATTTGGAATCTAGTCATGCCATAATCCCCATGAACAACCATTCTTTATCCAACTTTTAACATCTTTACTTGCAAGTAACCAACAAACAAAGCCATCCCCTTTGTAAGGGCTGCTGGCCGTCGCCTCCTAGGCAAGAGGAGAGGGATTTTGATTTAATTCTTACATTACTTCACTTGCTAGTTTACTCTCATTCAAACACACACTTTACTTGCTTCATTTTATCTCTCAATTTTCTCTAAACTCTTGTAAACACTCTTGTAAGTAACTTGAACAAATCCTCTTTCTTTTTCTTGCAAGAACCGAAACATAGACTCTCATAATCATCATCATCTTTTGTTACTTGCTTGTTTGATTACTTGTTTGTTGTTGTTACTTTGTTACTTGTTATTATTTACTTACTAGTTTACAAGAATCAAACTTCTTAGTTTAATTCTTCTTTTATCTTGAATCTTCAAGAACATACAAGACATAAACTCTCTAGTTTATGATCTTTACTTAATACTTGTTCAAAGATTATAAAGTTCATGGTTAAAAGACATACTTGAAGTTCATGAAGTAAACTTTAAAGCTTACTTTCTAAAGATCAAACTTTGGTTTGAATATTTAAAGTATGAACAACCATGAATAATTTACTTGTTTACTTAGTTTACTACTTCATTCTTGCACTTTAATTTCATGATTTATGTTCTTGTTCATCAAATGTTGCAAGTTAACTTTGATCTCATTAATCTTGAACTTAAGGTTAACTTTAAAGTTCAAGAACATATAAAGGAAACTTTTTAATTATAACTTTGTATACTTATGCTTGATCTAGACTTTTGAGTCTTGGATCTTCAAGATCTAACTAAGAACTATGTTCTACATTTTAAGATCTTGATTTCATAAGTTCATTTTCAAGTTTGTAACTTATTATTAGTCTTATAGTTCATGTAAGTGTCAAACCTAAGACTTTGATGTAACTTTGGTTCATCAAACTACATGCAACTCTTAAGTGAGTTGTGTTTCATGTCTTAGACTTGCACTAGGGTTATGATGGTCAAGACTTGGTTAAGATGATGTAGATACATCAATGAGTTGTACACTTGAAGCTATATGCATCAAGGATGAGAACCATGATGAACATCAAGCACCAAGACCACCGGAACCCTTTTAAACTTACTGTTTCTGTCCAAAAGCTACTGATTTGATGTTTCTGTAACAGACCAGTAGACCTGCGCTGTTCGAACCTTGATTTTTAGATAGAACTTTTCGAGTAGATAATTTCTCATATAAGACTCATCTTCATCCGAGTTACGGTTTAGGATTTATGATCCAAGTCAGCCTTTGTTTTAAACTTCGTTCATGAACGAACCTTACTTGTTACTTTTTGTTTGATGATGATTGATGATGACCCTTATGACCTAAATTACATACATATGAACCTTTTTAGACAACTTACTGACTTAGTACTATTTGACTTAGTTTGAGGATTTCGGACCGTTTACTTGCACACCTTTCCCGACTCAACTTAACCGCTACTACATATCATTGTGAGTTATAGCATTCCCTTTTTACTTTAACTTGTTTTGGGAACTGAGAATACATGCGGATTTTATGTTTTACATACTAGGCACGAGTACTTAAACTTTATATATGTGTGGGTTATATAACGGCAGAAAGATTCCCTTTAGCTCGGTAACGTTTAATCATTGGTTTACGAACCGGTGAACGCGAATCTTAGATATGGATCCATAGGGTTTGACATCCCCACTCGAGCTAGTCGCGCTAGCAGTCAACGAGTGTTTAATACTTCGTAAACATACGCACTCGCCAAGTGTACTTTCAGGGGGTATTTTAAACGTTAAGTTAGTTACCAAGTGCCCACGGTTAAGCATATACTTTTACATACTTTTGAAACGCTCGTTGTAGCACTGAAATCTCGTGGCCTACCTACATTACTGTTATACTTAAACTATAGCTCACCAACCTTTGTGTTGACATTTTTAAGCATGTATTTCTCAGGTGCTTGAGGTTGCTTCCGCCGTGTACTAGTCGTGCTGTAGAACCCGCTGCTTAGAGTTGTTATCGCATGACTACTTATCTTGCATTCAAACTTATTTACTTTTGAAACTATGTTATGTAATGACCATTGGGGTCACGTACACTTATATTATTTGCTTCTACTTAGCGAAGCATGCTTTTGGATTGTAAAACATTTAACGTTGTTATGACGTCACTTTTATTAATGAATGCAACTCTTTTGAAATCGCATATAGTATTTAACCTTGTAATGATCCTGTTGTTGATGGTCCATACATGATGATTTATTACGGGGCGTCACATTTGGTATCAGAGCATTGGTTGTAGGGAATTAGGTTGCATTAGTGAGTCTAAGACCGACCCGAGTAGGATTCACTAATAGGACTAATCTACAACTTGCTAGTTTACGTGTTTCTGCTGAACTTACTGCATGTTGCTGCTTACTTTTACTGCTATATGCCGTATGCTACTACATGATTTCACTACTGCATGATATTACTTGCTTTCAATTGCATGCTACTTCTGTACGATTCGTTATTATTGCCATGCTACTTATTGTTATACATGATTTAAACTGTTGGCCTAATACGTGCTTGCTTATGACTTACTGACATGGAAAATTTATTTTTCCTTGTTCAGATGTCAGATGTACCACCTGCTAGCGTTTTGGGCAGTTCAGACTCAGACTCCACCACACCACCTGCTACTGTTGCTGATACACCGGTCCCGTTACCCACTAGTGATCCCAGCGCTTCGTCTTCCGGAGCGAGTAGTAGTGCGCCGGCACTTGTGACCACTTCTGACCCTACGGAGATTCCAGCTCCGTCTGCTCCCGGACCCTCGGGGTCACAGCCCCGCATCGGTGGGATTGAGATTCCCGCGGAGTTCGGGGAAGGGCCGTTTCGTAACCACATGCGCACGCCTTGCCGACGCACTCCCGACGGACGTTTAGTGCCGATTCCGCCAGGCAGACACAGACAGATGTTGGCCGCCTTCGGACTGTCAGTTGAGCCACCCGTGTCGCCACCACATGATTCAGACGAAGGGTCTTCCACTGATGCTCCATCAGACGACACCTCTTCGGATGACTCCAGTGATGATGAGGATCCCGCTGACGTACCTATTCAGGCACCCTCCACCCCGCCGAAGAAGCGGTACCGCCCTGATGGCACCGTTATTCCAGGGGTGAATGGAGGTCGTGCTTTCACTGACGCTTTTGGTCGGCGTCGGAGGGTTACTGCCCGTAAGCGGCTTGTGTCGTACCCTGCCGACCCACAGATACGTAAGGTTCCCCGTTACGTATTGACTATTCCTGGAACCGTACCGCCTAGATTTAGATACGGACCATCCCCATCTAGGGACGTACCGTCTACATCCGGAGCTGGACCATCTACTTCAGCACCACCCGCACCATCGGCAGCACCAGCACCATCCGCTCCACCGGCCCCACCTGCTCCACCAGCACCGCCTGCCCCACCATCTCCCACTGTCGAGGAATTGACAAGGGAGGTGGGAATCCTCCGAGCTCGGGTTACTGAGCTCGAGGAGCAGTTGGTTCAGGTTTTAGACATCCTACACCCACCTCCACCGTAGGACTTTTGTATCAGATTTCATGATGTAATCTA
Organism: Rutidosis leptorrhynchoides; assembly: GCF_046630445.1. Taxonomy (NCBI): domain Eukaryota; kingdom Viridiplantae; phylum Streptophyta; class Magnoliopsida; order Asterales; family Asteraceae; genus Rutidosis; species Rutidosis leptorrhynchoides. Next base: position 606,343,789 of record NC_092336.1, read on the forward strand.
GTTGTAGCTTTTTGTATTATTTATGTATTGTACGGACTTATTCGGATGTATGAAACTTATTATTATTAATGGAACTTTGCGTTATTTAAATTCTTGGACGATGTTCTATTTACATTATTGTACCATGACTCTGTGGTAGTTGTACCTAGATGCGTTATTTAATAACATGTGATGTTTTGATTCCATGTTGGTTAATATATACTATATTATTACATATAGAATGCTGGATTTTGACTTAAGTCAAAACTTTTGTTTAGAATACCATGGCCAACGGAAGAACCACACCTACCGCCACCCAGATTGAGGACATGATCAACGAACGGGTCGCTGTAGCCCTAGCAGAAAGAAATCTTCAAGTTCCACGTCTACCACCACCAGTTATCCCACCCGTTCGAAATGGGTGTACTTACAAGGAATTCCAGAGCTGCAAAACGCATAACTTCAGTGGAACCGAGGGACTGGTTAGTGTAGTGACCCGAACTTTTCCATGTTTATATATATTAATTGAGATTGATATTTACATGATTAAATGTTTCCAACATGTTAAGCAATCAAACTTGTTAAGACTTGATTAATTGAAATATGTTTCATATAGACAATTGACTACCCAAGTTGACCGGTGATTCACGAACGTTAAAACTTGTAAAAACTATATGATGACATATAATGGATATATATATATAGTTAACATGATACTATGATAAGTAAACATATCATTAAGTATATTAACAATGAACTACATATGTAAAAACAAGACTACTAACTTAATGATTTTTAAACGAGACATATATGTAACGATTATCGTTGTAAAGACATCTAACGTATATATATCATATTAAGAGATATTCATACATGATAATATCATGATAATATAATAATTTAAAATCTCATTTGATATTATAAACATTGGGTTAACAACATTTAACAAGATCGTTAACCTAAAGGTTTCAAAACAACACTTACATGTAACGACTAACGATGACTTAACGACTCAGTTAAAATGTATATACATGTAGTGTTTTAATATGTATTTATACACTTTTGAAAGACTTCAATACACTTATCAAAATACTTCTACTTAACAAAAATGCTTACAATTACATCCTCGTTCAGTTTCATCAACAATTCTACTCGTATGCACCCGTATTCGTACTCGTACAATACACAGCTTTTAGATGTATGTACTATTGGTATATACACTCCAATGATCAGCTCTTATCAGCCCATGTGAGTCACCTAACACATGTGGGAACCATCATTTGGCAACTAGCATGAAATATCTCATAAAATTACAAAAATATGAGTAATCATTCATGACTTATTTACATGAAAACAAAATTACATATCCTTTATATCTAATCCATACACCAACGACCAAAAACACCTACAAACACTTTCATTCTTCAATTTTCTTCATCTAATTGATCTCTCTCAAGTTCTATCTTCAAGTTCTAAGTGTTCTTCATAAATTCCAAAAGTTCTAGTTTCATAAAATCAAGAATACTTTCAAGTTTGCTAGCTCACTTCCAATCTTGTAAGGTGATCATCCAACCTCAAGAAATCTTTGTTTCTTACAGTAGGTTATAATTCTAATACAAGGTAATAATCATATTCAAACTTTGGTTCAATTTCTATAACTATAACAATCTTATTTCAAGTGATGATCTTACTTGAACTTGTTTTCGTGTCATGATTCTGCTTCAAGAACTTCGAGCCATCCAAGGATCCATTGAAGCTAGATCCATTTTTCTCTTTTCCAGTAGGTTTATCCAAGGAACTTAAGGTAGTAATGATGTTCATAACATCATTCGATTCATACATATAAAGCTATCTTATTCGAAGGTTTAAACTTGTAATCACTAGAACATAGTTTAGTTAATTCTAAACTTGTTCGCAAACAAAAGTTAATCCTTCTAACTTGACTTTTAAAATCAACTAAGCACATGTTCTATATCTATATGATATGCTAACTTAATGATTTAAAACCTGGAAACACGAAAAACACCGTAAAACCGGATTTACGCCGTCGTATTAACACCGCGGGCTGTTTTGGGTTAGTTAATTAAAAACTATGATAAACTTCGATTTTAAAGTTGTTATTCTGAGAAAATGATTTTTATTATGAACATGAAACTATATCCAAAAATTATGATTAAACTCAAAGTGGAAGTATGTTTTCTAAAATGGTCATCTAGACGTCGTTCTTTCGACTGAAATGACTACCTTTACAAAAACGACTTGTAACTTATTTTTCCGACTATAAACCTATACTTTTCTGTTTAGATTCATAAAATAGAGTTCAATATGAAACCATAGCAATTTGATTCACTCAAAACGGATTTAAAATGAAGAAGTTATGGGTAAAACAAGATTGGATAATTTTTCTCATTTTAGCTACGTGAAAATTGGTAACAAATCTATTCCAACCATAACTTAATCAACTTGTATTGTATATTATGTAATCTTGAGATACCATAGACACGTATACAATGTTTCGACCTATCATGTCGACACATCTATATATATTTCGGAACAACCATAGACACTCTATATGTGAATGTTGGAGTTAGCTATACAGGGTTGAGGTTGATTCCAAAATATATATAGTTTGAGTTGTGATCAATACTGAGATACGTATACACTGGGTCGTGGATTGATTCAAGATAATATTTATCGATTTATTTCTGTACATCTAACTGTGGACAACTAGTTGTAGGTTACTAACGAGGACAGCTGACTTAATAAACTTAAAACATCAAAATATATTAAAAGTGTTGTAAATATATTTTGAACATACTTTGATATATATGTATATATTGTTATAGGTTCGTGAATCAACCAGTGGCCAAGTCTTACTTCCCGACGAAGTAAAAATCTGTGAAAGTGAGTTATAGTCCCACTTTTAAAATCTAATATTTTTGGGATGAGAATACATGCAGGTTTTATAAATGATTTACAAAATAGACACAAGTACGTGAAACTACATTCTATGGTTGAATTATCGAAATCGAATATACCCCTTTTTATTAAGTCTGGTAATCTAAGAATTAGGGAACAGACACCCTAATTGACACGAATCCTAAAGATAGATCTATTGGGCTTAACAAACCCCATCCAAAGTACCGGATGCTTTAGTACTTCGAAATTTATATCATATCCGAAGGGTGTCCCGGAATGATGGGGATATTCTTATATATGCATCTTGTTAATGTCGGTTACCAGGTGTTCACCATATGAATGATTTTTATCTCTATGTATGGGATGTGTATTGAAATATGAAATCTTGTGGTCTATTGTTATGATTTGATATATATAGGTTAAACCTATAACTCAACAACATTTTTGTTGACGTTTAAAGCATGTTTATTCTCAGGTGAATATTAAGAGCTTCCGCTGTTGCATACTAAAATAAGGACAAGATTTGGAGTCCATGTTTGTATGATATTGTGTAAAAACTGCATTCAAGAAACTGATTTCGATGTAACATATTTGTATTGTAAACCATTATGTAATGGTCGTGTGTAAACAGGATATTTTATATTATCATTATTTGATAATCTACATAAAGCTTTTTAAACCTTTATTTATGAAATAAAGGTTATGGTTTGTTTTAAAAATGAATGCAGTCTTTGAAAAACGTCTCATATAGAGGTCAAAACCTCGCAACGAAATCAATTAATATGGAACGTTTTTAATCAATAAGAACGGGACATTTCAGTTGGTATCCGAGCGTTGGTCTTAGAGAACCAGAATTTTGCATTAGTGTGTCTTATCGAGTTTGTTAGGATGCATTAGTGAGTCTGGACTTCGACCGTGTTTACTTGAAAAATGATTGCTTAACAAATTTTGTTGGAAACTATATATTTTTAACATGTGAATATTATGTGATATATTAATCTCTTAACGCGTTTGATATTATGTGATAGATGTCTACCTCTAGAACAAGTCCCATTGACTCACCTAATAATAATGAAGAGTCAAATGTAAATTGGAATGATTCGTGGACTGATTCACAAGTTCCCAAAGAGGAACCGGAAGAAGAGTCGGAACCGGAAGAAGAGTCAGAACCGGAAGAAGAATCGGAACCGGATGAAGAAATAGAACCGGTGGGGGAAATAATAAAACGGTTAAGTAAAAGAAAATCCTCAACCAACCGACCAAGGTTAATTATGGTCAATGGTGTTTCCGCCAAGGAAGCAAAATATTGGGAGGATTACCAATTCTCCGATGAATCGGATTCCGACGAGAATTCCGATGATGTTATAGAAATTACCCCAACTGAATTTAAAAAGGCAAAAGAAAATAATAAGGGAAAGGGCATAAAAATAGAGAAATCTAATTCCAACCCCGATGAACTTTATATGTATCGTCAACGCCCGAAGTCCTTAAGTTGTAACAATGACCCGGGAACCTCTAAACCACCAGGTTTTTCTAAACCAATGTGGACAACGACGGCTCGTATTAGGGGAACATCATATATCCCTAGAAACTTGGCAAAACGAACCAAAACCGAAGAAGAAGAAACGAGCGAGTCGGAATAAGATAGTTGTATTCGTGTGGTGTAATATATGTAATATAGTGTTCTTATGCTTTATGATATATGTAAAAATTGCTTGTATTAATAAGTATTTTTTTATGAATCTAACTCTTGTCTGTTTTACAGTTTAAAAACACAAAATGGATAGACAACCCAATATTTTAAGAGACCTAACCGGAGACATGATTGATGAAATCTTGTCTAGAGTCGGCCAGAATTCTTCGGCACAACTATTTAAGGCGAGATCAGTTTGTAAGACATTCGAAGAACGTTCCAAGAATGTCTTGGTTTATAAGAGACTTTCGTTTGAAAGATGGGGGATATCACATTGGGAAACCCATAAGTTACGATGTGTTTACTTTGACGCATATATTGCGGGGAACCCAAATGCTATTTTACGCAACGGGTTAAGAAATTATTTTGACTCAATATATCCGAATATTGGACTTCGTGATTTAGAAAAAGCGGCTAACATGCAACATAAAGAAGCATGTTATGCTTACGGATTAGTAATGTTCGCTTCTCACCAAAGTGAGAACAAGAACATCGGGCTACAACTATTAAACAAAACGTTTCCACAAGTGACGGAGTCGGTAATTGGGGTAAGAAATGAGGTTTTTAGATTATTACGGGACTGTTGGACATTACGTAACCCTCGTCCCTTTGATGACATTACAACACGTTGTCTTATCTACGGCCATAACGGTTATGTTGCACAAGACCAAGGATGGGAAGTAGTCCTAGTAAAACCAGAATGCATGACTTGTTTCTGGACGTATGAATTACGTGTCTTTATTGCCTTTGCTGAACGACTTGTGTACTAGCTAGAATTGTCTTCACAACTATCTTGTATCAAAGTTATTGTGTGCTATATTTCATGCTTTATGTAAAATAAGCGGTATTGTAAGTTTGTAAAATATTGTATAAAAGTTTGAACGCGAAATATTATTATAATCAGTTTTTCATATAGAATTGTAGTAGTTGAATTGTATATTAGCTACTAAGTATGAACTTAACGTGTAGGTACTACCCGAATTTAAACTTATAAAACGCTAATATGAAGAAAAAGCTATTATAAATGAGTTCATATTATGCTATGAAATACTATTAACTACTCTTAATATTCTGTATGATTAACTTGTTCCATTTAACTATTTTGAAGGAAATGGCACCGACTACTCGACACACCGTGAATATGAATGAAGAGGAATTCCGTACTTTTCTAGCTTCAAACATAGCCGCAGTACAGGCTGCGCTACATACCAACAATAACCTTGGATCTAGCAGTACAGGAAATCGTGTAGGATGCACCTACAAAGAATTCACTGCCTGCAAACCTTTAGAATTTGATGGAACCGAAGGACCGATCGGATTGAAACGGTGGACCGAGAAGGTCGAATCGGTGTTTGCCATAAGTAAGTGTACTGAAGAGGACAAAGTAAAGTACGCTACGCATACCTTCACAGGTTCTGCGTTAACATGGTGGAATACCTATCTAGAGCAAGTGGGACAAGACGATGCGTACGCACTACCGTGGTCAGCATTCAAGCACTTGATGAACGAGAAGTACCGTCCCAGAACCGAGGTCAATAATCTCAAGACAGAACTTAGAGGGTTACGAACCCAAGGATTTGATATTACCACGTACGAAAGACGATTCACAGAATTGTGCCTATTGTGTCCGGGAGCATTCGAAGATGAGGAAGAGAAGATCGACGCGTTTGTGAAAGGATTACCGGAAAGAATCCAAGAAGATATAAGTTCACACGAGCCCGCCTCCATACAACAGGCATGTAGAATGGCTCACAAACTCGTGAACCAAATTGAAGAAAGAATTAAAGAATAGACTGTTGAAGAGGCCAATGTGAAGCAAGTCAAAAGAAAGTGGGAGGAAAACGGTGATAAGAATCACCAATACAACAACAACAGCAATTACAACAATAATCGCAACAATTATCCCAACAATCGCAACATCAATCGCAACTACAACAAACGGCCCAACAACAACAACAACAACAACAACAGCAACTACAACAATCATCCCAACAACAATAATAACCGCAATAACAACAACAATCAGAAGCAGCTATGCCAAAGGTGTGAAAAGAATCACTCGGGTTTCTGCACCAAATTTTGCAACAAGTGTAAAAGAAATGGTCATAGCGCGGCGAAGTGTGAGGTCTACGGACCAGGGGTTAATAGAACGAAAGGAACAAATGGTGTCGGAACGAGTAATGGCGGAGCAAGTAGTGTCGGAGCAAGTTATGCCAATATAGTTTGTTATAAATGTGGAAAACCAGGCCACATTATTAGAAATTGCCCGAACCAGGAGAACACGAATGGACAAGGTCGTGGAAGAGTTTTCAATATTAATGCGGCAGAGGCACAGGAAGACCCGGAGCTTGTTACGGGTACGTTTCTTATTGACAATAAATCTGCTTACGTTTTATTTGATTCGGGTGCGGATAGAAGCTATATGAGTAGAGATTTTTGTGCTAAATTAAGTTGTCCATTGATGCCTTTGGATAGTAAATTTTTACTCGAATTAGCAAATGGTAAATTAATTTCAGCAGATAATATATGTCGGAATCGAGAAATTAAACTGGTTAGCGAAACATTTAAGATTGATTTGATACCAGTAGAGTTAGGGAGTTTTGATGTGATAATCGGTATGAACTGGTTGAAAGAAGTGAAAGCGGAGATCGTTTGTTACAAAAATGCAATTCGCATTATACGAGAAAAAGGAAAACCCTTAATGGTGTACGGAGAAAAGGGCAACACGAAGCTACATCTTATTAGTAATTTGAAGGCACAAAAACTAATAAGAAAAGGTTGCTATGCTGTTCTAGCACACGTCGAGAAAGTACAAACTGAAGAAAAGAGCATCAATGATGTTCCCGTCGCAAAAGAATTTCCTGATGTATTTCCGAAAGAATTACCGGGATTACCCCCACATCGATCCGTTGAATTTCAAATAGATCTTGTACCAGGAGCTGCACCAATAGCTCGTGCTCCTTACAGACTCGCACCCAGCGAGATGAAAGAACTACAAAGCCAATTACAAGAACTTTTAGAGCGTGGTTTCATTCGACCAAGCACATCACCGTGGGGAGCTCCTGTTTTGTTTGTCAAGAAGAAAGATGGTACATTCAGGTTGTGTATCGACTACCGAGAGTTGAACAAACTTACCATCAAGAACCGCTACCCACTACCGAGAATCGATGACTTATTTGATCAACTACAAGGCTCGTCTGTTTATTCAAAGATTGACTTACGTTCCGGGTATCATCAAATGCGGGTGAAAGAAGATGATATTCCAAAGACTGCTTTCAGAACACGTTACGATCATTACGAGTTTATGGTCATGCCGTTTGGTTTAACTAATGCACCAGCTGTGTTCATGGACCTTATGAACCGAGTGTGTGGACCATACCTTGACAAGTTTGTCATTGTTTTCATTGATGACATACTTATTTACTCAAAGAATGACCAAGAACACGGTGAACATTTGAGAAAGGTGTTAGAAGTATTGAGGAAGGAAGAATTGTACGCTAAGTTTTCAAAGTGTGCATTTTGGTTGGAAGAAGTTCAATTCCTCGGTCACATAGTGAACAAAGAAGGTATTAAGGTGGATCCGGCAAAGATAGAAACTGTTGAAAAGTGGGAAACCCCGAAAACTCCGAAACACATACGCCAGTTTTTAGGACTAGCTGGTTACTACAGAAGGTTCATCCAAGACTTTTCCAGAATAGCAAAACCCTTGACTGCATTAACGCATAAAGGGAAGAAATTTGAATGGAATGATGAACAAGAGAAAGCGTTTCAGTTATTGAAGAAAAAGCTAACTACGGCACCTATATTGTCATTGCCTGAAGGGAATGATGATTTTGTGATTTATTGTGATGCATCAAAGCAAGGTCTCGGTTGTGTATTAATGCAACGAACGAAGGTGATTGCTTATGCGTCTAGACAATTAAAGATTCACGAACAAAATTATACGACGCATGATTTGGAATTAGGCGCGGTTGTTTTTGCATTAAAGACTTGGAGGCACTACTTATATGGGGTCAAAAGTATTATATATACCGACCACAAAAGTCTTCAACACATATTTAATCAGAAACAACTGAATATGAGGCAGCGTAGGTGGATTGAATTATTGAATGATTACGACTTTGAGATTCGTTACCACCCGGGGAAGGCAAATGTGGTAGCCGATGCCTTGAGCAGGAAGGACAGAGAACCCATTCGAGTAAAATCTATGAATATAATGATTCATAATAACATTACTACTCAAATAAAGGAGGCGCAACAAGGAGTTTTAAAAGAGGGATATTTAAAGGATGAAATACCCAAAGGATCGGAGAAGCATCTTAATATTCGGGAAGACGGAACCCGGTATAGGGCTGAAAGGATTTGGGTACCAAAATTTGGAGATATGAGAGAAATGGTACTTAGAGAAGCTCATAAAACCAGATACTCAATACATCCTGGAACGGGGAAGATGTACAAGGATCTCAAGAAACATTTTTGGTGGCCGGGTATGAAAGCCGATGTTGCTAAATACGTAGGAGAATGTTTGACGTGTTCTAAGGTCAAAGCTGAGCATCAGAAACCATCAGGTCTACTTCAACAACCCGAAATCCCGGAATGGAAATGGGAAAACATTACCATGGATTTCATCACTAAATTGCCAAGGACTGCAAGTGGTTTTGATACTATTTGGGTAATAGTTGACCGTCTCACCAAATCAGCACACTTCTTGCCAATAAGAGAAGATGACAAGATGGAGAAGTTAGCACGACTGTATTTGAAGGAAGTCATCTCCAGACATGGAATACCAATCTCTATTATCTCTGATAGGGATGGCAGATTTATTTCAAGATTCTGGCAGACATTACAGCAAGCATTAGGAACTCGTCTAGACATGAGTACTGCCTATCATCCACAAACTGATGGGCAGAGCGAAAGGACGATACAAACGCTTGAAGACATGCTACGAGCATGTGTTATTGATTTCGGAAACAGTTGGGATCGACATCTACCGTTAGCAGAATTTTCCTACAACAACAGCTACCATTCAAGCATTGAGATGGCGCCGTTTGAAGCACTTTATGGTAGAAAGTGCAGGTCTCCGATTTGTTGGAGTGAAGTGGGGGATAGACAGATTACGGGTCCGGAGATTGTATAAGAAACTACCGAGAAGATCATCCAAATTCAACAACGGTTGAAAACCGCCCAAAGTCAACAAAAGAGCTACGCTGACATTAAAAGAAAAGATATAGAATTTGAAATTGGAGAGATGGTCATGCTTAAAGTTGCACCTTGGAAAGGCGTTGTTCGATTTGGTAAACGAGGGAAATTAAATCCAAGGTATATTGGACCATTCAAGATTATTGATCGTGTCGGACCAGTAGCTTACCGACTAGAGTTACCTCAACAACTCGCGGCTGTACATAACACTTTCCACGTCTTGAATTTACAGAAATGTTTTGCTAAAGAAGATCTCACTATTCCGTTAGATGAAATCCAAATCAACAAAAAACTTCAATTCATCGAAGAACCCGTCGAAATAATGGATCGTGAGGTTAAAAGACTTAAGCAAAACAAGATACCAATTGTTAAGGTTCGATGGAATACTCGTAGAGGACCCGAGTTCACCTGGGAGCGTGAAGATCAGATGAAGAAGAAATACCCGCATCTATTTCCAGAAGATTCGTCAACACCTTCAACAGCTTAAAATTTCGGGACGAAATTTATTTAACGGGTAGGTACTGTAGTGACCCGAACTTTTCCATGTTTATATATATTAATTGAGATTGATATTTACATGATTAAATGTTTCCAACATGTTAAGCAATCAAACTTGTTAAGACTTGATTAATTGAAATATGTTTCATATAGACAATTGACTACCCAAGTTGACCGGTGATTCACGAACGTTAAAACTTGTAAAAACTATATGATGACATATAATGGATATATATATATAGTTAATATGATACTATGATAAGTAAACATATCATTAAGTATATTAACAATGAACTACATATGTAGAAACAAGACTACTAACTTAATGATTTTTAAACGAGACATATATGTAACGATTATCGTTGTAAAGACATTTAACATATATATATATATCATATTAAGAGATATTCATACATGATAATATCATGATAATATAATAATTTAAAATCTCATTTGATATTATAAACATTGGGTTAACAACATTTAACAAGATCGTTAACCTAAAGGTTTCAAAACAACACTTACATGTAACGACTAACGATGACTTAACGACTCAGTTAAAATGTATATACATGTAGTGTTTTAATATGTATTTATACACTTTTGAAAGACTTCAATACACTTATCAAAATACTTCTACTTAACAAAAATGCTTACAATTACATCCTCGTTCAGTTTCATCAACAATTCTACTCGTATGCACCCGTATTCGTACTCGTACAATACACAGCTTTTAGATGTATGTACTATTGGTATATACACTCCAATGATCAGCTCTTAGCAGCCCATGTGAGTCACCTAACACATGTGGGAACCATCATTTGGCAACTAGCATGAAATATCTCATAAAATTACAAAAATATGAGTAATCATTCATGACTTATTTACATGAAAACAAAATTACATATCCTTTATATCTAATCCATACACCAACGACCAAAAACACCTACAAACACTTTAATTCTTCAATTTTCTTCATCTAATTGATCTCTCTCAAGTTCTATCTTCAAGTTCTAAGTGTTCTTCATAAATTCCAAAAGTTCTAGTTTCATAAAATCAAGAATACTTTCAAGTTTGCTAGCTCACTTCCAATCTTGTAAGGTGATCATCCAACCTCAAGAAATCTTTGTTTCTTACAGTAGGTTATAATTCTAATACAAGGTAATAATCATATTCAAACTTTGGTTCAATTTCTATAACTATAACAATCTTATTTCAAGTGATGATCTTACTTGAACTTGTTTTCGTGTCATGATTCTGCTTCAAGAACTTCGAGCCATCCAAGGATCCATTGAAGCTAGATCCATTTTTCTCTTTTCCAGTAGGTTTATCCAAGGAACTTAAGGTAGTAATGATGTTCATAACATCATTCGATTCATACATATAAAGCTATCTTATTCGAAGGTTTAAACTTGTAATCACTAGAACATAGTTTAGTTAATTCTAAACTTGTTCGCAAACAAAAGTTAATCCTTCTAACTTGACTTTTAAAATCAACTAAACACATGTTCTATATCTATATGATATGCTAACTTAATGATTTAAAACCTGGAAACACGAAAAACACCGTAAAACCGGATTTACGCCGTCGTAGTAACACCGCGGGCTGTTTTGGGTTAGTTAATTAAAAACTATGATAAACTTCGATTTTAAAGTTGTTATTCTGAGAAAATGATTTTTATTATGAACATGAAACTATATCCAAAAATTATGATTAAACTCAAAGTGGAAGTATGTTTTCTAAAATGGTCATCTAGACGTCGTTCTTTCGACTGAAATGACTACCTTTACAAAAACGACTTGTAACTTATTTTTCCGACTATAAACCTATACTTTTCTGTTTAGATTCATAAAATAGAGTTCAATATGAAACCATAGCAATTTGATTCACTCAAAACGGATTTAAAATGAAGAAGTTATGGGTAAAACAAGATTGGATAATTTTTCTCATTTTAGCTACGTGAAAATTGGTAACAAATCTATTCCAACCATAACTTAATCAACTTGTATTGTATATTATGTAATCTTGAGATACCATAGACACGTATACAATGTTTCGACCTATCATGTCGACACATCTATATATATTTCGGAACAACCATAGACACTCTATATGTGAATGTTGGAGTTAGCTATACAGGGTTGAGGTTGATTCCAAAATATATATAGTTTGAGTTGTGATCAATACTGAGATACGTATACACTGGGTCGTGGATTGATTCAAGATAATATTTATCGATTTATTTCTGTACATCTAACTGTGGACAACTAGTTGTAGGTTACTAACGAGGACAGCTGACTTAATAAACTTAAAACATCAAAATATATTAAAAGTGTTGTAAATATATTTTGAACATACTTTGATATATATGTATATATTGTTATAGGTTCGTGAATCAACCAGTGGCCAAGTCTTACTTCCCGACGAAGTAAAAATCTGTGAAAGTGAGTTATAGTCCCACTTTTAAAATCTAATATTTTTGGGATGAGAATACATGCAGGTTTTATAAATGATTTACAAAATAGACACAAGTACGTGAAACTACATTCTATGGTTGAATTATCGAAATCGAATATGCCCCTTTTTATTAAGTCTGGTAATCTAAGAATTAGGGAACAGACACCCTAATTGACACGAATCCTAAAGATAGATCTATTGGGCTTAACAAACCCCATCCAAAGTACCGGATGCTTTAGTACTTCGAAATTTATATCATATCCGAAGGGTGTCCCGGAATGATGGGGATATTCTTATATATGCATCTTGTTAATGTCGGTTACCAGGTGTTCACCATATGAATGATTTTTATCTCTATGTATGGGATGTGTATTGAAATATGAAATCTTGTGGTCTATTGTTATGATTTGATATATATAGGTTAAACCTATAACTCACCAACATTTTTGTTGACGTTTAAAGCATGTTTATTCTCAGGTGAATATTAAGAGCTTCCGTTGTTGCAAACTAAAATAAGGACAAGATTTGGAGTCCATGTTTGTATGATATTGTGTAAAAACTGCATTCAAGAAACTGATTTCGATGTAACATATTTGTATTGTAAACCATTATGTAATGGTCGTGTGTAAACAGGATATTTTAGATTATCATTATTTGATAATCTACGTAAAGCTTTTTAAACCTTTATTTATGAAATAAAGGTTATGGTTTGTTTTAAAAATGAATGCAGTCTTTGAAAAACGTCTCATATAGAGGTCAAAACCTCGCAACAAAATCAATTAATATGGAACGTTTTTAATCAATAAGAACGGGACATTTCAGTTAGTCTCACCAGATGGTTCGAGAAACTTGAATCAGTATTCCGAGTTAGCAACTATTTGGAGAACAATAAAACCAAGTTTGCTTCGTGCACGCTATCTGACGGCGCGCTAACGTGGTGGAACACGTTAGCTCAAGCGAAAGGTATCGATGAGGCGTATGCTACGCCATGGGAGGAATTCAAGGCGGCTATGATTGATGAGTATTGTCCGAGAACCGAAATTCAGAAGATGGAAATCGAGTTCATGCAGTTAAAGGCCATTGGGAACGACCTTGATGGTTACAACAGGAGGTTTCTTGAGTTAGCTCTTATGTGTCCGACCATGGTCACCCCGGAATTCAAGCGTATGGAGAGATACTTCTGGGGACTCCCTAAGTCCATCAAAGGAAATGTCACCTCATCCAAACCACCGAATGTTCCCGAAGCAATGCGCATGGCGCATGCACTCATGAATCAGATTCTTATTGATGAGCCGGAGAAGGCTAAGTTTGAGGCTGGTAGTAGCGAAAAGAGGAAATGGGATAACAACCACAACAACCACAACAACCACAACAACCACAACAACAACAACAACAACAACAACAACAACAACAACAACAACAACAACAACAACAACAACAGGGGGAGAAACTACGATCAAACCCCCGCCAAGAGGCACAACAACGGTGGAAACCCTAATCCCAACAACAAAACCAACACCAACCCGAACTACAAAGGAACCTTACCTCAATGCAAGCGATGTTACAAACACCACACTGGGTATTTCAATGTTGTCTGTGAGAAGTGCCAACGGGCTGGGCACATCGGGAAGGACTGCAAGGTCACTACTTTGAATGGGAAGCCAAACACCAATGGGCTGAAGAAGTGCTACGAATGCGGGCAGACGGGCCATTTCAGAAACGCATGCCCCAACAAGCGAAAAGATGGCGGACCACCCGTGGATGAGCTTTTAATGTTAATGCAAGGGATGCACGCGATAACCCCGACTTGGTGACAGGTATATTCACAATCAACAATCTTTTAGCTTCTGTCTTGTTTGATAATGGTGCGGATAGAAGTTATGTATGTAGACATTTTTGCGATAAGATTAATTGGTCATTAGTCCCGTTAAAAGAAAGTATGCTTGTCGAGGTCGCAAATGGAAAACTTGAAAAGGTTGACCATATTAGTCGTGGAGCTATTATCAACATAGCTGGTGCAGATTTCGAAATTGATTTGATACCTATCAAACTGGGAAGTTTTGACGTGATCGTCGGTATGGATTGGTTGAACAAGATAAAGGCCGATATAATCTGCGGAGATAAAGCACTTCGCATACCACAAGGAGATGGTGAACCACTGGTTATCTATGGAGAGAGATGTACCTCGAAGTTGAACCTCATTAGTTGCGTGAAAGCGCAAAAGATTATGAAGAAGGGACGTTTTGCTGTCCTAGCACATGTGAAAGCGGTAGAAACTGAGGTGAAGAGGCGTGAATGACGTTCGAATTGTGAACGAATTTTCCGATGTCTTCCCAGAGGAATTGCCTGGATTACCACCGCAGAGAGCAGTAGAGTTTCAGATTGACTTAGTGCCAGGAGCTGCACCTGTAGCTCGCGCACCTTATAGACTCGCACCTTCCGAGATGCAAGAATTACAGAGTCAACTACAAGAGCTGTTAGACCGTGGATTTATCCAACCAAGTTTCTCGCCTTTGGGCGCACCTGTGTTGTTTGTGAAGAAGAAGGATGGATCCTTCCGTATGTGTATCGACTACCGTAAACTCAACAAATTGACTATCAAGAATCGGTATCCTCTTCCACGAATTGACGATCTTTTTGATCAACTACAAGGATCGAGCGTTTATTCAAAGATCGATTTGCGATCCGGATATCACCAGCTCAGGGTGAAGGAAAGTGACGTGATGAAAACTGCATTCAGGACCCGTTATGGTCATTATGAGTTTCTCGTGATGCCATTCGGTTTGACAAATGCACCTGCCGTGTTCATGGACCTCATGAATCGTGTCTGCAAGCCTTACTTGGACAAGTTTGTTATCGTCTTCATAGATGATATCCTCATCTACTCTAAGAGCGAAGAAGAACATGAGCAACACCTCCGATTAGTGCTTGAACTCTTAAGACAAGAGTAACTTTATGCCAAATTCTCCAAGTGTGAATTTTGGTTGAAGGAAGTACAATTTTTGGGTCATGTTGTAAGCGACCAGGGTATCAAAGTTGATCCCGCCAAGATTGAAGCCATCACCAAGTGGGAGACCCCCACTACTCCGTCGCATATTCACCAATTCCTAGGTCTCGCCGGTTATTACCGAAGATTCATCGAAGGATTTTCTTTGATTGCACGTCCTTTGACCGCACTGACTCACAAGGGCAAGAAGTTCATTTGGAAACCCGCACACGAATCAGCATTTCAAACTTTGAAGAAGAAGTTAACCACCGCACCTATCCTATCACTTCCTGAAGGCAGTGACGACTTTGTTGTTTATTGTGATGCATCGAAGAGTGGTTTTGGTTGTGTACTGATGCAACGATCAAAGGTTATTGCCTATGCCTCCCGCCAATTGAAGATTCACGAGCGGAACTACACTATGCATGATCTTGAACTTGGAGCCGTTGTCTTTGCGCTCAAATTGTGGAGACACTATTTGTATGGAACTAAGAGCACTATTTTCACCGATCACAAGAGTCTCCAGCACATCTTTGATCAGAAGCAACTGAATATGAGACAGCGTCGATGGATCGAGACGCTCAACGAATACGATTGTGAACTCCGTTATCACCCTGGCAAGGCCAATGTTGTAGCTGACGCTTTAAGCCGAAAGGAGAGGACGGCACCTCTTCGTGTTAGGGCTCTGAACATCACCATCCATTCGAACCTCAACAGCCAGATCAGAGTAGCCCAAGATGAGGCTCTCAAGGAGGAGAACATATCTCATGAACATTTGAACATACTTGTCTCTCGATTCGAGGTTAGGGAGTCTGGACTCCGATGTTATGCCGGAAGAATTTGGGTACCTTATTATGGAGATCTACGAAACCTGGTACTTGATGAAGCACACAAATTGAGATATTCGATTCATCCTGGAGCAGGCAAAATGTACCACGACCTTAAAGAACAGTATTGGTGGTCGAATCTTAAGAAGGACGTTGCGACTTATGTTGGTAAGTGTTTGACTTGCTCGAAGGTTAAAGCCGAGCATCAGAGACCTTCTGGTTTACTTCAACAACCAGAAATCCCATAATGGAAGTGGGAACGGATAACAATGGATTTCATCACCAAGCTACCAAAGACGGTGGGCGGATACGATACTATTTGGGTTATTGTTGACCGCCTTACCAAATCTGCACACTTTTTAGCGATGAAGGAAACTGATACAATGGAGAGACTTGCTCAGTTATACATCAAAGAGGTTGTATCTCGTCATGGTGTACCTTTATCGATCATCTCAGATCGCGATCCCCGTTTAGCTTCTAGATTTTGGCGTTCTTTGCAAGAAGCCATGGGAACTCGTCTCGACATGAGCACTGCTTATCATCCCCAGAATGACGGGCAAAGTGAATGAACGATTCAGACCTTGGAGGACATGCTGCGTGCATGTGTCATTGATTTTGGAAAGGCCTGGGAAAGACATTTGCCACTCGCCGAATTCTCGTACAACAACAGTTATCACTCTAGCATTAATGCTGCACCTTTTGAAGCATTGTATGGCCGTAAGTGCCGATCTCCTATTTGTTGGGCCGAAGTAGGCGAAAAGCAAATCACCGGACCCGAGGTAGTCCACGAAACCACAGAGAAGATTGCTCAGATCCAAGCTGGACTTAAGACTGCCCGTGATCGTCAAAAGAGTTATGCCGATCTTAAATGTAAGGACTTTGAATTCAACGTTGGTGATCATGTAATGTTAAAGGTTGCACCTTGGAAAGGTGTGATCCGTTTTGGAAAACGTGGAAAGTTGAACCCACGATACATTGGTCCTTTTGAAATCTTGGAACGGGTTGGACCCGTTGCTTACCGTTTGGATCTACCAGCGCAATTGAGCTCAGTTCATCCTACCTTCCATGTGTCAAACTTGAAGAAGTGTCTTGCTGCACCGGAACTTATCATACCACTTGAGGAACTTACGATTGACGACAAACTTCACTTTATGGAAGAACCTGTTGAAATTATGGATCGTGAGATCAAAACTTTGAAACGCAACAAGATTCTGATCGTCCGAGTGCGATGGAATGCCAAACGAGGACCTGAGTTTACTTGGGAGCGAGAGGATCAAATGATGCGGAAGTATCCTCACCTTTTCCCAACTCCTCCATCTACCTCAGCTTAAATTTCGGGATGAAATTTTCTTTAACAGGTGGGTAATGTAACGACCCCGGTTTTTCCAACATTATTTATTAATAATTATTATTATTAATACGTGTGATTAAACGAATGTATGTTATTACATTTACATGTTGCCATGATTGCCCGTACTTGACTTTTAAGTGCCCGAAACGTCTTTGTGACACACGAAACTTCACGAATAATATTTCTAGATATTATTTACATTCATGATTAGTTTTATTAATCATTTTAATTAACTAAGGTTATTAGTTAATTACTTGGGCTTTAATTGGGTTTATTTGTTAAACTACTTGAACTTGGGCTTTATTAGTGTTATGGACTTATGACTTTGGGCTTACAAGCCCACCCTACTTGTGTTAATGGATTAATTAGCCCACTTAGTCTTGTAAGTATTACTTAGAACTTGTAACTAGTTGGTTTGAACATTTGGAATCTAGTCATGCCATAATCCCCATGAACAACCATTCTTTATCCAACTTTTAACATCTTTACTTGCAAGTAACCAACAAACAAAGCCATCCCCTTTGTAAGGGCTGCTGGCCGTCGCCTCCTAGGCAAGAGGAGAGGGATTTTGATTTCATTCTTACATTACTTCACTTGCTAGTTTACTCTCATTCAAACACACACTTTACTTGCTTCATTTTCTCTCTCAATTTTCTCTACACTCTTGTAAACACTCTTGAAAGTAACTTGAACAAATCCTCTTTCTTTTTCTTACAAGAACCGAAACATAGACTCTCATAATCATCATCATCTTTTGTTACTTGCTTGTTTGATTACTTGTTTGTTGTTGTTACTTTGTTACTTGTTATTATTTACTTACTAGTTTACAAGAATCAAACTTCTTAGTTTAATTCTTCTTTTATCTTGAATCTTCAAGAGCATACAAGACATAAACTCTCTAGTTTATGATCTTCACTTAATACTTGTTCAAAGATTATAAATTTCATGGTTGAAAGACATACTTGAAGTTCATGAAGTAAACATTAAAGCTTATTTTCTAAAGATCAAACTTTGGTTTGAATCTTTAAAGTATGAACAACCATGAATAATTTACTTGTTTACTTAGTTTACTACTTCATTCTTGCACTTTAATTTCATGATTTATGTTCTTGTTGGTCAAATGTTACAAGTTAACTTTGATCTCATTAATCTTGAACTTAAGGTTAACTTTAAAGTTCAAGAACATATAAAGGAAACTTTGTAATTATAACTTTGTATACTTATGCTTGATCTAGACTTTTGAGTCTTGGATCTTCAAGATATAACTAAGAACTATGTTCTACATTTTAATATCTTGATTTCATAAGTTCATTTTCAAGTTTGTAACTTATTATTAGTCTTATAGTTCATGTAAGTGTCAAACCTAAGACTTTGATGTAACTTTGGTTCATCAAACTACATGCAACTCTTAAGTGAGTTGTGCTTCATGTCTTAGACTTGCACTAGGGTTATGATGGTCAAGACTTGGTTAAGATGATGTAGATACATCAATAAGTTGTACACTTGAAGCTATATGCATCAAGGATGAGAACCATGATGAACATCAAGTACCAAGACCACCGGAACCCTTTTAAACTTACTGTTTCTGTCCAAAAGCTACTGATCTGATGTTTCTGTAACAGACCAGTAGACCTGGGCTGTTCTAACCTTGATTTTTAGATATAACTTTTCGAGTAGATAATTTCTCATATAAGACTCGTCTTCATCCGAGTTACGGTTTAGGATTTATGGCCCTCTGATCGTCACTAGGTCTTTTAACGTTGTACAGAAATTTCAGACCTACTCGCACTTATACCGTTTCCACGGTCAAATGAAGATGAGTTAGCTTCTGGAATTTTTACCACACTTAAACGACTCATATACGGAGCCATGGCCACTGGTATCACCTCTGTTCGGTTTGTGTAGAGGCCGTGGTGACTGATCCAAGTCAGCCTTTGTTTTAAACTTCGTTCATGAACGAACCTTACTTGTTACTTTTTGTTTGAAGATGATTGATGATGAACCTTATGACCTAAATTACATACATATGAACCTTTTTAGACAACTTACTGACTTAGTACTATTTGACTTAGGTTGAGGATTTCGGACCGTTTACTTGCACACCTTTCCCGACTCAACTTAACCGCTACTACATATCATTGTGAGTTATAGCATTCCCTTTTTACTTTAACTTGTTTTGGGAACTGAGAATACATGCGAATTTTATGTTTTACATACTAGGCATGAGTACTTAAACTTTATATATGTGTGGGTTATATAACGGCAGAAAGATTCCCTTTAGCTCGGTAACGTTTAATCATTGGTTTATGAACCGGTGAACGCGAATCTTAGATATGGATCCATAGGGTTTGACATCCCCACTCGGGCTAGTCGCGCTAGCAGTCAATGAGTGTTTAATACTTCGTAAACATACGCACTCACCAAGTGTACTTTCAGGGGGTATTTTAAACGTTAAGTTAGTTACCAAGTGCCCACAGTTAAGCATATACTTTTACATACTTTTGAAACGCTCGTTGTAGCACTGAAATCTCGTGGCCTACCTACATTACTGTTATATTTAAACTATAGCTCACCAACCTTTGTGTTGACATTTTTAAGCATGTATTTCTCAAGTGCTTGAGGTTGCTTCCGTTGTGTACTAGTCGTGCTGTAGAACTCGCTGCTTAGAGTTGTTATCGCATGACTACTTATCTTGCATTCAAACTTATTTACTTTTGAAACTATGTTATGTAATGACCATTGGGGTCACGTACACTTATATTATTTGCTTCTACTTAGCGAAGCATGCTTTTGGATTGTAAAACATTTGACGTTGTTATGACGTCACTTTTATTAATGAATGCAACTCTTTTGAAATCGTATATAGTACTTAACCTTGTAATGATCCTGTTGTTGATGGTCCGTACATGATGATTTAGTACGGGGCGTCACACAGATGACCGCATATAATTAAAGAAGATCTCAATCTCCTTAATTCCCGAAGAATCAAATCTTATTTAGATTACGAAGTTTTTCTATTCCTTAAATTCCGAAAATCAACCGTGACTACGTCACCAGCTAAGGTGAACATGTATTTACTCATCTTCACTCTTTTATGATAACTTCTCTCATACGCTTCGAGTAATTGGATTGTTTTATCCATATTATTCAACAGTGATAAAACTCTAGTTATCGACTCATATTCGTCATGAAAACATTTTTATTGTTAGCCATGACGACCTTACTCAAATTTCGGGACAAAATTTCTTTAACGGGTAGGTACTGTGATGACCCAGAAAATTTCGACTTATTCTGAACTAAATTCTCAATATGGTTTAATATTTCTGACACGATAAGCAAAGTCTATGAAGTTGAATCTCAAAATTTTGAACTATTCAATTACCCTTCGATTGTTCTCAATGATTCGTGAACAATTATATGTAAATAGATACATATACTATAACTTGAAAACGTAACAAAGTGTTGAGTATATGATACTGTGAATTAAAATTTATTGGTTTGATTACCTGATCGATATATTTAACTACGGAGATAAAAGATTATGCAAAACGATTGAATTAAAAGATATTTATTGAATCCCTTAAGGATTATAATATTATTACGAGTCTCTATTGTGAGGTCCACGTTGATTTAAGAAATCGTTCATTTTTAACGATATTCGAAATAAATATTAAAGTGTTTATTTAAATAACGTAATTTGGACACATACAATAATAAGGAATATTAACTGTTGGAATTAGATATGAATAAACTTGCGATATGTATTTTAAAACGTGTTTATTAATATTGAAAATATATATTTAACAATACGATAAAATATAATATTAACTTGGTCATAAAACGAATTGTTATTATATATATATATATTAACAAATAACGAGAAGATGATTTATAGAAGTAAATGACCAAAACACTCAAAAGTATAAGTTATATTTCGAGTGGTATAGTTTATGGACAATTTAAGACTATATTTGGACAAAGGTACGAGTCGCGAAACGTAA
This sequence comes from Rutidosis leptorrhynchoides, assembly GCF_046630445.1. Lineage (NCBI taxonomy): Eukaryota > Viridiplantae > Streptophyta > Magnoliopsida > Asterales > Asteraceae > Rutidosis > Rutidosis leptorrhynchoides. The sequence goes on from NC_092336.1 coordinate 606,365,700, forward strand.
TGTACAATTTTTCTCAGCGTACGAAAGGACGTTCAAAAAACCGGAACCGGGACATAAGTCGAGTGATGATATACGACTTATCGGAACAAAAAGTACAAGTCAACTATGCATGTGAATTTAATATAATATATAATTAATTATATAAATTAAATATATTATATATATAATTAAATAATATGTCGACAAGCAAGAAAATAAACGAAAGTGAGCTGTCCAGACAGGCCATGCGATCGCATGGCATTTGCACTGAAAGCTCATGTGATCGCATGGGCATCAGATTCAGCAAACATGTATAAAAGCTCGATCGTTTCTGATTTTTGATGCATTCCATCCATCTCTCTCTCACACTCTTATATTTATATTTATTATTATTATTATTATTATTATTATTATTATTAAGATTATTATTATTATTAATCTTATTATTATTATTATTATCAGTAGTATAATAATTATTAGTATTATACATAAAATACTACGACGAGGTTATGTCTAAACGATTTCAAAAATGGTTTACGAGCAAGCTAGAGCTAAGGAAATTATGGGTTATTGCCAAGGAGGTTATGGGTAATGTTCGGGGGTATATATATGAATCAAACCTAGTGTTTATCATCTCCGTTGCATCTACGTACTTTTCTACAATATTGAATCTCAATATTGATACGTAAGCACTTATATTTTATCTTTTATATATTAATTGTGTATCCATGTCTAGTGCTCGAGTATATATATTTATACATGCTTGTATACTAAATTTCATCGCTAAATAGTTTATAATGAATCATGAATTAAATAATATATTATATACATGTTTTTGGAAAGCTAGCGAAAAATCAATAACTTTTCATTTAGATATCGAATAGTTTCGAAGAACGAATCAAAAGATGTGGTCAACTGAATTATAATTGACGATAATTGGAATTGCTTTTGAATCTGCAATTAATATTTAAACAACTTGTTTGTAAGGTTGATAAACTGGATTTTTGAATATTACCAGCCGAGTAAATGAATCCTTATATAAAACACGTCTCGTTTGGTTAAGCAACTGTCAAAATTGACTTTTTGAAACGACTTTGGATAACTTTTGTATGTCGATCTCGAGCATTAGGATTGTGATACACTATGACCTGACCTAGCTTGATAGACATTTATTGACCAACATATGTTCTCTAGGTTGAAATCTACGATTATTTGATTTCCGAGTTTCGGTCACATTACGATGAACAACTTTATGTGCTGCTAAGGTGAGTTTCATTTGCTCCCTTTTTAATTGCTTTTGCAATATATATTTTTGGGCTGAGAATACATGCAATTTATTTTAAACAATGGACACAAGTACATACTAAATTCTATACTGAGTTGGAACCGAAAATCCCTTAGCTTTGGTAACTAGTAACTGCCGGTTATAAGAACTGGTGGGCGCGAGTAGTAGTATATGGATCCATAGGGCTTGATATCCCCGTCCGAGCTAGAGCACTAGCCTTTTAACGGACGTATGCTATTTGAGTTTAGTACACGTTGGTTTGCGTGTATTGTACATGTTGGTTGCATGTATGTTAAAACAGGGGTACTTATTATAGACGTTAAGGCTTGGTTACCAGGGTGCTCAATCTTGTAGAATATTTTAATAAACGTTTCTGGATGAAACAACTGAAATCTTGTGATCTACTTTTATATACAGATTATGTGAAACACTAAAACTATGAACTCACCAACCTTTGTGTTGACACTTGTTAGCATGTTTATTCTCAGGTTCCCTAGAAGTCTTCCGCTGTTTGCTTATATGTGATACAAGCTATGTGCATGGAGTCTTGCATGCTTTATTCAAGAAAACGTTGCATTCACAAAACCATCATCATGTATCCATTTTGACTGCATTGTCAACGGAAGTATTATTGTAAACTATTATTTACGGTGATTGTCTATATGTAGAAATCATCAGATGTCAAAAACCTTGGAATTAAATATTCATTTATGGTATGCCTTTTCAAAAGAATGCAATGTTTACAAAACGTATCATATAGAGGTCAAATACCTCGCAATGAAATCAATGAATGATGTGTTCGTCCATATGGATTTGGAGCGATCATCACAAAATGGCGGTTGTTATTGGGTTTCTACAACAACACTAAATTGGAGTTCATGGGTGTTGGTTGTAGGTGGAAGATGGTAACAAAAGAATGAAATAAAAGTAGTGTAAACGAGTTGTAGGTGAGTTTATTGGTGGTTTCGTAAAGATGAGGAGGGTGATTGATAGTCATGGTGATCGATGTTTAAAGGTAGACAAAAACAAGGAAGAAAGAAGAGTGTTGTGTATCCATATATCCCTGTCTAACCTATATATCTATGTTTACATCTCTATACTCTGTTTAAATGAGGAAGAGGAACAAGATTAAACAGTGATCAAATAGTATTAATAATATAATAATAATTTTAATATATCAAGTGGTTATTAAACGTGTAACAGAAATCATATTCTCAATTATAGATACAGTAAAGCAGCCTTAAATTTGGTTGCTTCCTACTGACAGTTTTAGTAGAAATAGTAATTCGTACTCCGTTGATGATTTAGTGGCGGATAAAAGTGTTCAGAAAAATCCCATATTTTTAAATTAACTATATTTATTTATTTTGGTCATTATGGTATAAAATTCAATTATTAATTTATTAAATAAAATTTACATCAACTGTCCCTCTCATTTATGGGTAAAATATATGAAAAATGTTGAAATTTATTAATTAGCTTCTAAATATATTTTTAATAAGCCTAAAATTTATATAGCTCATTTTCGGATCACCGTTTATTTTAAAATCATATAATAGTTCGAATTAAACTTCTCTAAATAATAACCGAAACGTCCAACGAGTATTACAATCATTAAATATTTATTTTTAATATACTTTTATTTATATATATAGATATGTTTTAAATAATAATTATTATATTTTGTTTTATTTTATATAGATAAATTTTGGTAACTACAACATACAATATTTAAAATTAGATTTCTAATTATTATTTATACATATATATATATATATATATACACACATATCAAGTTACAATTAATTGTTCATGAATCGTCAAAACTGGTCGAAGGTCAAATGATTTCATAAAATAGTTCAAAAATTTTGAAATTCAATTTACTAGACTTTGCTTATCATGTCGAATCCATATAAAGATTAACTTTAAATTTGATCAGAAATTTTCGTGTCGTCACATCTTTCCCTTAAATCGGCCCAAGAGAATGCGTGGGCTTCATCGGTAAACACCGATTGCACATAGGTGTTCCACCAAGTGAGAGCGACACCGGCGAAAGTGTGAGTGGAGTATTTGACCTTGTCTTGGTCTCAACAACCGCTTATGCAAAAGACGGCTTTCGTTTGCTCAAACCATCGGGTGAGCACAACCGGTCCTCCGGTTCCATCAAAAGTGTGAGGTTTGCACCCCATGAAGTTCTTGTAGGAGCACCCCTCACTTGAATTACCGGCTCCATGATTGTTGTTGTTGTTATTGTTGTTGGAGGAGTAGCCGGCCATGGCCGTATCTACGGCGGTGGCTATCATCCGTTGAAGAGCTTGTTTGGGAGTTTCATTGCGTGGGACACGGCGAGGAGGCATTGTTCCTTCAAGACACAAGAATATCGTTGATTAGTATTCTCAATAATACTAATCGTGATATGGAATAAAGATAGAGATAAAATTTTCCTTGACTCGCCTTAAATTCTTTATGTCATAATGCCGGGACGTCCATATGAGTCACCGTAATATAATTCCGGCAATTATATTACCCTAATTCATATGTGCATCTGACATTACTTCATAAGGTCAAGGTGGCGTGTCAATAAAATTATACAACGAGAGATTAAGATGGAATAGAAGTTAGATATGAATAGAAGAGTTCGAGTATAAATGCACAAGTAGTCAAATAAGTCCTACTTCAAGTCTATATGCTGGTTGTAGTCTAGACTCACTAATGTACCCTATGACTCGGGGTTGACACCAATGAAACTCTAAATCCCTACAACCAACGCTCTGATACCATCTGTAGCAACCCGAAAAAATCGTCATTGACGGCGCCGTCTACTTAGGTGTAACGACCCGGATTTTTCCGCTAATATATATAAGATTAATATTTACATAATTAAATGTTTCCAACATGTTAAGCAATCAAACTCATTAAGACTTGGTTATTTGAAATGAATTTTATACAAACGTTTGGACACCCAGTATGTCTGACGATTCACGAACGTCATATATCGTAATAATTAATTAAAGGAATATATATTTGGATATATATATTTATGATTTGATTAAATGATATTTAAGCATCTCATCTCATTAAGTATAATAACAATAAGTTATATATATAAGATGAGACTACTAACTTAAAGACTTCGAAACAATATACATATATGTAACGATTATCGTTGTAATAGTATTTCACACATATATATATGATATTAGATATGATAATACACCATGTTAACATGTTAACATAACAATTTAACATCTCATTTAAGTGTAATAACAATGGGTCAATTATATTTAACAAGATCGTTAACCTAAAGGTTTCGAAACAACACTTACATGTAACGACTAACGATGACTTAACGACTCAGTTAAATATATATACATGTAATGTATTATGATGTATTTATACACTTTTGAAAGACTTCAAGACACATATCAAAGTACTTCTAGTAAACAAAAATGCTTACAATTACATTCTCATTCATTTTCATCAAAAATTCTACTCGTATATGTATGGTATTGTACTCGTATAATACGCAGCTTCTAGATGTATTTACTATTCATCTATGCTAATAAAAATCTTCTCCTTAGAAGCCATAAATGATTAAGGATCATGTGGGAACCATCGTTTGTCAACTTGCATGAATTATTTAGCAAGAAAACAAACTTAAGTATCTTTTTTTCTTTATAAAATGTAAAAAACGTATTCATGAATGCACACCATTTCTTCACTCCATTTTCTCATACTTACACTCCAATTTCTCTCTCAAAATACTCCTAACATCATACTTGATCATCTCCAAGCATTTTCACCATCTTTTAGCTTCAATTACAAGCTTTAATCATCATAAAAACAACCATCTTTCAAGAACACTTCAAGAATCATATCAAGTCTTCATGACTACTTCCAAGCTTTCTAATCCATTCCAACTTATCATCTAAGATCAAGAAACCTTTGTTATTTACAGTAGGTTATCTTTCTTATTCAAGGTAATATTCATATTCAAACTTTGATTCAATTTCTATAACTATAACAATCTTATTTCAAGTGAAAATCTTACTTGAACTTGTTTTCGTGTCATGATTCTACTTCAAGAACTTTCAAGCCATCCAAGGATCCTTTGAAGCTAGATCTATTTTTCTCATTTCCAGTAGGTTTATCCATAAAACTTGAGGTAGTAATGATGTTCATAACATCATTCAATTCATCCATATAAAACTATCTTATTCGAAGAGCTAAACTTGTAATCACTAGAACATAGTTTAGTTAATTCTAAACTTGTTCGCAAACAAAGTTAATCCTTCTAAATTAACTTTTAAAATTAATTAAACACATGTTCTATATCTATATGATATGCTAACTTAATGATTTAAAACCTGTAAACACGAAGAACACCGTAAAACCGGATATACGCCGTCGTAGTACAACCGGGGGCTGTTTTGGTTTGGATAATTAAAAACTATGAAAAACTTTGATTTAAAAGCAATACTTCTGGGAAAATGATTTTTCTTATGAATATGAAACTATATCCAAAAATCATGGTTAAACTCAAAGTGAAAGTATGTTTTTCAAAATAGTCATCAAGATGTCGTTCTTTCGACGGAAATGACTACCTCTTTCAAAAATGACTTGTAACTTATATTTACGACTATAAACCTATACTTTTTCTGTTTAGTTTCATAAATTTAAGTTCAATATGAAACCGTAGCCACTTAAATCACTCAAAACGGATTTGAAACGAAGAAATGACTGGTAAAACAAAATTGGTAAAAACTACTCATTTTAGCTACGTGAAAATTTGTAAGAAATCTATTCCAACCATAACTTAGTCAACTTATATTGTATATTATGTAATCTTGAGATACCATAGACACGTATACAATGTTTCGACCTATCATGTCGACCCATCTATATATATATTGCGGAACAACCATAGACACTCTATATGCAAATGTTGGAGTTAGCTATACAGGGTTGAAGTTGATTCCAAAATATATATATAGTTTGAGTTGTGATCAATACTGAGATATATATACACTGGGTCGTGGATTGATTCAAGATATATATTAAGTTATTCATGTACGACAAATTATGGACTACTAACATTGGACTGCTAACTGGACAACTAAAATCATCAACACGTAATAATGAAAATATTGTGAATATATTTCGATCATATTTTAATATATGTATATATTGTTATAGGTTCATAAATCAACCCGTGGCCAAGTCTAATTCTCGACGAATTAGTAATCTGTGAAAGTGAGTTATAGTCCCATTTTTACTATCTAAATTATTTTGGGATGAGAATACATGCAAATTTATAAATGTTTTACAAAATAAGCACAAGTTCATGAAACTACATTCTATGACTGTTTTGTTATACCGGATATCTGTACTTATTATTATTATGCTTGGTAATCTAAGAATTAGTGAAAAACACTAATTGACGCGAATCCTAAAGGTAGATCTACGGGCACCAACCACCCCCATTTTCGAATAGTAGAAATGCTTTAGTACTTCGAAGGGTTCTTGTCATACATTTGAATAGTGGAATGTATGATGCCAGATATCTTAAGTGCTCTATGTTAAGGTCGGTTACCAGGTGACTCATCGTATGAATGATTTTTGCAGTTGTAATGATCCTGCGCATTTGATTAAATGAAATCTTGTGGCTTATTAAATGTTATGATTATTATATAGAAATTAAACCTATGACTCACCAAAATTTTTGTTGACATTTTAAGCATGTTTATTCTCAGATGAATATTAAAAATGCTTCCGCTGTCGTATGCCAACCCAAGGTCAAGATTTGAAGTCGGTATAATTGTTTATATTGTTTAAACTTGCATTCGGAGTATTTGTTGTAATATATTTGATCATATTGTAATGGGATGTGTAAAAACTTATTTATTTGAGGAGATTGTCTTTGATAGACAATCTAAATTATGTCATTAAGACCTTTATTCAATAATAAAGGTTATGGTTGTTTTTAAAAACGAATGCAAGATTTGAAAAACGTCTCATATAGAGGTCAAAACCTCGAAAAGAAACCAATTAATATGAAACATTTATAATTAATATGAACGGGGCATTTCATTAGGTCCCGTTACGTGGTCATAAGTCTCTAAAACAACGTTTGAACCAAAATATGTCGCATTCATTTCAAATGTAAGGATGTTTCAAAGTTTACAAAAATAGTTCAACGGCTAGTTACATTGCAATGTTTAAAGTACAAGTGAAACCTATGCGACACAATTTAAAGTAAGTCAAAAGACACTCCATGTATGCATGTATACTCGACATCCAAGCAAGTATCAAAAAGAGTGCGGAAGCATGTATCACATAACGTTCAAGGACCTGAGAAAACATATAGAAAACTGTCAACGAAAATGTTGATGAAATCATAGGTGTATTAGTAAACGTTATATTTGAACCACAAGATTTAATATTTCCATAAATTTGATTATCTAAATTGTTTACATTCCAAAAGTTGTTGCACGTTCGCGAGCACCCAATTATCAAAGCTTAACTTTTTTGTACCCTGTTACGTAGTGTTAGAACATACACTATACTCGAAAATATATTTCATCCGCTAACGGTAGTGAACCGTACGAATGAGGGCTCGTCAAGCCTATGTGGTCACATAACATAAGTTCACGCTTACACCCTGCAAGTGTAACTAATGATAATTGAATTGAGGCTGTTTGTTCTAACTCACTGTGGAATGTTTGTTTTCGTACTTGTGTTCAAAGCATAAAAGTATGATACGTATATGTTTCTCATCCCATGATTTAAAAGTATAAAAGTTTTTGAAAAGATGGGACTATGATCTCACCTTCAGTGCAGAGTAAATAAAGTACTTCACAAAGTAAACGTGTGCAAGAACGAATGCTATTCTTGACCTAAACAAGTAGGTCGTATCAATAACGGTAAACACGATTGGTCAAAGTTGTTCAATTAGTCCTATGGCTCAATACGACTCGATTATATAGCATGCGAATCATGTTATCAAGTTTCATGCAAGAATCAAGTATACAAGAAGATTAGAACGGTTTAAACAAATATTGGTTAAGTTTGAACAAAAGTCAACTTTAGTCAAGTCAAAGTCAACGAAAAAGTCAACACGTTCGGGTCGGGTCCCGAACTATTTTTCAAAGCTAATTATTCATATATAAGTGTGTTAGAACAAGTTACATGGTAATCGGAGGTGCGTAGCATAGTTAGAATTTTTGGTGTAAATGTAAAGTTGATCAGTCCCCAAACGCCACCAATGTCGCGCCGCGACATAGGAGGGCCGCGCCGCGGCATATAACGTGAGCTGGTGCCTGGGTCGTTTCAAATGTCTAAATCTCAAACCAAGTTTCATTCAAACACAAATTATGAATCGTAAACATTCAAAACACGTATCTTATATCGTTGGAAAGAAAATTTGACGAGGAATACAACTAAACACGTTTCATCAATCAAATTCATCATTTGCAATAATCGAATTTTCAAATTGAATGATTAATTAATGCTCATCATTAATGCTTCAAGTTCATAAATGCATATTGATGATTCGGGAATTAAATGCACACATATGATACGCCGTTTCGTAGGTAATTACGCATACAATGCAACTAAACACTTACAAATAACATTGCAAAGCATTCAATGCATCAAAAGTTCATTTTACTTCTATCAAACCCTAACTCAAAATCACAAATTTAACAATTATGTTTATGAAGCTTTTCCATGTCAACCTACATACCAAATTGAAGCTAGTGATGCTAGTAACATATTTAATACATGCACTTCTAACATCTAACAACATTTAAGTAACCAAATCTCAAGATCAAACACACCAAATTTCAAGTTCATGCTAGTTACTTAAAATAACAAGATCGAGCATATAAATCACATATTCATGTTAGACTTGAGTCATAGACACTAATTAACACACTTTTAAGTTTAAAAGATCAAGAACAAGAAATTTAGTGTTTTTAGAAAGTTATCCAAACGAGATGAAGTTGGTATGGAATCAAAGAGGAAGTTGCAAGGATTCCAAATATGTAATTTGTTTTGATGAACACTTGCTAGATTGGAAATGGATGATGATTCTTTGAAATTTGGTGTTGAGAGAAAAATGTGAAAGTATTAGAAAGGGAGGTGATGAATGAATGGGGGAGATAAGGTTTGACCATTTGACCTAGTCAAATCTTTGGCCTCTTGGCAAGTTTAGTCCCTCAAGTTTAAAAGCGGATGCATGAATTAACCAAACGAATCACCTTAAATACGTAGAGTAAACGATAGATGTTATAATTAAATAATGGACTTTAAATTAATTAAACGGAAAAAAGCGAGATGTTACAATAAGGCTAGTTGAAATTGCAGACTTAGTGATGAAAAAGTATAAGTGCTCAGTATCTCCTAATCAATGTAAGTATGCAAAGACTTGAGCATTAACTGAGTATGAGAAGGTAAAAATAAATAAATTAAATATAATAAAAACTTTTATGAATTGTACACATCAGCAAAAGCAACCGGCAACCTGAATTGTAAGTAAGTGTATACATACAATAGTACAAAAATCAAAGTTTAATACATACAATAGGAGGTTTGAAAGTAGGTTGCATACAATAGGAATTTTATGAAAGTTCAATGCATTTTCATATACTTTCCCTACTTAAAAAGCAAGAGTTATTTAGTTATACTTGACAATAATTTTTGAGAGTGTTGAGTGCACGCTCGTAAAAGTCGACTAAATACTATCACACAAATAGCGCGGGAGGGGTGGGGGGGGGGGTCAAGGGGGTTGGGCCCCTGGGTGGTGAGCGGGCAGGGGTCAAGGGGGCAGCGCCCCTAATGAGGCTCGGGGCAACGCCCATAAACCTCAACCGAAAAGACATTATCCTTCATATCGAAAAGTTGCATTCTGACAGTTTTTTCTGCCAAAAGGTATGACTTTTATTCAACTAAATTTTCCGCCAAATGAAGGGTTGCACTCTTTCATTTTCAACCGCCAAGTTAATAGAATATTCATTTTCGTTTTGACAGTATGCTTTTCATTACAACAAAAACAAAAAACAATTACATTATCACTAATACTATAATTTGATATTTTCTTGTCTAGAATCAAATTTTGTTCTTGTCTTTTCACAATTAAAATTTCGTGCAACCCAAGTTTTCTAAGGATCGAAGTATTTATTTATAGAAAATGTTTCACGATTTAAGAATCAATCAGAGATTATTAATTCACAACCGTTATTTGTAAAAGTATTTTTTCCCCTTTTATACAAATTTGTAGTATTTAGTATTTAATTTAAACGACTTCCAATACATTGAATGAATAAAATCCAATTTAGCAACAACTATGTATGGGTGTGCCTCGCATACTATCAATTTTTAATTGTGTTTTAAACGACTACTATTGGTGGACGGTGGTATCCTAAAAAATTGGGGTGTACAAGTAATTATTCTGGTCGTATTTAGATAAATAGTTGATAAACTTTCAGGCATTTGATTGTCCAATTAGTTATACCGTTCGAACATTTAACCAACTTGCTAAATGTCATCTTATCATGACTAAAAAACAAAAGCCAATGGTTATCTAAAATCATGGTTTTGTGCTACAAAGTGAGGATGCCATATTATTTAAGACATGCTTAGATTGCAAGTGATTTTACCCTTTTTGGTTAATGGTGGAGACCTTTATCAATCAATCAATCACTAGACCAAATAATTGACAGTGACTATATAGAAAATATAAAATATACTAATATCAACAACATGAATAATCATCGTAAATGTTCATACGGAGTAATATTTTCGATTAAATATTTAATTTGTAACCGATGCGATGAAGATGAGCATCATCTATACATTTCTTGCGATGTATCGGCACAAATTTGGCATATAATAAGTCATTGGACCAAACTCTCTTTTCCCATCATGGAATGCTATTGAAGATGCTTGATTATGAGTAGATGGTGTCCCGTTAAGTGGCAACTAACGCACCACTGTCAGAGTCATAGTCATTGTTGGTGCATGTAATCCCCAGCCATAGATAGCGTATCGTTTTAATACATTTAGTCATATAATAACGTACTTTGAGACTATTGATTATATATGTGATTATGCGTGCTTAATTTGTTAAACAATCAATCAATAAGTTAAACTGCATACACAGTCGACCGAGTGTGTCCACACACTCGACCGACTGTGTGACTCAGTCGACCGACTGTCTAACACAGTCGACCGACTGTGCTTGGCATACAGTATATATACGGGTTAATGCCTCCGTTGTGAGGTTACACACTCCAATAACCCTAATCGGCTGCCATACGTTTCATTCGATCCCTAACACCGATTACCACCGAAATTACTCGTTTAGGCTTCGTTCTAATCTAGATTAAACCCTAGGTTTGACCGATACGAACCCAACGCGACCCTTATCTCGGTTTAGTTGTTTCTAGTGAATTCCGCCTCTAGTAACGATCATAAGCGACTTAAGATCCGTCCAAACAACATCTACAGTCATTACAACATTTGGGTACATTTGGCGCCTACACAATAGCCATGGGATCATTCCAAAATTTATTCTTAAATATTTTGTAATTGCGGTTCTTCCAAATTAGATACCCATTTGACCATTCGACGGCTTACATTTTTAATCCCATGATCGAAGATCTTCGATTAGGATTACCAACAAACGCTTCACCCACACTAACATTATAAAATTTGCCGAGACCCCACCATTTATACACTCACTCCCAAATATCCATTGCTATTTTACATAGCACCAATGAGTGATCAGTGGACTCAATGTTATCCTCGCAAATGGGACATCGAACCGAATGAAGATCAATTTCATGTTTCTCTAACTCGGTTAACACCGACAATCTTCTTTTCATTGCTCTTCGAATAAAGATTTCTACTTTTTTTTAAAAAGAGTTTGTTTCTTAACGTTTTCGGTTGACGTCTACCATCCGCGAGCATCTTTTCATCAAATAAACAAGTATTTTTAAAGTAAATTGGCCATTAGATTTTTAGAGTAAATTGACCATTAGATGACAGTGCCCATTTCCACAAATCAAACTCCCTGGAATGACAAACAAATGAGTTTAACTTGTTAGTGAGCATAGTTAGTTCATCACAAGTTCTGCCAAACTAATCTTCGGACCATTCCAACATACTCGATCTTTGACACTATCTTTTTGTTTGTTTCCAATCGATAAAATCTTCGAAACTTGTTTTTTAAACTTTCTCCACAAAGCCACGACTCTTTCCTGAAAAACGTACTTGCACCATCACCGATCGAATTGTAGTTTGATGTGTCAAACGGTACTCCAACATTTGACAAGCTTCGACCGGCACTAATAATGTTTGGCCAAAGACCAACTGATGAAGATAATGAGTTATGAGTAGCATGTAACAGACCCCCGAATGATCCATAAATACTTTGAAAACCTTAACCCATAGTGTCTTGGTTTTATTACCGACCCGATCCTGCCCCAAAATAATCGTCTCCCACTCTCTCGAGTTCTTTATCACACAAGGAAGGGCCTGGAAAATCGAAAAGTAATATAACCAAGGATCGATTTGAAAAGTGTTACACGACCAGTGAAAGACACCGAATGATCTTTTCGGCGCAAAATATAGCTTTTGAATCTATCTAGGACCGAACTCCAATCACACAAGCTTTTCATTTTGGTATCGATGGGGAGTCCAAGGTATTTGAACGGAAAAGTATCCAAAATGAAACCAAACTGACTCGTACATAACTTAGTTTCTTCTTCCGATACTCCTATGCCAAAAATGTTAATTTTGCACATATTGACTTCTATGCCCGAAGTAAGCTCGAAGAACTTTAAAAGTTTCAGCAAACTACAGATGTTATCTCTTCCCCATTCACCATAGAAAATAGTGTCATCCATATTGGAGATGCGAGATGATAACTCTACCGCCACTAACTTTTGCCCCTTTAAATTTTAAAATGTTTATTCTCAACATCAACTTTCGTTAATATATTGAGACCTTCGACTGCCAAAATAAAATATGAAATGCCACAGCGGATCACCTTGCCACACTCCCTACCCATCGGGAATTCATTAGTAGGCGACCCGTTTACTAAAATAGAAATGGTAGGCGATTTAAGGCAAGACATGATCCACCCCCACCACCTTTCACCAAAACTCACACTTGCAACACTTTTAAAAGAAAATTTCAATTGAGGCTATCGAACACTTTTTCAAAATACACTTTAAAAACTAATCCCTCTTGACGCGGTCTCATTAGTAGCAAGTACACCATCAAATATGTTGATTTTTATTCTATTTTTTAAGTGCCTATATACGACTATATCAATAAATAAATAATTAAATTTAGATAATATCAATAAAAGTACTTAGTATATAGACATAACTAGTTGGACGACCTGACTTTGCGCCGGTTCTTCACTCTTTATTAACTTAATTACTTTGCTAATTATTGAAAAAGTAACTATGTATCATCTTTTTTTGTTTTATTTTTCATTTTGTCGGGGAATGACCCAAAATAGTTATGTGATTGATTTGTAATAAGCGTTAAATTAATTATTCATTATTTTTTGTGTTAGTTTTCGTCTTGTTGAGAGAAAAGATCCAAATGCTCAATCAATAAAGTGAGACGTACATCAACGATTGGTACAAACTATTCAATGAAATAGGAAAAACTATTTATATAATATATATATATATATATATATATATATATATATATATATATATATATATATATATATATATATATACATACATATATATATATATATATATATATATATATATATATATATATATATATATATATATATATAGGCAGAAGATCCAGCGCTAAGCAACATTTTTTGGATAAGGGGATAAGTGATTTTGTGATTTTTATATCTTTAATTCTACAGCTCCGATTTTAAAAAAAAAAATTTGCTGGTATCTATTTTCATTGTGTAGATTCAGATTTTTTTTTTAACTGGAGCGTTAAGATGCATCTGATGCATGTTATCCGCTATTTGATGCATGTTAACTGCCTTTCATGCATCAGATGCATCTTAACAAAAAACAAAGAAAAATTAACTTTTGATTAAAAAAAACAGTGTTTAGGGTTTAGAAATTAGGGTTTAGAAATTAGGGTTTAGGGTTTAGAAATTAGGGTTTTAGAATGAGTTTTTAATACGAACGGTTTAGAGTTTAGGGTTTAGGGGTTTAGGGTTTATGTGACGACCCGGAAATTTCTGATCAAATTTAAACTTAATCTTCATACGATTTCGATACGATAAGCAAAGTATGTAATGTTGTGTCTAGAAAATTTTAAAACGATGTTCATATATCCAATTGACCTTCGACTGCTCTCGACGATTCACGGACAATTAATTGTAATTAGATATGCGTGTATGTATATATAAATAATAATTCGAAATATAATTTGAAGTATTATATGTTGTTGTTATTAAAAATTAATAAAGTAAAAATAGGATATTATAATAATTATTATTTAAAATATATCTCTATATATAAATAAAGTATATTAAAAATAAATATTAAATGAATGTAATACTCGTTTGATGTTCCGATTGATATTAAGCAAGTTAAATTCAAACTTATGTAATTTTAAAATAAACGGTGATACGAAAATGAGTTATATAAAATTTAGGCTTATTAAAAATGTATTTAGAAACTATTTGTTGAATTTTAAAACTTTCTATATTTTACTTGGGGTTAGGAGTGAATAATTAATATAATTTTTATTTAATAGTTAAAAATTGAATTTTATACCATAATGACCACAATAAATAAAAGGACCCAATTTAAAATTTTGGGGATTTTAGGAACACTTTTATAGATTAACTGTTTAGCAATGGCCACAATATAATATTTCAGGTTAAAGTGTCGGTAGAAGATGCCAATTGAATGGCTGCTAAAATTATTCGTGTATACTGTTTCTTTTCAAATCAAGTTTCAATTATCACATGAGGTTATTATATTATAGATTATATTAGTATTTATTATTAGATTAGTTTTATTATATATTATATACATAACATACAACACAGATAGATGGATGAATACATTACTCTCACCATCATTTTTTTTTCTTCTGCATTTTTTTTGCACAATTTAATTGGAGTTTCACTCATCGAACACACCATCGCATCCTACAACCTTCGACCACCACTTGCGGTACACAAACCACCTTATTCTCTTTCTTTTTCCTTACGGCTACAACTATCAACGAGCCACATCCACTTACCACCGATTATCTTCCATTTTCTTCGATCAAACCGTCACCATCAACAACAAATACTACCACCATCGTTGCTATATATAACCGTCACCATGTTCATCTTATTTTCTTGTTTACTCATTCACAACCATCAATCACCACTTATGACCATCATCACCAACTCCACGACTTCACTCCACCTTCACAACCGCCACCAAGAAACTCTCCCACTCACTCTCTCTTTCCTCTCTTTCTATTCATAAACAACCAACGAAACCCATTTAACCATTCTCTTCGGCATTATTACAGCTACTCGAAGGCTACACCTATACATCATCATCATCCATAACCCATCTAAATTACTGTGTTTACTGTTTCTGGTTCGGTCTTTTCTTCATTAAATAACACCACCACAATCATCACAATCCTCTTCACAAAACCCCTACAACGGTACGTTTCATGTTTCTGTAATGATAATGGTGATTTATGATGAATATAACGAAGATAATAAACAATGTTGATATTATTGTTGTTACTGCTACTGCGAAATTTTTCTGTCCTTGCAACCGTAAACCACCCACAACCACGATTATCTTCAACTTCATTTTAAAACCAGATATTTACGTTACTAAAATCCTTATTGTTCCCTGCTTACTCTTTCTATCCTCTGTGTTTTAAATAAAAGAAATATTACAAAGTTCGAATTTGGCCGACAAGCAATAGATAAAGATGACCCCCCACTTGTGTTATAAAAGAATAATCTATATTAAATTTCGCTGCATGTTTTGTAATTTATCGAAGTGGGGCGGTTTATTTATTCATTCTGTGATTGGGATGTTGTGATGACCCGAAAAAATTTCGACTTATTTAAGCCAATTCTCTATACGATTTATTATTTTGACACGTTAAACAAAGTCTGTTAGATTGAGTCTCAAAATTTTAGAACTGTTTCATATATACAATTACCTTTGACTACTCTCGACGATTCATGAACAATTATATGTATGTATATATATATATATATATATGTACAAGTAAAAACGACTTTTCTAGAGTAAAACACTATTTGCTACAGTAAAAATGACTTTGCTACAGTAAAACACTATTTGCTACAGTAAACACTATTTGATGTCGACAAACTAGCAAACAAAAACGGATAAGGCGGCCATGCGATCGCATGACAAAAACACTGAAAACTCATGCGATCGCATGAGCTACAGTTTTTGGAAACATGCCTATAAAAAGGAAGTTTGTTCGACGAATTTATTACACCATCTTTCTTTTCTCTTCTTCTGTGTTATAAGTTTATATTTATAATTATATTTAAAATTTTAATTTAAGTTTAATAATAATAAGGTATATTTGAGGGTGTTTTAATTCGGGTTTCAAACCGTTTTAAGCTAAGGAAATATTGGGTATTAATTGGGGTATTGTTCTTGAATCCAAGGCCAACCATACAGTCGTCTACCATCATTACGTCTACGCAATTTGCCTACAATATTGAGTCTCAATATTGAACTGTGAGTTTATAGTCTCCCTTTTTAAATACTTTAAATATTTTTGGGCTGAGAATACATGCAATTTATTTTAAACGCAATAAGACACAAGTACATACTAAATTCTACACTGAGTTAAACCGAAAATCCCTTAGCTTTGGTAACTAGTAGCTGCCAGTACATAGGATATGGACTGGTGGGCGCGAATAATTGTATATGGATCCATAGGGCTTGACATCCCCGTTCGAGCTAGAGCGCTAGCCTTTTAACGGACGTATGTTATTTGAGTTTAAGACACGTTGGTTTGGGTGTATTAAAACGAATGGGGTAATTATCACTATAGCGTTAAGTTTAGTTACCAGGGTGCTCTGTTACGTAGAATCTATTGATAAACTTTTGATGAAATCTTGTGGTCTATCTTTATATATGTTTATGACTCGAGTAATTAAACCTATAACTCACCAACATTCGTGTTGACTTTTTAGCATGTTTTATTCTCAGGTCCTTAGACTGCTTTCGCTGTGATGTGCTTGTTGCCTGCATGGAGTCTCTCATGCTTTGTACAAAGTTTATTGCATTCAAAATAAAACTGTGTTGTGTAATAAATAATTGGACTGTGATGTTAACCTGTAAATTAAAGACGTATGTATTTTGGGGTTTTGCTTATACCTAAGCACTCGCCCACATGTTTATAACTTTCTATGTTTAGAAAGTCACTTATTTTAATGAATGCAATATTTTATCAAAACGTATCATATAGAGGTCAAAACCTCACTGTGGAATAAATGATTAACGTGCCGCGTCAATAGCGATTTTGACGGGTCGTTACAGATGTGATCCAACTAAAAAGAATTCACGTGAACTGGACTGGATTAGGTTGTTATCAGATCACGAGTTAAGTTTGCTAATTGGGACATTTTCCTTAGTTTGTTGGGCTGAATTGAAACCGGGCCAATTACTATTAGATAATTTGCACTTGGGCCACAATTGGGTTTCATGATACAATAATCAAATTAATGAAATGAAACAGTTGGGCTTCTGTTTAGTGGACTGAGTATTTGAAACAAGTTTGGAAATAGGAATCGATGGTGAGTTAGTGAATATGTTTATTTTCTTTCACGCTTTTGATTGAGGGGATGCATAAGAAGACGTAATGGTGTTGGTGGTCGTATTAGGAATGAAATGATGATAATACGGATTAAGATGATGATAGTTGATTATGATCATTATGATTATGATTATGATATAGGAATAAAAGAGATGATTATGATTATGATATGGTTTTGTTCATAGTTATTAATGATGATGATAATGAAACACGTTTATTATGATGATGATGTTAAAGATGATCATGATGAGGAGATACATATGATATTGCTGATGATTTCGATGATAACGGGTTATGATGTATTTGATGATGATCCGAATTAATATTTAGGAAGAGAAGAATTAAGGAAGCAGAAACATATAAGCTAAATAGAATTGTTATGGGGATTTCATCAGAAAAGTGTGATCAGAGGAGTAGTTAAGGATGTTATCAGGTTAGCGGAACGTCGCGGGTTCAAACCAATACTTGGGCATTTTTTTTAGGGCTACTCCTTTGAGGTTGTTATTACTAATACTCTTATTATTATTATTTCATTATTATTATTATTATTATTGTTGTTGTTATTATTTATTATTGATTGTTATTAAGTAATTATTATTACTAATATTAAAAATAAGATTTTTAGTATAACTAATATTATTGTCATTATTATTATTACTATTAAAATATATAGTATTGTTATGATTAATATGACTATTAATATTTCTATTAAAATCATCAGTTTTATTAAAAGTACCATTATTATTTAAAATATTATTTTTATGAAAACTAACATTTTATCTTATCATTATTATCTTTTCTATTAAAATTATTATTATTACTAACATTACTTTTATTTTTAGTATTATTATCAAAGTTATTAATATCAGTATCATTACTAAATCTAATTACTTTTAATATTATTATTATTATCATAAAAAGATACAAATTTTTATTTATTATTATTGATATTATTTTACCAAATTAATAACTATATAAGAATACTTTTAAAACATATCACATAACAACATTAATATTTTCATAATAAATACTAATTAATTATCTAATGTATATAAAAAAAAGTATAGTTAATTTAATTATTAATGAAACATACAAGTTACAAAAATAATAATTAATAATAATATCTAAACTTGTTCGATTACAAGTATATGCTTTAAAAGATATATGAATAATATAGGTTCGTGAATCCGAGACCAACCCTACATTTGTTCAATGACGTCATATGTATTTTTACTACAAAATACAGTATGGTGAGTTCATTTGATTCCCTTTTACTCTTTATATTTTGGGACTGAGAATACATGCGCTGTTTATATAACTGCGTTACTAAATGCTTTTGAAATATATTTTGAACTGCGAATACATGAAATGTTTTTTATAAATGTTTGACGAGATAGATACAAGCAAAATATTCCTCGAATGAATTATTATGCAGACGGAAGTTATGTGGATTATTATTGAATTAGTTGGACGTGATAATTGCCACTAATTGTTGTGAATATTTTTCCCCTGATTATTATTGCTTGATAACCTAAGAATTAGAATCGGGTATGGCCCTAATTTACGCGAATCCTAAAGGTAGCTACTGGGTTTAACACCCCCACCCAGAATGTTCACTAGACGGAAGAGCTAGTGGGCGTGGTGTTTAGTACTTCGAGGTTTATATATTATACAGACGAGATGTTCTGTTTTGGGGATATTATTTATGCGCATTATATGTTAAGGTCGGTTACCAAGCCAAGCAATGAATGAAAAGTGAATGTTATGTATCGAGAGAATGATTTTATACACAGGTTATGTGTGTGACAACTCGGAAATTTCCAACCAAATTTAAACTTTAATCTTTATATATTCCCGACATGATAAGCAAAGTTTGTAAGTTGAATCTCAAGAATTTTAAACTGTGTTCATACATTCATTTAACCTCGACCAAATTCCAAAGATTCACGAACCATTATAGGAACGGATATGATTATATATATATGTATATATTATAACTTGAAAACATTAACAAAGTATTAGACGTATAATACTTTACATAAACGTATTTGTTTCGAAATATATATTCAAATAGTTATCGATGGGATTAGAAGATGTTATCAAATGATTGACTTAACAGATACATTGAATTATGATTACGAGTCCCTATTGAGAGGTCCACTTTGATTTAGAAAACCTTTCCTTTTTAAAGGTATCCGGAATTGTTGGTAAAAGTGATTTTCAAAAGTGTCATTTACAAGAGTTAGTCAAAATTTAGTAATCATTTCCGTTTAAATTTCAAAAGTGTACTTTACTTTGATTAACTAGTGTCCCTTGATAAATCAACCATTTAGTTTTTCATATTAAAAACATTGTTTGGTAGAATAACTACTAATATTTAAAAAGAGTTAAATTATATAAAACGAACTTTGAAATATAATTGGTTTTGAAACACTAAATATTATATCATTAGATAAGTATTTCGAACATATATATTATGTACAAATTTAAAATTTTAAAAAAATATATACACATATATATATATATATATATATATATATATATATATATATATATATATATATATATATATATATATATATATATATATATACACACATACACACACACACACACATATATATATATATATATATATATTAACTTAGTCATAAAACGTCTTAATTTAAAATAACATATTTTGATGAACAACGAGTTACTGATTTATAGAAGCAAATGACCACAACACTCAATTATGTAAACTACATTTTTATAAAGTAATTTGTTGATGAGAAAGTTAAATTATTAATAAAGGTACACGTCGCGTAACGTAAAAGGCTAGTTTTCTAAACGTACGAAAGTGCACTCGAAAAACCGAAAGTGGTACATGAGTCGTGAGACCACGTCCGTGTCATTTTTGTAAAAATTATATTTTTACCATGAGCGTAAATATAATATAATATTTAATTAATTCTAAAGATTAAATATATTATATATTAAATAATATATATAAAGTAAGTATTACGTATGTATATGATGTAAAAATGGGTGTCGGCAGTCTTGATTCGCACATGGGAGCTGAAAATTGTGTCCATGCAATCGCATGGACAAATCCTCTCAATACCATGCGATTGCATGGTTGGGGTTGGTGGCCAAAATCATTTAAAAGCCGAACTCGATCAACTCTGCAATTCATTTTCATATTACGGAGTGTTACTTAAATTATTATTATTATTATTAATATTATTATTATTAGTATTAGTATTATTAGGAGTGATAATACTTGTATTATACATAAAATACTACGACAAGGGGTACGCGCGAGCTATTGCAACATGGGTTTTATGAGTGGGATAGGGCTAAGGAAATTATGGGTTATAGCTATGGAGGTGATGGGTATGGTTCATGAGTATGATCGTAAGGTCAAATTTAGTGTTTGTCATCTCCGCTGCGTCTACGTACCTTTCCTGCAATATTGAATCTCAATATTGATACGTGAGTACTTGTAAATTAATTTTTACTTATTGATAGTGTATCCCTGACTAGTGCTCGAGAATATAGGATTATGTATGCTTGTACTTTTGTTATTGCCCTTAGACAGGTTAGGTTGAATCTTTGAATTAGTTACACTTGCGGTTGAGATAAGGTATAAGATATGCATGTCCTTGGAAAGCTAGCGAAAAATTAAGAACTTTTCCTTTAGATATCGAATGGTTTCGATGAACGGATTAGAAGTTATAATCAATTGAATTTTCGATATTTTTATTAAAAATGATTATTATTATCGTCGTTATTATCGTCGTTCTAGTTTTTATCAAATTATTATTATTATTAATGTTATTATTATTATTATTATCAATAAACTGTATGATCATTAAAAATCGTTATTTTTATTATTACTATCGTTAAAGTTATAATTATTATTATTATTATTATTATCATTAAAATAGTTATTTGTAATATCATTATCATAATATTAGTTATTATTAGTATTATTATAATTAAAATAGTAGTAGTAACACTTAATTATTATAATTACTATTATTATCATTAACATGAACGCGACATAAAAGACGATTAAAAACTATTAAACGAAATGATTAGGAAATAATAAGTAAGAGTATCATGATGAAATTAAGATATTATATGATATTGATTTAGATAAAATTATCGTTCTTATTATTTTATCATTACTATTATTATTAAAAGTATCGTTAGTATTAAAACTATCATTTTAACAAAAATTATCATCTTAATAGAAATGTCATTGTTATTATAAAATATCATTATTATTATCATTTTAAATAGAATTATTATTTTAAAGATAATATTAAAAAGCATCGTAAATATTAAAGTTATCATTATTAGAATTATCGTTTATTCATAATATCACTTTTAGTAAATATAAATATTGATATTATTATTAATAGAATAATAAAAATTATTATTTCAAAATAATACAAGTAAAAATTAAACAATAATCTGTAATAAGAAAAAATAATACAAGTACAAGTAAAAATTAAATATACAGTTATTAGAAAATGAGTTACGTGGTTAATCTGTAATAAGAAAAAAAGTTAAACAATAATAAAGTAAAAATTATGTGATTTAATAATAATAATAATAATAATAATAATAATAATAATAATAATAATAATAATAATAATAATAATAATAATAATAATAATGAATAGTTGTTAGATAGTAAAATTTATGTGGTCGATTTATAATGAATGGGAAATTTTATGGTTAAATTATAAAATGTGAAAAGTTTGTGATAATTTTATAAAAGCTATAAAGTTAACTATTATAAAGGGTGTGGTATAAAGTTACGAATTATTATATAACTAGTTAAAGACCCGCGAATTCGCGGGTTTTATTTAAAAAATTATTAATATATAACAATAATCCAAACAACTATTCGCGGCTTGAATATTGTTTATGTAACCCTTATTACCAAGCTATTGGTTCATCAATGTTGGAGGTTTACTGACCCTGGGTAAAACAACCCTGCCACCCACGCATCAAGAATGATATTGTAGAACCCTGGTGTGAGATATTGATCGTTCTTCATACCAAGATAAAGCACCTCAATCACTTCAAATACATTCTGGATTGCTTACATTGTCGAATCATTTAGGATCTCTTCTATTGTTCTTTTTGAACGAAATATGTCGGTGCAGGAACGGTTTCAACGGGGCCCATATGACGCTAAACGGATACCATATGATAGATAAGTGTCAATGCCCCATGTGTTGGCCCAGGATCTTTTTTCAGTTGAGGCAAAAGAACAGTTGATGTATTACACCATTACCTGTCACAGGACATCCCAACAGTTACATCATTACCTATCACTAACATATTACTAATGCCAAAGAAAAATCTATTACACTGGTGCTATGACTTGAGACGACCCGACCCAATCCATAGGGACGAATACAATAACATATGATTACATCGCGAGGTACTTGACCTCTAAATGATACATTTTACAAACATTGCATTCGTTTTAAAAGACAAACGTTCCTTTACAACAAAGGTTAACAGGTATGCATACCATTCATAATATCCAAACTATAAATGACCTAATCCATCATTTACTTAATAATAATCTCTAATGAACTTCAACGACTCGAATGCAACGTCTTTTGAAATATGTCATGAATGACTCCAAGTAATATCCTTAAAATGAGCTAATGCACAGCGGAAGATCCCTTTCAAACCTGAGAATAAACATGCTTTAAAGTGTCAACCAAAAGGTTGGTGAGTTCATCAGTTTATAGTAATCATTTCATTTTCATCATTTTAATAGACCACAAGATTTTCATATTTCCATTTCTCATAAACATACGTCCCATGCATAGAGACAAAATATCATTCATATGGATTGAACACCTGGTAACCGACATTCACAATATACATATAAGAATATCCCCATCATTCCGGGATCCTCCTTCGGATATGATATAAATTTCGAATTACTAAAGCATCCGGTACTTTGGATGGGGCTTGTTGGGCCCGATAGATCTATCTTTAGGATTCGCGTCAATTAGGGTTTCTGTTCCCAAATTCTTAGATTACCAGACTATATAAAAAGGGGCATATTCGATTTCGATAATTCAACCATATAATGTAGTTTCGACTACTTGTATCTATTTCGTAAAATATTTATAAAAGTTGCGCATGTATTCTCAGTCCCAAAAATATATATTGCAAAAGCATTTAAAAAGGGATTAATGAAACTCACGCATATAAATATTGTAAAATAGTTAATAAAGCATTTGCATGTATTCTCAGCCCAAAAACGTAAAGAGTAAAAAGGGCAAATGAAACTCACGCATATAAATATTGTAAAATAGTTAATAAAACATTTGCATGTATTCTCAGCCCAAAAACATAAAGAGTAAAAGGGGTAAATGAAACTCACCATACTGTATTTTGTAGTAAAAATACATATAACATCATTGAACAAGTGTAAGGTTGGCCTTGGATTCACGAACCTAATTTATTTATAAATATTTATGTATTTGTCAATATTTGTCTAATACATTAAGTTAAGTCATAGTGTACCACAATCCTAATGCTCGAGTCTAATACGTCAAAGTCAACAAAAGTCAATTTGACTCAAAAAAGATTTCCAAAGTTTATACATGATTATTATATCGTCGTTTAAATATTTAAAAGATTTGTTAAAGTATATAATATAATTTATTTATTAATAAGTAAAACTTTATTTAAAATATACATTTGTATATCTTAAGTAATAAATTTATAAAGTTTCATTATGATAGGTTTTATTAATGTAATTATATAATTTGTATATTTATTTGATAAAATAACATTGATAATAATAATAAATAAAAGTTGTATTTATTTTGTAATAATAATTATTATTATTCTATTAATCAAGATATCAATATTTTTATTTACAAAAAGAGTTATTATGATAAAAAAAAACAATTCTAATTATGATAACATTAATATTTACAATACTTTTAATATTAACTTTAAAATAATAATTTTATTTAAAATTGATAATAATAATAATGATATTTTATAATAACACAGATTTTTCTATCATAAACGATATTTTTAGTAAAAGCATTAATAATACTTTTAATAATAATAAAATTGATAAAAATACTAAAAATGATAATTTTATCGAAATTATTATCTTACAATATTTTAATTTCATCATGATACTCATACTCATTATTTTCTAATAAATTCGTTTAATAGTTTTTAATCGTCTTTTACATCGTCTTTGTATTAATGATAATAATAGTAATTATAGTAATCAAGTGTTACTAATATTAGGTTTTAACCATAATAATACTAATGATAATATTAATAATAATTATAACGATAGTAATAATAATAGCAATTTTCAATGAGAATAATAATAATATCAATAATGGTAATAATAATAATCATAATAATAATAATTTGATAAAAACTATAACGACGATAATAACGACGATAATAATAATCATTTTTAATAATAACATCAAAAATTCAATTGACTATAGTTTCTAATCCGCTCGTCGAAATCATTCGACATCTAAAGGAAAAGTTCTTAATTTTTCGCTAACTTTCCAACGATATACATATCTTATACCTTAGCTCGTCCCTAGTATAACAATCTTTAAGATTCAACATAACCTAACTAAGGGCAATATCAAAAGTACTAGCATGCATAATCCTAAATACTCGAGCACTAGTCAGGGATACACTATTAATAAATAAAAGTTAAGTTTTGAGTGCTCACGTATCAATATTGAGGTTCAATATTGCAGGAAAGGTACGCAAACGCAACGGAGATGATAAACACTAGATTGACCTCACGAGCATACCCTCGAACATTACCCATCACCTCCATAGCTATAACCCATAATTTCCTTAGCTCTATCCCACTCATAAAACCTGTTTTGAAAACACTTAGACAGCACTCCGTCGTAATATTTTATGTATACTACTAATAATAATAACTCCTAATAATAATATGATTAATAATAATAATAATAATAATAATAATAATAATAATAATAATAATATAAATAATAATAAAACAGATGGAGTACTCGTGTATGTGTGTGTTAGTGTTTGATGAAAAAAAATATATTAGACAACAGATTACGTTGGCTTTATAGCCATTTTCTGATTTTGACTATTCTGGGACTCGTTCTCTGAACACATTATAATCTTCGTAACTCGTGAGGATTAAATAAATCCAGCTGTCCCATTATTTAAGGCTGCCGACAGCCAATTCTCTTCATTACGTATGACATATTGAAGTTTATTTATAATTTATTTAATATATATTATATTTAATCTTTAGGATTAATTAAATATTATATTATATTTACGTTCATGGTAAAAATATAATTTTTATAAAAATGACACGGTCGTGGTCTCGCGACTCATGTACCACTTTCGGTTTTTCGGACGCACTTTCGTACGTTTAGAAAACTAGCCTTTTACGTTACGCGACGTATACCTTTATCAAAAATTTGACTTACTCATCAATAAATTACCTTATAAAAAATGTAACTTATAAAATTGAGCGTTGTGGTCATTTACTTTTATAAATCAGTGACTCGTTGTTTATCAAAATATTTTATTTTAAATTGAACGTTTTGTGACATGTACCTTTATTATTAACTAGACTTAAATTAATTAAAAACTAACCCACTCAAAGTGTAACTTAATCTTTTGAGTGTTTTGGTCATTTCCTTTTATAAATCGACGTCTCGTTATATAACAAAATATATATTTAATCTTATTAGTTTGAATCAAAACGTTTTATGACTAAAATAAAATATATGTACATTTAAAATTTATAAATTTATACATAATACCTATGTTTGAAATATTTATCTAATAATATAATATTTCACTTTTCAAAATTAATTATATTTCAAAGACCAATATATATATAACATTAAAGTCGTGTGAATACTAGATATTGTTATATCACCTAACGCTTATGCTCAAAAACTTAATCTGATATAACTTATTTATGCGCCAACATTTACTTTAATTTCTCAAACACTCTAGTTAATATATCTAATTATAAATCGAATCAATGAACAAGGGTTACTATCTTTTACCTAACTAATATATCTAATATACATAAACACGTTCTATATACGTTGCAAGTTATCAACCAAGTGTTATGAAATTCAATCCTCCACTAACTTTTGTCTAACTCCCAATAAGTGACACTTTGTTCTTACTTGTAAATCACTTTACCAT
Organism: Rutidosis leptorrhynchoides; assembly: GCF_046630445.1. NCBI lineage: Eukaryota > Viridiplantae > Streptophyta > Magnoliopsida > Asterales > Asteraceae > Rutidosis > Rutidosis leptorrhynchoides. The sequence goes on from NC_092336.1 coordinate 606,393,031, forward strand.
TTATTCCGAATACCGTTAAAAGTAAGGGTTTCCTAATTCAAAGTGGACCTCATAACAGAGACTCATAATCATAGTTCAATGTATCCGATAATTCAATCATTTGATATTATCTTTTAATCTCGTCGATAAACTTACATCGAACAAATACGTTCATGTAAATTATTATCTATTCAATACCTTGATAGCATTTCCAAGTTCATAAAATAGATCTCATAGCTTATGTTCATATCAACTAATCCGTTCAATGTTTTATAATATATATCAATCTAATAAGCACACATGTATATATACATATATATTTATTTACACGTAATTGTTCGTGAATCGCTTGGCATGGTCAAAGGGTATTTAATTAAATGAATACAATTTCAAAACTTTCGAGACTTAATCATTACAGATTTGCTTATCGTGTCGGATATATATAAAGGTTAAAGTTTAAATTTGTTCGGAAATCTCCGGGTCATCACAGTACCTACCCGTTAAAAGAAATTTCGTCCCGAAATTTGATAGAGGTCGTCATAGCTAACAGTAAGAGTGTTTTCATGACGTATATGAACTGATAATTAGGATTTTATCATCATTGATTAATATAGATAAAATGATTTGTTTTGTGAAGAGCACGAATGAAGCTATCACTTAAGAGTGAAAATGAATAAAAGTGAGTTTGACTTAACCGGTGTCGTAGTCAAGATTGATTTCCGGAATTTAAGGAATTTAGAAGAAATCTTCATATTAAGATTTGATTCTTCGGTAATTAAGGAGATTCAGATCTTCTTTAATTAAAAGCGATAATCTGCTTCGATTGCTCTGTCAAAAATTTTTCCTATAAATCCACCCTCTCCATTTCCTTACAACTCACACCTTCTGTTCTTTCTTCCTCAATTCCTACTTTAAAGTATTCGTTAATATGCTCCATCCCATCCTGATCCTTGATATCCTCTTAACTTGCATATCTGTCATTCTTCTTTTTAATCTGCCACCAGAAGAATCTATTTACTTCTACTATACTCTTGGGTTTATAGTGTTTCTAGTTCTCCCATGTCTTTACATTGCTATATGCATCGATATATATGGGTTGTAATTTCCGGGTTGTTGTTAGATTTTACACCTTCCCTTATATGTCGATGTCCCTGCTTCTGTCTTCTATAGTCATCGTCATTTATAGTTAAGGCTCTCTTCGATTTGCTGCGGTCTATACCCCGATTTTCTATTTCGGAGCTTTGTCCTTTCGTTTCTTCTTCTTGCAATTAAATAAATCTTGTAATTGTCCGGAATTCGTATGTATGGATTTCAGAAGGAATATAGTAATTGTTCTAAGAAGGAAAGGATAATGGTAAATCCTGATTTGTTAAATTACCAGAATACCCTGGGAAAGACCGAATCATCAAGAAATATTTTCTTGATATATTTAGAGATTAGATAGAATGTAAGAGTCGTGTAAATGGCACATGATGACGGTATGTTCTGTGAATCATCACATTCCATTAGAAACTCAGCATGAATTACTGTAATATAATGACGTTGATCAAGTGTCATTATATTATACTAACCCATGTATCAGTTCCCAACACTACTTCAAAACATTCATATTTGAATTTTTTTTTTTTTCAGAATTTAGAAACTAACACAGTTTCTTTTATGTTGCAGATATTACGGAGAGATAAATGATCTCAGATAAGGATAGTGGTGAAGATATCTCCAGAAATATGGAGAATATGTATAATGGGAGATACGAAGATATCCTATAATATCTAAGGTAAGATGATGATGAAGAATATCTGTCTGTGAAGGTTTAGAATAAGGGGTAACGTGTTTGCTAACGTTTTCAGCAGACACTGAATCATTTGAATCCTTTGAAGGCAGATTTAGTCCCTGTGATTTGTCCACGGCTTCCTTCATACTTTGCTCAATCCGTTTTCCAGTTCCAAATCTTCTCTTTTTCTGAGCTTTACCAACTTACTATCTTTTATCATCAAACTTTTGACTGTTTAAGTCATCTACCATATTTATGTTTCCTCTGCATTTAATGCTATAATATCTGAATCACTGATTTTCAATCCGAGGTGGGTTCAGAAGAATCGTGTTTTAGATGATTAAACGCTGGTGGTAATATGGTGGAATATGAAAGGTTCCTTAGTAACACTGATGAATGGGCAACGTATTTATCGGGGTTATAATAAGACTGGTCCGACTGAAAAGTCGAAGTTGACTTGCTGGAGCTGTGACAAAATTGGCTACTTTGAAAAGGAATCGTAAGGTTGTTTTTGCTAATAAATGATAAAGAATTCGACGCGGGTATGTGTTAAATTACGACTTTGGTTTCGAGAGCTTTTCAGGTACAAGACTTTAGGTAATGTGTGGTTGGATTATCATCTCAATTGTTCATTGTTTGAAGTGTCTTCCGGAATTTCGAAGAGTTTTAGATGCAAATTGTCATAGTCACTATCCAAATGATGAAATCTTCCTGAATCTCGAATGATTTATATTCCTCTGAGTGTTACGAATAAAAGTGATGTTCTGTCACAGTTTTGAAGTCAAAGTATAGCTTTGAAAAATGTAAAGATCTAAGAGTGATGATTTTGGTTGTATCTCGAGTTGAATTCTGAAATTCTCAAAATCAGAATATGTAATTAGATTCGAATGAGTGTGGTTGTTTTGATTTCTTATAGAAGAATGTATATTGGTTTAGTTAATGATTATTGAATCAGAATTGAAGACTGTAACATATTAATTGTGATTTTATATATCTCTCGGGTATTACCTACCCGTTAAAAAAAATTTCACAAATAATATTTTGAACAAGAATTCTCATTACAATCTTTATGAAAATATATGTGGGTATATTTTCTTCAGATGTAGTACAGATTCAATGAGTTAATATCATACTAAGCTCATTTGATTTTCGGATTGAATTAGAAATGAATTTTCTCTATAACATTAGAGATTACATAATCTTTGCGGAGTATTTCACTAATGTAATCAATGCTTCAATATTTATATGTATTTCCTTAGTGAATCATGCTGATGCTCATAGAACTCTTGCTAACTTCGCAAGATACGAATATTGTTTTCTCGTAAATTTCGGGTATATCGAAGATGAAAGTGTATAATCAAACATGTTATTGAATGATACACTTGATTTATTATGAAATAAAATTCATTGAGTTGAAGCAGAGATTGTAGTTAACAATGATTAAATTGTTAACGAAGAATGTACATCATAGCAAATTAATAATATGAATTAACCAGATAGTTAAGTTCCATACATAATAGCTTAGTACAGAAAGATTTATTATGGTTAAAATATATATATATATATATATATATATATATATATATATATATATATATCTGATACCACATGAGACGACCCGACCCAATCCATAGGGACGAATACAATAACATATGATTACATCGCGAGGTACTTGACCTCTAAATGATACATTTTACAAACATTGCATTCGTTTTAAAAGACAAACTTTCCTTTACAACAAAGGTTAACAGGTATGCATACCATTCATAATATCCAAACTATAAATGACCTAATCCGTCATTTACTTAATAATAATCTCTAATGAACTTCAACGACTCGAATGCAACGTCTTTTGAAATATGTCATGAATGACTCCAAGTAATATCCTTAAAATGAGCTAATGCACAGCGGAAGATCCCTTTCAAACCTGAGAATAAACATGCTTTAAAGTGTCAACCAAAAGGTTGGTGAGTTCATCAGTTTATAGTAATCATTTCATTTTCATCATTTTAATAGACCACAAGATTTTCATATTTCCATTTCTCATAAACATACGTCCCATGCATAGAGACAAAATATCATTCATATGGATTGAACACCTGGTAACCGACATTCACAATATACATATAAGAATATCCCCATCATTCCGGGATCCTCCTTCGGACATGATATAAATTTCGAATTACTAAAGCATCCGGTACTTTGGATGGGGCTTGTTGGGCCCGATAGATCTATCTTTAGGATTCGCGTCAATTGGGGTTTCTGTTCCCAAATTCTTAGATTACCAGACTATATAAAAAGGGGCATATTCGATTTCGATAATTCAACCATATAATGTAGTTTCGATTACTTGTATCTATTTCGTAAAACATTTATAAAAGTTGCGCATGTATTCTCAGTCCCAAAAATATATATTGCAAAAGCATTTAAAAAGGGATTAATGAAACTCACGCATATAAATATTGTAAAATAGTTAATAAAGCATTTGCATGTATTCTCAGCCCAAAAACATAAAGAGTAAAAAGGGCAAATGAAACTCACGCATATAAATATTGTAAAACAGTTAATAAAACATTTGCATGTATTCTCAGCCCAAAAACATAAAGAGTAAAAGGGGTAAATGAAACTCACCATACTGTATTTTGTAGTAAAAATACATATAACATCATTGAACAAGTGTAAGGTTGGCCTTGGATTCACGAACCTAATTTATTTATAAATATTTATGTATTTGTCAATATTTGTCTAATACATTAAGTTAAGTCATAGTGTACCACAATCCTAATGCTCGAGTCTAATATGTCAAAGTCAACAAAAGTCAATTTGACTCAAAAAAGATTTCCAAAGTTTATACATGATTATTATATCGTCGTTTAAATATTTAAAAGATTTATTAAAGTATATAATATAATTTATTTATTAATAAGTAAAACTTTATTTAAAATATACATTTGTATATCTTAAGTAATAAATTTATAAAGTTTCATTATGATAGGTTTTATTAATGTAATTATATAATTTGTATATTTATTTGATAAAATAACATTGATAATAATAATAAATAAAAGTTGTATTTATTTTGTAATAATAATTATTATTATTCTATTAATCAAGATATCAATATTTTTATTTACAAAAAGAGTTATTATGATAAAAAAAACAATTCTAATTATGATAACATTAATATTTACAATACTTTTAATATTAACTTTAAAATAATAATTTTATTTAAAATTGATAATAATAATAATGATATTTTATAATAACACAGATTTTTCTATCATAAACGATATTTTTAGTAAAAGCATTAATAATACTTTTAATAATAATAAAATTGATAAAAATACTAAAAATGATAATTTTATCGAAATTATTATCTTACAATATTTTAATTTCATCATGATACTCATACTCATTATTTTCTAATAAATTCGTTTAATAGTTTTTAATCGTCTTTTACATCGTCTTTGTATTAATGATAATAATAGTAATTATAGTAATCAAGTGTTACTAATATTAGGTTTTAACCATAATAATACTAATGATAATATTAATAATAATTATAACGATAGTAATAATAATAGCAATTTTCAATGAGAATAATAATAATATCAATAATGGTAATAATAATAATCATAATAATAATAATTTGATAAAAACTATAACGACGATAATAACGACGATAATAATAATCATTTTTAATAATAACATCAAAAATTCAATTGACTATAGTTTCTAATCCGCTCGTCGAAATCATTCGACATCTAAAGGAAAAGTTCTTAATTTTTCGCTAACTTTTCAACGATATACATATCTTATACCTTAGCTCGTCCCTAGTATAACAATCTTTAAGATTCAACATAACCTAACTAAGGGCAATATCAAAAGTACTAGCATGCATAATCCTAAATACTCGAGCACTAGTCAGGGATACACTATTAATAAATAAAAGTTAAGTTTTGAGTGCTCACGTATCAATATTGAGGTTCAATATTGCAGGAAAGGTACGCAAACGCAACGGAGATGATAAACACTAGATTGACCTCACGAGCATACCCTCGAACATTACCCATCACCTCCATAGCTATAACCCATAATTTCCTTAGCTCTATCCCACTCATAAAACCTGTTTTGAAAACACTTAGACAGCACTCCGTCGTAATATTTTATGTATACTACTAATAATAATAACTCCTAATAATAATATGATTAATAATAATAATAATAATAATAATAATAATAATAATAATAATAATAATAATAATAATAATAATAATAATAATAATAATAATATAAATAATAATAAAACAGATGGAGTACTCGTGTATGTGTGTGTTAGTGTTTGATGAAAAAAAATATATTAGACAACAGATTACGTTGGCTTTATAGCCATTTTCTGATTTTGACTATTCTGCGACTCGTTCTCTGAACACATTATAATCTTCGTAACTCGCGAGGATTAAATAAATCCAGCTGTCCCATTATTTAAGGCTGCCGACAGCCAATTCTCTTCATTACGTATGACATATTGAAGTTTATTTATAATTTATTTAATATATATTATATTTAATCTTTAGGATTAATTAAATATTATATTATATTTACGTTCATGGTAAAAATATAATTTTTACAAAAATGACACGGTCGTGGTCTCGCGACTCATGTACCACTTTCGGTTTTTCGGACGCACTTTCGTACGTTTAGAAAACTAGCCTTTTACGTTACGCGACGTATACCTTTATCAAAAATTTGACTTACTCATCAATAAATTACCTTATAAAAAATGTAACTTATAAAATTGAGCGTTGTGGTCATTTACTTTTATAAATCAGTGACTCGTTGTTTATCAAAATATTTTATTTTAAATTGAACGTTTTGTGACATGTACCTTTATTATTAACTAGACTTAAATTAATTAAAAACTAACCCACTCAAAGTGTAACTTAATCTTTTGAGTGTTTTGGTCATTTCCTTTTATAAATCGACGTCTCGTTATATAACAAAATATATATTTAATCTTATTAGTTTGAATCAAAACGTTTTATGACTAAAATAAAATATATGTACATTTAAAATTTATAAATTTATACATAATACCTATGTTTGAAATATTTATCTAATAATATAATATTTCACTTTTCAAAATTAATTATATTTCAAAGACCAATATATATATAACATTAAAGTCGTGTGAATACTAGATATTGTTATATCACCTAACGCTTATGCTCAAAAACTTAATCTGATATAACTTATTTATGCGCCAACATTTACTTTAATTTCTCAAACACTCTAGTTAATATATCTAATTATAAATCGAATCAATGAACAAGGGTTACTATCTTTTACCTAACTAATATATCTAATATACATAAACACGTTCTATATACGTTGCAAGTTATCAACCAAGTGTTATGAAATTCAATCCTCCACTAACTTTTGTCTAACTCCCAATAAGTGACACTTTGTTCTTACTTGTAAATCACTTTACCATTTATTCCGAATACCGTTAAAAGTAAGGGTTTCCTAATTCAAAGTGGACCTCATAACAGAGACTCATAATCATAGTTCAATGTATCCGATAATTCAATCATTTGATATTATCTTTTAATCTCGTCGATAAACTTACATCGAACAAATACGTTCATGTAAATTATTATCGATTCAATACCTTGATAGCATTTCCAAGTTCATAAAATAGATCTCATAGCTTATGTTCATATCAACTAATCCGTTCAGTGTTTTATAATATATATCAATCTAATAAGCACACATGTATATATACATATATATTTATTTACACGTAATTGTTCGTGAATCGCTTGGCATGGTCAAAGGGTATTTAATTAAATGAATATAATTTCAAAACTTTCGAGACTTAATCATTACAGATTTGCTTATCGTGTCGGATATATATAAAGGTTAAAGTTTAAATTTGTTCGAAAATCTCCGGGTCATCACATGACTAACACTATAATACTTGAAACTATTAATCATAGCTTCCACATGTTACAAAATAAAACACCTACTTCACCATTTTTGAATAGAGTGTGATCATCTTATGCATAATCAATATCAAAGTAACAATAATCCCAAGGGGTGGCCTAGTCGAGTTGTCGATATGATAGATATTATATCATTTTTTATAAAACTCAACTGTTTAAAAACCAAGGTTGTAAAAGTCGCGAGTCGGGGACGCATCGGTCGAGACCTAAAAAGGACGCGTCGGCCGAGTCGGGGGACGCGTCGGGGACGCATCGGTCGTTGACCAACGTTGACTTTATTAATAATTTCTTAAATATATATTTATATATATGTGAAATAGTTGAGTATGTACCATAAATTTCTTAAATAAGAACTTGAATTTAAAAACAATCAAACTTCAAACTTAATTAATGTTACCGAGTACATAATCAGTAAGGACACAGAGAAAAGAGCGGCCCAAAATATGAAAAAACCCTAATTTTAAAATATATCAGATCTTGACGAAAATTTGACTGACTTAGACCGTTTTTACCGTCTTTGACAGACTTTGACCAAACTTTTAGCTCTGACCGTTTTTTGAGTCGTTTTCAGAAAAAACGGGACGGAGAACCCAAAAAAACGACGCATCGGCCGACGCGTCGGTCAAGTCGGACGACTTTTACAACACTGTTAAAAACTATCCAACCCATTAGTAATTATTAATACTACCATTAATGATATTGAACTGATGATGATGATGATGATGATGATGATGATGATGATGATGATGATGATGATGATGAATAGTTTGAAAATAAGTACCGCGGACAGTCGTCAGTCCAAGATACCTTCCTGGAGTAGGTGTACGACCTCCGCGTCTCCTGACCTCCTGTTTCACAAGAAAAATAAAAACTATAGATAAACAAATATCCATTACAAATAAACACCAAATTTAAAACTCCTTATACCGAAATCATCTCTCATTTTTCAACATATATTACCAAAAATAGATTTCAACCACCAAAACCCTTTAGTATCCATTGGCACATCTTCAACTTCCGTCGGTGGATTTGTATGTGCAGTCTTCTTCAGTTTGATGATTGTCATACCCTTCTTCCTTAGCCTTCTCAACCAACTTATTATAAATCTCATCATCAAGCTCATTCTCATTCTTCCTGCTCAAAATCTACACACACACACAAAAAAAAAAAAAAAAAAAAAAAAAAAAAAAAAACCCAAAATTCAGCTATATATTATGAAAATATAATTATAACACAAAAAATATAAAGCATACCCATAAATAGCTTCTGGAAGGCTGACCAATGAGTGCATACTGATAATGACCATCTAGATACAAAACCCAGTAATCACCATGATCAGGAATGATTAGCAAAAAAGGTGGCACGTGAAATTTAACCTTCAATTTAGCTTCATCACATTTAGGATCAGCTTTATAATGAGTCCCTTCAATGTAACCTCTCTTACCATCACTCCAAGTTTCATTCAAATCATTAACAGTTCCATCTTCTTTCAAAGTTTTTGTAGCCCTTATGTTCATACCATTTTTGAGTTCAAATCTTGATGGGAATGATGCAATTCTTACCATGTTATTGAGATAAAAACGACTTATTTTTTGGTGGTATACCTATGGTGCATTGACAAAAGGAATCATTAAACAACAAATTAGTACCTGCTATCTTTCCTCATCTTCTGTTCTGTCGTATCAAAGTCATTATATCATGAGGAATCTTTAGCAACTATCTTTAATAATCCAAGTAGACTGTAGACGTGTATCAACTCGCTGCAAATAAATTCAGAGAGATCGAAAATAAACTAAAAAGTCAATAATCACAGTTGTTTCTTGTTTACAGAATGTTTACCAACTATTGCTCCCAAATACAGTTAGAGAATAATTCTTTTGATTGAAAGAAACTACATATATACGAAATATCATATGTGAAGAATGACATATATAATATTGTGCATCACCTTGACAACCATCATAATCATGATCAGATGTATGAATATGAAAAAATTATATGCCCCAAAAAAGCACTATAAGTTCAACACAACCCCTTCTAATGCAAACTGAATTTGTTTTGTTTTAAGACGTTCCTAAAATGACAAGTCCACCCCATATTGTCACGTGTTAGATTATGGCATCACCCTTATAACCAACCAGCCTATCATTTCATCCCCTAATATAAATGAAGAAAAAATATGAATACCTGCTCTAATAAGAAAATTGTCACATCTAGATGGGCAGACGTTGTCGCACGAGCAGAATCAGTCAAATCATCAATACGGATGTAATCGGTCCTTTCTTGGTGGTTGTGATACGCTGATATGTAGCCACTGTTGGCTGGAAAAAACCGGATCACATCTTGCCCTTCAGCATCCCTGAAGTGCTAAACCAAAGTCAAACCAGTGAGTCCAAGATGAGCATGAGCACCATGGGGTTCAATCAACAACAAATACAGAAAAAGCATCTAGGAGAAAAAACAAATAACAATTATGTACCCGTATCTGAGTAACAAAGGTTTTGAAAAGTATGCCATCTATTAACCATTAGCTTTGGTTAATCTGTAATAAGAAAAAAAGTTAAACAATAATAAAGTAAAAATTATGTAATTTAATAATAATAATAATAATAATAATAATAATAATAATAATAATAATAATAATAATAATAATAATAATAATGAATAGTTGTTAGATAGTAAAATTTATGTGGTCAATTTATAATGAATGAGAAGTTTTATGGTTAAATTATAAAATGTGAAAAATTTGTGATAATTTTATAAAAGCTATAAAGTTAATTATTATAAAGGGTGTGGTATAAAGTTACGAATTATTATATAATAGGTAGGCTTCTAATCTTTTATGTCTGCTATAACTCATACTTTTATGTTTTGAAAATTATATGTATTTTTTAGTTTATTACTCTCAGTTCCATATAGATTGTTCACCATTCATATTTTGAGCTATCCGAGTAGTAATTAATAGATATAAATATTAAGATAAAGTTCTTTCACACCTTTAATTTTTGTATATATAAGACAAAAAGTATAAGTAAAAATATAAACGGTAAAACTGTAAATTAAAGAAAAAGTATAATGTATTAATGAGATTCATGAATTAAAACACTACAAGAAAAATGGTCATTTGTGACGACTTATTATTTGGTTACTAATAATGTTATTCAAAATTACCATTAAAAAAGTTGTCATTAATCAAAATGGTCACTATAGTGACCAACTTTAGTATTTTGGTCTCTAATATTTTTTGTGACGGATCTATAGTAACGAGATCAACCTATCTTGGTCACTAACTTGATTTAGTGACCAATTTAGTGTTAAAACTCATTTTTCTCGTGAAGTGTCTGTATATTTTTTATGTAGAATATTAATTGGGAGGAATAAGTCATATTTGTATTTAGTGTGCATATAAAAAAAAGAAAGAAATTTCAGATCTATTGTTGACTTTTATGTTAAAAGGAGCATTATATGACAAAATATGGGACAAGAACATGAAACATCAAAATAAAGCGTAACAGTTACTTGACAGATCTCTTTTGTAAAGGTGTAGTTGATATTGTTACATATTTAAAATTTACATATACTTATATACTCATGCTTTGGTTCTAAAATTTTGTAGACCCAATACATTTTATTAATACGGAGTATATATCTTGTAATGATATTTCTAATAGATAACATGTATGTCATTTTCAGAATCATAAGAATCAGAATAGTGATTGGAGCCCTGAGTTCCTTGTAAGAAGTCTCAAGTTCGAATCTTGTCTATAATGAATATTTATTGGTAGTCAGGAATGAGTTGGAAACAGTCAAGAAGTAATTCTGCTGGACTGCGTATATCAGAATATGGGGTCAGATTAATCACTAGATAACCCGAACAGGGAAAACCTTCTGATTTTTTTTAAGGCAAAACATTAATATTTCAAATAGGACACCAATAGAACTTACAATATGATCTCATATATTTGTAGAATTTATGATTTTTTTTTTTTTTTGGAGGTAAACAGTTAAATATGAAGTTAAATATGAAGGGTATTGTCCGAATAAATTTGGGACCCTTTTGACTTTGTTTATGAATTTGCCTCTAATTTATCAAGATTGGTGTCCGAAAATATTAAATACTGAGTACCTATTTGAAATAGATTAGACCACATATATTGGTGATTGTGACGTGGAGTGGTTGAGATGCACTTTTTGAGGAAAAACTGTGACTGGGCCATGACATTTTGGGGGGAGTTGTAATGGGGGCTTTTGTCATGGTAAGACCGTGACGTGACATTTTCTTTTTCTTATTTTTTTAATTATTTTTAAATTATTTTTTTAATTTGTTTAATACAAAATATAAAATAAATTAGACAAAAGTACATTAATTATTTTTAAAAAAAAACAATACAATTAAAAAAAAAAATACACGCAAAAAAAAAAACATTACAATACATTATTAAAAAAAAAACACTAGTTATGCATCGAGCGAAAGTTTGGCGGGAGGTTCCAAATATGAGCCGTTAAATCTTCACGAAGTTGATCGTGCACGTCTCGATCGCGAATCTCTTTCTCTCGGGATCGACGATCTTTGACCCTTCTCCGAATATTGCGACGAGGCCGGTTTTCGGGTTTATCTAACCATTCTTGTTCCCAAGTACTTAACGCAAACCCGTTATCTTCTTGTATCATGTTGTGGATAACAATACAACTATACATTATCCTTCTCATCTTATTAACACTCATAACTCGTGCCGGTGTTTTTAAAATCGTAAACCGACCTTGTAAAACACCAAATGTACGCTCAACATCCTTTCTAGCACTCGCTTGAAATTTAGTAAATTTTTTTCTAGGCTCTTCAATAGGAGTCGTATACCCCTTTATTAGTGTTGTCCAATCGGGATATATCCCGTCCGCCAAGTAGTAACCAAAGGGATACTGGTTTCCGTTTACTTCAAACGGTGAAGGTGCGGCTCTATCCGTACGAAGGGAATCAAACAACGGAGAATGATTTAACACATTAATGTCATTGTTTGAACCCGACATCCCAAAAAACGCATGCCATATCCACATATCGTATGAAGCAACCGCTTCAAGCATTATCGTCGGGTGACCGTGATCACCTCTGGTATATTGACCTTTCCATGCAACGGGACAATTTTTCCATGCCCAATGCATACAGTCAATACTACCCAACATTTCCTTGAAACCATGTTTCTCCTCGTGCACCGAATACAACCGAGCAATGTCAGTTGCATTAGGCTTCCTCAAATATTCTCGCCCATATAAGTCAATTATACACTTGCAAAAATTATTTAAAGTAACATAACCCGTTTTTTCCGCCATTTTAATATATTCATCAAATATATCCGCGGTAATCCCATACGACAATTGCCGTAACGCGCAAGTTATTTTTTGAATAGTTGAGAAACCAAGACGTCCAAGTGCATCCGGACGTTGTTGGAAAAAAGTAAAATGATCTGGGACATTAGGAGTATAAGAGTGTTGAAGAATACCGTCTTTGATACGGAGAAATAAAACTTTGCGCATCCGAAATCGTCTCTTGAAAATGTCGTCCGAAAACGTCGGATTTTCACAAAAGTAATCGTTCCACAATAATTGACCCGCTACTTCACGATCTCTATTTAAAAAACGTCGTAGTTGTCTTTGAAAACGAGTTCTTGGTTGGATTTCTTCCTCTTCTTCGGACGACGTTGAATCGAATAACAAATCAATACTTAAGGCTAAAAAATCCATATTTGTTAGTTACTAAAACAAAACGAAGATATAAACTTTTATATATATGCGAGTGTGTATATATGTGAGTGTGTAGTGAATAAAAGTGTGTGAAAAATGAAAATAAAGAGTGTGTATTTATAGAAAAAAAAAAAAAACCAACGGCTAGCTCCCAACGGCTATGAAATTTTGACCAAACAAAACGTGCCACGTCCCCTAATCTTGCGTTTGTACCAGCGTTTTTTCGCCACAAACGCCCCGCCACTAACGCCCATTCCGGGCGTTTGTGGGGCGTTTGTGGTCGGAAAACGGCGACAAACGCCTGCGTTATCTGTGGTCTTATGTACGCTTAAAATAAACAGAGACAACTCTAACACAAAATCATAAACGTTTTTAACGAGATGAATCATGAATGTAATTGGTTGGTAAAAATTAGTAGCAGAGGGCATCCTATTTTTAGTTTTATACATTCTTTATTCTTTACTCTAGTAAGGTTTTTTTTTTTTTAATAGAATTACAAAAAGTCGCACAGTACGTATTTGGAGTCCAACATATCTCGTTGACCCACCTCACTATCCCCTGTTTCATGCACTACGATTCCTGCTGTCGCCTTCTTACCCTTCAAACCCGTACGACAAATATTAACCAACGGATATTTTTTGACCCAATATAATATAATAAATTACACAAATAAGCACTTTTAGCCCCTCTCTCAAATATAAGCGGTGTCAGACGAAATTTTTTAAAAATAAGCATAGATTTCGCCTAAAGTCTAGGCGAATTAGGCGGAAATGTTGATATACAATGAAAACACTCCACGACATCAATAAACTTGCGCCTATTTTTTTTTTTTTTTTTTTTTGAGCTTTATAATATGATTTCGCTTAACCTACCCAATTTAGGCGAATCAGGCGGAAAAATTCTTGGGCGAATTGTGCGTAACTTTTTAACCAATCAAAAACTGTCACGAGTGTTTAATTTTTCGCCTAACTTAATACATATTGGCGATTTAGGCGAAATCGTGTAAAAGTCACTCCTACCTACCTTTTGAGTTCAAACTCGCCAAACTTTTAGAAGATGAATATGCAAGTTACAAAGTGGTCATCATCTTTCATAATTGGTTGCTAGATATCGAACTTATGAGACGTCATCATCTTTCATCATCATTATCATCATCATCATCACCTTGTTAGGTAACATACAAATTCATCCGCTAAATTTAATTTCCCTTATAATTTTTGACATACCTGAATTGCGCTGCCGATCACGGTGGTGCGACGTCGTTGGTGTACACTTGGAGCGTTTCCCCTAATTCGCCTAAAATTGTAGCTTAGGAGAAAGTTTGAAGCAAATTGAAAAAAAAAGGCGGAATATTTTTTGTACACATGGAGCGTTTTTATTGAATGCAAAGTGTTTCGCCTAAATCCCCTAATTTTTAGGCGAAATCAGTGCTTATTATTGAAAAAGTTGTCTGACACTTCTTATATTTGAGAGAGAGGGTGAAAAGTGCTCACCATGAATAATTTTTTCTTTTATTTTTATCATATTATAAAAAAATATGGAGTACTAAAAAATAATACTCCATACTATTTACTATTTACACCTTAAAATAACAAGCCTAACAATAAGAAAGTTGTAGAACAAAACGTATTACGGAGTAATTTTTTTTACTTCAACGTACTTCAATAGTTTCTTGGTCATTGAAAAAAAAAATTGCTTAATAATATAGAAGTAAGTTATAATAATTAATAGTCAGAGCCGTCTTCAAGACATGTGCAGAGTGTACAATCGAATATGACCTCAAATTTTTAAGAAGCCCCTAAATTTTGAAATTGTCTTTTGTAACGACTCCAACCCATTATACAATCGAATACGCGTAATAAATATTTTTTTTATATCAGCAAGGTGCGCTGCGCGCAGCCCCTTGTGTGCGCGGCGCGCACAAGGGCTGGCAGCCCGCTGTCCAAAATTTTCAATTTCCGTTTAAAGATCTCCCACTTCCCGACACTTTTAGACGAAACGCTTTTCACATCATATTATAATAATTAAAACTAACACGTTTCAATGATAAAACAAGTTTTACGAAACCGGGCCCACATATGCCGAATTACGAGTTTCGTACAAAATACAAGTTTCGACCAAATTAGTTTAAATTCCAAACTACACTTTGAGCATGGTGTTTGGGGGTTAAACTACCCAAATCTCGGTCAAACTTCAAAAAGCTATACGTCCAAAAGCTTCTCCTAACATAACAAAGCGGGATCACTAATCCAAACGAACACCCTTACCCTTGCCCACGCCTGAGCCTATAAAAAGGTAAACAACGAGAGGGTAAGCAAAACGCTTAGTGAATGCAATAATTATACATATACATATATAATATACCTACTTGCAAACACTTACACACATACCGCATACATGCTAGCAATATAATTAGCATACCATCTCAAGTACGAAGCTAATAATCTCCAAAACCGCAACTAGCATAATCAATGGCATATAATCGAACAATATAATATGCTACACTACAACGCATAAACAATACATATGGTTAACCATACCCGCGTCATAGTGCTACCGGCTCGTTGGTTCACACCATACGCATCGGTTATGATGCTACCGGCTCTTTGGTTCACATCACAACCCGAGTCATACTCGCGCTAAGTGCTACCGGCTCTTTGGTTCACACTATAATACACGTTCTACGATGCTACCGGCTCTTTGGTTCACATCATAGCACAATCGCACGTACTATGGCACTACCGGCTCTTTGGTTCATACCATAGCACACAAATAAATACATTATATACATACGCATATAATCATTCCACTCACCTTGTATCCAAACGAAGGTAAGCCCACAAGCTCTTCAATCGTCAACGAAATCACCTATAATATTAATATAAAGTCAACGCTCAACTAGTTGGACTAACACCAACAACCTACTCATGTGCATTTAATGACTTAATGCATTAAATCACCCACTTACACCAAAACCGTCCATTTAAGGTCAAGTCCATCATTAATCACTAAAAGCTAGTGATTACGGTAAAACAACGCTAACTACCACAAAATCGGGGTATTTCATATCCATCTTTCCCAATTAGGTCAATCATTTCTCAATTGACCATTTTAAAGTCAACACACCCATTTCGGGTCATCCACTTCCCCAACTAACACCCATTTACTTAATAACTAGGTGTGCTAGTAATTAACTAACCAATTAAGACTCATAAACACCAATTTTCACAATTAATTGAGCTCTTACACTTTAACCCAAACCACAAACCCCCAATTTGCACTAACTTGGGTTTAACACAAATTAAGTCTCATTCTAAGACACTAAACACAAAATTAACTCTAAAACGAGTTTGAGACTTACCACACACTAAAAGAGATGCTAGGAGTAGAGCACACTCAAGCTTTGAACCTGATCTAGCGAAAACCCTCTTGAAAAGCTTCAAGATCTACTTTCTCTCTCTACTCTCCATCTACTTTATGAAGAAGATGATGTGGTTGGTGAATGTGAAGTAATGAGCCCAATCAGTCCTCTGGAGGTCATAAACTCGGCTCCAAGTGAAAAGTCCAAACTACCCTCCATTTAAAATGAATTAAAAACCAGAAAACCAGGAGCAGTGCGCGGCGCGCTCTCCTCGGTGTGCGCGGCGCGCACTAGTGTTCTGAACGTATTCTGACCCAGTTTAACTGCACAATGTTACCCACACTCTATGTACCATATTTACACTGTTGAACAATGATAATTTGGGTCTTACAACTCTCCCACACTTGAATCGGAGCGCGTCCTCGCGATCCAAGCCGCATGACAAGAGGAAAGATAAACTAACACAAACTCTTCGGGCTCCCAAGTAAACTCGGAACCATTACTATGACGCCACTTAACTTTATAAGTTCTCACTTCTTTATTCCTCAACCTTTTCACCTTTTCGTCGAGTATCGCAATCGGCTCCTCAACATACTCTAACTTGTTGTTTAGTTCAATTTTGTCTAATGGCATCCATGAAGAATCATCCGCAAGACACTTACGGAGATGGGAAACATGAAATGTATTGTGGATCCCCGCAAGCTCTTCGGGTAATTCCAAACGATACGCAACTTCTCCAACACGAGCTAAAATCTTAAATGGTCCAATAAACCGAGGAGCTAACTTTCCCCGTTTTTGAAACCGAATAATACCCTTCCATGTCACCTTCTTGGAACTCAATCAGTCGTCTACGCTTATCGGCATACGACTTTTGTCTATCTTGAGCCGCTTTCAAATGAGTCTGAATCATCTCAATCTTACTATTCGTCTCTAACATCAAATCGGTACTCCCGATTTCCTTTTGTCCCACTTCACCCCAACAAATCGGAGTTCGACACCTTTGCCCATAAAGCATCTCATAAGGTGGCATTCCAATACTAGTATGGTAATTATTGTTGTACGAGAATTCCACCAAGGGCAAGTGCTCATCCCAACTACCACAGAAATCGATGATACATTCACGTAACATATCCTCCAATGTTTGATTCGTACGTTCAGTTTGACCGTCCGTTTGAGGATGGTATGCCGTGCTCATTCTCAATTGGGTACCCATATCTTCATGAAACTTATTCCAAAACTGAGATATAAAACGAGTATCTCGATCCGAAATAATAGATATAGGAACCCCATGTCTCGATATCACCTCCTTGATAAACAACTTTGACAACGCCTCCGACGATATCGTTTCCCGAATGGGAAGAAACAAAGCACTTTTCATCAACCGATCAACTATCACCCAAATCGAATCAAATTGGGTTCTCGCCATCTTTGGTAACTTTGTAATGAAATCCATGGTAATGTGCTCCCATTTTCATTTCGGGACTTCCAACAGTTGTAACTTACCATACGGCTTTTGGTGCTCGGCCTTAACTTGCAAACACGTGACACATTGTTCAACATACTTCATAACATCACGTTTCATGTCCGGCCACCAATACTCTTTCTTCAAATCAAGATACATTTTCGTCGCGCCCGGATGAATGGATACTTTGACTTATGTGCTTCATCAAGTAGCACTCGTCGGAAATCTCCCATTCTAGGCACCCACACTCGTCCTTGAAAGGACAACAAACCATGCGGACCTAAATTAATAGACTCCGTTTGTCCTACGATTCGTTCCTCATGCTTATTGTTAACAAAAGCTTCAATTTGAGTTTCGCCAAGCTTTACAAGAAAATCGTTAGTAATAATCATGCATAACGATCCTACTCGTGTCGCCGGATGTTGACTCTTTCGACTTAACGCGTCCGCGACCACATTCGCCTTACCCGGTTGATATAAGATTTCACAATCATAGTCTTTTACCACATCCGTCCATCTACGTTGACGGTAATTCAAATCTCGTTGATCAAAAAGATGTTTTAAGCTCTTGTGATCCGAATAAATCGTACACTTGACACCATACAAGTAATGGTGCCAAATTTTTAACGCATGAACCACCGCTGCCAATTCAAGATCATGAGTCAGATATCTCTTTTTGTGTTCCTTTAATTGTCGAGAGTCATACGCGATGACTTTACCTCGTTGCATTAGAACACAACCGATCCCATTTAAAGAAGCATCACAATAAACCGTCATGTCTTCTACACCTTCCGGCAACACTAGAACCGGAGTTTGACATAACTTCTCTTTCAATAATTGGAAAGCAATTTCTTGCTCGTTTTCCCAATGAAATCTCGCGTTCTTCCTTGTCAACTTCGTCAATGGAGAAGCGATCTTGGAAAAGTCTTGGATAAACTGATGATAATAACCGGCCAACCCGAGAAAACTTCGGATTTCCGTAGGCGTAGTCGGTCGTCCCCAACTCTTTACCGTCTCAATCTTCCCCGGATATACTTGAATACCATCTTTGTTCACAATATGGCCAAGGAATTGAACTTCCCTTAGCCAAAATTCACATTTGGAGAATTTTGCATACAACTTCTCCTTCCGCAACGTCTTCAACACACCACGCAAATGATGTTCATGTTCCTTCATACTCTTCGAATAGACAAGTATGTCGTCAATGAACACAATTACCGACTTGTCCAACATAGGTTGGCACACTCGGTTCATAAGATCCATGAATGCTGCCGGTGCATTTGTAAGACCAAAAGGCATAACTACAAACTTAAAATGCCCATAGCGCGTTCGAAAGGCCGTTTTCTCAATATCTTCCTCACGAACCCGCATTTGGTGATAACCGGACCGTTAGTCAATTTTAGAAAAATAAGTCGCGCCTTGAAGTTGATCAAACAAATCGTCAATCTGAGGTAATGGATAGCGATTCTTGATCGTCACTTTATTCAACTCCCGATAATCGATGCACATCCGCATACTACCATCTTTCTTCTTTACGAATAAAACCGGAGCACCCCATGGCGAAGCACTCAGTCGAATGAAACCTTTTCAAGCAACTCTTGGGTTTGATTTAACAACTCTTGCATTTCCGTTGGTTCTAAACGATAAGGTGTTTTAGCAATGGGAGTAGCACCCGGAACCAACTCAATGTGAAATTCAACTTGTCTTTCCACCGGAACACCCGGTAACTCATCCGGAAAAACGTCTTCGAATTCACTAACCACCGGAATTTCACGATTGGATGGTGGCTCTTCACGAGTATCAACTACATGAGCAAGAAAAGCCATGCCACCACTAACAAGAAAACGACGTGCCCGTGCATAAGTGCATAATGGCACAAGTCTTCTCAGTCTCTCGCCATGAATAATTAACTCTCCCCCACTTGGGGTCCTCACACGAATAGATTTTTCATGGCATGCAATATCGGCTCTATAACGATCGAGCCAATTCATACCAACGACAATATCGAATTCACCCAAAGTCATCGGGATAAGATCAATTTTAAACGTTTCGGTACCAAACACAATATCACAATCATTACAAACATCAACCCCTAGCACCGTCTTACCATCCGCTATTTCAACTTCTACCGGATGACTTAACTTAGCTAGCGGTTTATCAAGCTTAGACACAAATCTTGGAGAAACAAACGATAAATTAGCACCGCTATCAAATAGGATCCTTGCCGGATTAGAGTTAACCATGAAAGTACTTGAGATAACTTCGTTTGATTGCTTGGCCTCATCATGGGTCATTAAGTAATTTCGCCCCCTCGCCGTCCCCGCCGCCTTTCCTAGTTTCTTTACTTGCTCATTCCTCAAATCGGGACATTCCGGCCTTCGGTGCCCCTCTTTATTACAATTAAAACAAACGATTTTGTTGGAAGATGAGTTCGTACAATCACGGGCCATGTGCCCTTGTCGCCCACAATTATAGCACGTGGGTCCAAAACCCTTAGAAGCCCCCTTTTTCACACTACCGACGCTCTCGGTCAAACTCTTACTCTTCTTTTTCGAGTGGCTAGTAGCTTCAAATTTTCATTTGCCAAAGGTGAAGTCACTCTTTCTCGGAGCAAGCGACTCAAAACCTTAGCGATATCAAACAACTAATCAAAAGTTTTCGCCGAATTCCTACTAATCCTTTCTTGATAGTTATCTTTCAAGGTTCGGTAGAAATCTTCTTTCAACATATGGTCATTCCCAACATACTCCGGGCAAAATTGGGCCTTTGATAAAATGGTGGACTTGAGAGTGTTCAAATCCATTGACCCTTGCCTTAAAGTTCACAACTCGTCCTTAAGCCTCGAAAGATCGGCCGAAGTTCGATACTCCTTGAAAAATTCCTCCTTAAACTCATCCCACGTCAAACTCATACTTTGTTCTTGGCCATAAAGTCGGATTTTCGCATCCCACCACAACTTGGCATCACCCCTCATCATGCTACTACCATACCTCGTCCTCTTATCGGGAGGGCAATCACTAGTACAAAAAGCCCCCTCCATGCCGGAGATCCAACGAGCACTCTTGAGTGGGTCTCGTTCTCCCTCAAAGGTGGGAGGTTGAGCATCTTTGAAATTTTTATAGTGAAAGTCTCGCCTTCCGATGTTATCTTCTTGAAGAACAATCTTAACTTGTTCCTTGAGTAGATTGAGTACTTGCTCATCAATCGAATCTAAGAACATCTTCTTAACGTCCTCTAGAAAGGCCGCGTGACGCCTTTGCATAATGGCCTCAACCTTGGCCGTAAACTCGGCGTCCTCGCTCGTACCGCCTTCATTGGTATCATGTCCGTTTCTCATCTTCATTCTATAAAACGGAAATAGGTTAAACCATGAAACGAAGAGACATGACACGTATATAAAAATACACCTCACCGCCCCATCTTGCTCAACAATCGTCGTACATCACTTGTTTGACACGATTTGAACCCGTAACAATGGTAGCTAATCGTTGTTACGCGAGCACGTCACATTAACTTGCTAGTACAACGTCTATCTCGCTTAATGATTACAAACACAACACAAAAAAATTAGCGCATAGTTAGTTCACCTAAACCTAGGCACTAACCAATCCCCGGTCCGACCCGTCTCCTACAAGTCTCGCATAAAGCGAATAAACAATAAAGTTTAAGTCTAGGCACCTATCTCAAGTCGCCTAAATCCCTTAGACCATGCTCTGATACAACTTGTAACGACCCCAACCCATTATACAATCGAATACGCGTAATATTTTTTTTTTTTATATCAGCAGGGTGCGCGGCGCGCAGCCCCTTGTGTGCGCGGCGCGCACAAGGGCTGGCAGCCCACTGTCAATAATTTCCAATTTCCGTTTAAAGATCTCCCACTTCCCGACACTTTTAGACGAAACGCTTTTCATATCATATTATAATAGTTAAAACAAATACGTTTCAATGATAGAACAAGTTTTACGAAACCGGGCCCACATATGCCGAATTATGAGTTTCGTACAAAATACAAGTTCCGAACAAATTAGTTTAAATTCCAAACTACACTTTGAGCATGGTATTTGGGGGTTAAACTACCCAAATCTCGGTCAAACTTCAAAAAGCTATACGTCCAAAAGCTTCACCTAACATAACGAAGCGGGATCACTAATTCAAACGAACGCCCTTACCTTTGTTCACGCCGGAGCCTATAAAAAGGTAAACAACGAGAGGGTAAGCAAAACGCTTAGTGAATGCAATAATTATACACATACATATATAATATACCTACTTGAAAACACTTACACACATACCGCATACATGCTAGCAATATAATTAGCATACCATCTCAAGTACGAAGCTAATAATCTCCAAAACCGCAACTAGCATAATCAATGGCATATAATCGAACAATAAAATATGCTACACTACAACGTATAAACAATACATATGGTTAACCATACCCGCGGCATGGTGTTACCGGCTCTTTGGTTCACACCATACGCATCAGTTATGATGCTACTGGCTCTTTGGTTCACATCACAACCCGAGTCATACTCGCGCTAAGTGCTACCGGCTCTCTAGTTCACACTATAATACACGTACTACGATGCTACCGGCTCTTTGGTTCACATCATAGCACAATCGTACGTACTATGGCATTACCGGCTCTTTGGTTCATACCATAGCACACAAATAAATACATTATATACATACGCATATAATCATTCCACTCACCTTGTATCCAAACGAAGGTAAGCCCACAAGCTCTTCAATCGTCAACGAAATCACCTATAATATTAATATAAAGTCAACGCTCAAATAGTTGGACTAACACCAACAACCTACTCATGTGCATTTAATGACTTAATGCATTAAATCACCCATTTACACCAAAACCGTCCATTTAAGGTCAAGACCATCATTAATCACTAAAAGCTAGTGATTACGGTCCAACAACGCTAACTACCACAAAATCGGGGTATTTCATATCCATCTTTCCCAATTAGGTCAATCATTTCTCAATTGACCATTTTAAAGTCAACACACCCATTTCGGGTCATCCACTTCCCCAACTAACACCCATTTACTTAATAACTAGGTGTGCTAGTAATTAACTAACCAATTAAGACTCATAAACACCAATTTTCACAATTAATTGAGCTCTTACACTTTAACCCAAACCACAAACCCCCCAATTTGCACTAACTTGGGTTTAACACAAATTAAGTCTCATTCTAAGACACTAAACACAAAATTAACTCTAAAACGAGTTTGAGACTTACCACACACTAAAAGAGATGCTAGGAGTAGAGCACACTCAAGCTTTGAACCCGATCTAGCGAAAACCTTCTTGAAAAGCTTCAAGATCTACGTTCTCTCTTTACTCTCTCTCTACTTTATGAAGAAGATGACGTGGTTGGTGAATGTGAAGTAATGAGCCCAACCAGTCCTATGGAGGTCATAAACTCGGGTCTAAGTGAAAAGTCCAAACTACCCTCCATTTAAAATGAATTAAAAACCAGAAAATTGTGCCCAGGAGCAGTGCGCGGCGCGCACTAGTGTTCTGAATGGATTCTGACCCAGTTTAACGGCACAATGTTACCCACACTCTATGTACCATATTTACACTGCTGTACAATAATAATTTGGGTCTTACATCTTTATTATAATTCAGTATTTATATAACGTGTCACAATATCATTAAGATAAAAGTTTTAATTAGTAATTAGTTAGTTCACAAATCGCGAGTTTAAATAATTAGTTTATATGTATTGAAAGAGTTTATGGTTTGGGGCTCCATTTTTGTTTATCGAACATGGTCTTCGAGATTAATGGGACGACCCTGTTAATAGTATATATATATATATATATATATATATATATATATATATATATATATATATATATATATATATATATATATATATATATATATATTATATATATATATATATATATTTATTTATATATATTTAATATTTAATATATAATATAGAAAGAAAAGTGGTTAATAAAATTAATAACACATGATTACACAACAATAAAATTGTTACGGAAATTCTAAGAGGACCCCCTTCCCCTAGCCCCTGACATCTTTAATTACTGTATTTTATTTATATAGATTCCGACATTCCGTATATCTAGATACTTCAGAATCATTATATGTATTTTTATTTTCATATTTATTCCAATTCCAATTCTAATTATTTGTTGGTCTTTTATTTCTTTATTTATAATTATTTACATTATTTTTGACTCCTTTTTTAGTTATTTAATTAGTACTCTATCCGTCTCATCTTAAATGTACATTATTAATTTTTCAAAGTCAACAATGAACGCTTGATGAGACGGAGGGAGTATTACGTATTTTTTAATTAAAAATTAGATAATTATAACTAAATAATATTACCTTCGTCCCATTACAAGTTCGTCCCATTACAAGGGTCCACTTACTTTTTGCAAACAATTTTAGAAAATTCTATGAACTTCATTCTCCATCAATCACTATAATGGTTCTGATCCAATAAATATCCGATGAATCGGGCAGATATCCGATAAATCAGTCATCCATTACAATTCCTAAACTCTAGTAAAAATAAATATGGAGTATATAATAAAATACGTGTAAAATCCACCGTATAGTTGTGAAAAAAATTCGACTATAATAAAAATATATACTTCCTAATGGTTATAGAGTATCTTTTATTTTTTATTTAAGATAGTAATTAATTGATTTCTTATAATTATTATTTATATTTATATTATATTTATATTTATATAAATAAAATAGTGAAGTGATGGGATGAAATGAGATTTATAGTTACTGTATGGAGAGATGACAGCCTATAGAAAAGCGAGGGAGGGTGTTCCAATAGTCGGACCCAAATTGTTATTGTAATGTGTGAGTTGAAATATTAGTGGCCACTTTGTACCACTCATGTATACTAATATCCCTGCAACCTAACACATCCAGATATTAACTAAAGACCCAAAGTTCCAGTTTGGGGCAACTTCCAGTTTCAATTTGCTTCTTCGACCGCCTCGGGTCGATCGGGTGGCATCCTCACGATGTGGGATCCTAATGTTTTTACTAGTTGTAGGGTAATTTCTTTTGATAATATTCTTATTGTGTGTGACGATCGTTCTAAATCCATTTGGCCGAATACGTCATTCATTGATTTCATTGCGAGGTATTTGACCTCTATATGATACGTTTTATAAACATTGCATTCTTTTGAAAAGGCACACCATAAATGAATATTAAATCAAAGGTTTTCGACATCTGATGATTTCTACATATAAACAATCACCTTATATAATAGTTTACAACAGTACTTCCGTTGACAATGCAGTCTAAATAAGGTACATGGTGATGAATTGGTGAATGCAACGTTTTCTTGAAAAATATGCCATGTAAGACTCCATGCACATAGCTTGTCTATCATATAAGCAAACAGCAGAAGACTTCTAGGGAACCTGAGAATAAACATGCTAACAAGTGTCAACACAAAGGTTGGTGAGTTCATAGTTTTAGTGTTTCGCATAATCTGCATATAAAAGTGGATAACAAGATTTCAGTTGTTTCATCCAGAAACGTTTATCAAAATATTCTACGAAATTGAGCACCCTGGTAACTAAACTTAACGTATATATAATTTGTACCCTTTGTATAATCATCTTAATAATACACGTAAACCAACGTGTACGCTTCTCAAATAGCATACGTCCGTTAAAAGGCTAGTGCTCTAGCTCGAACGGGGATATCAAGCCCTATGGATCCATATACTACTACTCGCGTCCACCAGTTCTTATAACTGGCAGTTACTAGTTACCAAAGCTAAGGGATTTTCGGTTCAAACTCAGTGTAGAATTTAGTATGTACTTGTATCCATTGCGTTTAAAATAAAGTGCATGTATTCTCAGCCCAAAAATATATATTGCAAAAGCAATTAAAAAGGGATCAATGAAACTCACACTTTATAATTATTGTAAAACAGTTATTAAAGCATTTGCATGTATTCTCAGCCCAAAAATGTAAAGGGTAAAAGGGATCATATGAAACTCACACTTTATAATTATTGTAAAACAGTTATTAAAGCATTTGCATGTATTCTCAGCCCAAAAATGTAAAGGGTAAAAGGGATCATATGAAACTCACACTTTAATATTGATATACAATATTGTAGGAAAGCACGTAGACGCATCGGAGATGATAAACACGAGGTTTGATTCACAAAAATACCCCCGAACATTACCCATAATTTCCTTAGCAATAACCCATAATTTCCTTAGCTCTAGCTCGCTTGAAAACCATTTTGAAAGTGACAATCTCATAACCTCGTCGTAGTATTTTATGTATAATACTAATAATAATAATAAGATTAATAATAATAATATTAATCTTAATAATAATAATAATAATAATAATAATAATAATAATAATAATAATAATAATAATAATAATAATAAATATTATACGGAGTAATATATGTGTTTTACAAAACAGATTTCGATCAAATTTATAGATGTGGTCAGGCCAGGTCTGCCATGCGATCGCATGGCTCCCAAGGCCTTTTCCCATGCGATCGCATGGGGATGTTTTACAGCTCACATTTGTTTAACTTCTTGTTTGTCGACATAATTTTATATTAATATAATATATATAATTTAAATAATTAATTATATATTATATTAAATTCACGTGCATAGTTGACTTGTAATTTTTGTTCCGATAAGTCGTACGTCATCACTCGACTTATGTCCCGGTTCCGGTTTTTCAAATGTCCTTTCGTACGCTGAGAAAACTTGCATTTTACATTTCGTGACTCGTACCTCTGTTAAAATATAGCCTTAAATTATCCATAAACTATGTCACTCAAAGTGTATCTTATACGTTTGAGTGTTTTGGTCATTTACTTCTATAAATCATCGTCTCACTATTTGTTAAAATACATTTTAAAATAGTGTTACTGTAGCAAAGTTACTGTAGAAATTCACTGTAGCAAAGTCAATTTCACTGTAGCAAATAGTGATTTTCGAAAACATTGTAGCATTTTGAGTAATGTGGCAATTTGAAAACACTGTAGCAAATTAGTGTTTTACTGGTTCATCTTAAACGCTTTAGTTAACTTATCTAATTATCAATCGAATAAATAAACGAATGTTACTATCGTTTACTAAATAACTTGAAATCATATATATTCAAATAGATATATAAACCAATAAGTTTAATGTACGGTATCATGCAATTAAAACTTTGTTACGTTTTCAAGTTATAGTATATATATGTATCTATTTACATATAATGGTTTGCGAATCGTTGAGAACAACCGAAGGGTAATTGAATAGTTCAAAATTTTGAGATTCAACTTCATAGGCTTTGCTTATCGTGTCGGAAACGTTAAAGATTAATTTTAAATTTAGTCAAAATTTTTGGGTCATCACATTGTGGAAGGGATGTTTGCATGTAACCCTTCTCGATCCTTTATTATCAACATTTATGCGCCTCAATCTAGAACAAGAAAGAAACGATTGTGGGATTATGTTTCTAATTTCATGAATTCAAATGTGGGTAATTACATTATCTTCAGTGATTTTAATGCCGTTCGCTTTGCTCATGAAAAATTTGGTTGTCACTTTAACTCTTTGGAAGCAGTGGATTTTGATGACTTTATCATTTCAAACAGCCTTATTGATCTGCCTTTGTCAGGTCGTGAGTTCACAAGGTTCAATAAAGCTTTCACACATAGAGCAAAACTCGACAGATTTTTGGTTTCTGTTAATTTTTTAAATATGTTTCCGTCTCTATCCGGGACGATTCTCTCGAACATTTGGTCCGACCATTGCCCCATTATCCTTAAAAATGAGACGCAGGATTATGGCCCGACTCCCTTTAAACTTTTTCACTCATGGTTCGAGTTGGAAGGTTTTGAAGATATTGTGTGTAATGCTTGGAATTCTAGCCAGTTACCGTATGATTCTAACCCGCAAATAAGGTTTAGAAACAAGCTTAAGTTCGTCAAAGAAGCTTTGAAAAAATGGCACAAAGAGTGCCTTGACAAAATACATGAGCAAAAGAAGTTACTCCAATCCCGTTTGGTCAGTGTTGATTCGGATATAGATGCAAATCGGCCTTTTCCTAATTTATCATCAGAAAGTTCTTCAATCCTTAAAGAGCTCGCTTGTTTAGAATCAATTGATCACGCCAATATGGTCCAGAAAAACCGGAAACTCTTTAATAGGTTGGGTGATGAAAATAGCTCTTTCTTTCATTCACCCATCAATAGAAAGCGCAAAAAGTTGCAAGTCCCAGGTATCATGTTTAATGGTGATTGGGTCACCCAACCGCCTCTGGTTAAGGATATTTTTATGGAATTCTTTGTTAACAAATTCAAGCAGGCTGAATGTGTGCCTATCACCACTTCAAGCAGTTACATTCGGAAACTTTCTTCGGCAAAAGCGCTATCTTTGATTGATGATTTCTCTTTTGTTGAAATAAAGAATGAGGTCTGGTCTTGCGAGAGTGAAAAATCTCCTGGTCCTGACGGGTTTTCTTTCAAATTCGTTAAACATTTTTGGGAGTTAATTCACACTAATGTGTTTGATATGGTTCGACACTTTCAGATCTCTTGCAACATTCCGAGGGGATGTAACTCATCTTTCTTTTCCTTGATTCCTAAGAAGGAGAGCCCTGTTCTTATTCAGGATTACCGGCCAATTAGCCTCATTGGTGTTCAATACAAAATATTGACCAAGCTCTTGGCTAATAGGCTGGCCTCTGTCATTGATGACATCATTTGTCCGGAGCAAACTGCATTCGTTAAAGGAAGGCAAATTCTTGATGGCCCGCTTATCATAAACGAAGTTGTGGATTGGTGTAAAAGAAAAAAGAAAAAGGCTATGCTTTTCGAAGTTGATTTCGATAAAGCTTTTGATTCAATTCATTGGGACTATATTTTTTCTATGATGGGATTTATGGGGTTTAACTTGAAATGGATTTCCTGGATTAAGGCCTGTCTTTTTTCATCGAGAGCTTCTCTCCTTCTAAATGGGAGTCCTACTTCAGAATTCCAGATTGGTCGGGGTCTTCGACAGGGCGATCCTTTATCCCCTTTTTTGTTTATCATCGGCATGGAAGGTCTTCAAGCGGCGATTAACGATGCTATAAATGCCTCTCTTTATTCGGGTTTACGACTTGGCGAACGCCATAGTAGTATTGGGATCTCTCATTGTTTATTTGCGGATGATGTCTTATTTGTTGGCGAGTGGAGTGAGTCTAACGCTTGCAATCTTCTAGCCATTCTCGGGTGTTTTTACGCGTTTTCAGGCTTAAAGATCAACTTGAATAAATCTTCGGTTTTTGGTATAGGAGTCAGCGCGATGGACACAAGCCGAATGGCTGCTATTATGGGTTGTTCTCCATGCTCGTTACCTTTCACTTTTCTTGGCTTGCCGGTTGGTCAAAACATGCACAAAGAGAAAGGATGGGAATGTATCATAAGTAAGGTTAAGAAACGGCTTTCATCTTGGAAGGCTAACCTTCTATCTTCTGGTGGACGGCTTACCTTAATAAAGTCAGTCGTTGGATCTCTTGGGACGTATTTCATGTCTCTTTTCAAAGCTCCTTGTAAGGTTATTAAGAAAATTGATTCGCTTCGCTCATCATTCTTTTGGGGAGCAAAACTTCATGAAAAAAAATTCATTGGGTGGAGTGGCGCCTCATTCAAAACTCGTATGATCATGGTGGTCTCTCGGTCTCATGTCTTAAATCATTAAACCTAGCTCTCCTTTATAAATGGAGATGGAGGTTTTTCTCTAATCGAAATTCAAGTTGGGTGAAAGTTATTTCGGTTATTCACGGGCCAAGTTACAACGCCAACATTCCATGTCATCCAAATGCTTCTGGTTCATGGGCTTGTATCCACAATACTATTCAAGGTTTGCATAATGGTAATGTGATTCCTACTACTAGCTTGCAATGCAAAATTGGTAATGGCACTTTATTTGACTTTTGGCATGACCCGTGGCTTAACAATGTGACTCTCTTGTCCCGATACCCCCGTTTGTACGCTCTTGATACAATTAAATATGGTTCTGTTGCGTCAAGATTTACCCAGGTTGGATGGTAATGGAATTGGCGCAGGGATATTAGGGGAGGAGCTGAGTTAGACCAGCTTTCTGACATGATGGGGGTTTTAAATTATGTCTCTCTAAATTCTGAAATTGATAGTTGGTGGTGGGAGCCTTCCACTTCTGGTTTGTATTCAGTTTCGCAAGCTAGATCATTGATTTCAGCTTCTGATCAGACCCCTTTTTCGATTCCCACGCATTGGTTCAATGGCGTTCCAATCAAGGTTAACATCTTCATTTGGCGCCTCAAGCTTCATCGGCTAGCTACGCTTCGCAACTTGGAAGCTAGGGGTTTGGTTTTCGATAATACATGTTGTTGTTTTTGTAATGTTTTAGAGGAATCTCATAGCCATCTGTTTGTTAGATGTGATACTTCGTATCAAGTTTGGTGTAAAGTTGGTCAATGGCTTGATATCAATATCCCGGTTTGGAATTCAGTTGATGATATTTGGTCTTGGATAGATTCAACAGACTCGAACAAGAAAAAGAGACTCATTATTACGGTGGTTGTTTACGCGACTTTGTGGAATATTTGGCGGCTTTGTAATTGCATCACCTTCAAAGACCATAGCTTCAAAAAAGCGCATGTTTTTGATTCCATTGTTTTTTCAAGTTTCAATTGGTTGTATTCGAGATATCACAAGTCCATTTTAAATTGGACGGTGTGGTTGCAAACTCCTATGTACTCTTTGTAATTGTTTTTTTTCTAGCTCCTCGCTAGTATTTTTTTCCTTTTTAATAAAATTTTAGCTGTTCGAAAAAAAAATTAACTAAAGACCCAAACCCGGAGCGCAACAGATTTAATTACTATTTTATAGGTTTTTTTCCGACAAACATAAATTAAAATTTCATTCCTTATTTAGACCAATCCAATCCAATCAAATATAAAATCAGGTTATTTGATTTGATTTCTCCAATAAACCAAATAAATTACAAGTAGTAGTTATTTTTGGTAAGCAAAGAAACCTCTTATAAACAAGCACATTGGCTCCTTCATAAAGGGTAAAACATCGGGTAATCAAGCCCTCCGAGGACGAGACTTAATACCGAGTGAATTGCGCATTATGCGCACCCTAGTCACACTCCCTTTCAGAATAATTTGGCATAACCAGGAATTGAACCCGTGTGATGTGATTCATTGGGCAATTCGGTGACGACAAGTCTGTGTGGTTATTTAAGCAAGAAACAACACCTAATAGTTCGAGCGACTGATATAAACAAAAACCTTAATGTATTTATCCATTTTGTATATAATGATGATCATTAACTCAGCTTCGGCCTAATAGTTTGATTGGGCAAGACCCATGTATATGTATTTGTAATTTTATAATGGGCAAATTTCATTAAAAGATAACATTTTTACCTCAATTTTCTATTTTAAATAATCTATGTTTATTATAAAGTTTAAAGAATTGGTTTATCAAATGTTAATTAAAAAATGAGTATCGTTACTTTTAAGTTAGAAGTCCGTTAAAAAATTAACGATACTCCATAATTTAAGTAAATCATATGCAAGACTGATCATTGGCACTTACCCGAGGATATAGAAACCCCGTGAAGGATGATTTTTACAAACTGGATATTTACTTAATTTTCGCTATGTTCTTAATATGATTGTAGTGTCAATTATCAGGCTTGCATATGTTCGTCATCCTTAGTTAAGTGCCAATGATTAGGCTTGCTTATGATTTACTTAAAAATGGAGTATCGTTAATTTTTTTTACGGAATTCTAACTTAAAATTAATGATACTCCACTTTTAAATAACATTCGATAAATCAATTCTTTAAATGTTAAAATAAACATATATTACCTAAATGATGAAATTGACGTAAAAATGTTATATATTGGGTCAAAACGTGTAAGTTGGCAGGGACACGCTAACCCTGTGTGCCGTAGCACCCACCAATCCCACCCCGAAAGAGACCTGTGCCGAAAAAGTACCTCCTCCCAGTACCCACAGTGACGGCAAGGCAATCTTTACCCCAGCTAGCTAGACCCCCGAAAGCACTTCACAAATTTCCCCCCGGAGGGAGAAATAATTCCATGCGGGGCGCCCAGACTGAGAATCGAACTTGCGCCTTTATTGGGTCAAAGCTTCCCCCACTGTAGGTCCAGGGATCAAAGGCATCGGGTACCACTGAGCTATAAGCTCGTTACATATAAGTTGGGAGTATAACTAACATTTCATTGGTTAAAGCAAATTTTTCAAAGTTTTAAACTTTTCATAATCATATGCACCAATCATTTTTCGATTCTACACCTAACTATGTGTATAATAGTTTAAGAGTCACATATTTACTTTACTCATATAATTTACTCTAAAAATAAGACATATCCTACATAAACTCACTCATATTAACAAATGACCTTGAGAGGTTCCTATAACCTCATTATACTCAGTTACTTACATACTCACAATTTATATCTCGAATTACAAACATAATTACCTGTATCTGTTTCTATAAAGAGGCTCATGTAACCCGATTGATACTCAGTTACACATTCACCCGATTAATAGTTCGGGTTTTCTTTATACTCATTTACTTACATGCTCACTTATTACGCCAGTGTGATATAACAACATAATTACCGAATAAAATAGAGTTTTCGGGTGAAAATCATATTAGTATTTTTATATCCAAAATCAAATCCACAAATCACTTTATAATTCGAGTGCCACCAAAAACCCGCAAGAAAAAAAATCCAAATTAACGAAATCAATTTCATCAAAAATCAATCGTATTGGTCATTGTTTCCGTGTGGAATCATTTAATGAACAACCCTATATGCAGAAGGGTTCGAGATAAGGCAAAATGTTAATGAATTAATATGTGAAATTACCTATATATACTAATAGTCCAAGGTCTGAAATGCCTCGTGTTAGGCTCGAATTGATGGTTAAGAGTTGGTTTTACAATTCACTTGATATCCATCACAATTTTCATCATCATCAAGACTTAGAACTATTTATGCATATAGTACGACTACTTATTGAATAATTGTAGTTGATGAGGTGAATTTACTTGTACATATGACATTGGTCTTCCCTTAATGGCAATGTTGTAAACAAGCGGGATTGTGTCTGCTCGTTGCCGCGAGAAATAATTTTGCTCTATACTGCCTCTCTTAGCGAGAGGTGAGGAGTTCGACTCCCGTGAGATGTAGCATTGCACACAATGTTGCTCCTTTACCCTTTAATTCCACTCAAGGGTGCCTTTCGTACATCGCGTTGTGGGGGCAGTGGGGGAGGGGGTTTTACCGCCCATGTCCTTGGATTGGGCCGGGTTTTCTCCTGCGAAGCAGTTGGGGGCGGGTTATGCAACTGCAGGAAGATGAACACGTGGGTGGTTAAGTCCTCCCTGAGTGATCCCGTACTGGTGCTAAAAAAAACTACGTAAATTAATTATTTATGTATATATACATTTCAACGACCGGGCACAAAAACTAATTAATATATGATAAAATAATAGAACAAATTATATACAACTATTTAAAAAATTACTATAATATCCTAATAAATAGTGGAAGTTACTCTTCATCAATCATCCATTATATATATATATATATATATATATATATATATATATATATATATATATATATATATATACTAGGTTTTTTAGCACGTGTGTTGCATAGGTGTATAAAAATCGTACAAAAATTATAATTTACAGTTCATATTGGTATGTAAATAGCGATATTAAAAAAATAGGAAAAATATAAGAATTATTTAAGAACCCGTAGTGTTGACAAATTTTAGAAATTCTTTTGAGTTTAAGAGCTCGTGGTGTTGACAAATTTTAAAAATTATGTTTGAGTTTAAGAGCCCGTGGTATTGACGAATTTTAAAAGTTCTTTTGAGTTAAAGAGCCCATAGTGTTAACAAATTCTAAAAGTATTTTTAGGTGATGTTAATAACTGAATGTCTACAATTTTATAGTAATCGTAATATATAATTAATATATTAATAATTAATAATAATAATAACAACAACAATAATAATAATAATAATAATAATAATAATAATAATAATAATAATAATAATAATAATAATAATAATAATAATAATAATAATAATAATAAGATACATATATTTTTTTTAATAAGATACATATTTGATCCCTAAAGATTTTGTTATTTAATCATTTTAGCCTTACGAATAGAATCATTATGCATGTTGGTAAGCTAATGTTGTTTTTAAAAGAGGATGATGCCATTATGTTTATGATCAAGGGAAAATGGATAATGTTTCTTAGTTGTGTGTTTATGTGTTTATTCTAAATCTACTAAAGGAACGAGTAATTTTTGGTACAATTGATCCAACCTTTTAAAGAGTTGTTCTCAAGTTACGGAGTATAACTTTTAGATGAATATGAAAGACCAAATCTTCATAAATAAAAAAATATTTGCATATACGGAGTAATAATATTATATTTATATATATATATATATATATATATATATATATATATATATAAATATAAATATATATATATAGATATATATTAAATTATAATTAGAAATTAATTCAATTAAATAAAAAATGACACTTAACTAAAAAGCTTTTTGGTTTATATAAATTTATATAATATATATATATATATATATATATATATATATATATATATATATATATATATATATATATATATATATATATATATATATATATATATATGGTCATAATCAAGAGGGAAGCACTTTTTTGGGAGGAAGGAATAAGCAATTTTTTTTTCTTTTTCGTTTTTTGAAAAAACTTTGTTCACGAACATTATAGATTAGATGAAAATATGAACATTTAAAAAAGACACTTTGTGTCGAATGTCATTATTTTGGCGGGAAAACGCTCGAAGAAAAAAATAAAAACATTCAATGCAATGAATGTTTTGCTGCTGAGTTTATTTGCATCGTTTTGTTTTCATCTTGTGTGAAGTGTTTTTTTCGAATTTAGCCCGATTTAGAGTTTAGGGTTTTGGGTTTTCGGGTTTACTCCCTAAACCCTCAACCCAAAACCCTAAACCCTAAACCCTAAACTCTAAACCGTTCGTGTTAAAATATTCAATCTTGAAAGGACCCGTCCTAATCCATCTGGACGAAGTCTTTAACAGTTGGTCCCATTGCGAGGTTCTGACCTCTATATGCTATGAACGACTCCATATAATATGAGTAAATGCACAGCGGAAGATTTCTTTCGTACCTGAGAATAAACATGCTTTAAAAGTGTCAACCAAAAGGTTGGTGAGTTCATAAGTTTATCATAAAACAATAAAATTCATCATTTTGATAGACCACAAGGTTTAAATCCTGCATGGTACAAATGAGC
This sequence comes from Rutidosis leptorrhynchoides, assembly GCF_046630445.1. Taxonomy (NCBI): domain Eukaryota; kingdom Viridiplantae; phylum Streptophyta; class Magnoliopsida; order Asterales; family Asteraceae; genus Rutidosis; species Rutidosis leptorrhynchoides. Next base: position 606,428,786 of record NC_092336.1, read on the forward strand.
CCGAATCCTATACCCACCTGTAATGTACATGCTATATCTTTTAAATACAGTACATCTTTCTCGTTTACGAAACCATTTTCATAAATCATAGTAACCGTACACATATCTCGTGTACAAAATATCATACACATAACATGTGTATAAAAATCATTCTCTCGATACATAACATTCATATCAATTGGTGGCAATTATCATGTCCACATAATTCAATGGTGGCAATTATCATGTCCACATAATTCTATGGTGGCAATTATCATGTCCACATAATTCAATAATAATCCGCAGACCTTCTGTCTGCATAATAATTCATTCGAGGAATGTTTTGCTTGTGTCTATCTCGTCAAACATTTATAAAAGCATTTCATGTATTCGCAGTTCAAAACATATTCCAAAAGCATTTAATAAGACAGTTATAAAAACAGCGCATGTATTCTCAGTCCCAAAAATGTAAAGAGTAAAAGGGAGCAAATGAACTCACGCATATAAATATTGTAAAATAGTTAATAAAGCATTTGCATGTATTCTCAGCCCAAAAATGTAAAGAGTAAAAGGGATTCAAATGAACTCACCTAATGTATTTTGTAGTAAAAATACATATGACGACATTTAACAATGCAGGGTTGGCTTTGGATTCACGAACCTATATCATTTGTATATTTATTAATATACATAGTTGTAATTGAACAGATCTTTATATATTATTAATAATGATATAAATTATATCCTTTGTTAGAAAAATTTATTATTAGAGTAATTTACTAATTCATTATAATATCTATTATTTATGAAAATAATAATTTTCATTAAGGTTTCTAAAATATATATTTATATATTGGTATATTTATATATAATTTAATTAATATCATTTTTAATAATAAAGATATAGCGATATGTTATATTAATATTACTGTAAAAAAATCTATTTGTAATAATATTAGTAAGAGTGATACTAATAATAAATTTCATAATAATACTAATATTTCTTAAGGATCATACTTAGTAATATCAATAATGATGACAATATTAACTTTATTAATAATCATATCACTAAGATTAGTAATAATTAATCTTAGTAAGAATAATAAATAATAATAATAATAATAATAATAATAATAATAATAATAATAATAATAATAATAATAGAAAAAATAATAATAATAATAACAATAATAATAACAATAATAATGAGTAATAAGTAAACTACCTCAAAGGAGTAGTCCTAAAAAAAAAAAAATGCCCAAGTCCGGGTTTGAACCCGCGACGTCCCGCTAACCCGATAACATCCTTAAATAGTTGAGTTAATCTGTCTTTCTGTTTAATTTCACTGAACCTATCATATATATTAATATAATCTAATATCATTATCACCTAATCCACATCCATTAAATTTCTATCATCGTTTAACCTCATTAACACCATCAGGTTCTCTTTCAACACCACTAGCATCATTGACATAATGTTAACCATAATCATCATCGTATACATCACCAGTTCATAACCATCATCATCATGTCGTGTATCATCATCTTGACATCTTAAATCTTCATCATCTTCGGTTATCATAATCATCACTCCGCAACATCTTTTGACACTGTAAATCGTCATCATCCTTATTGTCACCTTCACTCTTAACATCTAACTTTCATTGTTATCTTTAACCCACCTATAAGCTACCTATGGGTACACTAGTTTTTGTGTTTACATCTAGGACAAATACATGAGCCTCATTCATGAGCTAGGCCTACAGCAGATTCGCAGCTCGAGTAGAAGTTCAATTAAAAGCGTATACGACCCAACTGAATATGTGCGTGACTCATTAAAACTGAATGTATGCGTGGCCTATCAAATCATGCTGTAACAAAAGATTATTTTTCATTACAAAAACAAGTAGGGGTTACTTGTTTCATAGTGTCGGCCACAAAAAGGAACTATCATACAAAAACACTATCATTTATTTATTCTTATAATAGACCACACATTCATTCCTTCGTTCATAAAAAAAAACGCTACTAGTATAGAGGTATTGATCCAGCTTGTCCCCACTAACTCAAACAACACGTCCCAATACTAACAAAGTAAAAACTCTCGGCCCCATTTATTCCATCAATTACTCTATAGAAACAAAATTATATGTAATAAAGCATGTGGTCTAATCACTCACTTTATTCGGTTTAAACTTAGCCACGTACAAGTTTCCATTCTTGTGATTGAGGCCCTACCAAGCACTAATTCATACAATCCATGCGTTTCCTATTAAGAATCATATATATCTCAGTATATAATTCTTTGACTCATCATCATTTTTATGGAGAGGAAAGGAAGTAAGACAGCGGTCCAGCCGAGAGAAAAAAAAAGAAAAAAAATATAGGTGAGGTTTGTTGCAGCGAAACAGCAAAGGTGGCTGTTGGTTTCTCGTTTTCATCATTAAATTACGCGGTTCGTATGATCCTTGGTCTGCAAGGTGGTGGTTGGCGTTTGTCATCGAAACGGGAACAGAATTTACAACAAGACTTTGTGTGTTTGAGGAGAGAGAGGAGGTGGAAGGTGGCGGTGGTGCTGCGAAAAAATATAATTGTTAAGGTGGTTCATGGTGGTTGTAAACCGAAGAAGAAGGGTGGTCGATGGTGGAGATGAGAGATGGTTTCGATGTACCAAAGGTGGTGTCAGTGGTATAAGTGCTCGACAAAAATTGAAAGGGGGTGAACGGTTGTGGATGGTTGTCGTTCAAAACAGTTAAATACGGTAATGTTGAAGGTGATTGGTCGTTCGGTTGGTGGTGATATTACGAAAATAAAGTGGGTTTGAGAGGTGGTTCAATAAAGAAGAATGGTGATGGTTGTTATGGTTGATCGTATAAACTGATGTAGAAATAGAAGTAATAATATGCGATCAACAAGATTGGTTGTGGATTGAGAGGAGATATTTACAGTTTAAATGGGTGTTCAAAAGACAGGAGTAAATGAAGAACTGAAGGATTTCTGTCTAATGAGATAATCGCTTGTCTTAAGATGAAAATGGTCGACAGATAGAATCAAACAGATAGAATCAAACAGATAGATAAATCTAAAAGAATAAAGTAGATAGAGATGTTACACCAAATTTGATTACATTTATGATCGTATTCGATTTGGTTAACAAAGTCACAGACAAGAACAAAAATTTACATAAAGATTGATAGGGATGTTACACAAATTCATGTAAGATATATCTGTCATTTATAATTTATTATTAAAATTAAATATAAACATATAAATAATAATATTGATATTAATAATTGTAATAACAATTAATAATAATGATAGTATTAATAACAATGATAATAATAATAATTAATAATAATGTTAATAATGATAATAATAATAATTTATTATTAGTACATAATTATTTACATATAATGAAGTGTTATAAATTTATATATATTACATATATATTAAACTACAATATAAATATTTGTTATTAGCTTCGTTAATAAACCGTGTAGTTCTTAAGTAATGTATTTAAAGAATTATAATTATATGTGTATGTGTATAATTACATAACATGTTTGATTATATCGAAATTTAGACAATTCAATAACTAAATCGTATAATATATCTTATTAACGTGTTCAAGTTATAATATATATACATATAATATATATAGGTACATATTTATTTACAAACAGTTGTTCGTGAATCGTCGGGAATAGTCAAAGTTAAATGAATGTAAGAAATAGTTCAAAAATCTTGAGACTCAACCTAACAGTCTTTGCTTATTGTGTCCGAATCATATAAAGATTAAGTTTAAATTTGGTCGAAAATTCTCGGGTCGTCACAGTACCTACCCGTTAAAGAAATTTCGTCCTGAAATTTGAGTGAGAGGGTCATGGCTGACAATAATTATGTTTTCATGACTCATACGAGTTGAAATTTAGAGTTTTATCATCAGTGAGTAGTATGGATAAAATAATTCGATTATTCGAAGAGTACGAATGAAGCTATCACCAAAGAGTGAGATAGGAAAGTAAAGATTCTTCTTAACTTTTGACAGATTCAAGGTTGAATTTAGAAAATAAAGCACATCTTAACTTTTGGCGTTGCCTTGGTTGAATTCCGGAATTCAAGGGATTTAGAGAAAATCTTCACAATAAGATTTGATTCTTCTGAAATTAAGAAAATTAAGATCTCTCTTAATTATATGCGGAGATTTGCCTTGATTTCTTTATCAGATATTTCACTATAAATTAACTTCTTCCGTTCCATTACTTTTACCATTCCTATTCTCAATTCCCAATTTCAAGAGATTGTGAAAATGCTTAATCCAATTCTAATCCTTGATATTTTCCTAAATATCATTTCTGTCATCCTTCTTTTCAATCTTCCACCAGAAAAATCTATTTACTTCTACTATTACCTTGGGTGATACTATTTTTAATTATACCGTGTCTTTATATTGCTATTCGTATTAATATCCACGGTTTGTAATTTCCGCGTTGTTGTTGGGTTTTATATCTTCCCTTATATTTCGCTGCTCCTGCTTCTGTTTCCTATAATCATTATCATCCACAGTTAATGCTTTCTCCTATTTGCTGCGATTTATACCCCCATTTACACTTCGAAGCTTTATGCTCTGTTTTCTCTTCTATCCATTAAGCACATCAAGTAATGGTCCAGAATTCATAAGTATGGAATTTCGGATGAACTTGATGTTCTAAACAAGAAAGAACGTAATAGCACGATCTTGACTGGTTAAATTACCAGAATTTCAAAGAAAAGATAGAACTATCAAGAAAATATGTTCTTGATATGTTTATAGATTTAGATAGAATGTAAGAGTCGTGTAACATGGCACATGATGACGTTATGATCTGTGAATCATCACGTTCCATTAGAAACTCAGCATGACTTACTGTAATATAATCACGTTGATCAAGTGTCATTATATTATTCTAACTCATGCATCAGTTCCCAACATTACTTCAATAACATTCGTATTTTAAGCTCGAAAGTTTACAGAATATAGAAACTAACAGTTTCTATATGATGTAACACTGATAACACTAATAGATTAATGATTTCAGATAAGAATAGTTATGAAAATATCTTCAGAAATATGGAGGATATTTATAATGAAAGATACGATGATATCTTGGAATTTCTAAGATCAGAGGATGATGAAGAATACTGTCCGCAAGAGTTTAGAGTAAGGAGCAAGATATTCGCTAAAGACTTCGGCAGGTATTGAATCATTTGGATTCTTTGAAGTCAAACTTATTCTTTGTGATTTTTCCACGGCTTCCTTCATAGTTTCGCATAATCCGCTTTTCGATACTAAATTTTCTATTGAGTGTTTCCAATACTCCATTCTTTATCATCAAACTTTCGACGGTTAAAGTCGTGTACCGTTTTTGCTGCTGTATTCAGCTTTTTCAGAATTTGTGGTATTGATTTGTAGACTGGGTGCTTTTCAGAATTTCAGAGTAGAAGATCATAACTCTAAAAGATAAGGATTATATGAATACTTATAACTGTTGATGTAGACATGCTGCGAGATTTCAAAATACCGATTTGCTAATTCCCGTTAGTTGGTATAGTAATTCTTGTTATAAGATGTAAATGGATAAATGATAGGGTTTCACTGAATATAGTGATTTTTTTTTTGGAAAGTCAAAGATCAACGGAGTTGTTGGTAAATTTACTGCTAATGTGGTGAGATATAAACGGTTTTCCGGTATCGATGACGAAAGACAACTTATATATATCAAGGTTATAATAAGCTAATCTGAGTGAAAATTCGAAGTTGACTTGTTGGAGCTGTGACAAAATTGGCTAATTTGAAAAGAGATTGCAAAGTTATTTTCGGTAATAATAATGCTAAAGGAATTAGCACAGCTACGCGTTAAACGTTTACTCAGATTCCAAGAGTTTTCAAGTGCATAACTATATACACCAATCTCTTATTATGTAGATGAAGTACGGTTGGTTCCTCCTCTCGATTGAGGTGTTTTCAAGAATTACGAAAGGTTTGAACGCAGATTGTAATCGTCAAGATACAAATGAGGTTTAAGATGAAATCAAGTGGCAACTTGAAGAATTATTTAGTTTCATATGTTATAAACAATATTTTAATTCATTTTAATTGTCTAATATTATTCATCCACAGTTGATAGTCCACAGTTAATAGTCCAATAGTTCATATATAATTTGATATATAATATTCGAATTAATTAATACGTATCGTGACCCGTGTACATATCTAAGACTCGATCACAACTCAAACTATATATATTATTATAGAATAAACCTCAACCCTGTATAGAGAACTCGATCATTACTGCATATAGAGTGTCTATGGTTATTTCAAATAATATATATAGATGCGTCGATATGATATGTCAAAACCTTGTATACGTGTCCCGATATTTAAAGTGCGTAAAATAAATAACAGAAATTAAATGACAATAAATAAAATTGCGAGAATTAAAATTGCGATAAATAAAATGCGATAATGTAATAGGGAATTAACAGTTAGCTAGGAACAGTTAGCTAGGATTTCGTTAGCGTGGATTCTTAACAAAATTTCTCATAGTTAATTTGTTTGTTTCTAACAAATTTTATTTTATCCAATGTTTTCTTCATTATGCCACTTGTTGGATTCTGATAGGTCAAAATCCAAATATAAAATTTGAATGAAAATGGTTATTCTGCGATGAACGGATACGTATATCGGTGGTTGTAAGTAGGATAGTAAAGGACTGTTAAATCTGATTCAAAGAATGTACAGTGTAACTTATTAATGTGAAATCTTAAATATTCCTTGGGTATTACCTACCCGTTAAAATATTTTCATCATTAACAGTTTGTACAAAATAATTTTTAATTACAATCTTTATGAAAACATATATACATATATATTTTCTTTAGATATAATCATGGATTTAATGAGTTAATATGATATTAAACTCATTTGATTTACCGTTAGAATAAAAATATATAATCTCTAAAACATTAGATATTACATAATCGTCATGTCGAACAAAGATAAATGATGTAGAATGATTCGTAGAATGATGATTATGCTCGAGGTACAGAATGAAATATTAGGGCATGTGATGTTGAAACTTGTGTTGTTGGTGGTACTATTGATGCCGGTGATGTTGCTGAAGCTGGTACGTTTTGCACCATATTCTCCAAATTGATTACTCGAGCGCGAAGTTCGTTGACTTGTTGTATTACTCCGGGATGATTGTCGGTCAGAACGAGCGGATGGATAAGGTTTGGAATTTGAGATAGTATATAATCGTGGCTAGATATTCAGGAAATGAGAGTGAAAATGGTGTTGCAGATACGTTCGCAGGTAAGTGCTTCAGGTTCTTCACCAAGAGGTGAATTCGGTTGACGGAAAGGATCGCCTTCTTCGCGTCTCCATTGATTAAGTCGACTACGAACCCATCAAATGAATTGGTGATGGCTGGTTGGTTGATCCATTCTGGTTATACTGTTTTCAGAGCTCAGGTGGATATCCATATCAGAATAGCTGTCGGAATCCGAGGAATTCGAACTGGTTGTGGGATCCATCTCGTACGATCAGATGGAGGATTTTTTATATGAATTAGATTATAGGACGTAGATTAGTATCCTGCAATACATAATTTACATATGTATATATAATACTAAAATCCCATAAGTTACAGAGGAATCTACGGAATACGACAGGCAAAGTTACAGTAACATATTCACTAAGATATGAAGTAGCAGATACGCTAAGATATGAAGTAACAGATACGCTAAGATATGAATTTTGTCTATACTCAGTCTATGCAATAGAGGCAGTAAGACGTGTCTAGACTTTAAGATGATAAGCAAATAATTTTCGACACTAAATGATAAGCAAAACCTTTGACATGCAGACACGGTCGAAGTCCAGACTCACTAATGCATCTAGACAACTATCAGTTAGACACACTAATGCAAGACCTGGTTCGCTAAAACCACCGCTCTGATACCAACTGAAAGGACCCGTCCTAATCCATCTGGACGAAGTCTTCAACAGTTGGTCCCATTGCGAGGTTCTGACCTCTATATGCCATGAACGACTCCATGTAATATGAGTAAATGCACAGCGGAAGATTTCTTTCGTACCTGAGAATAAACATGCTTTAAAAGTGTCAACCAAAAGGTTGGTGAGTTCATAAGTTTATCATAAAACAATAAAATTCATCATTTTGATAGACCACAAGGTTTAAATCCTGCATGGTACAAATGGGCCCGAATCCTATACCCACCTGTAATGTACATGCTATATCTTTTAAATATAGTACATCTTTCTCGTTTACGAAATCATTTTCATAAATCATAGTAACCGTACACATATCTCGTGTACAAAATATCATACACATAACCTGTGCATAAAAATCATTCTCTCGATACATAACATTCATATCAATTGGTGTAAATTATCATGTCCACATAATTCAATGGTGGCAATTATCATGTCCACATAATTCTATGGTGGCAATTATAATGTCCACATAATTCAATAATAATCCGCAGACCTTCTGTCTGCATAATAATTCATTCGAGGAATGTTTTGCTTGTGTCTATCTCGTCAAACATTTATAAAAGCATTTCATGTATTCGCATTTCAAAACATATTCCAAAAGCATTTAATAAGACAGTTATAAAAACAGCGCATGTATTCTCAGTCCCAAAAATGTAAAGAGTAAAAGGGAGCAAATGAACTCACGCATATAAATATTGTAAAACAGTTAATAAAGCATTTGCATGTATTCTCAGCCCAAAAATGTAAAGAGTAAAAGGGATTCAAATGAACTCACCTAATGTATTTTGTAGTAAAAATACATATGACGACATTTAACAATGCAGGGTTGGCTTTGGATTCACGAACCTATATCATTTGTATATTTATTAATATACATAGTTGTAATTGAACAGATCTTTATATATTATTAATAATGATATAAATTATATCCTTTGTTAGAAAAATTTATTATTAGAGTAATTTACTAATTCATTATAATATCTATTATTTATGAAAATAATAATTTTCATTAAGGTTTCTAAAATATATATTTATATATTGGTATATTTATATATAATTTAATTAATATCATTTTTAATAATAAAGATATAGCGATATGTGATATTAATATTACTGTAAAAAAATCTATTTGTAATAATATTAATAAGAGTGATACTAATAATAAATTTCATAATAATACTAATATTTCTTAAGGATCATACTTAGTAATATCAATAATGATGACAATATTAACTTTATTAATAATCATATCACTAAGATTAGTAATAATTAATCTTAGTAAGAATAATAAATAATAATAATAATAATAATAATAATAATAATAATAATAATAATAATAATAATAATAATAATAATAATAATAATAATAATAATAAGAATAATAATAATAATAATAATAGAAAAAAAAATAATAATAATAACAATAATAATAACAATAATAATGAGTAATAAGTAAACTACCTCAAAGGAGTAGTCCTAAAAAAAAAATGCCCAAGTCCGGGTTTGAACCCGCGACGTCCCGCTAGCCCGATAACATCCTTAAATAGTTGAGTTAATCTGTCTTTCTGTTTAATTTCACTGAACCTATTTATATACCCCGTATCATCATATATTCCATCATCATCATCATCATCATCATCTTATTAATATAATCTAATATCATTATCACCTAATCCACATCCATTAAATTTCTATCATCGTTTAACCTCATTAACACCATCACGTTCTCTTTCAACACCACTAGCATCATTGACATAATCTTAACCATAATCATCATCGTATACATCACCAGTTCATAACCATCATCATCATGTCGTGTATCATCATCTTGACATCGTAAATCTTCATCATCTTCGGTTATCATAATCATCACTCCGCAACATCTTTTGACACCGTAAATCGTCATCATCCTTATTGTCACCTTCACTCTTAACATCTAACTTTCATTGTTATCTTTAACCCACCTATAAGCTACCTATGGGTACACTAGTTTTTGTGTTTACATCTAGGACAAATACATGAGCCTCATTCATGAGCTAGGCCTACAGCAGATTCGCAGCTCGAGTAGAAGTTCAATTAAAAGCGTATACGACCCAACTGAATATGTGTGTGACTCATTAAAACTGAATGTTTGCGTGGCCTATCAAATCATGCTGTAATAAAAGATTATTTTTCATTACAAAAACAAGTAGGGGTTACTTGTTTCATAGTGTCGGCCACAAAAAGGAACTATCGTACAAACAACACTATCATTTATTTATTTTTATAATAGACCACACATTCATTCCTTCGTTCATAAAAAAAAACGCTACTAGTATAGAGGTATTGATCCAGCTTGTCCCCACTAACTCAAACAACACGTCCCAATACTAACAAAGTAAAAACTCTCGGCCCCATTTATTCCATCAATTACTCGATAGAAACAAAATTATATGTAATAAAGCATGTGGTCTAATCACTCACTTTATTCGGTTTATACTTAGCCACGTACAAGTTTCCATTCTTGTGATTGAGGCCCTACCAAGCACTAATTCATACAATCCATGCGTTTCCTATTAAGAATCATATATATCTCAGTATATAATTCTTTGACTCATCATCATTTTTATGGAGAGGAAAGGAAGTAAAACAGCGGTCCAGCCGAGAGAAAAAAAAAGAAAAAAATATAGGTGACGTTTGTTGCAGTGAAACAGCAAAGGTGGCTGTTGGTTTCTCGTTTTCATCATTAAATTACGCGGTTCGTATGATCCTTGGTCTGCAAGGTGGTGGTTGGCGTTTGTCATCGAAACGGGAACAGAATTTACAACAAGACTTTGTGTGTTTGAGGAGAGAGAGGAGGTGGAAGGTGGCGGTGGTGTTGCAAAAAAATATAATTGTTAAGGTGGTTCGTGGTGGTTGTAAACCGAAGAAGAAGGGTGGTCCATGGTGGAGATGAGAGATGGTTTCGATGTACCAAAGGTGGTGTCGGTGGTATAAGTGCTCGACAAAAATTGAAAGGGGGTGAACGGTTGTGGATGGTTGTCATTCAAAACAGTTAAATAAGGTAATGTTGAAGGTGATTGGTCGTTCGGTTGGTGGTGATATTACGAAAATAAAGTGGGTTTGAGAGGTGGTTCAATAAAGAAGAATGGTGATGGTTGTTATGGTTGATCGTATAAACTGATGTAGAAATAGAAGTAATAATATGCGATCAACAAGATTGGTTGTGGATTGAGAGGAGATATTTACAGTTTAAATGGGCGTTCAAAAGACAGGAGTAAAGGAAGAACTGAAGGATTTCTGTCTAATGAGATAATCGCTTGTCTTAAGATGAAAATGGTCGACAGATAGAATCAAACAGATAGAATCAAACAGATAGAATCAAACAGATAGATAAATCTAAAAGAATAAAGTAGATAGAGATGTTACACCAAATTTGATTACATTTGTGATCGTATTCGATTTGGTTAACAAAGTCACAGACAAGAACAAAAACTTACATAAAGATTGATAGGGATGTTACACAAATTCATGTGAGATATATCTGTCATTTATAATTTATTATTAAAATTAAATATAAACATATAAATAATAATATTGATATTAATAATTGTAATAACAATTAATAATAATGATAGTATTAATAATAATGATAATAATAATAATTAATAATAATGATAATAATAACAATTTATTATTAGTACATAATTATTTACATATAATGAAGTGTTATAAATTTATATATATTACATATATATTAAACTACAATATAAATATTTGTTATTAGCTTCGTTAATAAACCGTGTAGTTCTTAAGTAATGTATTCAAAGAATTATAATTATATGTGTATGTGTATAATTACATAACATGTTTGATTATATCGAAATTTAGACAATTCAATAACTAAATCGTATAATATATCTTATTAACATGTTCAAGTTATAATATATATACATATAATATATATAGGTACATATTTATTTACAAACAGTTGTTCGTGAATCGTCGAGAATAGTCAAAGTTAAATGAATGTAAGAAATAGTTCAAAAAATCTTGAGACTCAACCTAACAGTCTTTGCTTATTGTGTCAGAATCATATAAAGATTAAGTTTAAATTTGGTCGAAAATTCTCGGGTCGTCACAAATCTAAACCCTAAACCCTAATTTCTAAACCCAAAACCCTAATTTCTAAACCTTAATAGCTAAAACCTAATTTATAATCCCCTAATTTCTAAACCCTAATTTATAAACCCTAATTTTTAACCCCTTAAAAAAAAAACTTAGCAGCAAAACATTCAATGCATTGAATTTTTTTATTTTTTTCTTCGAGCGTTTTCCCGCCAAAATAATGACATTCATCATAAAGTGTCTTTTTTAAATGATCATATTTTCATCTAATCTATAATGTTCGTGAACAAAGTTTTTTCAAAAAATGAAAATAAATTACTTCCTCCCACTTCCCCCCAAAAAAGTGCTTCCCTCTTAATTAAATCTCTCTCTCACTCTCTCTCTCTCTCTATATATATATATATATATATATATATATATATATATATATATATATATATATAGTGAATCAAGAGGGTTGGTGTTGGCCTTCGGGTTGGCTTACATGTTACCCTTGGTTATCGAATATTGTGGTGCCTTTTACTAATCAGCCTGATGTTATTAGATGGTGCGATAACTCTGGTAATCTTGGTATGGGATACTACTAGATCGCGTGCTGCGTTTCTCCCATGGTATAATGTGGTATGGTTCGCTTAATGTATTCCTCGACATTCGTTCATAGTGTGGTTATTGATGAGTGAAAGTCTCAAGACTCAAGACTCAAGACAAGATATGTTTATGGGAAGCTCGAGCTATTGGTGATGGCCCGATGGTGTGCCCGTTATGTTCGTTAGAGCCCGACTCGCATGATCATTTATTTTTTAGCTGTACATATGCTTCTCGTGTATGGTCGTTTGCTACCCGTAACATGATGGTGCCCTACTCTAGTACCTCATGGAGAGATTTTATGACTTTTGCTAGTAATTTCTCGGCTAGAAAAAGCGCAAGTAGTATCACAGCTAAGCTCCTGTTTAGTGCGACAGTTTATTTTATATGGCAAGAGCGAAATGCTAGACTATTCAAGCAACAAGCCAGATCAGTTGAGAAATTAGTGGCGGTGATATTTTTGACGGTTAGATTGAAGTTGATATCGTTTAAGTGGAAGTTGACCAAGCAAGCTAGAGTTATGAAAGATTCCTGAAAAATTCATTAATGTAACATGTCTAGTTGTTTGTTGAGCGTTTAGCTCGTTGTGGTGTGTGGCATCTTTTCCTGGCTAGTTACTGTGAGTTTCAATTGGACTCACAGCTTTTGTTTCCGCTTTGTATTGTAATATCCTTTGAGATTTAATAATATTCACCGGGTATAATTCCATTTACCTAAATATATATATATATATATATATATATATATATATATATATATATATATATATATATATATATATATATATATATATATATATATATATATACTAGTGATATATTTTAGGTATAACTTGAATGTAAATGCTAAAGTCATTTAGTTTAATGAACCGTGGATCACAGATTTTGACTAAGAAACTTGTCACTGTTAAGTTGGTCAGAATAAATGAAATACATTCATTCTCCCACCACACTCTTCCAATTTTCATTACAATTACTACTTTCCTTGTCATAAATGGTACTTATTTAACATTAAAAAAGGGATTGAAAATATCTGGTTCAAACTCGCGAAAATCATGAGTATTTTTGAATTTTCTATCATACTATATATCTTCATTTTAAATAGTCACAATATGATTTTATGTTTGTTAACGATTTTCAGATTCTTGTTGTTTAACAAACATACAATAATAAAACATTCAAGTTGTGATAAATTTCATCATCAAACAATGCATAAAAGAAAATAATTCTATGAAAAAACCATTAACAATGACATGAAGGTTTGTACATTGAGAAAAAGAGTTGTGATGATATATGGTAAAAATGCTCTGAGATATATATTTATAAATCAATAATACCGTATTAAATATTAAATGATATTTTTATTAATTATTTTCGCCTTCCAAATCAGTATTCATATATTATCGGCATTTATTTATTTTTATTTGGTATCTTTTTTAATTAGAATTAATAATAAAATAATGACATCGTTATTATGGAAATTAAAGGATAATTAATGAAATGATGACATCATTATTTTATAGTTTTATATTTGTTTTATTTTGTATCCTTTTTAATTAGAATTAATATTAATATAAAATATAAAATAATGACATCATCATTATAATAATTAAAAAGTAATTAGTGAAACGATGAAATCATCATTTTAGAGGCTTATATATATATATATATATATATATATATATATATATATATATATATATATATATATATATATATATATATATATATATATATATATATATATATATATATATATTTCTTTTTTAGGATAGGTTCAAATGTTAGTGAATCGTGGTGATTACCATATTGCCATAAGCCATTTAGTCTTTTGTTTACACTTATATTTAAATAAATAAAAAAAACTTTGAATTTTTAAAAGCTTAAGTTCATATTTGAACGCTTACCTTTTTACAAACTTTAATTATTTTCGAAAATAATTTTTATTTTTTATTGTATACAAACTTTAATTTTTAAAATATTTTGTACAAATTTAGATTTTTACAAACGTTAGTTTCTAATTTTGTTAACAATATTTAATTTTAAAAAATTTACTTTATTACAAACTTTAATTACATCAATTACAACAATAATATCCAATCCCACAAGTGTGGAATATGAGGGAGGTGAAACGTTGACAATTCTTCCTCAACCTTAAAATAAATAGAAGTCATTTCTCCACCCCCGACTGAAGCACTCCATGAGTGAGAAAAGTTCTCCATCTCTATGTTCGACGGATAAAGAGATGGTTTCCAAGAAAACCTCCGGCCAATATATATATATATATATATATATATATGTATATATATATATATATATATATATATATATATATATGTATGTATGTATGTATGTATGTATGTATGTGTGTGTGTGTGTGTGTGTGTGTAATACGCCATGAAATGGTAGAATCAAATTTTTGTGGGCATTAAATCATGACTGAAATTCAATTTAGGATTTAAGCGACAGTTAAATCGTCAAAAAATCAACGCTTGCTGATAACTCACTTAATAGAGCCGTATATTACAAACTTTAATTGTTCATGTAAATGAATTTTTGCGGCAACCCACCAGGATGAAATGAGTAGTGATAAAACTAGCAAACTATATGGTTAAAGAGTATTATTAACTTTCATACATATAAATAATTACAGTAAGTAGATAAAAACAATAAATATTGCAAGATTTTTTTTCGCCATAAAAACGGATAAGTTCGGATAAAACAAGGACTTCAACAAAACTTGAAGCGCCGAAGCAACATACAACCAAAAAGCACTCAACACAAACTAAAACGTAAAACTAGCCTTAAAAAAAAGCTAGCTACCAAAATAAAGAAGGTAATCAATCAAACGTAAAACGAACGATTAACAACCATCTTCATCGGATTCAAATACCCGCAAAACATCAAAAAAGAGTTCAAGCATCCTTGATAAAAACTCCAACCTTCTTCATCTCGACTTCTTGTACCCGACGTCTTCTTCTCGATACCTTCACTTTAGTTGGCTTCAAAGAGGGCTCTTCGGAAGTAATGGGGATGTCATCCCGATAATGGTGTCGGCCGACATACTAGTCATCAAAGCATTAAACTCGGCAAATTAATTTACTGGGCCCGGGACACTATCAACCGTGGGTAAATCTGAAGGCATCACAACTGACGAATTGTAACACCGTAATTTTTTTTTTCAAATCACAGCGGAAGTATTTAAAGCATATAATACTCATATGTTAAAAGCATCTCATTAGTATACATTACAGTTCAATCGGTGTTACTTTTCAAAACAGTTGAGCATAGTTATCTCAAACATCAGAGTTCTTCATTGTGTCAACCAGAATACGATTATCTTCTCCCGCCTCTAGCATAACAAATAATATAACCTGGGGGAGAAAATGTGGGGGATTAGCATAACGCTATGTGAATGAGATATCCCAATAGATACTAATACAAAGTACCAAGCCTAACTTTTAGGGAGCATGCATCTGTTCACGGGCATGTGGACATAGCGTTACATAGCTATTGCATAATATAACATTACACATCCATATCATATAGAGCTAGGCAGTGATTCAATTAACAGAGTAGCAATAGCATCAACAAGCTATTCAGTAAAGGCACCAATGGCATTACACCAACATAACCTTACATAGCTATACATTAAAAGTATCCATAGCTATACATAGCTACTCACTAATGATATCAATAACTCTACACAGCTATTCACTCTCATAGCACTAACGGCTATACATAGCTCTTTAGGCTATAAACCTCAAGAGGATCGTTGACCCTGCCAGGTCTACAACTACTAGCTGATCAAGCTAAAGCCGTACCGATAGCTCCAGTTATTATCTCACAGTATACCTCTCCTGACGTTTACATATGTCAATTGCAATATATGCCAGTACAATAACCCCTGAGCCCAACCCTTCTATACACGGTTGACCTCTTCCGTCCCTTCTATACACGGACGATTTTGACCCTTCTATACACGGCCAGTCCCAAATTGAAAGGACCCGTTCATATACATTATAAACGATTCACAATAGTTGATTAGATCGCGAGGTATTTGACCTCTATATCATACATTTTACAAACATTGCATTCGTTTTTAAAAGACAAACTTTCTTTACAACGAAAGTTGACGGCATGCACACCATTTCATAATACATCCAACTATAATTGGCTTAATAATAATCTTGATGAACACAATGTCTCGAATGCAACGTCTTTCAAAATATGCCATGAATGACTCCAAGTAATATCCTTAAAATGAGCTAATGCACAGCGAAATATTTCTTTAATACCTGAGAATAAACATGCTTTAAAGTGTCAACCAAAAGGTTGGTGAGTTCATAGGTTTATCATAACAATCATTTCAATATATTAATAGACCACAAGATTTTCGTTTATAAATATATGTACACTCGCAAGTGTATAAAAGTATTCTATAAGTTGTAGGCACCCGGTAACAAGCCTTAACGTTCATGTTTTACCCTCTGAAGTACACCAGATCAGGTGTGTTTAAAATAACCTCGAAGTACTAAAGCATCCCATAGTCAGGATGGGGTTTGTCAGGCCCAATAGATCTATCTTTAGGATTCACGCCTACCGTACATAGACAAGTAGTTTAATGTTACCAAGCTAAGGGTATATTTCTGGTTTAAACCCACGTAGAATTAGTTTTAGTACTTGTGCCTATTTCGTAAAACATTTATAAAAACAGCGCATGTATTCTCAGTCCCAAAAATATATATAAAAGGGAGCAAATGAAACTCACCATACTGTATTTCGTAGTAAAAATACATATAACGTCATTTAACAAGTGCAAGGTTGACCTCGGATTCACGAACGTATCAATATTGAGATTCAATATTGCAGGAAAGTACGTAGAAGCAATGGAGATGATAAACACTAGATTGACCTCACGAGCATACCCATGAACCATACCCATCACCTCCATAGCTATAACCCATAATTTCCTTAGCTTCGACTCATTCACAAAAACTATTTTGAAATCACTCGGACAGCACTCCGTCGTAATATTTTATGTATACTATATATTTTGTGTATATGTAATTGTTGATGTAGACATGCTGCGAGGTTTCAAAATACTGATTGCTGATTCTCAATAATTGGTATGGCAATTCTTATTATAAGGTACAAATGAGTATATGATAGGGTTTCGATAATTATAATGATTTTTTTTTCAAAGTCAAAGATCAGTGAAGTTGTTGGTAAGTTTATTGCTAATGTGGTGAATATAAACGATTCTCCGGTAACGTTAGCGAAAGGGCAACGTATCTATCGAGGTTATAATAAGACTATTTTGATTGAGAAGTCGAAGTTGACTTGCTGGAGCTGTGACAAAACTGTCTATTTTGAAACGGAATTGAAAAGTTATTTTAGCTAGTAAATGCCAAAGGGTCTAATACGGATACGTGTCGAACTATGACTTGGGTTTTAAGAGTTTTTCAGGTGTATAACTGTGGGTAACATGTGATTGGATCATCATCTCGATTGTTCCTTAGTTGAAGCGTCTTCAGGAATTTCGAAGGGTTTGAGCACATATTGTAATCGTTAATACATATGATGTTCTAACATAGTTTTGAAGTCAAAGTATAGCTTTGAAAGATATAGGAATCTAAGAGTGATGATACTGGTTATATTTCGAATTGAATTATGCGATTTCAAAATCAGAATATGTAATTGAATTTTAATGAGTATGATTGTTTTGATTTATATGAAAGAATGGATATTGTTGTGAAAGTAGGGAGTATAGTTGATGATTGCTGAATCAGTTTCGAAAAATGTAATATATTAATTGTGAATTTATATATCTCTCGGATATTACCTACCCGTTAAAATTTTTTCACAATTAATATTTTGTACAAAAGAAGTTTATTACAGTCTTTATGAAAATATATGTGTATATTTTCTTTAGATGTAATATAGATTTAACGAGTTAATATTAAATTAAACTCATTTGTTTTATGGTTGGAACTAGAATTGAGTAATCCCTAAAACTTTATAAATTGCATAAGTATTTCTTCAATAATATTGAAATTATGAATCATTACTTTGTTATTTGTTAGTTTTCGTGAAATTCTTGTGAATTTCGCGAGGTACGAATGATGTTATTTGAAAAGTTTCGAGTACATCGATGATGAAAGTGTAAAATCAAACATGTATTCGAATAATACACTTGATTTATTATGAATTGGATTTTTATTGAATTGAGACAGAGATTGTAATTAACGATGGTTAAGTTGCGGACGAAGGACGTACATCATTGCATATTTGTAATATGAATTAACTGAGTAGTTAAGATTCACACATAATAGGTTAGTACGGGAAGATTTATTATGGTTTAAAAATTTATACATATAAAATATACATATAAATCTTTCGATTGGAAATGAGTTAATACTTCATAACTCGTTGATACAATATATTTGTTGTTGATTCGTAATGATGTCCACAATGATTCTTGAACTGACAGAGTTTGTGATGTTACAGGTGCTGTTGATTCTGACTATACCGACGGCACTGACTGTGTTGATGATGCTACGGTCCTGTTGATGCTATTGGTAAAACAATTCTAGCTTGTAAATCGTACATCATTTTCAATCAAAGTTTCTACTCTACCATCGCCGTTCACTCATCCGATTTACGGTCAGAATTAAATAATCTCTAAGATTTTGGAGATTACATAACTGCCTCAGAGATATCTCTTCAATGAAGTTTATGAATTAATACTTCATCGTTTGTTGTTGTTGATATTCCTGGATATTTACAGGGCGTATGACGTTGATGTTTGAGATACAGATTGTGATGTTGCGGTGTGGGATGTGGATGTTGTTGTGGGTGGTAGTGATGGTACTGTTGGTGTTGCTGATGGTGGTATAGTTTATGCTGCTGGTGCTGCTGCTGGTGTTTGTAACCTTTGCACCATATTCTTCAAAGCCACTACCCGAGCGCGAAGCTCGTTGACTTCTTCTATTACACCGGGGTGATTGTCGGTTCAGACCCGCGGATAAATAAAATCTAGAATTTGGTGTAGTATGTAATCGTGATGAGATACTCTAGAAATAAGAGAGAAAATGGTGTTTCAGATAGGTTCACCTGTAAGTGCTTCAGGTTCTTCGCCAAGAGGGTAATGTGGTGGATGGAAGGGATCACCTTCTTCTTATCTCCAATGATTAAGGAGGCTACGAACCCATCCTCAATTCATCCAGAATAGATGATGACTAATTGGTTGATCCATTCTGGTCACACTGCTTTCGGAACTTGAGTGGGATTCCATTTCGGAATCCGAGGGACTTGAACTAATGACGAATTCCATTTTGTACGATCGAATAAAGAATTTTTCGATATGAAATGATTTTCCGGCTATCGGGTGGTATTCTAATTATATAGAGCAAAAGGTTTCGTAGATTACGGAGGAATTTACGGAATATGTCAGGCAAAGTTTACAGTAATAGATACGCTAAGATATGAATTAGCAGATACGCTAAGATATGAATTAGCAGATACGCTATTCATGCAATCAATGCAATAAGATGTGTCTAGACTAAGAATGATAAGCAGGTAATTTCCGACAAAAATGGTGAGCAAAACTTTTGACATGCAGACACGGTCGAAGTCCAGACTCACTAATGTATCCTAACGACTATCAGTTAGACACACTAATGCAGACCTGGTTCGCTAAGACCACCGCTCTGATACCAACTAAAAGGACCCGTTCATATACATTATAAACGATTCACAATAGTTGATTACATCGCGAGGTATTTGACCTCTATATGATACATTTTACAAACATTGCATTCGTTTTTAAAAGACAAACTTTCTTTACAACGAAAGTTGACGGCATGCACACCATTTCATAATACATCAAACTATAATTGGCTTAATAATAATCTTGATGAACTCAATGACTCGAATGCAACGTCTTTCAAAATATGCCATGAATGACTCCAAGTAATATCCTTAAAATGAGCTAATGCACAGCAGAAGATTTCTTTAATACCTGAGAATAAACATGCTTTAAAGTGTCAACCAAAAGGTTGGTGAGTTCATAGGTTTATCATAACAATCATTTCAATATATTAATAGACCACAAGATTTCTGTTTATAAATATATGTACACTCGCAAGTGTATAAAAGTATTCTATAAGTTGTAGGCACCCGGTAACAAGCCTTAACGTTCATGTTTTACCCTCTGAAGTACACCAGATCAGGTGTGTTTAAAATAACCTCGAAGTACTAAAGCATCCCATAGTCAGGATGGGGTTTGTCAGGCCCAATAGATCTATCTTTAGGATTCGCGCCTACCGTACATAGACAAGTAGTTTAATGTTACCAAGCTAAGGGTATATTTCTGGTTTAAACCCACGTAGAATTAGTTTTAATACTTGTGCCTATTTCGTAAAACATTTATAAAAACAGCGCATGTATTCTCAGTCCCAAAAATATATATAAAAGGGAGCAAATGAAACTCACCATATTGTATTTCGTAGTAAAAATACATATAACGTCATTTAACAAGTGCAAGGTTGGCCTCGGATTCACGAACGTATCAATATTGAGATTCAATATTGCAGGAAAGTACGTAGACGCAACGGAGTGATAAACACTAGATTGACCTTACGAGCATACCCATGAACCATACCCATCACCTCCATAGCTATAACCCATAATTTCCTTAGCTTCGACTCATTCAAAAAAACTATTTTGAAATCACTCGGACTGCACTCCGTCGTAATATTTTATGTATACTAATAATATCTTGAAATAATACAGAGTAAATATATATATATATATATATATATATATATATATATATATAAATCGATTGAGAGAGTTTAGAGAAATATATTTTCAAGTTTCTATGAAATAATGAAACCTATTGAATTCTATTTATAATAGATTTTTGAATTATTAAAGGGAATTATTAAAGTGAATTATTAAAGTATGAATTATTAAAGTGAATTATTAAAGTATGAATTATTAAAGTGAATTATTAAAGTATGAATTATTAAAGTGAATTATTAAAATATGAATTATTAAAGTGAATTATTAAAGTTAAAGTAAAGTAAAAGTAAAAATAAAGGTAAAGTTAAAGTATAGTAAAAGTATAAAAACTATGTATGTATAATACGCGTATAAATATATATAATATTAATTTAAATCGTTATATATATTTAATGAAATAAAATATAAATATCGTTATATTTATTATACTGGTTAAGTAATGAGTTGTCAAAAGTGATTCTAGATATTTATAAAAGTTATATACGTTTTAATAATAAAGTTCTTTTTAAACTGAAAACGTCTTTGTACGTTTGAAAATAGATTAATAGAATATTATGGAAACAAATTCTTCACTAACTTTTGTCTAACTTTCGTAAATGACACTTTTTGTTTTTATTTATAAATAGCTTTACAAATTATTCTGAATATCGTTAAGAGGAATAGATTTTCTCAAATCATAGTGGACCTCTCAACCGAGACTTGTAATCATAATTCAATGTTTCTGATAATTCAATCATTTAATATATTTTTTTTATTTCGTCGAAAAATTATATTGAAACAAATACGTTCATGTAAAGTATTATACGTTTAATACTTTATTAATATTCTCAAGTTATAATATATATATATACATATACATATCTATTTATATATAACGGTTCGTGAATCGTCGGAATTTGGTCGAGGTTATAATGAATGTATGAACACAGTTTAAAATTCTTGAGATTTAACTTAACAAACTTTGCTTATCGTGTCGGAATAATATAAAGATTAAAGTTTAAATATGGTCGGAAATTTCCGGGTCGTCACACAAATGTGCACATAACCCACCTACAATCTCACCGTAGGTAACATCACTAATAACCACAAGGCAATCTAATCAGGCATTCTACTATTTCAATCTAAGCGGAAACCTGATAACAGTAGTATAACCTACTACTTATCATTACAACAATAATTAACATGCATACATAGATTATCATAATCTATATTAAGCAAACAACGGGTAGTAACTACACTTGTTACCAAATACTAATATCCTTAAGGATAGTACCACTCACCGATTACCAGCAAGAACTCAGTGGTCTAATGTTACCGAGTCTTCTCCGTTCCTTTATCACCTGAGAATGATACAATTTGAGTCAGTAATCATATCTTGATAACAACCCGAAAACAAGAAAACAACAATAATACCAACACTTAATCACTTTACAAGTGGTCTACCAACCGTACGAGTAACACCAGCACACGCACGTTTGAGAACACTCAACCGTACGGTTGAAAACTCACTCGTATGTTTGTTCTATGACCAAACATCCTACAATGAATCACCTGACCTGTACGGTTCATCACACGAGTGACCAGTGACTCGTACGAGTCATGTATCAAATGTACGTATCATCAAATCAAAACATAAGTTCCTCATCACCAGTCACTCGCACGGTTCACCATACGGTTGACTACCTCAACCGTAAGAGTGAATGCTCACTCGTGCGAGTGATGAAGAACATTAGCAACAACTATTTATACGAGTTTCAACTCAAAATGCACAATCAAACACTAATACATACTCTAAACTATTACATACAATTATGCGTTCACTATATGATAAGTCTACATAATAAATTCAATCAATAACGACACTCAATGTGTGCAAAACAAGACATACACTCTAAAACCCCTTAATCTGACCAAAATAAAGTTTGATCTAGCTTCTTAAAACCTTATCATTGGAATTTAGACCTCGAGAATATTCCAACAATAGTTTATTTGTCGAAAATGGAGTTACGGTTTGAAAGTTACGCCCTTTTCAATTTACCAAAAGCTGACCACTGCTCAACCGCGTGGTTGAGCCCTCAACCATACAGTTGAACCCAAAACCGTGTGGTTGAGCCCTCAAATGTGTGCTCAACTGCGTGGTTGAGCTGTCAAACGTGTGGGAGCTGTAGAACAGCTTCAGCTCGCTGTTTTAACGTTTTTAACACCCAAAACTCGATTTTTGCTTGTTTTGGTCAATCTAATGCATCAAGAATACCACATAACACATATATAAACTATTTCTAACATCAATTAAGCATAACAAACACATATCAACAAGATTCAAGCATCAAAAACTCATTTCTACAAAACTCACTTAAAACCCAATTTAATTCATCAAATTAAGAGATTGTTACCTTGTTTTGATCAATGAAATCAGTAGAATAAGATCTCGAAATTACAAGCTTTGATCTTAACACTTTGATTCATAGATGTAGAGAGCAAAGGTTGATTAGGGTTTCTAGCTTTCTAAAAATATTAATTGTGTATACGTACATAGTATATATTCAATTAGGGGTTTCTTCACTATGAGGAAACCCCACTCCCCATTTCACACGGATATTTACCAGTTATTTAAAACACTGTGTACCTCATTAGGCGGCCCTAACGAGGTCCAATTCACATAACGAAACATGTTCTGTGGCCCTTGTCACAAAATACACTTTATCCCATACACCAATAATTATGAACACATAATTTTTAAAATCACTAATATTAATAAGTTAATATTAACTAAGGATAAAATGTCATTTACTACTTGACCCAGTTTGAGGGTGTTACAAATCTACCCCCTTAAGAAGATTCCGTCCTCGGAATCTGGTCAGTCACTATCACAAAAGTCACAGGTTCGTCACAACCTCTAATTTCTAATTCATATTCAAGTCCAAACGGGCATACCCAATTATTCTATCTTACTTAATCGGTCATCATTATCAGCGAACCTTCAATGAACATATTACACATATTCACTTACCACGGTCAATACTAAAATCTAACCCCTTTGTCATTCTAAACTTATCATCGCTCCCGTCAAAATGCAAAGGATATTCAATTTTGTACAATCAATCATCGTCCAAAAAAATGATATTTACTCCAAACGTTGTTCTACTAATTACTAGCGCCCATAAATTGCCACGGTCAACTCATGAGTCAAGGTCTAAATTCTGTCAGTATACCACTTGCACCATCAAATTCACCAAATTGTCATCAGGTTTAACTCTTTACCCCGTTAAATTCCCTCAAATTTTCAAGCAAGGGCAATTGAATTTCATTTATTCCACTAAAATCTGTACATATGTTCACAAAATATGTCTTTAATCTATTAAATTTATTCAGGTTAGTCATTTCATGCTCATATAATTCTTTGTTCAACAGTCAATCCACTGTCATACACAGTTCGAGTCTTCTATATTTCCTTCAGGTTCTCAAAATTCCTGTATGATTTACCACAATATACTTTCGTTGGCCAGACGCTAGTATATTCTTCTAAATGATACTTTCGTTCTGAGTGACTTGATAAGGAAAATCCTATATGATTCACACCTTGGTCAAGACACACAATTTCCTGCCAAGCATCGGAGTAAGGGAAATTTACTTTATCACTGGTCAACAAGTCTTAAATCATTAATCATCACAAATTCTTCACACATGGATATCTAACTAAATCCGATCTAGTCATCATTTACAACATATCACACGGCAATCCAAGCATAGGAATTTATCAAGTCATGTCATGCTATCTTAATGATACACTAGTCTCAATTCTAAATATTATCCAACACTTAGCTCTTTCTTCCAGTAATAATACACACTCGATATCAATTGTAGTGACCCGAACTTTTCCATGATTATATATTAAATGAAAACTATATTTGCATGATTAAATGTTTCCAACATGTTAAGCAATCAAACTTGTTAAGACTTGATTATTTGAAATAGGTTTCATGTAGAAAATTGACCACCCAAGTTGACCGGCGATTCACGAACGTTAAAACTTTTAAAAACTATATGATATATATATATATATATATATATATATATATATATATATATATATATATATATATATATATATATATATATATATATATTAAGCAAGTATCTCCATAAGTATATTAACAATGAGTTATATACATAAAAAAATGAGACTACTAAGTTAAGAAACTCGAAACGATATATATAACGATTATCGATGTAACGACATTTTAATGTATATATATCATATTAAGATATATTAGTACATCATGTTATCATAATAATGTAACAATTTAACATCTCATTAAATATAATAACAATGGGATTAATTACATTTAACAAAATCGTTAACTTAAAGGTTTCAAAACAACACTTACATGTAACAACTAACGATGACTTAACAACTCAGTTAAAATGCATATACATATAGTGTATTAAGATGTATTAGTACACTTTTGAAAGACTTCATGACACATATCAAAGTACTTCTACTTAACAAAAATGCTTACAATTACATTCTCATTCATTTTCATTGACAATTCTACTCGTATGCAACCGTATTCGTACTCGTACAATACCTAGCTCCTAAATGTACATACTATTGGTATATACACTTCAATGATCAGATCTTAGCAGCCCTTAATGAGTCATCAAACATGTGAGAATCATCATTTGGCAACTAGCATAAAATATCTCACAAAATTACAAAAAATATTATAAATCATTCATGAATTATTTACAAGAAAACAAACTTACACATCCTTTATATCTAATCCATGAGTCACGACCAAAAACACATACAAACACTTTCATTCTTCAATTTTCTTCATCTAATTGATCTCTCTCAAGTTCTATCTTCAAGTTCTAAGTGTTCTTCATAAATTCTATAAGTTCTAGTTTCATAAAATCAAGAAGACTTCCAAGTTTGCAAGTTTACTTCCAAGCTTTATAATCCATTCCAAGTAATCATCTAAGTGTAAGGAACCCTTGTTACTTACAGTAGGTTATCATTCTAATACAAGGTAATACTCATATTCAAACTTTGATTCAATTTCTATAACTATAACTATCTTAATTTCAAGTAAAAAATCTTACTTGAACTTGTTTTCGTGTCATGATTCTACTTCAAGAACTTTCAAGCCATCCAAGATCCTTTGAAGCTAGATCATTTCTTGTCACTTCCAGTAGGTTTACCTACTAAACTCGAGGTAGTAATGATGTTCATAATATCATTCGATTCTCATATATATAACTATCTTATGCGAAGATTTAAACTTGTAATCACTAGAACATAGTTTAGTTAATTCTAAACTTGTTCGCAAACAAAGTTAATCCTTCTAACTTGACTTTTAAAATCAAATAAACACATATTCTATATCTATATGATATGCTAACTTAATGATTTAAAACCTGAAAACACGAAGAACACCGTAAAATCGAACATATGCCGTCGTAGTGAAACCGGGGGCTGTTTTGGGTTAGATAATTAAAAACTATGATAAACTTTGATTTAAAAGTTGTTCTTCTGGGAAAATAATTTTTCTTATAAACATGAAACTATATCCAAAAATATGGTTAAACTCAAAGTGGATGTATGTTTTTCAAAATGGTCATCAAGACGTCGTTCTTTCGACTGAAATGACTACCTCTACAAAAACGACTTGTAACCTGTATTTCCGACTATAAACCTATACTTTTTATGTTTAGTTTCATAAAATACAGTTCAATATGAAACCATAGCAATTTGATTCACTCAAAACGGATTTAAAACGAAGAAGTTATGGGTAAAACAAAATTGGTTAAAAATGGTTAATTTGACTACGGGATGAATTGACAAAAATCTATACTAACCATATCCTAACTAACTTATATTGTATTATACATGTATTCTAACATATATTATGTAATCTTGATAGACCATAGATACGTATACTATGTTTTGACATATCATATCGACGTCATCTATATATATTATTTGGAACAACCATAGACACTCTATATGCGGTAATGTTTGAGTTAGCTATACAGGGCTGAGGTTGATTCCAAAATAATATATATACTTTGAGTTGTGATCGAGTCTGAGACTTGTATACACTGGGTCGTGGATTGATTCGAGATAATATATATTGATTTAATTCTGTACTACTAACTGTGGACAACTAATTGTGGACTACGAACGTTGGACTGTTAGCTTAATAAACTTAAATCATTAAAACAGAATAAAACATATTGTGAATATATTTCGATCATACTTTGATATATATGTATATATTTGTTATAGGTTCGTGAATCGACCAGTGGCCAAGTGTTATTTTCCGACGAAGTGATAATCTGTGAAAGTGAGTTATAGTCCCATTTTTACTATCGAATATTTTTGGGATGAGAATACATGGAGTTTTATAAATGATTTATAAAATAGACACAAGTACTTGAAAATTACATTCTATGATTGAATTATCTTATTGAATATCACCCTTTTGCTTGGTAACCTAAGAATTAGTGAACGCCACTAATTGACGCGAATCCTGAAGATAGATCTATGGGCCTAACGAACCCCATCCATGTTATGGATGCTTTAGTACTTCGATTTTTATATACAGATGAGTGTACCTGCATATTTGGGGATATTCTATATGCATTTGTTAATGTAGGTTACCAGGTGTTCTTCATATGAATGATTTTTATACAGATGACTGTTCCTGTATTATATTTTTTTGCAGATGAGTGTTCCTGCAGTTAATTATGAAAAATGAAATCTTGTGGTCTATTAATATAATTTGATATATAGGTTAAACCTATAACTCACCAACATTTTTGTTGACGTTTAAAGCATGTTTATTCTCAGGTGATTATTAAGAGCTTCCGCTGTAGCATGCTAAATAAAGACAGGATTGGAGTCTGCATGCTTGTACAATATTGTTTAAAAAAAACTGCATTCGAAGACTTAAGTTATTGTGTAATATTATTGTAAACTATTATGTAATGGTCGTGTGAAAACGCTACATTTTAGATTATCATTATTTGATAATCTTCGTAAAATTTTAAACCTTTATCGTAAATATAAAGGTTATGGTTTGTTTCAAAAATCGAATGCAGTCTTTGAAAAACGTCTCATATAGAGGTCAAAACCTCGTAACAAAATCAATTAATATGAAACGTTTATAGTTATTATGAACGGGACATTTCATCAATAACCACTCAGGTCAAGGGTTTCCTTATCTTTTAAAAGACCACCCAGGGAACACTACCCATAATTTCTTTCTAAAGGTTGCCACAATTCACGCAAGTCTAAGGAAAGAAAAACAATTCCTTAAGGCTTCACTACTGTCTCACGCATTTTAATCTAAGCATGTATTGTAAGTAATACAGTAGGCCAGCATCCTACATAATGTACAAATCACATACACCTGGGGACTATATACATAGTTTAAGTCCTTTATCTATACACAATGGGACTACTACCCTATTCCAATCCTTACGGGCCACTACGCATGCCCCGTCAGTCCGAGGTAAAAGTACAAATCACATAAGCCTTACGTAGTCTTATCAGGTCATACATAACGTTATAGCAAGACTTGCATAATAAACAAGTCATTCAAAACAGGGTAACCACTTTACCTGGAATATAGGCAAAAGTCACATGTAGTGCATAACCAACAAATCACAAGAATCATGAAAAACATAACAAGTGCATCATGTCTAACCAGTCTTAGAGAACATAGCAATCACCTAAGGCATGGCAACCAATCAAAAGGGAATAAAATCCCAATAATGTCAATGGTATCTCCAGACATAACTTATGTAACAGGAGTCATCAACTCACCGACTACTTTTACTTTAGAGCGAGAAGCAATCACTTCACATGCACATAATCATGCAGCAGAGCAAACACCTTACAAAAGGCTGGGGAAACAATCTATAACTATCACACAGACATGTCATAGGGACTAAGTTCCATAAATCACCAAAAGTACTTCCAGTCACAATCATTGTGGTTGGAACCACTAAACCTTTGATTACTTCGGCCCTTAAGGAGGAAGTAATTGTATCATAAATAATCTCAGTGAATCCCTACTGACTACAAGCACAGTCAAGTAGTTGTTCGCAATCAAACAGTACACTTATATATATATATAACAATTAATCAAGAACATACCTTTTAGATTTAAGAGGATTTCTTCCTCTTCTGCCCCATCACTGAAACTGATGATCCTCCCATCGAACCCCCGGTTGATCCTGACCTTGCCCCAGACCTTGATTCAGAATATGACTTTCTCACAGATGGACACTGATCAGATCGATGAACTTCATTTTGACAATTCCAACATATATTATCCTTAAATGAACAAGACTGGACATCATGTCCTATTAAACCACATCGGTAACATTAGCGCGTTCTTTCAGAACAATCTCCATCGTGACTTGCTCTACAATGAACACACCACGTTTTAAATTTCGACTTAGATACACTCTGAGTCTGTTTCCTTTTCATCTTGTTCCAAAAAGATTTCTTTGATTTTGAACTAGGTTGACTTAATGTTTGACTTTGCTTCTGAAGACTTACATTCTCTTTTCTACAGTTAATTGCAGCTTTAATATCACCCTCGACCATTTTTGCCATAACAAAAGCTTGAGATAAAGTGGTGGCAGTTCTTGCTAAAGTTCGATATTCTGGCAATAACATTTCCACAAAATGATCAATTTTAGATCGTTCATCCAAAACCCATTGATGCACAAACCTTAGTTTGTCAGTATATTGATCAATCACATCGTCCACAGACATTTGTTCGGTCATTTTCAATTCCATAAACTCTCTCCTTAACTTTCCCATCTCATATGGAGTACAATACTGTTTGCACACTTTTTCATAAAATTGCTCCCAAGTGATTTGACCAAATTGTTCCTTTGTTATATGGGTAATGACAGAATCCCACCATACCATAGCTTTATTCTTCAATAACCGGTTCACATTGACATGCTTCAAATGCCCAGTCCACTTCTCTCAACCAGTTTAATATATCATTCAGGTTAGCACTGCCCGTATACGTAGGAGGATTACAATTTAAGAACTGTTTATAGGTACAATTCTTCTGGGTTTCAATTGAGGATTTTTGAAAGATCTGATACGGATACAACGTCTGTGCTGGATTTGTATAATTAAACTGTAATGGAATTTGTGATTGTGGTTGCGATTGTTGTGGTAATGCACCTCTAATAGGCACAGACTCACTTTGCGATGTTGCAAAACCTGGAGGCGTACATGGAATAGTTGTGAACGGAGCAATAGTAGTATTATCTACTTGCAACTTTTGTTGTTCCAACTCTTGTATTCTATCCCCCATTTCATTCAATTGACTTTGTAATTGAAAATTATACTTTTGTAAATCATTTGCTGCACTAAACTCCTCTGAGGACGCTCTTGTTAGTCTGGGGGTCAAGGAGGTATCGACGTCCCGAGTTTGATCAGCCATACCTGTCTAATCACAACACCTCACAAAAGTTTAGTGGATAATCGGTTAGTACCTATCAACTAACACGTATTCCACCCATATTCACTTTCCCTTCCCCCACTAATATGTTTGACACAAATCCAAACTAGATTTGGGAACATGACATTCATCACAATGTACATGCGGCCAAACCTATGCTATGATACCAAGTTGTAACACCGTACTTTTTTTTAATCACAGCGGAAGTATTTAAAGCATATAATACTCATATGTTAAAAGCATCTCATTAATATACATTACAGTTCAATCGATGTTACTTTTCAAAACAGTTGAGCATAGTTATCTCAAACATCAAAGTTCTTCATTGTGTCAAACATAACCAGAATACGATTATCTTCTCCCGCCTCTAGCATACAAAACAATATAACCTGCAGGGGAGAAAATGTGGGGGATTAGCATAACACTAAGTGAATGAGATATCCCAATAGATACTAATACAAAGTACCAAGCCTAACTTTTAGGGAGCATGCATCTGTTCACGGGCATGTGGACATAGCGTTACATAGCTAGTGCATAATATAACATTACACATCCATATCATACAAAGCTAGGCAGTGATTCAATTAACAGAGTAGCAACATCATCAATAAGCTATTCAGTAAAGACACTAAAGGCATTACACCAACACAACCTTACATAGCTATACAATAAAAGTATCCATAGCTATACATAGCTACTCACTAATGATATCAATAACTCTACACAGCTATTCACTCTCATAGCACTAACGGCTATACATAGCTCTAAAGGCTATAAACCCCAAGAGGATCGTTGACCCTGCCAGGTCTACAACTACTAGCTGATCAAGCTAGAGCCGTACCGATAGCTCCAGTTATTGTCTCACAGTATACCTCTCCTGACGTTTACATACGTCAATTGTAATATACTGACCGTACAATAACCCCAGAGCCTAACCCTTCTATGCACGGTTGACCTCTTCCGTCCCTTCTATACACTGACGGTACTGACCCTTCTATACATGACCAGTTCTTAAATGTGCACATAACCCACCTACAATCTCATTGTAGGTAACATCACTAATAACCACAAGGCAATCTAATCAGGCATTCTACTATTTCAATCTAAGCGGAAACCTGATAACAGTAGTATAACCTACTACTTATCATTAAAACAATAATTAACATGCATACATAGATTATCATAATCTATATTAAGCAAACTGCGGGTAGTAACTACACTTGTTACCAAATACCAATGTCCATAAGGATAGTCTCACTCACCGATTACCAGCAAGAACTCAGTGGTCTAATGTTACTGAGTCTTCTCCGTTCCTTTATCACCTGAGAATGATACAATCCGAGTCAGTAATCATATCTTGATAACAACCCGAAAACAAGAAAACAACACCAATACCAACACTTAATCACTTTACAAGTGGTCTGCCAACTGTACGAGTAACACCAGCACACGCACGTTTGAGAACACTCAACCGTGTGGTTGACAACTCACTCGTACGTGTGGTCTATGACCAAACATCCTATAATGAATCACCTGATCCGTACGGTTCATCACACGAGTGACCAGTGACTCGTACGAGTCATGACTCAAATGTACGTATCATCACAATCAAAACATAAGTTCCTCATCAACAGTCACTCGCACGGTTCACCACACGGTTGACTACCTCAACCGTACGAGTGAATGCTCACTCGTGCGAGTGATGAAGAACATTAGCAACAACTATTTAGACGGGTTTCAACCCAAAATGTACAATCAAACATTAAT
Organism: Rutidosis leptorrhynchoides; assembly: GCF_046630445.1. Taxonomy (NCBI): domain Eukaryota; kingdom Viridiplantae; phylum Streptophyta; class Magnoliopsida; order Asterales; family Asteraceae; genus Rutidosis; species Rutidosis leptorrhynchoides. The sequence goes on from NC_092336.1 coordinate 606,461,592, forward strand.
ACATACTCTAAATCAATACATACAATCATGCATTCACTATATGAAACGTCTACATCATAAATTCAATCAATAACGACACTCGAGACGATTCCAACGATAGTTTATTTGTCAAAAACGGAGTTACGGTTTAAAAGTTACGCCCTTTTCAATTTTACCAAAAGCTGACTACTGCTCAACCGCATGGTTGAGCCCTCAACCGCACGGTTGAGCCCTCAACCGCACGGTTGAGCCCTCAACCGCGTGGTTGAGCCCTCAAAAGTATGCTCAACTGCGTGGTTGAGATGTCAAACGTGTGGGAGCTGTAGAACAGCTCCAGCTCGATGTTTTCGCGTTTTTAACACCCAAAACTCGATTTTTGCTTGTTTTGGTCAATCTAATCAAGAATACCACATAACACATATATAAACTATTCCTAACATCAATTAAGCATAACAAACACATATCAACAAGATTCAAGAAACAAAAACTCATTTCTACAAAACCCACTTAAAACCCAATTTAATTCATCAAATTAAGAGATTATTACCTTGTTTTGATCAATGAAATCGGTAGAATAAGATCACAAAATTACAAGCTTTGATCTTAACACTTTGATTCATAGATGTAGAGAACAAAGGTTGATTAGGGTTTATAGTTTTCTAAAAATATTAAGTGTGTATACGTACCGAGTATATATTCAATTACGGGTTTCTTCACAATGAGGAAACCCCACTCCCTATTTCACACGGGTATTTACCAGTTATCTAAAACACTGTGTACCTCATTAGGCGGCCCTAACGAGGTCCAATTCACATAACGAAACATGTTCTGTAGCCCTTGTCACAAAATACACTTTATCCCATACACCAATAATTATGAACACATAATTATTAAAATCACTAATATTAATAAGTTAATATTAACTAAGGATAAAAATATCATTTACTACTTGACTCAGTTTGAGGGTGTTACACGGGGTTTACCAAATTTTGAAGCGACGGTTTCGAAATCGACCGCTCCACCCTTGAAACTACCATCCAATGGGGTTGACGCGGAGGAGGCCAAACTGTTCATTCCCATCAAAGAAGAAGATCCTTGTAGCATAATGGGAGGAGTAGCCATGCACTTCGCAATCAACCTCAAGAACGTTATCCAAATCAAAAATCGGGGTGCAAATAGGTACGGTTCCAATGAGCAAATTACTAAGCGGTGACTTCGAACCCGACCACAAAACATTAGGATCCGAATTGGGAACCAAAGTAGACATATTCGCTTGTGTAGAATCCAAAAAATGTCTATGACAACCATTAAAACAAAGTTTACCACAAAAACAAGCATTATTATCAACCGAATTACCTTTTCTCGACAAACACTCAAAAGCAACCTTTTGATCTAAAGCGAACCTCCATGGCCGTGTTGTTGTTAAAATGTGACAATAATTAACTTGCTTTTACGTGTACGTGAGTCATACTCGTAATTAGTTTCACTTATAAGGAAAGAATATGCTAATAGTCTTGATACATTTTAGATTGAAAAGGGCGGGACCTAGAGGTTGATTTCTCTTTGTTCGTTTGGCTTGGTTCATGTTTTTATCGTGTAGTATTCAACTTAGTTTTGGTTAGTTTGTTTTAAGGTTTATCAGATTCTTAGGGGAGAGTCGTTTTTAGATAGTTTTCGTTTAGTTGGTGCTTTCTAGGTGCGAGCATCCCCGTTCTCCCCGTTCATTTGTATTACCAGTTGAGGGCGTTTTCATTTAAAAAACGACCTCGTTTCTATACAAGTTTTCGTTATTTTTGCCGGAAAAAAAAACACTAATTAATCATTAATTATTGATCCAACTAAGTATTATTGATCTAACTAAGTGGATAATCTAACTAGTTTTGGCGACAGACTTGTAACTGTTTATATTCTCTAAAACTATATTTATTCATCTCCAAACATAATGACATAATGTAACTAATTATTCCGTACGACTGTAGTTTTGAATTATATATCTTCGCTTTTTCATTGAGTACTTTGTGATTCATGTAAGTTGATGCCATGGATTATTATATTTGATAGTCTTTGTATTAGCCTATTAGGTCTCATTTCACTTTCTAAATTTAAATGCTCTTATTAATTTCTTGAGGGAAAAATCCCAAAATGATAAAGCAATTATCAATCAAAAGTCTAGGGTTCATAGGTATACTGATATACGAAATCATTTTACGCCAACTATCGTGTAGAGATTGCTTGGATCGTAATAAGTGTAACACTTGTTGCATTTCAAGTGTGACAATATATGTACCTTGAACTTGGAATCCATGAGTAGATAATATCTCATTATCAAGGAGCGAAAATATTGTACGCAACAAGATGTTATAAATGTATGCGGTGTACGTGTTATACATAAAGCTCGAGTTCAACTCGTCAAAAGAATTTATTTGTGTCGAGTAAAAACAAGCTCAAGCATTAATTTGAACATATTTTGAAGTCCATTTAGTATACGAGTTGGTTCAAGATCAAGCTTGATAGAATGATCTCAAACAAGGTAGCAAGTTAATTACTATATATTTTCAAATCTTGAGCTCGAGCTTTTATAGTTTGAAATGAGCCGAGGTCGAGTTTAAGATGTTAAGTTTGAAACGAGCTAACCTCGAACTTGACTCGGCTTTATACCCCCAATTTTAAGTGTTCGTTAGCATTATGTCAATTGGTAAAAAAAATGGTTTGAGTTGTAGCATGTTTTTTCTTCTCCACAGGTGTAACAATTCCTGGGAGTCATTGTGATCTCAAGTTTGTATATAATACGGAGTATATACCTAGATATAAATTAGCAATGTCCAAATAATTGTTTTAGTGGTGTAGGGTAAAAATAAGGTGGTGTACGGATCAACTCCCATAAATTAAATATTTATAAAGTAAAAGGTATCACTATCATGAACTACCACATGGTACATTTTAAGCACATTAACTAAAAAGTTGGCATCGATCGATACAAAAATGTACTAAACCATGTCATAAGGCTTTCAGTCAACATCATTGACAGGTTTTGTCTACGTTTGATATATGGTTTTTATTTTTCTAATAAAAAGCTTGCAATTAAATTAAACAAATTGAAACAAATTGAAACAAATCATCGAAACGAAGAGAGGTCTCTAGGGATACAAGAGAGTGACCAGCAAATGCCACAACACTCACTGAGTCACTGCTAAGCTAACAACAAAACGTGAAACCACCAACCAAACGAAACCAAGCTAAACTCTCGAATCTAAAAAATTCATACTATGTCAACCTACCACTATCCTCTATTAAAACAAACAGAGATCATTATAAATATCAAACACAACCTACTGCTACACCTTAAAAAGAACCATATTTAAAACTATACGACACTATATGTTGAAACTAAAAGGCACCAACTGACTTCCACATCAAGCATGAAGCACCTCCGACTAAATACCACAATCAACAAAACATATCAAACTCCAGTAACAACCATAACGGTTGTCCAATATGTTTTGCATTAAAAAAAAAGGTTTAATTATGTTATAATTCAGTAGGCTTATAACTACCTTTAGTGGTTTGATTCTTGATGTTATAATTCAGTAGGCTTATAACTACCTTTAGTGATTTGATTCTTGATTTAGAATACTAATAATGAAGTGTAAGAACAAAGATGATAATGGAGAGAAAGAAAGAAACACTTTGTAAGTGTGAGAAATGGTGCAAGTTTAATGCTTGCATTCATGGCTATTTATAGCAAAAATATCACAAGTTTAGGTAATACAATAATATTACTTTTGTGTATCAATAATTGACTATCCATTTATATATATATATATATATATTTATATATTATAACACTCCCCCTTGGATAGCAATTTTGTTTGTTGAAGATCAACTGTAAGTTACTGCCTCGTTAAAAACCTTGCTAAAGAAAACCCAGTGGGAAAAACTTTAGCTAAGGGAAAAAGAGTGCAGCATGGAGTTGACTCCCCCTCAAGTAGACATCGCTTCGGTTGTTACATCTTTTGAACATGTCTCGTGCCAATGTTATGAACGTGTGTTCTGAAAATAGCAGTTGGAAGTGCTTTCGTGAAAAGATCAGCAGAGTTTTTGCTGGATTGAACATATCTCATTTCAATCTCGTTGTCCTTAATGAGATTTTGAGTGTATGAGAAGAATCTAGGAGGTATGTGTTTGGTTCGGTCACTTTTGATATACCCTTCTTTCATCTGTGCTATGCAAGCTGCATTATCTTCATAGATAATTGTTGGACTTTTATCGCGTTCTAGTCCACAAGAATCAGTAATGATTTGTGTCATTGATCTCAACCAAAAACATTCCCGAGTAGCTTCATGTAATGCAATCACTTCGGCATGATTTGATGATGTAGCAACAAGTGTTTGTTTTTGAGAACGCCATGATATTGCAGTACCTCCATTTAGGAATACATATCCAGTTTGAGATTTAGCTTTATGTGGATCAGATAAATAACCTGCATCAGCATAACCAACCAAATCTTGTTTTGATTCGTTAGAATAAAATAATCCTAAATCAGTAGTTCCTCGAAGGTATCGAAATATGTGTTTGATCCCATTCCAGTGTCTTTTGGTAGGAGCAGAGCTGAACCTTGCCAACAAATTAACTGCAAAAGAAATGTCAGGTCTTGTACAATTTGTAAGATACATAAGAGCTCCAATTGCACTAAGATATGGTACTTCTGGTCCAAGAATATCTTCATGATCTTCACATGGACGAAATGGATCAGTTTCAACATTGAGTGATCTAACAACCATAGGAGTACTTAATGGTTTTGCCTTGTCCATATTGAAACGTTTCAAAATCTTTTCAGTATATGTTGTTTGATGTACAAGTAAACCATTAGGCATATGCTCAATTTGTAAACCAAGGCAATACTTGGTTTTTCCGAGATCTTTCATTTCAAATTCTTTCTTTAGAAGTTGAATGGCTTCATAGATCTCTTTATTTGTACCTATGATGTTAAGATCATCAACATAAACAGCTATGATCACATATCCGGATGTTGTTTTCTTAATGAAAACACAAGGGCAAGTAAGGTTATTTGTATACCCTTTGCTTATCAAGTAATCACTTAATCGGTTATACCACATACGTCCCGATTGTTTTAACCCATATAAAGATCTTTGTAATTTAATCGAATACATTTCTTTGGGTTTTGCATTTGATGCTTCTGGTACCTTAAATCCTTCAGGTATCTTCATATATATATCACTATCAAGTGATCCATATAGGTAAGCAGTCACAACATCCATGAGATGCATTTCTAAATTTTTAGAAACTGCCAGACTGATTAAGTACCTAAAAGTAATTGCATCCATAACAGGGGAATAAGTTTCTTCATAATCAATTCCCGGTCTTTGAGAAAAACCTTGAGCTACAAGTCTAGCTTTATACCTTGTAACTTCATTTTTCTCATTTCTTTTTCGGACAAAAATCCATCTGTATCCTACAGGTTTCACATCTTTAGGAGTGAGAATGATGGATCCGAAAACTTTTCTTTTATTGAGTGATTCTAATTCAGCTCGTATTGCTTCTTTCCATTGAGCCCAATCATGTCTATTTTGACATTCAACCATAGATGTTGGTTCTGGATCATCATCATTATTCATGATGTCATATGCAACATTAAATGAAAATTTCTCATCAAGATTTTTCATTTCATTTCGGTTCCATAATATTTTTGAATATGCATAATTGATTGCAATTTCTGTATTGACATCATCAATCTCCTCTGCAGTAGGAGTACTGATTTGTGGTTCTTCTTGAACACTTTCTTTTACTTCATTATCAGCTGATTTTCTTTTTCGAGGATTTTTATCCTTTGAACCAATTGGTCTTCCACGTTTCTGACGTGGCAAAGATTCATGAGTGACGTTATTGCCAGCTTTTGGAATTTCAATTCGAGCTGGAGTATTTACTGCTGGTATATATGATTTTGTCACCGTTTTTGTATCTGTAAATGCATCAGGCAATTGATTTGCAAGTTCTTGTATATGCATTATCTTTTGAACTTCTGTCTCGCATTCTTTTGTGCGAGGATCAAGATACTTTAATTGAGGTTCACACCATGAAACATCATTTTCTTTATTTTTCATTTCTCCCCCTAATCTAGGGAACAATGTTTCATTAAAATGACAATCAGCAAAACGTGCTGTAAAAACGTCACCTGTCATAGGTTCAATATACCTTAATATTGAAGATGTTTCATATCCAACATATATTCCCAACCTCCTTTGAGGACCCATTTTTGTACGTTGTGGTGTCGCAATTGGAACATACACTGCACAACCAAATGTTCTAAGATGGGAAATATTTGGCTCTTGACCAAAAGCAAGTTGTAGGGGGGAATATTTATGACTTGCACTTGGTCTGATGCGAATCAATGCAGCAGCATGTAAAATTGCATGACCCCATATAGATACAGGGAGTTTTGTTCTCATTATCAATGGTCTAGCGATTAACTGTAAACGTTTAATCAATGACTCGGCTAAACCATTTTGTGTATGCACATGAGCAACAGAATGTTCAACAACAATTCCTATAGACATGCAATAGTCATTAAATGCTTGAGATGTAAATTCACCAGCATTATCAAGTCTCACCCTTTTAATGGTGTAATCAGGAAAATGAGCTCTCAATTTAATAATTTGGGCAAGAAATTTTGCAAATGCCACATTACGGCTTGATAACAGACAAACATGAGACCATCTGCTAGATGCGTCTATTAGAACCATGAAATATCTAAATGGTCCACATGGTGGATGAATTGGTCCACATATATCACCTTGAATTCTTTCAAGAAACATTGGTGATTCTTTCTCAACCTTAAGTGGTGAGGGTCTAGTTATCAATTTTCCAAGAGAGCAAGATGTACATGGAACCATTGTATCATGATGGATTTTTCTATCCTTTAGTGGATGTCCATGAGTACATTCAATAATCATTTTCATCATTGTTGATCCTGGATGGCCTAATCTGTTATGCCATAAACTGAATACACCAGGATCAATATATTTTTCGTTAACTACCATATGTATTTCTGGTACATTTATATGTGTATAATGTAATCCAGAACTAAGTCTTGGCAGTTTTTCAACCACATGACTCTTGTTAGTGATACTTAAATATTTCTCATTTTCTGTTGTCACTGACTGATAATCATACCCGTTAAGGTATATGTCGGAGAAACTCAATAAATTTCTGCTTGACTTGGGAGAAAATAAGGCATCATTTATTAAAAATTTTGTACCATTTGGTAGTATGAAATTTGCCTTTCCTATCCCTTTTATCAAGTTAGCAGGTCCTGATATTGTATGTATAGTTCCTTCCGTTGGTTTTAGATCAATAAAATATTTCTCGAATTTAAGTATAGTGTGTGTAGTTCCACTGTCTGCTATACAGAGATCTCCACCACTTGATTGATGTTGTATTCCAGCAAAATTCATATTGAACTTCATATATAAGAAATAAATAGTGAGTACATTAATATTACACAATATTTTAAACGCAAATAGATAGTACTGAAACATTTAGCAAACATAATGACAAAGACAGACGATATTAAATCGTTTATTTTTCGAAAGACACACAACTTAAACATTCAAGAAATCTTCATATAAATCAGATGGTTTCTCAGTGACTGTTGGATCGACGTTATCCACAAAGTTTACTTCCTTTTCTTTATCTTTCAGCGAATCCTGATACATCTTAACAAGATGTTTAGATGTTCGGCAAGTATTAGCCCAGTGGCCCATTCTACCACATCTGTAGCAAGATTCTTCAGAATTTTTAGAAGAATTTTCTTCAACATCTTGTTTAGTGGGCTTGTTTTGTGGTTGATATTTATATTTTCGTGGATTATTATTTCTTTGACCACCACGGCAACGACCACGACCACGTCCTCGCCCATTACCATTACCATAAGGATGGTTTCTACCATAGTTATGGCTTTTGGCATGATGATGGTGATGGTTATTATAACCACGACCTTGCCCGCGTCCTTGTCCCTGTTTATAATTATTTGCAGTATTTGCTTCAGGGATTGCAAGTGTACCAGTAGGACGGGATTGCTGATTTTTCATTAATAGCTCATCATTTTGCTCTGCAACTAAGAGATATGAATTAAGTTCAGGATATGTTTTGAACTTTAGCATTCTCAAATTTCTTTGCACTGTGATGTTTGCAGCATTCATTGTGGAGAAAGTTTTCTCCATCATGTCTGCATCACTTATTTCATGTCCACAGAATTTAAGTTGTGAACATGTATTATACAGAGCTGAGCTATATTCATTTACTTTCTTAAAGTCTTGGAACCTTAATGTTCTCCATTGTTCCATAGCAGCTGGAAGTAAAATTTCTCTTTGATTATTGAATCTGCTTTTGAGACCTTCCCATAAAACATGGGGATCTTCTACAGTCACATAATTATTTTGTAAGCATTCATCAATATGTTGATGAATAAAGCAACATGCCGTTGCTTGTTCTTTTTCAGAACAAGTGTTGTTTTCATTTATGGCTTCAAGAATACCCATTGATTTAAGATGCATTTTTACTTTTATAACCCATGGCATGTAGTTGTTTCCAGTTGATTCTAAAGGAGTAAATTTAAGCTTTTCCAGATTCGACATTTTCTATTAAAACAAACAACATGATAAATTATAGTCACTTTATATTCATAAGTATATAAAAATTAAACATAAATTTAATATAACATAAATGATAAGTAGGTGACAGTGTCGACCATATGTAAGCAATCATTAATAAATGTTATATAACATAAATATAAATATTAGTAAACATAAATGATAATTAGGCGACAGTGTCGGCCATATAAATGTTAGATAATAGAAATATAAATAGTAACATAAATGATAATTAGGCGACAGTGTCGGCCATATAAATGTTAGATAATTGAAATATAAATGTTAGTAACATAAATGATAATTAGGCGACAGTATCGGCCATATAAATGTTAGATAATTGAAATATAAATGTTAGTAACATAAATGATAATTAGACGACAGTGTCGACCATATATTATTCAGGTGGTATAACCGACCATATATCATTTAGGTGGCAGAGCCAACCATAATTAGTATTAAGATTATCGTGCTGATAACGTGTTATAATTCAGTAGGCTTATAACTACCTTTAGTGGTTTGATTCTTGATGTTATAATTCAGTAGGCTTATAACTACCTTTAGTGATTTGATTCTTGATTTAGAATACTAATAATGAAGTGTAAGAACAAAGATGATAATGGAGAGAAAGAAAGAAACACTTTGTAAGTGTGAGAAATGGTGCAAGTTTAATGCTTGCATTCATGGCTATTTATAGCAAAAATATCACAAGTTTAGGTAATACAATAATATTACTTTTGTGTATCAATAATTGACTATCCATTTATATATATATATATATATATATTTATATATTATAACAAATTACACTATACTTTCTTTTCAACTAATTTTTTTTTCATTTGAAAGTATACATTGTACATTAACATATGCAACTCCTAATTTTATTTTTAAGCCTAGTCTACATTTAAACTATCCCATATGTTCACATGTCATACTCTCTTGATACAAAATAATTGTAAAATTTTGCTTTTTGAATTTTTATTTTTTTTTATTAATCGAGTCAACAGCAAGCATTGATCTATTGACGACTTGTCGCTTAGAGCCTAAATTGAACTTCACACGGGTTTAAAACCCATGAAAATTTAATTATACCATTAAGGTGTTTCAATCTGGATAGAGGACTCACTTGTCTATATTCAATGATAGTGGGAGGATATATTGTCTACATCTTACTTCTCTCATACACCACTTTTGCGAGATCGTTGTATTTGCTAGCTTTTGGCTAGTTTTTTTTTTTTTTTTAAATCATTTTCTTGCTTTTCGAAAAAAAAAAAAATTTGTATTATATAATAGAAATCGATAAAACTTATATAAATGAATTTAAAGCTCAGTTTATTCATATAAATTTTATATACAGATATATTTTTTTTACATCACTTTGAGATCACCTAGGGGGAATTAACCATCCACGCGTTCATCTCTCGTAGTTTTCAAAACTACTGTCCTGGAGGAAACACGGATCAATCAGAGGGCATGGCTAGTAAAACCCTCCTCCCCGATGCCCTCGCGCTAAACGAAAGGTGACCTGAGTGGATATTTCAGGTCAGGAAAACATTTAGTGCAATGTTGCAGTTCAGCGGAATCGAACTCCTAACATCTCGCTAAGAGATGCAGTTCACTATCAACTGAACTACAACTCAATGTTATATTAAGACAATTAAAAGTATTTCAAAATGAAGTAATAAACAAAAAAAAAAAATTAAAACTCAAAATGTGATAAATATTTTTGGAACAAAATTGGTTTACATATTAAATTCTTACCTAACAAATTAATGTAAGCCATATTTAAAAAATTTAAATGAAGAGATTCTTACTTGAATGATGAAATTAAGTAAAAAACAATTGGTGGTAAAATGTTAGGAGGAAAAAAGAGAAAACAATCGCTTCTGTCAGGTACATAATCATTGTGTTTAAACGCTTAAACAACCCTTTTCCCAGTAAAAGCCGAATATAACTCATTTTTACATGTTACTTCTCGTTAACTTTTCATCAAAAGAATACTATATTACTTCTAGTACTATTTAATTTTAGTAGTAGTTATTATTATTATTATTATTATTATTATTATTATTATTATTATTATTATTATTATTATTATTATTATTATTATTATTATTATTATTATTATTATTAACCATCCCAAGGTAGCCCAAGTGGTTGGGGCCCTGAGATCCTTGCAAGAGGTCTCAGGTTCAATTCTTGAGGTGGCCAGGGAAGGGTTGGAAACAGCCAGGGAGTATTCCTGATGGGCTGCGTATACTAGAGTATGAGGTCGGATTACTCGCCCTTCCCGAATAACCCGAACAGGGAAAACCTTACAACTTATTATATTATTATTATTATTATTATTATTATTATTATTATTATTATTATTATTATTATTATTATTATTATTATTATTATTATTATTATTATCATTATCATTATTATTATCATTATCATTATCATTATTATTATTATTATTATTATTATTATTATTATTATTATTATTATTATTATTATTATTATTATTATTATTATTATTATTATTATTATTAGTATTATTAGTAGTTCATAGCACGCATTTTTGCGGGATTTAAATATGAGTTGGTGTTGATGTTGAATATTTTTTACAATGACTCATTTGATAATCGTAATTTATATTAAATGTTTAAACTTTAAGAATCAAATATAAGTTGTTACGGAGTATTATGTATAGAAATGAAACATGTGTGTTACAGCTATGCATGTACGTATCTCTTATGTTTGTTACGCATCCACCATGAGTTTTTCCATATCCACCGTGGCCCGTGTACCCATCAACAGGTATTGACCATGTTAGTGGCTCGTGAGTACCCACGACCTATGAGCAAACCTGCATGTTATAAGAATATACATTTTAACTCACAAAAGCTAACATGAACAAAAACTAACTTCAAGGTGTCGGTGTATTGGTGATGACTTGACTTCCCATAAGGCCAAGGGAGGCCAGGAGTTTGATTCTCATGGGCTGTAAAATATTTGCCTTGAAGTTACCTGTCCTCATGGGCCTTAGAAGTCTCGGACGCATTGCGTTCTAGCCTCACCTGAGGGGGTTTTACCACACGCGATGTCTGTATGGTTTCGCCGTGGGAGTTCCCTTGTGAGGGATGGTAAGACTATAAATGGTTCGTTCTTTGAAATGATCGGGTGTGTGGCTTCTGATATCGCAACCGAACACTCGTACCACCCTTAAAAAAGCAGAATAAAAACTAAGATAAATATGCAAAGGTTTAACAATCAATGATATGTATGCAACTCGTCAATAGATAAAAAAACCTAACCGATCCAAGGGCACGACCAAGTAAAACTCCCTTCCCTTTACCTCCCCAAACGATATGGGAAAGGTGTCATGTGTGGATACTTCATGGCAGTGATAAAATTGTGTTTTTAATATGTAGCCAACGAGGGTAGAACTCCTGACCTCCCCTAAAGGAGGCAGGATCTAATGGTGAATTTTAAAAGAAGCTTTTCAATCTACGTTTTACTACTCTGTCATATCATCCTTTAATTAAAATGTTTTGCTAATAATGTTTCTGTTGTAATATATAGAAAAAGGAGATTATTGTTATTATAAATATAAATTAATCATAATTATAATTATAATTATAATTATAGATTATAGACCATAATTATAATAATAGTTGTAGTTATAATTATATTTATAATTAAAGATATAATTATAATTATAATTATAGTTAATTAGTGTAATTATAGTTATATGCTTATAATAATTATGGTATAATAATACTTATAATAATTATAGTTATAATTATTACTCCTAATATTATTATTAAATTTTGTTGTTGTTATTATTATTATTAATTTTTATTATTATATTAAAATATTAAATATTTATATTAATAATAATACTAATTACTATAATTATTATCAATATCATTATTATTATCAGTATATCAATTAATTAAGGAGTATTATTGTTTATTACTCGTATAATATATGGAGTATCAACTACGGAGTATTACATTATGAAATACAATTACACATTAAACACGTGTTTTACTAAAAATATATGACTTTGAGACAATTTTTTATTAGATAAAAAGGTATAAAAAATTGTTAACAAAATTAATAGGATAATTACATAGCTACGAAGAAAAAAGGAAAAAAAAAAAACCTTTTTGAAACATTGTCCGTGATAAAAGCTGAAACTGATGTCTAAAAACTTTGAATAAGTAAAGTTTGTAACTTTGTTTATAACCTTCTACAGCAATTACGTAGTAAATTGTTTTAATAGTGAAATCTCATTAGTGCCTTTTGATTTGACTCTTTAGAAATGGGAACATAGATCCTCACACACTACTTTTTGATACATATGCACCTAATTACCTATTTTACTCTTAATTATGCTTACAATAATTATATAAGGTCAACTCTCTAAGGGCATAACTTTAATTTTGTGAGACAAAAATGTACATAGATCAAAAAATGGTGTGTTAGAATCACCTCCCTAATGTGACATTTTTTATTTCGATAGTGATTTATTTTACATTTTGTACAATTATACTACGAAAACATTGTCATCTTTTTGCGCAAAATCAACTAAGCTAATCTATGATTACTATTGAGAAAATGATAAATGTAGTCATATATGTTTATGTAAGTAACTATAGGGGTGAATAGTTACTTAATACGATTTTTAAAACTTTTTCAATAATCAATAAGATTTGAACAATACTTGATCATCTTAATCAACTCAAACTAATGTGTGGTGTGTTTATGTTTGTAATAGTACGAAATGTAAAGGAAAGAGCATAAACACAAGGATTTATAGTAGTTCGGGTGGATGTTAACTAATCCACCTTAATCCACTCCCCGATTCACTAATCGAGATTTCTTGCTTCACTAAGCACCTTTCTTCAAATCTGGTGGAGATCCGATTTACAAGCCTTGTACTTCTTCTTAGACAACAAACCTATTCTTTCTATCCCTTTGAAAGATTACCTCCAACTTAGATCAACTAGTCTTTAACTTGAACAAGTATTAATCTCCAATGAGATTAATCAACTCCGTAGTTCCCTTAAGGAAGAAGATAGCTAAGCTAGCATATGCTTTTAATTACAAAGTACAAAGACTCACCCTTTTCTAGTGATGATAATCCTAAAACAATTCTAAGAATTTTTACAACACTATGTAAACTTACAAAGATTAGAATTTGAAAGTAAGTTTACAAACACCCCTTTTATAATCAATGTGATTATAAAACTTCTCTTGTTAATCACAAACATATGTATGAATGTTATGTCCTCGTGATTCTCTGAAGATTTTGAGTTGTAGCATGCAAGAGGTCCAAGTCTTCAAAGTTCTCCAAGTCTTGCTATGTCACACCCCAAAATGGACCAGGGGTAATTGTGACCAATCATATCATAACACAGTTGTATAAGCGAGAACAACTCTAAATGAGATGTTTTATTTATTAAATAAACAGCGGAAGTATTATTCAAAGTTTTACATCATAAGAGTACAGTAAATGGAAAATGTCTTAAACAAAATGATAAATATGAATGATGGACTCCATGCAAGCAGCAAAGTATACATCAATCATCTAGTAGCAAGTAGCAGCTAGCTCAATCATCACCTGAGACAAAACACGCTTAAAGTGTCAACCAAAAAGGTTGAGTGAAATTCATAGGTTTATAAATAATATCCAAAGTTTTAGACCGCAAGATTTAGTTTAAAGTTGATCAATATAGATATATCAATCTAAAAGTGTTGCTGTAGTTTGTAATATCGCTACTAAACAATTTACCCTATGACACCTTGTACTGTCAGTGTCGTGGAATCATTATTATGTAACCAAAGACCAACGGTCGAATGGTTAGAGACGTTACTCTCAATAGGCCTACTCACAATAATTAAGTCTGCATTTAAACGTAGCAATTGACGATATTACGGTAGGGATTTAGCATGAATCAAAGCATGACAGCATAGTTAACAATTTAGTACTTGTGTCTAAGCGTAAAACAGTTATAAAGCAAGCATGTGTCTCACCCCAAAAGTTATAAAACAGTTATGAAACAGTAAAAAGTGGGGCTATGAAGTTCACCTTAGTAGCACAAAAGAGTATTCCACGAAAGAATTGAACGGAAGGACGTGACCGAGATCTCAACCTAGAGATAGAACGTATGATCAGACATTGCCTAACAGACAATAGTATATAGTACTATATTGATAGTAATGGTTCACTAAAGAATTTCCATTCTCGGAAGGTTACTATTTATGGAAATTTTCCACTTATAGTAATTTTCCAATTTTAGAAAGTTCGGATTAATCTTTAGCAAGACGTTGTACAACTTTACTCAAACTTCGTTGCTATAAAATAAGTCAGGAATGACCAGATGTAACCGGGGGCCCAGGACTCTTGACCAGAATCTAAGCCATGGCATTCGAGATCCACAAGCTTACCCATAAATGGCAACCTAGACATCATTCACTTACGACCGTGAGTAGCGATGAAGTTCACATGAATTATACATTATCTTTGATTAACCTTCACTTTAGGTGTATACACACAACGAATTATTAATGTACTTAATAATTATATATGTGATAATATAACCTAAGTATTATTTAATATTTAGTTATTATACCTTAGTATGTCTTATATATATTAAATATAATTACCTTTAAATAAATACCTAAATTACTTCAAAAATAATAGTGTTTTATTAATCGAACATTATTCAAAAATATCTAAATAATAAATTAAATATCTAAAAATTACATACATAATTTTTATAGTCTTAGTTAATCATATAGATTAGTAGAAAAATTTAAGAAAACGTTTTTATTATATTTTTGTATTTATTTTTGTTTTTACCCTTAATGTATTTACAAAACAATTTTAATTCTACATAATTAATAAATAGACCCAAATAATTATTTTTATAATTTTTATAAGTTTTTATCAGTCTAATAACCTGTAGAAAAATATTTAAAAAAATATTTTTTATTATTTTATATTTATTCTTAATTTACCTTCGAATTACATAATAATAGAGTTTAATTATATAATAAATACCAATTCGACCCAAGTAATTATTTTTATAATTTTTTCAGATCTATATAAGTTTTAAAAACTCAGAAAAAAATTATATATATTTTATTTTTGGTTAAAAGTATTTATTACGAATTTTACATTGTTTTTACGTTTAAACACTACATAATTCGTATTTAATTATAAATAATATTCCATAAATTATCAAAATTATTTTTATGCATCATAACACTTATAATACTAATTATAACATATGAACATAATTAATTTCGAATTTTACAAAGAATATACGATAAATATAAATATAAATGACAATATTGAAAAAATTTAATAAAAATAGAAAGTACCTCAAATTTTCTTCAAGGTTTTGAGAGAATAACTTAAGTTTTTGTGTTTGGCAAGAAAAAATAAATGAGGAGCCATGTATTTATAGGTAAAAAATGGTTGGTGAAAAGAAAAAAAAATAATAAAATAAAGGTGCCAATTTTGACAAAATAATAAAAACATGTTAAAAATGTTTTTAATAAGTTTTTCTTTTTGAAAATATTTAGTCAAAATTCCTGGGCTCATTATTTAATTTATAAAAAAAATCTTATTTCTTTTTATTTTTATTTTTTTATAAGCTAAAAATATATATAATGATTAAAATAACTTATCATTTAATTAATAATTATGTTACATATAGTTTTAAATATAATACGCATTAATATTAACTAAAGTTATTTTATATAATCAGTGTAAACTTTAGTTAACAGAACGTGTCGACTAAAAATAAATATTTGATCAACGTCGAATTTAATTATATATTACGTATGGATAACAACCCTATAGGCAAATTAGTCAATTCAAGTATGAAAATGTGAGGGTTGTTATAGTACCTCCCCGTTAAAGAAAACTTCGTCCCGAAGTTTCAAGTAGACTTCTCGGATGCATCGGCGGTTGAGAAGAGGTGGGGATATTTCCGTTTCATTTGGTCTTCACGTTCCCAGGTATACTCGGGGCCACGTCGTGAATTCCAACGGATCTTAACAATGGGAATGTTGCTTTGTTTCAAGCATTTAATCTCACGATCCATAACTTCAATAGGTTCTTCGATGAAGTGCATTTTATCATCAATGCGGAGATCATCCAAAGGAATAACAAGTGGGTCATCAGCAAGACACTTTTTCAGGTTCGAGATGTGGAATACGTTGTGTACTCTACTAAGCTCAGCAGGTAGTTCTAATCGATATGCCACGGGACCAATTCTCTCAGTAATCTTGAAAGGTCCAACAAAACGCGGACTTAGTTTGCTTCGTTTACCAAAACGAATGACGCCTTTCCAAGGGGATACTTTCAACATGACTTTATCACCAACTTGGAATTCCAAATCCTTTCGACGTTTATCAGCATAGCTCTTCTGTCGGCCACGGGAAGTTTCCAATCGTTTCTTAATCTGTACGATCTTTTCAGTAGTTTCATGTATGATTTCAGGACCAGTCAATTGTCTGTCCTCTAGTTCATCCCAACATAGGGGTGATATACATTTTCGTCCATATAAGGCTTCAAAAGGTGCAACCTTAATACTTGAGTGGTAACTGTTGTTGTAAGAAAATTCAGCCAAGGCCAGATGTCTGTCCCAACCTTTGCCGAAGTCGATAACACAAGCACGAAGCATATCTTCAAATGTTTGAATGGTTCGTTCAGTTTGGCCATCAATTTGCGGATGATAAGCGGTACTCATGTCGAGTTTAGTTCCAAGAGCAGATTGTAAAGTTTTCCAGAATCTAGAAGTGAATCGACTATCGCGATCAGAAATGATAGAAATAGGGACTCCATGTCGTGAGACAATCTCTTTGATGTAAAGTTGTTACAATTTCTCCATCTTATCAGTTTCCTTGATCGGTAAAAAGTGTGCAGATTTAGTAAGGCGATCCACTATGACCCAAATAGTATCATTGCCACTAGAAGTCTTGGGCAATTTAGTAATAAAGTCTATAGTGATACATTCTCACTTCCACTGTGGAATATCTGGCTGTTGAAGTAAACCAGACTGCTTTTGATGCTCGGCCTTAACTTTCAAACAAGTAAGACACTTGCTCACATACTCAGCAATATCAGATTTCAGATTAGGCCACCAATAAAACTCTTTCACATCATGATACATTTTACTAGAGCGTGGGTGAATAGAATACCTAGTCTTATGTGCTTCATCCAAGACTAGTTCTCGAAGATTTCCAAAGGTTGGGACCCAGATTCGGTTATTAAAATACCGTGTTCCATTTCCCTTGAGTTCAAGTTGCTTTTCAAGACCTTTTAGTCCCTCGAGTTGGACATTTTCTTCCTTCAATGCTTCAAGTTGTGCTTCACGGATTCGAGTTCTAAGATTAGTCTGAATAACCATGTTCAAAGCTCGGACTTGAATAGGTTTATTATGCTCCTTTCGACTGAGAGCATCGGCAACAACATTTCCCTTACCGGAATGGTACTTAATCTCACAATCATAGTCGTTTAGTAGTTCAACCCATCGTCGTTGCCTCATGTTTAGTTGTTTCTGATCGAAGATATGTTGAAGACTTTTATGATCGGTAAACACCGTGAATTTAATTCCGTAAAGGTAATGTCTCCATATCTTCAAAGCGAATACCACAGCTCCTAACTCCAGGTCATGTGTGGTATAATTCTTCTCATGTTTCTTAAGTTGTCTAGATGCGTATGCAATAACTTTTTGACGTTGCATCAATACACAACCGAAACCTTGATTCGAGGCATCACAATAAACTATGAAATCCTCGTCTCCTTCAGGTAAAGATAGAATCGGGGCTGTGGTCAATTTCTCCTTTAAAATCTTAAACGCAGATTCTTGTTCTTCAGACCATTCAAACTTCTTCCCCTTATGAGTTAACTTAGTAAGAGGTTTCGCCAGAATAGAAAATCCTTCGATAAATTTTCGGTAATAACCAGCAAGTCCCAAAAATTGGCGAATATGCTTCGCATTCTTAGGCGCTTCCCAGTTCTGAATAGCAGTGATTTTTGCTGGATTGACATGTATTCCTTCACTATTAACCACATGTCCGAGAAATTGAACTGTTCGTAACCAAAATTCACATTTGGAGAACTTGGCATACAATTATTCATTCTTTAGCAATTCTAAGATCAAACGTAAATGTCGTTCATGCTCTTGCTTGTTCTTGGAATAGATTAAGATATCGTCGATGAAAACAATCATGAATTTATCAAGATAAGGTTTGCATATACGGTTCATAAGATCCATGAATACAGCTGGTGCATTTGTTAAACCAAAAGGCATAACAAGAAATTCGTAATGTCCGTAACGAGTTCGGAAGGCAGTCTTGGGAACATCAGTTTCCTTGACTCTCAACTGATGATACCCTGACCTAAGATCAATCTTCGAATAGATACTTGACCCTTGCAGTTGGTCAAATAGGTCATCAATACGCGGAAGTGGATAACGGTTCTTGATAGTTAACTTGTTGAGTTCTCGGTAATCAATACACATTCTCAACGTGCCATCTTTCTTGTTAACAAAAAGAACAGGTGCTCCCCATGGAGATGAGCTAGGACGAATGAATCCTTTTTCTAAGAGTTCTTGTAGTTGGATGGATAATTCTTTCATTTCGGATGGAGCTAGTCGATATGGTGCCTTTGCAATAGGTGCAGCACCGGGAGTTAGATCGATTTGAAACTTGACTTGTCTTTGAGGTGGGAGACCAGGGAGTTCTTCAGGAAAAACTTCAGGAAATTCTCTAACCACCGGAACATCTTCAATTCGTTTCTCTTCCGGTTCGACTTTCTTAACATTAGCTAAGATGGCTTGATACCCCTTCATCAGGTATTTACGGGTTTTTAAACAAGAGATGATATTAAGTTTAGAACCACTCTTTTCTCCTTGTATGATTAGGGTTTCACCATTCTCAAGAGGAATATTAATGGTTTTATCATAACACATGATTGCAGCTCTCAACGGGGTTAGCCAATCCATCCCTACAACTACATCAAAGCTTCCTAATTCGACTGGCAGTAAGTTTATCTTAAAGTTTTTGTCAGCTAGAATCAGATCACAATTTTTATAAATATTGTCTACTTTCATAACCTTACCGTTTGCTACTTCTACAAGGCACTTGATTTCTAAGGCTTGTGGGTTTTCAGTGAATAAGGCACAAAATTCCGTAGACACATAACTTCTATCAGCACCGGAATCGAATAAAACAGTAGCATAGCTATTGTTAACAAGGAACGTACCCTTTATAACTTCATCTTCTTCACGGGCCTCTTCGGTAGTCATGAAAAATGCTCTACCCTTAGCATTATCCGCTGTTGCAGTCTTGTTCTTAGGGCACTGGTTTCTGAAATGCCCAACTTCCCCATAACCGTAACAAGTAGGCATGTTTGGATCAGTCTTTGCAGCTGGAGTGTTGGTTGCAGGCAGCACAACCTTACAGTTCTTGGCTAAGTGGCCAATCTTCTTACACCTACTGCACTTAACAGTGCACCTCCTATGATGATGCTTATCACAGCGATTACATAACGGCTTTGTTCCAATATAACCACTTTTTGTAGCATCACTAACCCTTTTGTTTGAACCCTGACCCGAACTCTGAGCAGGCTCAAACTTCCTTTTATTATCAGCAGCTTTTACTTGGGTTTGCTTATTAGTGGCGAGCTTCCTTCTTTTCGCCATTACCAAATTTTGAGCCATCAATATCACACCATCGACGGTCTCTTTACCAGCAGCTATCACATTACCCTGAATCTCATCAGGCAGACCTTCTACATAATGTTCAATCTTCTTGTGTTCCGTAGGTACCATGTCAGGGCACAATGTAACCAACTCTAAGAAACGGTTGGTATAAGCCTCAATGTCAGTACCCTTTACCTTGAGTTCCCAGAACTCACTTTCCATTTTCTGGACCTGATTTCTTGGACAATACTTGTCCGTCATCATTCTTTTTAGGACAGTCCATGGGATGGCATTTGCAGCATCAAGTCCCACAGTTTGAGAGTATGCGGTCCACCAAGTCAATGCACCGCCAGATAAAGATCCTGTAGCAAACTTAACGCGATCAACATCGGCACAATTGCACATCCTGAAAATAGACTCAAGTTTTTCTAACCACCGGGTTAGTTCAACCGGTCCCTCAGTTCCTTTATAGCTCGGAGGTTTGCAATTTGAGAAATCCTTGTATGAACAAGTTTTGGGGAGATTCTGTTGACCGTTGTTGCCATTGCTGTGGTTGCCCTGGGCGGCAGCTAAAAGTATCTGAAATTGCTCGGCAGAGAGAGTGATGTTGGGAATAGTGTTGTTGTCATTTGTTTGCGCACCACTAGTCATTTTCTTCAATACATAAATAATGTATTAATTGAAGAGTTATGGTGCTATAAATATAAGTTTGCAATTATGATTCATAATAATCACACAACACACACATATAGATATGGTGAGATAAGACAAAATTTTTAAAAACAAACACTTGACTTTTATTAATAACGAATGGATAAATTATCCTTATTACACAGAAAACGATGAGTAGGCAAAGCCTTTTATATGAAAAACACTTGATTTTTTTATTTTTTTTTAATAACTAAGTTAGTTGTGTTTAAGTCTCTTGGAGGGACTAGGGGTTTCAACAATAGGTGTCTCAGGTTCCTTCCTCTTCCGAGAGGGAGCTAAGACAACAGTGGGCTCAGACTCCTTCTCGGGTTCTGATTCTTCTTCTTCAATGATTTCCTCCATGATTTCTTCTTCATCATCATCCCCATCATAGTCAGCATCAATTTGGGATTCTCCAGCAGGTGGTGAATATGGTGGAGTAGCGGGCATATAGACTGGTGGTGCAGGCGGTGTAGTCGGAACATAAACTGGTGATGCAAGTGGAGTAGCAGGTGCGTAAGTTGGTGAGTTGCCTGATCCTTCAGTTTCAGAATCAGAGATGATGATCGGATTACGTTTGACTGATCCTTCAGTTTCGGAGTCAGAGATGATGATCGGATTATGGTTAGACATCCTAAAAGAAAGAAGGAAAGAGAACTAGAATGATTCTAAGGATGACATAAAAGCACGAGGTAAGATATAAGGGAAAAGCACTTAAAACTAAGGCAGGAAAGGTTATAGTCCTAAAGATTGCTAAGGTACCCTAACTAGCACATAAGGCACACATAAAATGCAATCCTGATTCTCTATAACAAACATGCTCTGATACCAATCTGTCACACCCCCAAAATGGACCAGGGGTAATTGTGACCAATCATATCATAACACAGTTGTATAAGCGAGAACGACTCTAAATGAGATGTTTTATTTATTAAATAAACAGCGGAAGCATTATTCAAAGTTTTACATCATAAGAGTACAGTAAATGGAAAATGTCTTAAACAAAATGATAAATATGAATGATGGACTCCATGCAAACAGCAAAGCATACATCAATCATCTAGTAGCAAGTAGCAGCTAGCTCAATCATCACCTGAGACAAAACACGCTTAAAGTGTCAACCAAAAAGGTTGAGTGAAATTCATAGGTTTATAAATAATATCCAAAGTTTTAGACCGCAAGATTTAGTTTAAAGTTGATCAATATAGATATATCAATCTAAAAGTGTTGCTGCAGTTTATAATATCGCTACTAAACAACTTACCCTATGACACCTTGTACTGTCAGTGTCGTGGAATCATTATTATGTAACCAAAGACCAACGGTCGAATGGTTAGAGACGTTACTCTCAATAGGCCTACTCACAATAATTAAGTTTGCATTTAAACGTAGCAATTGACGATATTACGGTAGGGATTTAGCATGAATCAAAGCATGACAGCATAGTTAATAATTTAGTACTTGTGTCTAAGCGTAAAACAGTTATAAAGCAAGCATGTGTCTCACCCTAAAAGTTATAAAACAGTTATGAAACAGTAAAAAGTGGGGCTATGAAGTTCACCTTAGTAGCACAAAAGAGTATTCCACGAAAGAATTGAACGGAAGGACGTGACCGAGATCTCAACCTAGAGATAGAACATATGATCAGACATTGCCTAACAGACAATAGTATATAGTACTATATTGATAGTAATGGTTCACTAAAGAATTTTCATTCTCAGAAGGTTACTATTTATGGAAAGTTTCCACTTATAGTAATTTTCCAATTTTAGAAAGTTCGGGTTAATCTTTAGTAAGACGTTGTACAACTTTACTCAAACTTCGTTGCTATAAAATAAGTCAGGAATGACCAGATGTAACCGGGGGCCCAGGACTCTTGACCAGAATCTAAGTCATGGCATTCGAGATCCACAAGCTTACCCATAAATGGCAACCTAGACATCATTCACTTACGACCGTGAGTAGCGATGAAGTTCACATGAATTATACATTATCTTTGATCAACCTTCACTTTAGGTGTATACACACAACGAATTATTAATGTACTTAATAATTATATATCTAATAATATAACCTAAGTATTATTTAATATTTAGTTATTATACCTTAGTATGTCTTATATATATTAAATATAATTACCTTTAAATAAATACCTAAATTACTTCAAAAATAATAGTGTTTTATTAATCGAACATTATTTAAAAATGTCTAAATAATAAATTAAATATCTAAAAATTACATACATAATTTTTATAGTCTTAGTTAATCATATAGATTAGTAGAAAAATTTAAGAAAACGTTTTTATTATATTTTTGTATTTATTTTTGTTTTTACCCTTAATGTATTCAAAAAACTATTTTAATTCTACATGATTACTAAATAGACCCAAATAATTATTTTTATAATTTTTATAAGTTTCTATCAGTCTAATAACCTGTAGAAAAATATTTAAAAAAATATTTTTTATTATTTTATATTTATTCTTAATTTACCTTCGAATTACATAATAATAGAGTTTAATTATATAATAAATACCAATTCGACCCAAGTAATTATTTTTATAATTTTTTCAGATCTATCTAAGTTTTAAAAATTCATAAAAAAATTATATATATTTTATTTTTGGTTAAAAGTATTTATTACGAATTTTACATTATTTTTACGTTTAAACACTACATAATTCGTATTTAATTATAAATAATATTCCATAAATTATCAAAATTATTTTTATGCATCATAACACTTATAATACTAATTATAACATATAAACATAATTAATTTCGAATTTTACAAAGAATATACAATAAATATAAATATAAATGACAATATTGAAATTTTTTTAATAAAAATAGAAAGTACCTCAAATTTTATTCAAGGTTTTGAGAGAATAACTTAAGTTTTTGTGTTTGGCAAGAAAAAATGAATGAGGAGCCATGTATTTATATCTTAAAATGGTTGGTGAAAAGAAAAAAAATAATAAAATAAAGGTGTCAATTTTGACAAAATAATAAAAACATGTTAAAAATGTTTTTAATAAGTTTTTGTTTTTGAAAATATTTAGTCAAAATTCATGGGCTCATTATTTAATTTATAAAAAAAATCTTATTTCTTTTTATTTTTATTTTTATAAGCTAAAAATGTATATAATGATTAAAATAACTTATCATTTAATTAATAATTATGTTACATATAGTTTTAAATATAATACGCATTAATATTAACTAAAGTTATTTTATATAATTAGTGTAAACTTTAGTTAACAGAACGTGTCGACTAAAAATAAATATTTGATCAACGTCGAATTTAATTATATATTACGTATGGATAACAACCCTATATGCAAATTAGTCAATTCAAGTATGAAAATGTGAGGGTTGTTATATGCTATTTGTATGGAGAGATAAAAAGTCAGCCTTGTCTGCGGCTTGACCTACGGTCAACCGCACGCGGTTCAATCCAAAATATATATCCGTTCTATAACCATTTGAATCAGTTTTGGACATCACTCCTTGGACACTTTACTTCATTTAACACCTGCAAAAAGATACCCAACATCCTATACAAGTACTATATGCATTAAATGTTCATTTACCTTGGATGTATTGCCTTGATAGTGGCTTATCATGCTCAAAATGGAAAGTCTAACATGCTTGGATACAAGTCATGATAATCATTTGAGGCAATCTCAGTTTTCTCATAATCCTTTATTTGTAATTAACACATTTGCTAAATCTCTATTGATTGGTCAACATGTTATTGATGACACAAACTCACTTTAATCACAAAGCATGCTAGTATTCAAATTTGAACTTGTTTGTAATTAATTAAGTATGGTAATGATGTCTTGACAAATTAAGCAAGTAATAACAATTAAGCATGTTACAAGACATCAAGTTAATCAAGTTTAAACTTATTCATAGACTTAATTTTAGACTTAAGCAAACATATGTGTGTTAATGTTTCATTGTCTTTTAAGTTTACTAGATTATGACATTCCAAATATTATCCAAGTAACACAAGCATATAATGAAGTAGTCCAAATACTAGTTGGTGGAATCCAACTTGTAACATATAGCAAGACATGGTTCATACATACATATATTAAATAACTACATATCATTTATCACTTAACACATAGTCAAATAATACACATGTACAAATAGCAAGTAATCAATTAATATACATGTAATGACTAGCAAGATATCACTAAGTAATCTTAGAATTAAGCACATAGTGATAACATAACCTTAAACTAAGACTATGTAAGTTTTACTTGCAAAGTGGCATTTGCAAGATTAATGTATAAGCATACATTAATGTCCAACACATGTACAAGGAAAGAGCAACTCTTGGTTGGGACTTGGTGACCATTCTAAGAATGTCTAGATACATTTGAGATGTACATGTCTTCCTTAAAACACTTATGTGTTTTACTTAATCAAGGCTTAACCGTCATTAAGGTGTCATTATGTGAGGATCGCTCCAAATCTATATGGACGAACACGTCATTCATCGATTTCATTGCGAGGTATTTGACCTCTATATGATACGTTTTGTAAACATTGCATTCTTTTGAAAAGGCACACCATAAATGAATATTTAAATCAAAGGTTTTCGACATCTGATGATTTCTACATATAGACAATCACCGTAAATAATAGTTTACAATAGTACTTCCATTGACAATGCAGTCAAAATAAGATACATGGTGATGATTTGGAGAATGCAACATTTCCTTGATAAATATACCATGTAAGACTCCATGCACATAGCTTGTCTAACATATAAGCAAACAACAGAAGACTTCTAGGAACTTGAGAATAAACATGCTAACAAGTGTCAACACAAAGGTTGGTGAGTTCATAGTTTTAGTGTTTCGCATAATCTGTATATAAAGGTGAATCACAAGATTTTAGTTGTTTCATCCAGAAACGTTTATCAAAATATTCTACAAGATTGAGCACCCTGGTAACTAAACTTAACGTATATATAATTTGTACCCATTGTATAATCATCTTAATAATACACACAAACCAACGTGTACGCTTCT
Source organism: Rutidosis leptorrhynchoides (assembly GCF_046630445.1). Taxonomy (NCBI): domain Eukaryota; kingdom Viridiplantae; phylum Streptophyta; class Magnoliopsida; order Asterales; family Asteraceae; genus Rutidosis; species Rutidosis leptorrhynchoides. The sequence goes on from NC_092336.1 coordinate 606,487,698, forward strand.
CAAATAGCATACGTCCGTTAAAAGGCTAGTGCTCTAGCTCGGACGGGGATATCAAGCCCTATGGATCCATATACTACTACTCGCACCCACCAGTTCTTATAGCTGGCAGTTAACAGTTACCAAAGCTAAGGAATTTTCGGTTCAAACTCAATGTAGAATTTAGTATGTACTTGTATCCATTGCGTTTAAAATAAAGTGCATGTATTCTCAGCCCAAAAATATAGATTGCAAAAGCAATTAAAAAGGGAGCAATGAAACTCACCTATTGTATTTCGTAGTAAAAATACATATACGCCATTGAACAAGTGAAAGGTTGGCCTCGGATTCACGAACGTATCAATATTGAGATTCAATATTGCAGAAAAGGTACGTAGACGCAACGGAGATGACAATCACTAAATTGACCTCATGATCATACCCATGAACCATACCCATCACCTCCATAGCTATAACCCATAATTTTCTTGGCTCTATCCCACTCATAAAACCCGTTTTGAAAAGACGCGAGCAGAACCTCGTCGCAATATTTTATGTATAATAATACTAATAATATTACTCTTAGTGATAATAATTAGATTAATAAAATATTAATCTTACTAATAATATTCATAATATAAATATATGTGTACATCGTGAGAGAGAGATAGAATGAACACTGGAACCAGGATCGAGTTGGTTTAATATATGTTTGCCACCACCGACACTCATGCGATCGCATGAGTGTCTAGTATCCTTTTCATGCATTCGCATGACACATGTAATACTGGCACACCGTTTTCATTTTTCCATTGTCGACATATTAGTTGTAATGTAATAATATATATATTATTTAATATATATTATATTTAATCTTTAGAATTAATTAAATATTATATTATATTTACGTGAGTAGTAAAAATGTAATTTTTGTTCAAATGACTCGTACGTTGTCACTCAACTCATGTACCACTTTCGGTTTTTCGAGCGCACTTTCGTACGTTTAGAAAACTAGCCTTTTACGTTACGCGACGCGTACCTTTAATAAAAATTTGATTTATTTATCAAAAAAATGCTTTATGAAAATGTATCTTATAAAATTTGAGCGTCGTGGTCATTTGTTTCTATAAATCAGGGACTCGTTGTTTACGAAAATATATTATTTTGAATTGGAACGTTTTATGACTAAATTAAATATATATATATATATATATATATATATATATATATATATATATATATATATATATATATATATATATATACATATTTAGAAATATTAGTTTGTATCCAAAATCTTTTATTTAACAATATAACATTTAGTTTTTCAAAACCCTTTATTTTTCATAGTTTATTTTTATTTCATTTAGGAAAATAGTTTAGCGCGTAACGTTTTTCTTTTTAAGAATTTAAATAGATACAAGTACTAATTGTTTTTAAATATCAATTGCGTCACTAGACGAGTGTTACTACTGTGTACTTGATTTGGAAACATATATTTCTAATGAACACGTTTTAAGTACAAGTTACAACCAATATTTTTATCTTACGTCTATTTGCTCAAAGGCCGTTTAGATAGACAAGTCCTATTATATCAAACAGTTTTTTCGTACAGTTGAAAACTACATCAATTTATTACTATGGAATTCCATCGACAAACATATGGAACCAAATACTATATTGTAAAGTATTTATACTTAATATTTCGTTTATCAAGTTATAATATATACACATATACATATATAATCATATTCATTCGTATAATGGTTCGTGAATCTTTGAAATTTGGTCGAGGTTAAATGAATGTATGAACACAGTTTAAAATTCTTTAGATTCAATTTACAAACTTTGCTTATCGTGTCGGAATAACATAAAGATTAAAGTTTAAATTTGGTCGGAAATTCCCGGGTCGTTACAGTACCTACCCGTTAAAGAAATTTCGTCCCGAAATTTGAGTGGGGTCGTTGTGGCTAATCATAAAAATGTTTTTATGACGAATATGAGTTAGTATATAGAGTTGTATCACTGTTGAGTAATATAGATAAAACGATTTGATTGCTTGAAGAGTATGAGTGTAGTTTTCACAAAAAGATTGAAATGAGAAATAGAGTTTCGCCTTAACTTCTGACGTTGTATTGGTTGAATTCCGAAATTCAAGGGATTTAAAGAAAATCTTCAAAATCTAAAAGATTTGATTCTTCGGCGAATAAGAAAATTATGATATACTAATTAAATGCGGAGATCTGCGTTAATTTCTCTATCAATTATTTCACTATAAATTAACTTCTTCCATTCCATTATTTTTATCATTCCTATACTCAATTCCTAAATTCAAAAGATTATGAAAATGCTTAATCCAGTTTTAATCCTTGTCCTTATCCTTACTATCGCAACAATTATTCTCCTTTTCCAATTTCCACCAGAGGAATCTGCTTATTTCTACTTTGCCCTTGGGGTTATAGTACTTATAGTTCTCCCGTGTCTTTATATTGCGATAAACATTGATATACACGGTTTGTAATTTCTGTGTTGTTATCGGGCTTTATATCTCCCCTTATATTTCAATGTCCCTATTTCTGTTTCCTATAATCATTGTCATCCCTTGTTAATGCTTTCTTTTATTTGCTGCGATTTATACCCCAATTTCTATTTCAGAGCTTTGTCCCTTCGTTTCTTCTTCTTGCGATTGGGCCTCTCTTGTAATGGTCCAGAATTCGCAGATATAAGTTTCAGAATGAACTAATGTTCTAAACGAGAAAGAACGTAATAGCACGATTTGATTTGTCAAATTACCAGAATCACTGAGAATAGAGCTATCAAGAATATATTTTCTTGATATGTTCAGAAGTTAATCAGAATGAAAGAATTATGTAACATGACACATGATGACGTTATAATCTGTGAATCATCACGTTACATTAGAAACTCAGCATGACTTACTGTAATATAATCACGTTGATCAAGTGTCATTATATTATACTAGCTCATGCATCAGTTCCCAACATTACTTCAATAACATTCATATTTTAAGCTCGAAAGTTTACAGAATATAGAAACTAACAGTTTCTATATGATGTAACACTGATATCATGAAGAGATTAATGATTTCAGATAAGAATAGTTATGAAAATATCTTTAGAAATATGGAGGATATTTACAATGAAAGATATGATGATATCTTGGAATTTCTAATATCAGAGGATGATGCGGAAAATCTGTCTGTGAAGGTTTAGAATAAGAAGTAAGGTTCTTACTAATGGTTTCAGCAGTCACTGAATCATTTGGATTCTTTGAAGGCAGGTTCAGTCTTTGTGATTTATCCACAGCCTCTTTCATACTTTACTCAATCCGTTTTTCAGTTCCAAACCTTCTCTTTTTCTCAGCTTTACCACCATACTATTCTTTATCATCAAACTTTCGACTGTTAAGGTCGTTTACAGTTTTTGCTGCTTCATCAGTATTTTTGCAATTTCAGAGAACTAGTTCATAGTTTGGGATGTTTTTCAGAAACTTCACATTCGAAGTATGTAAGTCTAGAAGATAGATTTTATCTATATATAACTGTTGTCGTAGAAAATGCTGCGAGATTCAAAATACTGATTACTAATTCCCGATGGTTGGTATGGCAATTATTGTTACAAGATGTGGATGAGTACATGATAGGGTTTCAATGAGTATAAGGATTTTTCGAAAGGCCAAGGATTAATAAAGTTGTTGGTAAATTTACTGCTAATGTGGTGGAACATGAAAGGTTCCCCAGTAACAAGAACGTATATGTCAAGGTTATAATAAGGTTAATCTGAAAAGTCGAAGTTGACTGGTTGAAAGTGTGGTAAAACTGGATACTTTGAAAAGGGATTGCAATATTATTTTCAGTAATAACAATGCTAAAGGATCTTTCGTATTTTTTGAAGTCAAAGTATAGCTTTGAAAGATGTAGAGATTTAAGAATGATGTCACCCGTTAAATCTTGACTTGGATTCTGATCCATCAATATCAGAATATGTAATTGAATTTGTATAAAAACGATTGTATATCGCTGTGAGCATAGTTAATAATTTTTTTTTGAATCAAAGTTGAAGAATGTACAGTATAACATATTAATTGTGAACTTATATATTTCCCGGGAATTAGTTACCCGTTAAAGATTTCACAAGTAATATTTTGTACAAAAGAATTTTCATTATAGTCTTTATGAAAATATATGTATGTATATTTCTTCAGATGTAATACGGATTTAATGAGTTAATATCATATTAAGCTCATTTGATTTTCGGCTTGACTTAGAAATGATTAATCTCTAAAACATTAAAGATTACATAATCTTTGCGGAGTTTTTCACTAATGAAATCAACACTTCATTATTTATTCTTATTGATATTCCTCGGTGAAGGATGTTGATGCTTGTGGAATTTTTGTGAACCTTACAAGGCACAAATGATGTTTTCTGGAAAGTTTCGAGTATATCGAAATTGAAAATGTAAAATCAATTATGTAATTGATTAATACACTTGGTTTATTATGAAATGAAATTCATTGGGTTGAAACAGAGATTGTAGTTAACAATGGTTAAGTTGTTAAGGAAGGATGTACATCATTGTATATTAGTAATAAGAACTAACCGAGTAGTACCTACCAGTTAAGATTCACACGTAATAGCTTAGTACGAAAAAATTTATCTTGATTTCAAAATTCATATATATTAAATATACATAAAATTTTTTCAGGGAAAATGAGTTAATACTTCGTCGGTTATTGTTGCTGGTATTTCTTGGTAACTACGGTGCGTATGACGTTGATGCTCGTGGAACAGATTGTGAAGTTGAGGTTTGCGATGCGGATGTTGTTGGTGGTGGTAATGGTACTGTTGGTGTTGTTGTCGGTGGTACTGTTGATGCCGGTGATGCTGCTGGTGCTTGTAACCTTTGCACCATATTCTCCAAAGCCACTACCCGAGCGCGAAGCTCGTTGACTTCTTCTACTACACCGGGATGATTGGTGGTTCAGACGAGCGGATGAATAAGATCCAGAATTTGAGATAGTATATTATCATGACGAGATACTCTAGAAATGAGAGAGAAAATGGTGTCTCGAACAGGTTCGTCGGTAAGTGCTTCAGGTTCTTCGCCAAGAGGGCAATGTGGTGGATGGAAGGGGTCACCTTCTTCTTGTGTCCAATGATTAAGTAGACTATGAACCCATCCCCCAATTCATCCAGAATAGGTGATGGCTGATGGGTTGATCCATTCCGGTTACACTTTCTTCAGAGTTAAGGTGAATATCCATATCGGAATAGCTGTCGGAATTTAAGGAATTTGAACTAGATACGGGATCCATCTTGTATAATTTGATAGATGATTTTTGATATGAAATAAATTATAGAATTTAGATTGGTACTCTTCAATACATAATTTACATATGTATATATAATACCAAAATCCCGTAAATTACGGTGAAATTTTCGGAAGATGGCAGTCAAAGTTTAATGTAATAGATATGCTAAGATATGAATTTTGTCTATACACTATCTATGCAATCAATGAAATAAGACGCGTTTAGACTTAAGATGATAGACAGGTAATTTCTGACAAGAAATGATAAGCAAAACTTTTGACATGCAGACACAGTCGAAGTCCAGACTTACTAATGCATACTAACAACTATCAGTTAGATACACTTATGCAAGACCTGGTTCACTAGGACCAACGCTCTGATACCAACTGTGAGGATCGCTCCAAATCCATATGGACGAACACGTCATTCATCGATTTCATTGCGAGGTATTTGACCTCTATATGATACGTTTTGCAAACATTGCATTCTTTTGAAAAGGCACACCATAAATGAATATTTAAATAAAAGGTTTTCGACATCTGATGATTTCTACATACAGACAATCACTGTAAATAATAGTTTACAATAGTACTTCCATTGAAAATGCAGTCAAAATAAGATACATGGTGATGATTTGGTGAATGCAACGTTTCCTTGATAAATATACCATGTAAGACTCCATGCACATAGCTTGTCTAACATATAAGCAACAGCGAAAGACTTCTAGGAACTTGAGAATAAACATGCTAACAAGTGTCAACACAAAGGTTGGTGAGTTCATAGTTTTAGTGTTTCGCATAATCTGTATATAAAGGTGAATCACAAGATTTTAGTTATTTCATCCAGAAACGTTTATCAAAATATTCTACAAGATTGAGCACCATGGTAACTAAACTTAACGTATATATAATTTGTACCCATTGTATAATCATCTTAATAATACACGCAAACCAACATGTACGCTTCTCAAATAGCATACGTCCGTTAAAAGGCTAGTGCTCTAGCTCGGACGGGGATATCAAGCCCTATGGATCCATATACTACTACTCGTACCCACCAGTTCTTATAGCTGGCAGTTAACAGTTACCAAAGCTAAGGGATTTTTGGTTCAAACTCAATGTAGAATTTAGTATGTACTTGTATCCATTGTGTTTAAAATAAAGTGCATGTATTCTCAGCCCAAAAATATAGATTGCAAAAGCAATTAAAAAGGGAGCAATGAAACTCACCTATTGTATTTCGTAGTAAAAATACATATACGCCATTGAACAAGTGAAAGGTTGGCCTCGGATTCACGAACGTATCAATATTGAGATTCAATATTGCAGAAAAGGTACGTAGACGCAACGGAGATGACAATCACTAAATTGACCTCATGAGCATACCCATGAACCATACCCATCACCTCCATAGCTATAACCCATAATTTTCTTGGCTCTATCCCACACATAAAACCCGTTTTAAAAAGACGCGAGCAGAACCTCGTCGCAATATTTTATGTATAATAATACTAATAATATTACTCTTAGTGATAATAATTAGATTAATAAAATATTAATCTTACTAATAATATTCATAATATAAATATATGTGTACATCGTGAGAGAGAGATAGAATGAACACTGGAACCAGGATCGAGTTGGTTTAATAGATGTTTGCCACCACCGACACTCATGCGATCACATGAGTGTCTAGTATCCTTTTCATGCATTCGCATGACACATGTAATACTGGCACACCATTTTCATTTTTCCATTGTCGACATATTAGTTGTAATGTAATAATATATATATTATATTTAACTTTAGAATTAATTAAATATTATATTATATTTACGTGAGTAGTAAAAATGTAATTTTTGTTCAAATGACTCGTACGTTGTCACTCGACTCATGTACCACTTTCAGTTTTTCGAGCGCACTTTCGTACGTTTAGAAAACTAGCCTTTTACGTTACGCGACGCGTACCTTTAATAAAAATTTGATTTATTTATCAAAAAAATGCTTTATGAAAATGTATCTTATAAAATTTGAGCGTCGTGGTCATTTGCTTCTATAAATCAGGGACTCGTTGTTTACGAAAATATATTATTTTGAATTTGAATGTTTTATGACTAAATTAAAAATAGATATATATATATATATATATATATATATATATATATATATATATATATATATATATATATATATATATATATATATTAGAAATATTAGTTTGTATCCAAAATCTTTTATTTAACAATATAACATTTAGTTTTTCAAAACCCTTTATTTTTCAAAGTTTATTTTTATTTCATTTAGGAAAATAGTTTAGCGCGTAACGTTTTTCTTTTTAAGAATTTAAATAGATACAAGTACTAATTGTTTTTAAATATCAATTGCATCACTAGACGAGTGTTACTACTGTGTACTTGATTTGGAAACATATATTTCTAATGAACACGTTTTAAGTACACGTTACAACCAATATTTTTAACTTACGTCTATTTGCTCAAAGACCGTTTAGATAGACAAGTCCTATTATACCAAAAAGTGTTTTCGTTCAGTTGAAAACTACATCAATTGATTGCTATGGAATTCCATCGACAAACATATGGAACCAAATACTATATTGTAAAGTATTTATACTTAATATTTCGTTTATCAAGTTATAATATATACACATATACATATATAATCATATTCGTTCGTATAATGGTTCGTGAATCTTTGAAATTTGGTCGAGGTTGAATGAATGTATGAACACAGTTTAAAATTCTTTAGATTCAATTTACAAACTTTGCTTATCGTGTCGGAATAACATAAAGATTAAAGTTTAAATTCGGTCGGAAATTCCCGGGTCGTCACAGTACCTACCCGTTAAAGAAATTTCGTCCCAAAATTTGAGTGGGGTCGTTGTGGTTAATCATAAAAATGTTTTTATGACGAATATGAGTTAGTATATAGAGTTGTATTACTGTTGAGTAATATAGATAAAACGATTTGATTGCTTGAAGAGTATGAGTGTAGTTTTCACAAAAAGATTGAAATGAGAAATAGAGTTTCGCCTTAACTTCTGACGTTGTATTGGTTGAATTCCGAAATTCAAGGGATTTAAAGAAAATCTTCAAAATCTAAAAGATTTGATTCTTCGGCAAATAAGAAAATTATGATTCACTAATTAAATGCGGAGATCTGCGTTAATTTTTCTATCAATTATTTCACTATAAATTAACTTCTTCCGTTCCATTATTTTTATCATTCCTATACTCAATTCCTAAATTCAAAAGATTATGAAAATGCTTAATCCAGTTTTAATCCTTGTCTTTATCCTTACTATCGCAACAATTATTCTCCTTTTCCAACTTCCACCAGAGGAATCTGCTTATTTCTACTTTGCCCTTGGGGTTATAGTACTTATAGTTCTCCCGTGTCTTTATGTTGCGATAAACATTGATATACACGGTTTGTAATTTCTGTGTTGTTATCGGGCTTTATATCTCCCCTTATATTTCAATGTCCCTATTTCTGTTTCCTATAAACATTGTCATCCCCTGTTAATGCTTTCTTTTATTTGCTGCGATTTATACTCCAATTTCTATTTCAGAGCTTTGTCCCTTCGTTTCTTCTTCTTGCGATTGGGCCTCTCTTGTAATGGTCCAGAATTCGCAGATATAAGTTTCAGAATGAACTTAATGTTCTAAACGAGAAAGAACGTAATAGCACGATTTGATTTGTCAAATTACCAGAATCACTGAGAATAGAACTATCAAGAATATATTTTCTTGATATATTCAGAAGTTAATCAGAATGAAAGAGTTATGTAACATGAGACATGATGACGTTATAATCTGTGAATCATCACGTTACATTAGAAACTCAGCATGACTTACTGTAATATAATCACGTTGATCAAGTGTCATTATATTATACTAGCTCATGCATCAGTTCCCAACATTACTTCAATAACATTCATATTTTAAGCTCGAAAGTTTACAGAATATAGAAACTAACAGTTTCTATATGATGTAACACTGATATCATGAAGAGATTAATGATTTCAGATAAGAATAGTTATGAAAATATCTTTAGAAATATGGAGGATATTTACAATGAAAGATATGATGATATCTTGGAATTTCTAATATCAGAGGATGATGCGGAAAATCTGTCTGTGAAGGTTTAGAATAAGAAGTAAGGTTCTTACTAATGGTTTCAGCAGTCACTGAATCATTTGGATTCTTTGAATGCAGGTTCAGTCTTTGTGATTTATCCACAGCCTCTTTCATACTTTACTCAATCCGTTTTTCAGTTCCAAACCTTCTCTTTTTCTCAGCTTTACCACCATACTATTCTTTATCATCAAACTTTTGACTGTTAAGGTCGTTTACACCATAAGCGACAGAGTACCAAAACAAATATGCCAGAAACAAACTTATGAAGAAACACCATAAGCGATAAAAATGATGATAACGACTTAAAGAAAGTATGCATAAGACATGCGAAAAGGAAATACCCAAAATATAGCAAAAAAAGACTCCATAAGGGCAGCAGAAACATGACCGTTAACCCACAGGAATACCTACAAATATAAGGAAAAACAAATTAAAAAATGAGAAATCATTTGATAGGAAATAGCAACCAACACAGTCATTAAACAAAACAAAACAACCTGTTAGGAGTGGTACAATGGCAACCAAAACAAAAACCACATAAGGGACAAAGGTCAATTCTAAAAAAAAAAAAAAAAAAACAAAATCCAATTCAATAGCAACTTCAGCAGCAATTTTAGTAGATTCTGTTCCATAATTAATGTAAATTAAAATCAAAAACAACCTGATGGTATTAACCTCTCCTGCAATCGAAAACTTCCTGACAAAAATAAAGCCAAAAAAAAAATAAAAAAAATCCACACATTTCGACAACAATAAGTGTGGAGAAATCAAATACAACAAAAATGGATCTTACCCAGGTGAATAAATCAACACAACCGCAAGCAAACTTATGAAGAAACACCATAAGAAAACTTAGATGAAACGTGATATAAAAAAACAATAATACCTTTTAACATGAAAAATCGTTTGCAATAGAAAGAGTAGCAGCACATAAACCCTAAATCAAAGAAATAACAATACCGATTAGAGAAAACATTCGAAAAATTAAATAACCACATAAACCCTAAATCAAAGAAATAACAATACCGATGCAGATAAATGAATCCCAGAAATCTGTCGCACCATAACATCAGCCATTTTTAGAAGAACAAATCAGCGATTTTTGTTTATGATCGTACAAATCGTTATATTTTCATGGAGAGGAATACGGAATATAATATTAAGAATAAAAATATTTGTTGGAAATGAGGTATTTTAATACTCCGTAGATATTTGGGGGATACATGATGCGCTGGATACGGAGCTGGCAAAAAGCCCACATGCAGCATGACACGTTACTTTTTTTAAAATAATAATACATTGTGAAAAAAAATCCCAGTTGCCCACTTTGACTCCTGACACATTTTCATGAAAAATATATATGAATTGTAACAGCAGCGGCCAAAAAAAAAAAAGTTGAACAATGTTTGACCCAATAGAAAACATGTATTAAGTGGGTGGCCCAATAGAAAACATGTATATATAGAAAACATACATATGAATGGGAAGCAAGCTTACCCGGGCATCATTAGAGATAGGGTAATTGTAACATTTGTCCCACATTCGTTGGAGAGGCGATGAAGCATGCCTTATAAAGGTATGGAGACCTTTCCTAACATGACGCGTTTTGGGGATACAAGCCAGACTTCATTAGAACTCTGCAGTTAAGCGTGCTCGAACGATGACACTACTTGGATGGGTAACCTCCTGTGCAGACGAAGCGGACAATATCATGCTACGAGGTAGATGGACTGTTGCACACAAGAATTGTAACAACCCAATTTTTCGTTATTTTTCCGTTAAATATTTGACGATCATTAGTTAAAACTTTTGTTTTTCTACGCCGATTTTTTTTCTAGATTATTATGAGTTATGATATATATATTAAACTATTCTCTAGTTACACTGTTAGATGTTATTATATATGTATATATTCATTTTGGTGACTGCGACGTAATTGATTATATTCAACTATCATTAATTTGCATTCTTGCCACGCCATATCTAAAAGTTTAATTATATTCTATATACTATAAATAGTGTTCTTATATTAAGTGAGAATGTGCGATTATGTGTTGATACGTTCCTATGTGTAACGATTGTATTCGATGAATCATCTTGGTTCTCTAACCAAGATTTATATATTTGTGTTTTCAAATCGGAATTCTTCTATGTGACATTCTATGACAATGAAAGTAATAATATATTCATGTATTTTAATTCGTCCATTTTTAGACTTCTCATGTATCATTAATTGCGTGACGTTCAATTCATCGGATCGAGTTCATTTTTTTCTTCGGGCCAAGGTCACAAGGCCAAGTTTTTGAGTTGGGCCAATTTGGCCCAACATAGTCGAATCACTTTGTTAATCCAATGGATTTTTCATTTCTCCTTTTTAATCAATCTAGACTATTTTGGTAATTTAAATAAATTAAATAAATGTGTAAAGAGTATTGTCTAGTTTTAAAAAAAATAGATTAATAAATAATAAAATTATATATATATTCCCCTTTGGCCGAAATATTTATAAAAAATAATAATAGATTATTTAGTTGCTTTATTTAAATTACAACTAGGTATGTACTTAATTAATTAATTTGTAAATCTAAAATAAAGATAAGGTTATAGATAAGATTTGTAAAAAAAAAAATATAAATATATTCATATACATGTGTTTGCTGATTTTTTTTTTAAAAAGAAAGAAATTTTTAAGTTGTCTTTTATCCAATATTTGACGTTTGATATTTATGATAATATCAATTTAATTAGGGATAAGATTACACCATGTTTATAAAAAAAAGGGTCCTCCATGGGGAGGGGATCAAATCCCAAATTTGGAAAACTGATTTTATCACATTTATTTGTATTATTTCTTCATTTATACAAAATCACAAAAAAATAAAAACCCTCTCTTTCTCCCTTTTCTCACCCATGAGTTCATCACCTTCATCATCTAATTTTGATCTCATATTCACAATCGTTCATCATCGTTCAAGTTGATTAATATATTCGGGTTCCTTGCAACGCGATCTACACATCTATCTTTTCGTTTCTTGATTTGAGGTAGTCATAAAACTTAATCCTTTTCAAGTCTTCATGATTATTATGTTATTATGCTTGTATGTATAGTTATAGTGCTTGGATATAATTGTGGTGATGTTTAAATAATTAAAATATGTTAAAAATGCAATTTTTCAATTTATATAAACCCGGACAGAATTGAGTTAGCTGTTTAGGGGAACCATTGTCATAACCCCAAATAGGGCCGGGGAAATATGACTTCACAGTATCACAACACAAGTATGTATAAACGAGAACGACTCTAAATGAGACGTTTTAACAAAATCTGAATTTGCAGCGGAAACATAATAATGTGTTACATAATGTAACTCATATGTAAATGACAAATGATAAGTCTAATATGTGGACTCCAATGCAACAGCTAACTAAGCATCATAGGGCAGCACACAAGCTAATCTTCACCTGAGACAAACATGCTTAAAGTGTCAACACAAAGGTTGAGTGAACATCATAGGTTTAACAATCATATTAAGTTTTAGACCACAAGATTTAATTCAAAATATCAAATATTCAATATGCCATGAGTTATAATATCGAACTAAACATTAACCCCTGACACTGTACGGGTGTCGACAATCATTATTATGTACCCCCTTGACGATCACGCCAATGGGTAGAGACGTCACTCTCAATAGGCCTACTCACAATAATTAAGCTTGCAAAATTTCAATTCCAGCAATTAACGATATTATGGCGGGGATTTGCATGTAAAAATAAATACATGTTTAATAAAAGTCTCACGTAATTGCATATCAAATAGTTTAGGTACTTGTGTCTAAATTATAAATCATTTAAAAGTAAGCATGTGTCTCACCCCAAAGTTTATAAAACAGTTAAGGAATAGTAGAAAGAGGGGCTATGAAGTTCACATTAGTAGCAAGTAAGATATTCCAAGAAGTATGAACGGAGTATGAAATCGGAGATCTCAACCTAGAGATATAACCTTTGATTAGTTAATGTCTAACGGACATAAAGTTTGTTTATTAATATAGCAAACTATATTAACAGTGACAGTTTTCGAGAAAAATTCCTATTTCTCAAAAGTTTCTATTTTTGGAAACCTATTATTTATGGAAAGCTTCCACTTATAGTAAGTTTCTAGTTTAAGAATGTCCGGGTTATAATTCTTAACAAAGATGTTGTACAATCTTGCCCAAACTTCGTTGCTAACATGCAAGTCACTCGAATGATCTATTGTTACCGAGCGGCCCAGGATCTCTTGACCAGAATCTAAGTCTTGGCATTCGAGATCCACAAGCATCCCATAATGGTACCGAGAATCACCCTAGGCTACAAGTAGCGGTGATGTTTGTAGTCTTTGTACGCTACCTTTAATTATAACCTTCACGTTATGGTGTATACACATAACAAGTTATTAATATCCTTATTAGTTTTATATATATATATATATATATATATATATATATATATATATATATATATATATATATGTGTGTGTGTGTGTGTGTGTGATAATATATTTAGTGTAATTAAGTGTTACTATGTAATTAAGTGTATAAGTTATACTAATAATAGTATTATTATTTATTTAATCATCTATTATTTAATCTTATCATTATATGTTACATATATAGATATACACCTATGTGATACATACATACATATATTCTTTATTATTATTATACATATTCATAACTATATACATATATATATATATATATATATATATATATATATATATATATATATATATATATATATATATATATATATATATATATATATATATATATATATATATATATTTGGTGTAGGTGTTACATATATATAAGTGTAAGATGATTCATATATATATACTTATTACTTTTCTTATTATTTACCTACTAACCTTATATAATACTTTCATAATACACATTCATACTTACATACACACGTACATATACATACATATGTACTCATACATATACACCTATGTATATATATGCATATACACAAGCATATACCTACTTATATATATATACATACATACATAGCATGCATGCATGCATGTATATCATTAAATCTTAATCAACTTCATAAAATCATAGGTTTTTAATTACAACTTTAATACTAAACTTGTAATCCCTTATTCAATACTTCATGTATAGACATAACCATAATCATTATTCAATTCTCCTAACTCTAATCATATTAATCATAATCAATACATGATATTTATTACTAGTTCAACTCATATTCATAATCTAACTTATGATCATAATCTTCATCTTATTATTTACTAGCTTATTAACCAATAACCCTAATATCTCATTATCAATATTCATTCACAATCTTTTCTAATCATCATCTTTATTCTTAATTATTACAAATTATTAATACATAATAACCCTACTTAACCTTAATACTGTAGTGACCCGTCCTAATCCATCCGGAGAAAGTCCACATAGATTATAAACGATTCACAATAGTTGATTACATCGCGAGGTACTTGACCTCTATATGATACATTTTACAATCATTGCATTCGCTTTTGAAAAGTCAATTTTTCATTACATCGAAAGTTGACAACATGCATACCATTTCGTAATATATCTTACTATAATTGACTTAATAATAATATTGATTGAACTCAACGACTCGAATGCAACGTCTTTTGAAATATGTCATGAATGACTCCAAGTAATATCTCTAAGATGAGCAAATGCACAGCGGAAGATTTCTTTCATACCTGAGAATAAACATGCTTTCAAGTGTCAACCAAAAGGTTGGTGAGTTCATTAGTTTAACAAAAATAATTATTTCCATCATTTTAATAGACCACAAGATTTTCATTTCTCATAAATATACGTCCCATGCATAGAGACAAAATCATTCATATGGATTGAACACCTGGTAACCGACATTCACAATATGCATATAAGAATATCCCCATCATTCCGGGATCCTCCTTCGGACATGATATAAATTTCGAAGTACTAAAGCATCCGGTACTTTGGATGGGGCTTGTTGGGCCCGATAGATCTATCTTTAGGATTCGCGTCAATTAGGGTGTCTGTTCCCTAATTCTTAGATTACCAGACTAAAAAGGGGCATATTCGGTTTAATAATTCAACCATAGAATGTAGTTTCATTTACTCGTGTCTATTTCGTAAAACAGTTATAAAAGCAGCGCATGTATTCTCAGCCCAAAAATATAAAGGGTAAAAAGGCAAATGAAACTCACTTTCACAGATTTATTCCAACAGTCAAATTTAATTGGTATGTTAAATTTGACTTTTGTGTTGAATTTGTAGAGGTATGACGGAATCTATGGTTAATTTATGAAGATACATGGCTATAGAAATCAATATTAGCCTTTAAGTGTTTTAGATGGAAAAAGATAAAAAAAATAATAATAAATAAATAAATAATCACATTTTCCTAAATATCTTTGTTTAGTCCACATTAACAACAACAATATGCATTTATGAGGAAATATAAAAAGATGATATTTTAAGTTATATTCAATTTCATTTTCTGTTTATATAAGCTATCGATATATATTCTTACCTATTCAAAAGTCAAGCCTTAGAAAAAATAAATAATTTTATCTCATAATACTTTATAGTATAATTGATAATAAAAAAAAAAAAACTAACCACAATAGTTAAATAATTTTCTTTAATTCATATTAACAATAACAATAGTATGCATTCATGTAATACTAAAAGCAATTTGTATCATATATCGGTTAGTGTATGCTTTCTATTCATGCTACAAAAATGTTGTTCACTTTATATAGACACATAGCACCGAAGACCAATTACTACATTAAACAATCTCAATTACAAGTGCGATACAAGAACCATAACCATCTTCGTGCAACGCACGGGCAATACACCTAGTAATAATAAGAGAGAAAAAAAATAAGAGTGTATACCCCTTTTATAGCCTTTTTCCAAAAAGAATGCCCTGAGCGGGACTCGAACCCACGACCACCCGCTCACCCACAACACCCAATAACCATTACACCGTTTCTGATTTTTCTGAACTATTACCCATCTAAATAAATATAAACCGTATTATTATGTTCTTATTTCTTCTTCTTCTTCCACGAACTTAAATCGACCACCGGATGTAACAAGGAAAACAATCAAATACTAAATGATTTAAATTCATCATTTGAGACAGAAACGACTAGTGAGGGATACATCTGATCACAAAAAAAAAATAAAAAAAATAAAAAGCTTACTGCTGTCGCAGTTTTTCTAAAAAAATAATATTGATTTTGGGTTTTATAACGTTTTAGCTAAGGGTTTCAACATGAAAAGGTTTTTAAATCACTCAACAAAACTTTTTGAATCATCAATTGGATCAGAAACAGAAACGAGAATTCGAATTTGATCTAATAACAATTGTTGACTTTTTTTGTTTCGAATCTTTGACTCTAAAATTGGAACACATTTTAAAGAATTAAAACCTGAACTTTTGCAGAAAGTTCGTTCATAAGATTCCTAACACGACTACATTTATAGTTTTTGGATTTTGATTCGAAATTGAAGCTTTTGAATTTGAAGTTCGCGTACAGGGGATAAACTGGTTCAACGATTTTTATCTCTTGATATTTCTGTTTTATAATCGTACAATAGCAGTAGGTTTCATTGAATACAAGTGAATGAATTTATGTTATATCATGGATTAATTAACGTTTGTTTTGTAGTGATTAAAGTCGACAAGCAAATCAATTTGTACAGAATATGAATCATGAAAATATAAAGGGGATAAAGATGGGTAACTGAATTTTGGATATATCTGTATCGAATTCACTGATGTTCAGATTCTAAAGACAAAACTTAGGTTCAATTACAGATTAACAAGGACATAAAAGAGGTTACATACTTATTTATTTTATTTATAATTATACCCTATTTATATTTATATTATATGGCGTATTTATTTATATAATTATCTATATCTGATTATTTATTTACATTATCTGTATTTTATATATTATATGTATGTGTTTATATATATGTATATATTAGTAGTTACATTATTGCTTATTAAATTTAACTAATATTAATAAGTACCAATGTATTTAATGATAATAATATTATTAACATTTATTTTAATAAGAATACTAATATTACTAATAATAAATGATGATAATAAAATAATAGTAATAATATCATTACTAATTATAATAAATTATATAAATTACAATTCATAATTTTAATAATAATACTGATATAATAATAATCCTAATTATAATAATACTAATGATAATAATCATATTTGTAATAACAATACTATAACAATAAAATTCATGTCTATAGATTATATATACATATTTAAATTAGTATTATTACTATTAATATTATAATAGTTTGTACATAACAAATTTCATATTTGTATCATAATATCATAAATACTGATATTATTATTAATATTTATAATGATAATGAAAGTAATAATAACAATCTATTTAATAATAATATTGATATTGTTCCTTATTAATAATTCTAGTAATGATAATAGTATTAATATAATTGTTATATCCAAACTTGTAATTAAGTTTAATATACTACAATTTATTATAATAGCTACCAATTATGTAATTTTGTTGAAGCTTTAATATCTATAAATTATATTTATATTTATTACAATATTATATATGTATAGTTTTCATATAATTTTACGTATTTATTTATACATCGATGTTCGTGAATCATCAAGAATAGTCAAACGTCAAATGGTTTCATGTAGACAGTTCACAAATTTTGAGACTCAATATTACAGACTTTGCTTATCATGTCGAATTCATATAAAGATTAAGTTTAAATTTGGTCGAAAATTCCCGGGTCATCACAGTACCTACCCGTTAAAGAAATTTCGTCCCGAAATTTGAGTGAAGCCGTCATGGCTAACAATAAATATGTTTTCCTGACTAATATGAGTTGATAAATAGAGTTTATCATTATTGGTTAATATAGATAAAACAATTCTATTATGCGAAGCGTATGAATGAAGTTATCACAAAATAGTGAAATGAAAAGATAAAGATTTGCCTTAGCTTTTGACAGAGTCAGGGTTGAATTTAGAAAATAAGGTGCGTCTTAACTTTTGACTTTGTATTGGTTGAATTTCAGAATTCAAGGGATTTAAGAAAATATTCGAAATCTAAAAGATTTGATTCTTCGGTGAATAAGAAAATTAAGATTTCTATTATCAATTGCGATGATCTATCTCGATTGTTACGTCTGATTTTTCCTTTATAAATTAAGCTCTTCTGTTCCATTATTCTTACCATTCCTATACTTTCTTTCTTAGTTCATACATCCAAAAGATTTTGAAAATGCTTAATCCAGTTCTAATCCTTGATATTTTTCTAATTATCATTTCCGTCATCCCTCTTTTCAATCTTCCTCCAGAAGAATCTGTTTACTTCTACTGTTATCTTGGGGTGATACTATTCTTAATTATACCGTGTCTTTATATTGCTATTCGTATAGATATACACGGTTTGTAATTTATTGTTTGATGTTGCTCCTATTCTTATTTATATTCCGAAGCTACATGTTTTTGTTTTTCTCTTCCCGACTTCAAGTCAAGCAAATAACGGTCCAGAATTCGTAGGTATAAAGTTTCGAATGAACATAGTTATTGTTCTAAGAAAAAAATGGTAATAGCAAGATCTTGATTCATCAAATTACCAGAATATCCGGGAAAGATAGAACTATCAAGAAAATATGTTCTTGATATGTTTATATATCAGATAAAATGTAAGAGTTGTGTAACATGGCACATGATGACGTTATAATCTGTGAATCATCATGTCCCATTTAGAAACTCAGCATGACTTACTGTAATATAATCACGTTGATCAAGTGTCATTATATTATACTAACTCATGCATCAGTTCCCAACATTACTTCAATAACATTCATATTTTAAGCTCGAAAGTTTACAGAATATAGAAATTAACAGTTTCTATATGATGTAACACTGATAGCACGAAGAGATTAATGATTTTAGATAAGAATAGTTATAAAAATATCTTCAGAAATATGGAGGATATTTATAATGAAAGATACGATAATATCTCGGAATATCTAAGATCAGCGGATGATAGAAACTATTGTCTGCAAGGGTTTAGAGTAAGGAGCAAGATATTCACTAAAGACTTTAGCAGACATTGAATCATTTGGATTCTTTGAATTCAAACTTATTCTTTGTGATTTGTCCACGGCTTTTTTCATAGTTTCGCATAATCTGCTTTTCGGTACTAAATTTTCTATTGAATGTTTCCAATATAATGATACACAGGAAGCACGAAGAGGTATATAATTTCGTACGAGAATATTTATGAAAATATCCTCAGAAATATCGAAGATATTGATGATGATATTTTGGAATTTCTAAGTTCGATGGTTGATGAGAAAGATTTTTTTCGCAAGATTTTAACATGACTTTGGAGCAAGATATTCTCTAAAGTTTTCAATGGATCCAGAATTATCTGGATTCTTTGAATATAGGGTATGGTCCTTGTATTTGTTCTTGGTCTCCTTCATGGTTAACTCTATCCGTTTTCCAGTTCCAACGTTTCAGAGCTTTTCCAACATATTATTCTTTATCATCAAACTTCCAACGACTAAGGTAGTTTACGGTTGCCTACAATTTCTGCTGCTTCATTCAGCTTTTTCAGCATTCAGAGTATTGATTTGTGACTGAGTGCTTTTCAGAATTTCAGAATGAGAGATCATAATTCATAGAGATAAATGTCATACATATAACTGTTGATGTAGATATGCTGTGAGTTTTCAAATTACTGATTGCTGATTTCCGGTAATTGGTATGGCAGTTCTCGTTACAAGATGCGGATGATTATATGATAGGGTTTCAATGAATAAATATAATGATTTGTTAGAGAGATTTAAGCCAAGAAGCAACGAGGTTGCTGGTACGTCTGCTGGTAATATGGTGGAATATAAAAGAATTCTCCAGTATCAAAAGGGTAATCATATATATCAGGATTATAGTAAGGCTACTTTGAATGAAAAGTCGAAGTTGACTTGCTGGAGCTGTGACAAAATTGGCTACTTTGAAAAGGGATCGCAAAGTTATTTTTGCTAATAAATGTCAAAGGATCTGATGCGGCTACGTGTTAAACTTTTACTCAATTGTCGAGAGTTTCTCAGGTGCATAACTATATGCATAAATTTTTCCTTTCGTAGATGAAGTTCGGTTGGTTCATCCTCTCGATTGAGGTGTTTTCAAGAATCATGAAAGGTTTGAACGCAGATTGTAATCGTTAAGATACAAATGAGGTTTAAGATGAAATCAAGTGGCAAACTTAAAGAATTGTTTAGTTTCATAGTTATAGTCAATATTTTAATTCATTTTAATTGTTCACTGTTGGTAGTCCACAGTTGATAGTCCACAATTAGAAATTCAATAATTTACGTATAGTTTAATATATAATATTCGAATTAATTAATACGTGTCGTGACCCGTATACGTCTCAGACTCGATCACAACTCAAACTATATATATTATTGTAGAATCAACCTCAACCCTGTATAGAGAACTCGATCATTACTGCATATAGAGTGCCTATGGTGATTCCAAATAATATATATAGATGCGTCGATATGATATGTCAAAACCTTGTATACGTGACCCGATATTTAAGTGCGTAAAATAAATAACAGAAATTAAATGACGATAAATTAAATTACGATAATTAAGTTGCGATAAATAAACTGCGATAAATAAAATGTAATCAGTTAGCTAGGAACAGTTAGCGTGGATTCTTAACAAAATTCCTCATAGTTAATTTGTTTGTTTCTAACAAATTTTATTTTTGTCAAATGTTTTCTTCATTATGCCACTTGTTGGATTCTGATAAATCAAAATCCAAATATGAAATTGGATTAATATGGTTATTCTGTGGTGAATGAATTTGTATATCGGTGAATGTAAGTAGGATAGTAAACGACTGTTGAATCAATTTCGAAGAATGTACATTGTAACTTATTAATCTGAAATCTGAATATTCCTCGGGTATTACCTACCCGTTAAAATATTTTCACAATTAACACTTTGTACGAAAGAATTTTTAATTAAAATCTTTATGAAAACATATATACAAATATATTTTCTTCAGATGCAATCATGAATTTAATGAGTCAACATGATATTAAACTCATTTGATTTTACCGTTAGAACGAGAATATATAATCTCTAAAGCATTAAGGATTATATAATCGCCATGTTGAATGAAGATAAATAATGTAGAATGATACGTAGAACGATGATTATACTTGAGGTACAGAATGAGATGTTGAGGCATGGATTGTTGGCGATACTGGTGCTGTTACTGATGGTACTGTTGGTGCCGGTGATGTTGCTGAAGCTGGTAAATCTTGCACCATATTCTTCGTATTTATTACTCGGGCGCGAAGCTCGTTGACTTCTTCCATTACTCCAGGATAATTGTCGGTCGGGACGAGTGGATGAATAAGGTTTAGAATTGTAGATAATATATAGTAGTTACGAGATATCCTGGGAATGAGGGTGAAAATGTTGTTTCAGACTGATTCGCCGGTAAGTGTTTCAGATTCTTCACCAAGAGTGCAGGTTGGTGGGTGGAAAGGATCGCCTTTTTTTCGTCTCCATCGGTTAAGTTGACTACGAACCCACCAGATGAATTAGGGATGGTTGACTGGTTGCTCCATTCCGGTTACACTGCTTTCGGAGTTCGAGTGGAAATCCATATCGGAATAGCTGTCGAAATCTGAGGGACTCGAACTGGTTGAGGGATTCATCTCATACGATCAGATGAAAGATTTTCGATAAGAAATAGATTATATAATGTAGATTAGTACTCTGTAATACATGATTTATATATGTATATATAATACTAAAATCTCATAAGTTACAGAGGAATCTACGAAATATGTTAGGCAAAGTTTACAGTAACAGATATGCTAAGATATAAATTAACAGATACGCTAAGATGTGAATTTGTCTATACACTATTCATGAAATCAATGCAGCAAGATGTGTCTAGACTAGGAATGATAAGCAGGTAATTTCCTAAGGATGATAAGTAGGTAATTTTCGACACGAAATGATAAGCAAAACTTTTAACATACAGACACGGTCGAAGTCCAGACTCACTAAAGCATCCTAACGACTTATCAGTTAGACACACTAATGTAGACCTGGTTCGCTAAGACCACTGCTCTGATACCAACTGTAGTGACCCGTCCTAATCCATCCGGAGAAAGTCCACATAGATTATAAACGATTCACAATAGTTGATTACATCGCGAGGTACTTGACCTCTATATGATACATTTTACAATCATTGCATTCGCTTTTGAAAAGACAATTTTTCATTACATCGAAAGTTGACAACATGCATACCATTTCGTAATATATCTTACTATAATTGACTTAATAATAATATTGATTGAACTTAACGACTCGAATGCAACGTCTTTTGAAATATGTCATGAATGACTCCAAGTAATATCTCTAAGATGAGCAAATGCACAGCGGAAGATTTCTTTCATACCTGAGAGTAAACATGCTTTCAAGTGTCAACCAAAAGGTTGGTGAGTTCATTAGTTTAACAAAAATAATTATTTCCATCATTTTAATAGACCACAAGATTTTCATTTCTCATAAATATACGTCCCATGCATAGAGACAAAATCATTCATATGGATTGAACACCTGGTAACCGACATTCACAATATGCATATAAGAATATCCCCATCATTCCGGGATCCTCCTTCGGACATGATATAAATTTCGAAGTACTAAAGCATCCGGTACTTTGGATGGGGCTTGTTGGGCCCGATAGATCTATCTTTAGGATTCGCGTCAATTAGGGTGTCTGTTCCCTAATTCTTAGATTACCAGACTAAAAAGGGGCATATTCGGTTTAATAATTCAACCATAGAATGTAGTTTCATTTACTCGTGTCTATTTCGTAAAACAGTTATAAAAGCAGCGCATGTATTCTCAGCCCAAAAATATAAAGGGTAAAAAGGCAAATGAAACTCATTTTCACAGATTTATTCCAACAGTCAAATTTAATTGGTATGTTAAATTTGACTTTTGTGTTGAATTTGTAGAGTTATGACGGAATCTATGGTTAATTTATGAAGATACATGGCTATAGAAATCAATATTTGCCTTTAAGTGTTTTAGATGGAAAAAGATAAAAAAAAATAATAATAAATAAATAAATAATCACATTTTCCTAAATATCTTTGTTTAGTCTACATTAAAAACAACAATATGCATTTATGAGGAAATATAAAAAGATGATATTTTAAGTTATATTCAATTTCATTTTCTGTTTATATAAGCTATCGATATATATTCTTACCTATTCAAAAGTCAAGCCTTAGAAAAAATAAATAATTTTATCTCATAATACTTTATAGTATAATTGATAATAAAAAAAAAAAAACTAACCACAATAGTTAAATAATTTTCTTTAATTCATATTAACAATAACAATAGTATGCATTCATGTAATACTAAAAGCAATTTGTATCATATATCGGTTAGTGTATGCTTTCTATTCATGCTACAAAAATGTTGTTCACTTTACATAGACACATAGCACCGAAGACCAATTACTACATTAAACAATCTCAATTACAAGTGCGATACAAGAACCATAACCATCTTCGTGCAACGCACGGGCAATACACCTAGTAATAATAAGAGAGAAAAAAAATAAGAGTGTATACCCCTTTTATAGCCTTTTTCCAAAAAGAATGCCCTGAGCGGGACTCGAACCCACGACCACCCGCTCACCCACAACACCCAATAACCATTACACCGTTTCTGATTTTTCTGAACTATTACCCATCTAAATAAATATAAACCGTATTATTATGTTCTTATTTCTTCTTCTTCTTCCACGAACTTAAATCGACCACCGGATGTAACAAGGAAAACAATCAAATACTAAATGATTTAAATTCATCATTTGAGACAGAAACGACTAGTGAGGGATACATCTGATCACAAAAAAAATAAAAAAAATAAAAAGCTTACTGCTGTCGCAGTTTTTCTAAAAAAATAATATTGATTTTGGGTTTTAATAACGTTTTAGCTAAGGGTTTCAACATGAAAAGGTTTTTAAATCACTCAACAAAACTTTTTGAATCATCAATTGGATCAGAAACAAAAACGAGAATTCGAATTTGATCTAATAACAATTGTTGACTTTTTTTGTTTCGAAACTTTGACTCTAAAATTGGAACACATTTTAAAGAATTAAAACCTGAACTTTTGCAGAAAGTTCGTTCATAAGATTCCTAACACGACTACATTTATAGTTTTTGGATTTTGATTCGAAATTGAAGCTTTTGAATTTGAAGTTCGCGTACAGGGGATAAACTGGTTCAACGATTTTTATCTCTTGATATTTCTATTTTATAATCGTACAATAGCAGTAGGTTTCATTGAATACAAGTGAATGAATTTATGTTATATCATGGATTAATTAACGTTTGTTTTGTAGTGATTAAAGTCGACAAGCAAATCAATTTGTACAGAATATGAATCACGAAAATATAAAGGGGATAAAGATGGGTAACTGAATTTTGGATATATCTGTATCGAATTCACTGATGTTCAGATTCTAAAGACAAAACTTAGGTTCAATTACAGATTAACAAGGACATAAAAGAGGTTACATACTTATTTATTTTATTTATAATTATACCCTATTTATATTTATATTATATGGCGTATTTATTTATATAATTATCTATATCTGATTATTTATTTACATTATCTGTATTTTATATATTATATGTATGTGTTTATATATATGTATATATTAGTAGTTACATTATTGCTTATTAAATTTAATTAATATTAATAAGTACCAATGTATTTAATGATAATAATATTATTAACATTTATTTTAATAAGAATACTAATATTACTAATAATAAATGATGATAATAAAATAATAGTAATAATATCATTACTAATTATAATAAATTATATAAATTACAATTCATAATTTTAATAATAATACTGATATAATAATAATCCTAATTATAATAATACTAATGATAATAATCATATTTGTAATAACAATACTATAACAATAAAATTCATGTCTATAGATTATATATACATATTTAAATTAGTATTATTACTATTAATATTATAATAGTTTGTACATAACAAATTTCATATTTGTATCATAATATCATAAATACTGATATTATTATTAATATTTATAATGATAATGAAAGTAATAATAACAATCTATTTAATAATAATATTGATATTGTTCCTTATTAATAATTCTAGTAATGATAATAGTATTAATATAATTGTTATATCCAAACTTGTAATTAAGTTTAATATACTACAATTTATTATAATAGCTACCAATTATGTAATTTTGTTGAAGCTTTAATATCTATAAATTATATTTATATTTATTACAATATTATATATGTATAGTTTTCATATAATTTTACGTATTTATTTATACATCGATGTTCGTGAATCATCAAGAATAGTCAAATGTCAAATTGTTTCATGTAGACAGTTCACAAATTTTGAGACTCAATATTACAGACTTTGCTTATCATGTCGAATTCATATAAAGATTAAGTTTAAAATTGGTCGAAAATTCCCGGGTCATCACAAATACCTTTAACTTAGTAATTATATTAATCAACATCATTATTCACTTAATCATAAACTTTCATGCACAATTCATACTTTATTCATTACTTAATCCTAATACTCAACATAATACTTATAACAATAAACTTAAAAGATTGAACTAGGGTTTATAGAACTACCTTAGGGTTTAAAGATCAAGGCTTGTGACGATGATGGTGATGCGAAAAGAAACAGAATCCAGTAGCAGCAACAGTAGCAATTTACGACCCAAAAGAGGTTTTTCTTGACCCATTTGATCATGACAGGATCAACAACACAGCAGCAACAATTCACGATTAAATAAGGGATTTCTTGGGCTTTTTTGGTCGACAGAAATAGCAAGAAAACAACCATAATGGACCGATTGTTGGGTCTGTTTGGTCACGAATACAGCAGCAGAATACCAAGCAAAAACGCAGCAACAAAGGGTTGATTATGGGCTGTTTTGTGGCAAAACAGAAACTGATACAGCAGCAAATAATGGTCGACTGAAGGGCTATTTTGTAGTGACCCGAACTTTTCCATGTTTATTTATATTAATTGAATTTGATAATTACATGATTAAGTGTTTCCAACATATTAAGCAATCAAACTTGTTAAGACGTGATTAATTGAAATAGGTTTCATATAGACAATTGACCACCCAAGTTGACCGGTGATTCACGAACGTTAAAACTTGTAAAAACTATATGATGACATATATATGGTTACATATATAGTTAACATGATATTTCGATAAGTAAGTATCTCATTAGGTATTTTAACTATGTGTATATACATAAAAACGAGACTATTGAATTAAGAAAACTCAAAAACGATATATATAACGATTATCGTTATAACAACGTCTTACTAAATACATATGAATCATAATAAGATATTGATACACTATGTTTAATCATGAAATGATAAGTAAACATGTCATTAAGTGTATTAACAATGAACTACATATGTAAAAACAAGACTACTAACTTAATGATTTCGAAACGAGACATATATGTAACGATTATCGTTGTAACAACATTTAACTGTATATATATCATACTAAGATATATTAATATATCATAATATCATGATAATGTAATAATTTAACATCTCTTTAGATATTATAAACAATGGGTTAACAACATTTAACAAGATCGTTAACCTGAAGGTTTCAAAACAATACATGTAACGACTAACGATGACTTAACGACTCAGTTAAAATGTATATACATGTAGTGTTTTAATATGTATTCATACACTTTTGAAAGACTTCAAGACACTTATCAAAATACTTCTACTTAACAAAAATTCTTACAATTACATCCTCGTTCAGTTTCATCAACAATTCTACTCGTATGCACCCGTATTCGTACTCGTACAATATACAGCTTTTAGATGTATGTACTATTGGTGTATACACTCCAATGATCAGCTCTTAGCAGCCCATGTGAGTCACCTAACACATGTAGGAACCATCATTTGGCAACTAGCATGAAATATCTCATAAAATTACAAAAATATTAGTAATCGTTCATGACTTATTTACATGTAAACAAAATTACACATCCTTTATATCTAATCCATATACCAATGACCAAAAAAACCTACAAACACTTTCATTCTTCAATTTTCTTCATCTAATTGATCTCTCTCAAGTTCTATCTTCAAGTTCTAAGTGTTCTTCATAAATTCTATAAGTTCTAGTTTCATAAAATCAAGAATACTTCCAAGTTTGCTAGCTTACTTCCAATCTTGTAAAGTGATCATCCAACCTCAAGAAATCTTTATTATTTACAGTAAGATATCTTTTTAATACAAGGTAATACTCATATTCAAACTTTGATTCAATTTCTATAACTATAATAATCTTATTTCGAGTGGAAATCTTACTTGAACTTGTTTTCGTGTCATGATTCTGCTTCAAGAATTTTCAAGCCATCCAAGGATCCTTTGAAGCTAGATCTATTTTTCTCATTTACAGTAGGTTTATCCACAAAACTTGAGGTAGTAATGATGTTCATAACATCATTCGATTCATATATATAAAACTACCTTATTCGAAGGTTTAAACTTGAAATCACTAGAACATAGTTTAGTTAATTCTAAACTTGTTCGCAAAAAAAGTTAATCCTTCTAACTTTACTTTTAAAATCAACTAAACACATGTTCTATATCTATATGATACGCTAACTTAATGATTTAAAACCTGGAAACAAGAAAAACACCGTAAAACCGGACATACGCCGTCGTAGTAACACCGCGGGCTGTTTTGGGTTAGTTAATTAAAAAATATGATAAACTTTGATTTAAAAGTTGTTCTTCTGGAAAAATGATTTTTCTTATGAACATGAAACTATATCCAAAAATCATGGTTAAACTCAAAGTGGAAGTATGTTTTTCAAAATGGTCATCAAGACGTCGTTCTTTCGACTGAAATGACTACCTCTTACAAAAATGACTTGTAACTTATATTTCTGACTATAAACCTATACTTTTTCTATTTAGATTCATAAAATAGAGTTCAATATGAAACCATATCAATTTGATTCACTCAAAACGGATTTAAAACGAAGAAGTTATGGGTAAAACAAGATTGGATATTTTTTGATTGTTGTAGCTACGGGAAATATTGTAACAAATCTATATTAATCATATCCTAGCTAACTTATATTGTATTATACATGTATTCTAATATATTATGTAATCTTGTAATCTTGGGATACCATAGACACGTATGCAAATGTTTTGACATATCATATCGACTCATCTATATATATTATTTGGAACAACCAAAGACACTCTATATGCAGTAATGTTGGAGTTAGCTAATCAGGGTTGAGGTTGATTCTAAAAATATATATACTTTGAGTTGTGATCTAGCCTGAGACGTATATACACTGGGTCATGGATTGGGTTAAGATAATATATATCAATTTATTTTCTGTACATCTAACTATGTACAACTAGTGGTAGGTTACTAACGAGGACAGCTGACTTAATAAACGTAAAACATTAAAACGTATTAAAAATGTTGTAAATATATTTTGAACATACTTTGATATATATGTACATATTTGTTATAGGTTCGTGAATCGACCAGTGGCCAAGTCTTACTTCCCGACGAAGTAAAAATCTGTGAAAGTGAGTTATAGTCCCACTTTTAAAATCTAATATTTTTGGGATGAGAATACATGCAGCTTTATAAATGTTTTACAAAATAGACACAAGTACATGAAAATACTTTCTATGGTTGAACGATCGAAGCCGAATGTGCCCCTTTTACTTGGTAACCTAAGAATTAGTAAACTAGTCTACTAATTGACGCGAATCCTAAAGATAGATCTATTAGGCCCAACAAACCCCATCCGTTGTAGCAGATGTTTTAGTACTTTGAGTTTTTATATTATGTCCGATGGATGTCCCGGAATGATGGGGATATTCTTATATGCATCTTGTTAATGTCAGTTACCAGGTGTTCACCATATGATTGATTTTTATCTCTATGTATGGGATGTATATTGAAATATGAAATCTTGTGGTCTATTATTATGATTTGATAATATATAGGTTAAACCTATAACTCACCAACATTTTTGTTGACGTTTTAAGCATGTTTATTCTCAGGTGATTATTAAGAGCTTCCGCTGTTGCATACTAAAATAAGTACAAGATTTGGAGTCCGTGCTTATATGATATTATGTAAAAACTGCATTCAAGAAACTTATTTTTGATGTAATATATTCTTATTGTAAACCATTATGTAATGGTCGTGTGTAAACGGTATATTTTAGATTATCATTATTTGATAATCTACGTAATGCTTTTTAAACCTTTATAGATAAAATAAAGGTTATGGTTGTTTTAAAAATGAATGCAGTCTTTGAAAAATGTCTCATATAGAGGTCAAAACCTTGCAACGAAATCAATTAATATGGAACGTTTATAATCAATATGAACGTGACATTTCAGTTGGTATCCGAGCGTTGGTCTTAGAGAACCAGAAATTTGCATTAGTGTGTCTTATCGAGTTTGTTAGGATACATTAGTGAGTCTGGACTTCGACCGTGTTTTCTTTAAAAACGATTGCTTAACACTTTTGTTGGAAACTGTATATTATTAATATGTAAATATTATGTGATATATTAACCTCTTAATGTGTTTGATATTGTGTGATAGATGTCTACCACTAGTACAAATCCCATCGATTCACCTAATAATAATGAAGAGTCAAATATATTTTGGGAAGATTCACAAATTCCCGAAGAGGAACCGGAAGAGGAGGAACCGGAAGAGGAGGAACCGGAAGAAGAGGAACCAGAAGAGGAGGAACCGGAAGAGGAGGAATCGGAAGAAGAAGAGGTTCTGGAGGAAGAAATATTGATACCTATAGTAAATCGATTAAATAAAAGAAAATCCTCAACCAACGGACCAAAGTTAATAATGGTCAATGGTGTTTCCGCCGAGGAAGCAAAATATTGGGAAGATTATCAATTTTTCGATGAATCGGATCCCGTTGAGGATTCCGATGATGTTATAGAAATTACCTCGACCCAATTTAATAAAGCAAAAGAAAATAATAAGGGAAAAGGTATAAAAATAGAGAAACCTGATTCCAACCCCGATGAACTTTATATGTATCGGCAACGTCCGTACTTCCTAAATTGTAACAATAACCCGGGAACCTCTAAACCACCAGGTTATTCTAAATCATTGTGGAAAACGACGGCTCGTATTAGAGGAACACCATATATCCCTAGAAAATTAGGAAAATGAACAAAGTCCGAAGAAGAAGAAACCAGTGATTCAGATTAGAGGGTTGTAATCATGTTGTGTATTATATGTATTGTAGTGTGCTTGTACTTTTATGTTCTATGTAAAAATTGCTTGTATTGTTTGTTAATTATCTTTTACGAATCTAATCCTTGTCTATTTTACAGTATAAAAACAAAATGGACGTTATGGGTAGACAACCGAATATTTTAGAAGATCTACCAGAGGATATGATTGAGGAAATCTTGTCTAGAGTCGGTCAGAATTCATCAGCACAATTAATTATGGCAAAATTAACTTGTCAAACATTTGAAAGACTTTCCAGAAATACCTTAGTTTATAAAAGGCTTTCCTTTGATAGGTGGGGTATATCACATTGGGGAGACCGTAAGTTACGCCGTGTTTTCTTTAAAGCGTTAAATGCGGGGAACCCAAATGCAATTTTACGCTACGGGTTAAGAACCTATTTTGACTTAACATATCCCAACATAGGATTTCGTGAATTAGAAAGAGCTTCTAACATGCAACATAAAAAAGCATGTTATGCTTACGGGTTAGTGATGTTCGCTTCTTACCAAAGTGAGAAAAAGAACATCGGATTGCAACCTTTAAATAAAACCTTCCCATAAGTGACGGATTCAGTAGTTGGGGTGAGAAACAAGGTTTTTAGATTATTACGGGGCTGTTGGACATTACGAAACCCTCGTCCTTTTGACGACATTACAACATGCTGCCTAGCCAATGGTCATAACGGTTATTTTCCACAAGACCAAGGATGGGAAGTCGTCTTAGTAAAACCAGAATGCATGACTTGTTTCTGGACTTATGAATTACGTGTCTTTATTTCCTTTGCTGAACAACTTGCGTATTAACTAGATTTATCTTCAAAACTGTCCTGTATCAAAGTGTACTATATTTCATGTTATATGTAATATAGCGATGTTGTAAGTTTGAAGAATATTTATATGTGATATATTATTATAATCAGTTTTTCATATAGAATTGTAGTAGTTGAATTGTATATTAGCTACTAAGTATGAACTTAACGGGTAGGTAGTACCCGAATTTAAACTTATAAAACGCTAATATGAAGACAAAGCTTTTATAAATGAGTTCATATTATGCTGCCAAATACTATTGACTACTCTTAATATTCTGTATGATTAACTCGATTCAGTTGGCTATTTTGAAGGAAATGGCACCGACTACTCGACACACCATGAATATGAGCGAAGAGGAATTTCGTACCTTTCTTGCTGCAAACATAGCCGCAGTACAGGCTGTGCTACATACCAACAATAATTCTGAATCTAGCAATGCAGCTAACGGCACAAGAAATCGTGTAGGATGCTCCTACAAAGAATTCACTGCCTGCAAACCTTTGGAATTTGATGGAACCGAAGGACCAATTAGATTGAAACGGTGGACCGAGAAAGTCAAATCGATGTTTGCCATAAGTAAGTGTACTAAAGAGGAAAAAGTTAAGTACGCTACGCATACCTTCACAGGCACTGCGTTAACGTGGTGGAACACCTATCTTGAACAGGTAGGATAAAATGCTGCTTACACACTACCGTGGTCGGCATTCAAGCAATTGATGAACGAGCAGTACCGTCCTAGAAACGAAGTCAATAAACTCAAGGCAGAACTTAGAGAGTTACGAACACAAGGGTTCGACGTTGCCACATATGAACGACGATTCATAGAGTTGTGTCTATTGTGTCCGGGAGCATTCGAAGATGAAGAAGAGAAGATCGACGCATTTGTAAAAGGGTTACCAGTAAGGATTTAAGAAGATGTGAGTTCACACGAGCCCGCTTCTATACAGAAGGCAAGTCGAATGGCTCATAAACTCATAAATCAGATTGAGGGAAGAATTAAAGAGCAGGCGGCCGAAGAAGCCAATACGAAACAACTCAAGAGGAAGTGAGACGAAAACGGTGACAAGAGTCACCAGTACAACAACAACAACAATTACAACCACAATCGCAACAACTATCCCAACAACCGTAACAACAATCGCAACAATAACTGCAATCCTAACAATAACTACAACAAACATCCCAACAACAACAACAACTACAACAACCATTTCAAAAGCAATAACAACCCTAACAACAACCTCAATAACAACAACGGCACCAAAAACCAAAAACAACCATGTCATAGGTGTGAAGAAAATCATCAGGGGTTTTGCACGATATTTTGCAACAGGTGTAAAAGAAATGGTCATAGCGCGACAAAGTGTGAGGTCTACGGACCAAAGTTTAACAGAACTAAAGGAACAAATAATGTCGGAACAAGTAATGCCGAAACGAATAGTGTGGAGCAAGTAAAACCAACGCTCTTTGTTATAAATGTGGAAAACCAGGCCACATTATTAGAAATTGCCCGATCAGGGGAATACTAATGGGCAGGGCCGTGGAAGAGTTTTCAATATTAATGCGGCAGAAGCACAGGAAGACCCGAAGCTTGTTACGGGTACGTTTCTTATTGACGATACATCTGCTTATGTTTTATTTGATTCGGGTGCGGATAGAAGCTATATGAGTAGAGAATTTTGTGCTAAATTAAGTTGCCCATTGACGCATTTGGATAGTAAATTTTTACTCGAATTAGCAAACGGTAAATTAATTTCAGCAGATAATATATGTCGGGAGAGAGAAATTAAACTGGGGGATGAAACGTTTAAAATTGATTTAATACCAGTTGAGTTAGGGAGTTTTGACGTAATAATTGGCATGGACTGGTTGAAAAAGGTGAGAGCAGAGGTCATTTGTTATAAAAATGCGATTCGCATTATGCGTGAAAAAGGAAAACCTTTAATGGTGTATGGAGAAAAGAACAACGCGAAGTTAAATCATATTAGTAGTTTGAAGGTGCAAAAAATAATAAGAAAAGGTTGTTACGTCATTCTAGCACACATCGAGAAAGTTAAACCTGAAGAAAAGAACATCAGTGATGTTCCCGTCGCAAAAGAATTTTCCGATGTATTTCCGAAAGAATTACCGGGATTACCCCCCCATCGATCCGTTGAATTTCAAATAGACCTTATACCAGGAGCTGCACCAATAGCTCGTGCTCCATACAGACTCGCACCCAGCGAAATGAAAGAATTACAAAGTCAGTTACAGGAACTTTTAGAGCGTGGTTTCATTTGACCAAGTACATCACCATGGGGAGCTCCTGTTCTGTTTGTCAAGAAGAAAGATGGTACATTCAGGTTGTGTATCGACTACCGAGAGTTGAACAAACTTACCATCAAGAACCGCTACCCATTACCGAGAATCGATGACTTATTTGATCAACTACAAGGCTCATCGGTTTATTCGAAGATCGATTTACGTTCTGGATATCACCAAATGTAGGTGAAAGAGGATGACATTCCGAAGACTACTTTTAGGACGCGTTACGGTCATTACGAGTTTATGGTTATGCCGTTTTAAATGACTAACGCATCAGCTGTGTTCATGGACCTCATGAACCGAGTGTGTGGGCCATATCTTGACAAGTTTGTCATTGTTTTCATCGATGACATACTTATTTACTTGAAGAATGATCAAGAGCAAGAAGAACATTTGAGAAAAGTGCTAAAGTTGCTGAGAAAAGAAAAACTGTAGGCTAAGTTTTCAAAGTGTGCATTTTGGTTGGAAGAAGTTTAATTCCTCGGTCATATAGTGAACAAAGAAGGTATTCAGGTGGATCCAGCAAAGATTGAAACCGTTGAAAAGTGGGAAACCCCGAAAACTCCGAAACACATACGCCAGTTTTTAGGGCTAGCTGGTTATTACAGGAGATTCATCTAAGATTTTTCCAAAATAGCAAAACCCTTGACTGCATCGTATAAAGGGAGGAAATTTGAATGGAAGGATGAACAAGAAAAAGCTTTTCAATTGTTGAAGAAAAAGTTAACTACGGCACCTATATTGTCATTACCTGAAGGGAATGATGATTTTGTGATATATTGTGACGCCTCAAAGCAAGGTCTCGGCTGTGTATTAATGTAACGAACGAAAGTAATTGCTTATGCGTCTAGACAATTGAAGATTCACGAGCAGAATTATACGACGCATGATTTGGAATTAGGCGCGGTTATTTTGCATTAAAGACTTGGAGGCACTACTTATATGGGGTCAAAAGTATTATATATACCGACCACAAAAGTCTTCAACACATATTTAATCAGAAACAACTGAACATGAGGCAGCGCAGGTGGATTGAATTGTTGAATGATTACGACTTTGAGATTCGTTACCACCCAGGGAAGGCAAATGTGGTAGCCGACGCCTTGAGTAGAAAGGACAGGGAATCCATTCGTGTAAAATCTATGAATATAATGATTCACACTAACCTTACTACTCAAATAAAGGAGGCGCAACAAGGAGTTTTAAAAGAGAAAAACTTAAAGGATGAAATACCCAAAGGATCAGAGAAGCATCTTAATATTCGGGAAGACGGAACCCGGTATAGGGCTGAAAGAATTTGGGTACCAAAATTTGGAGATATGAGAGAAATGGTAATTAGAGAAGCTCATAAAACCAGATACTCAATACATCCTGGAACGGGGAAGATGTACAAAGATCTCAAGAAACATTTTTGGTGGCCGGGTATGAAAGTCGATGTTGCTAAATACGTAGGAGAATGTTTGACGTGTTCTAAGATCAAAGCGGAGCATTAGAAACCATCATGTCTACTTCAACAACCTGAAATCCCGGAATGGAAATGGGAAAACATTACCATGGATTTCATCACTAAATTGCCAAGGACTGCAAGTGGTTTTGATACTATTTGGGTAATAGTTGATCGTCTCACCAAATCAGCACACTTCCTGCCAATAAGAGAAGATGACAAGATGGAGAAGTTAACACGACTCTATTTGAAGGAAGTCGTCTCCAGACATGGAATACCAAGCTCTATTATCTCTGATAGGGATGGCAGATTTATTTCAAGATTCTGGCAGACATTACAACAAGCATTAGGAACTCGTCTAGACATGAGTACTGCTTATCATCCACAAACTGATGGGTAGAGCGAAAGGACGATACAAACGCTTGAAGACATGCTACGAGCATGTGTTATTGATTTCGGAAACAGTTGGGATCGACACCTTCCGTTAGCAGAATTTTCCTACAACAATAGCTACCATTCAAGCATTGAGATGGCGCCGTTGGAAGCATTCTATGGTAGAAAGTGCAGGTCTCCTATTTGTTGGAGTGAAGTGGGGGATAGACAGATTACGGGTCCAGAAATAATACAAGAAACTACCGAGAAGATCATCTAAATTCAATAACGGTTGAAAACCGCCCAAAGTAGACAAAAGAGCTACGCTGACATTAAAAGAAAAGATATAGAATTTGAATTTGGAGAGATGGTCATGCATAAAGTTGCACCTTGGAAAGGCGTTGTTCGATTTGGTAAACGAGGGAAATTAAACCCAAGGTATATTGGACCATTCAAGGTTATTGATCGCGTCGGACCAGTAGCTTACCGACTTGAGTTACCTCAACAACTCGCGGCTGTACATAACACTTTCCACGTCTCGAATTTGAAGAAATGTTTTGCTATAGAAGATCTCACTATTCCATTAGACGAAATTCAAATTAACGAAAAACTTCAATTTATCAAAGAACCCGTCGAAATAATGGATCGTGAGGTTAAAAGACTTAAGCAAAACAAGATACCAATTGTTAAGGTTCGATGGAATGCTCGTAGAGGACCTGAGTTAACCTGGGAACGAGAAGATCAGATGAAGAAGAAATACCCGCACTTATTTCCAGAAGATACGTCAACACCTCCAACTACTTAAAATTTCGGGACGAAATTTATTTAACGGGTAGGTACTGTAGTGACCCAAACTTTTCCATGTTTATTTATATTAATTGAATTTTATAATTACATGATTAAGTGTTTCCAACATGTTAAGCAATCAAACTTGTTAAGACGTGATTAATTGAAATAGGTTTCATATAGACAATTGACCATCCAAGTTGACCGGTGATTCACGAACGTTAAAACTTGTAAAAACTATATGATGACATATATATGGTTACATATATAGTTAACATGATATTATGATAAGTAAGTATCTCATTAGGTATTTTAACTGTGTGTATATACATAAAAATGAGACTATTGAATTAAGAAAACTCAAAAACGATATATATATATATATATATATATATATATATATATATATATATATATATATATATATATATATATATATATATATATATAAAACGATTATCGTTATAACAACGTCTTACTAAATACATATGAATCATAATAAGATATGGATACACTATGTTTAATCATGAAATGATAAGTAAACATGTCATTAAGTGTATTAACAATGAACTACATATGTAAAAACAAGACTACTAACTTAATGATTTCGAAACGAGACATATATGTAACGATTATCGTTGTAACAATATTTAACTGTATATATATCATACTAAGATATATTAATATATCATAATATCATTATAATGTAATAATTTAACATCTCTTTAGATATTATAAACAATGGGTTAACAACATTTAACAAGATCGTTAACCTAAAGGTTTCAAAGCAACATTTACATGTAACGACTAACGATGACTTAACAACTCAGTTAAAATGTATATACATGTAGTGTTTTAATATGTATTCATACACTTTTGAAAGACTTCAAGACACTTATGAAAATACTTCTACTTAACAAAAATGCTTACAATTACATTCTCGTTCAGTTTCATCAACAATTCTACTCGTATGCACCCGTATTCATACTCGTACAATACACAACTTTTAGATGTATGTACTATTGGTGTATACACTCCAATGATCAGCTCTTAGCAGCCCATGTGAGTCACCTAACACATGTAGGAACCATAATTTGACAACTAGCATGAAATATCTCATAAAATTACAAAAATATTAGTAATCATTCATGACTTATTTACATGTAAACAAAATTACACATCCTTTATATCTAATCCATATACCAACGACCAAAAACACCTACAAACACTTTCATTCTTCAGTTTTCTTCATCTAATTGATCTCTCTCAAGTTCTATCTTCAAGTTCTAAGTGTTCTTCATAAATTCTATAAGTTCTAGTTTCATAAAATCAAGAATACTTCCAAGTTTGCTAGCTTACTTCCAATCTTGTAAAGTGATCATCCAACCTCAAGAAATCTTTCTTATTTACAGTAAGATATATTTTTAATACAATTTAATACTCATATTCAAACTTTGATTCAATTTCTATAACTATAACAATCTTATTTCGAGTGGAAATCTTACTTGAACTTGTTTTCGTGTCATGATTCTGCTTCAAGAACTTTCAAGTCATCCAAGGATCCTTTGAAGCTAGATCTATTTTTATCATTTCCAGTAGGTTTATCCACAAAACCTGAGGTAGTAATGATGTTCATAACATCATTCGATTCATATATATAAAACTACCTTATTCGAAGGTTTAAACTTGAAATCACTAGAACATAGTTTAGTTAATTCTAAACTTGTTCGCAAACAAAAGTTAATTCTTCTAATTTGACTTTTAAAATTAACTAAACACACGTTCTATATCTATACGATATGCTAACTTAATGATTTAAAACCTGGAAACATGAAAAACACCGTAAAACCGGACATACGCCGTCGTAGTAACACCGCGGGCTGTTTTGGGTTAGTTAATTAAAAAGTATGATAAACTTTGATTTAAAAGTTGTTCTTCTGGGAAAATGATTTTTCTTATGAACATGAAACTATATCCAAAAATTATGGTTAAACTCAAAGTGGAAGTATGTTTTTTCAAAATGGTCATCAAGACGTCGTTCTTTCGACTGAAATGACTACCTCTTACAAAAATGACTTGTAACTTATATTTCCGACTATAAACCTATACTTTTTCTGTTTAGATTCATAAAATAGAGTTCAATATGAAACCATATCAATTTGATTCACTCAAAACGGATTTAAAACGAAGATGTTATGGGTAAAACAAGATTGGATATTTTTTGATTGTTGTAGCTACGGGAAATATTGTAACAAATCTATATTAATCATATCCTAGCTAAATTATATTGTATTATACATGTATTCTAATATATTATGTAATCTTGGGATACCATAGACACGTATGCAAATATTTTGACATATCATATCGACCCATATATATATATTATTTGGAACAACCATAGACACATGTAGGAACCATCATTTGGCAACTAGCATGAAATATCTCATAAAATTACAAAAATATTAGTAATCATTCATGACTTATTTACATGTAAACAAAATTACACATCCTTTATATCTAATCCATATACCAACGACCAAAAACACCTACAAACACTTTCATTCTTCAGTTTTCTTCATCTAATTGATCTCTCTCAAGTTCTATCTTCAAGTTCTAAGTGTTCTTCATAAATTCTATAAGTTCTAGTTTCATAAAATCAAGAATACTTCCAAGTTTGCTAGCTTACTTCCAATCTT
Organism: Rutidosis leptorrhynchoides; assembly: GCF_046630445.1. NCBI lineage: Eukaryota > Viridiplantae > Streptophyta > Magnoliopsida > Asterales > Asteraceae > Rutidosis > Rutidosis leptorrhynchoides. The sequence continues at coordinate 606,527,127 of NC_092336.1, forward strand.
GTAAAGTGATCATCCAACCTCAAAAATCTTTCTTATTTACAGTAAGATATCTTTTTAATACAAGGTAATACTCATATTCAAACTTTGATTCAATTTCTATAACTATAACAATCTTATTTCGAGTGGAAATCTTACTTGAACTTGTTTTCGTGTCATGATTCTGCTTCAAGAACTTTCAAGTCATCCAAGGATCCTTTGAAGCTAGATCTAATTTTCTCATTTCCAGTAGGTTTATCCACAAAACTTGAGGTAGTAATGATGTTCATAACATCATTCGATTCATATATATATAAAACGACCTTATTCGAAGGTTTAAACTTGAAATCACTAGAACATAGTTTAGTTAATTCTAAACTTGTTCGCAAACAAAAGTTAATTCTTCTAATTTGACTTTTAAAATTAACTAAACACACGTTCTATATCTATATGATATGCTAACTTAATGATTTAAAACCTGGAAACATGAAAAACACCGTAAAACCGGACATACGCCGTCGTAGTAACACCGCGGACTGTTTTGGGTTAGTTAATTAAAAAGTATGATAAACTTTGATTTAAAAGTTGTTCTTCTGGGAAAATGATTTTTCTTATGAACATGAAACTATATCCAAAAATCATGGTTAAACTCAAAGTGGAAGTATGTTTTTTCAAAATGGTCATCAAGACGTCGTTCTTTCGACTGAAATGACTACCTCTTACAAAAACGACTTGTAACTTATATTTCCGACTATAAACCTATACTTTTTCTGTTTAGATTCATAAAATAGAGTTCAATATGAAACCATATCAATTTGATTCACTCAAAACGGATTTAAAACGAAGATGTTATGGGTAAAACAAGATTGGATATTTTTTGATTGTTGTAGCTACGGGAAATATTGTAACAAATCTATATTAATCATATCCTAGCTAACTTATATTGTATTATACATGTATTCTAATATATTATGTAATCTTGGGATACCATAGACACGTATGCAAATATTTTGACATATCATATCGACCCATATATATATATTATTTGGAACAACCATAGACACTCTATATGCAGTAATGTTGGAGTTAGCTAATCAGGGTTGAGGTTGATTCCAAAAATATATAGCTAATCAGGGTTGAGACGTGTATACACTGGGTCGTGGATTGGGTCAAGATAATATATATCAATTTATTTTCTATACATCTAACTATGGACAACTAGTTGTAGGTTACTAACGAGGACAGCTGACTTAATAAACTTAAAACATTAAAACGTATTAAAAATGTTGTAAATATATTTTGAACATACTTTGATATATATGTACATATTTGTTATAGGTTCGTGAATCGACCAGTGGCCAAGTCTTACTTCCCGATGAAGTAAAAATCTGTGAAAGTGAGTTATAGTCCCACTTTTAAAATCTAATATTTTTAGGATGAGAATACATGCAGCTTTATAAATGTTTTACAAAATAGACACAAGTACATGAAACTACTTTCTATGGTTGAACGATCGAAGCCGAATATGCCCCTTTTACTTGGTAACCTAAGAATCAGTAAACCAGTCTACTAATTAACGCGAATCCTAAAGATATATCTATTGGGCCCAACAAACCCCATCCATTGTAGCGGATGCTTTAGTACTTTGAGTTTTTATATCATGTCCTATGGATGTCCCGAAATGATGGGGATATTCTTATATGCATCTTGTTAATGTCGGTTACCAGGTGTTCACCATATGAATGATTTTTATCTCTATGTATGGGATGTATATTGAAATATGAAATCTTATGGTCTATTATTATGATTTGATAATATATAGGTTAAACCTATAACTCACCAACATTTTTGTTGACGTTTTAAGCATGTTTATTCTCAGGTGATTATTAAGAGCTTCCACTGTTGCATACTAAAATAAGGACAAGATTTGTAGTCCATGCTTGTATGATATTATGTAAACACTGCATTCAAAAAACTTATTTTTGATGTAATATATTCTTATTGTAAACCATTATGTACTGGTCGTGTGTAACAGTATATTTTAGATTATCATTATTTGATAATCTACGTAATACTTTTTAAACCTTTATAGATAAAATAAAGGTTATGGTTGTTTTAAAAATGAATGCAGCCTTTGAAAAATGTCTCATATAGAGGTCAAAACCTCGCAACGAAATCAATTAATATGGAACGTTTATAATCAATATGAACGGGACATTTCATGTTTTGGTGGTGATTTACGAATGCAGTAACACGGGTTTAAGGAGATGTTTGTGTGTCGACAGAAAGAGGAAAAACAACAGCAAAAAGAGTCGACTAATCAAGCAAAAGAGAGGGAGTTGTGGTGCTGTTTTAGTCGGCAAAAAAATAGGGAAAAGAGGCTGGAGAACCATCGACTAAATGGAAAAAAAAGCTGGACAAACAGATCGACTAATGCAGTTTTATGAATGGGATTTGTGGGTTTATTTTGGAATGCTAAAATATGGAAATACATGATCCTTTTTATAGTTGAGTTTCAAGAGTTGGGATCAAACTAGTTTTTAGGAAACTTGGTGATCAAGAACTAGATTTAAGTTTAGATTAGGATTAGTGGTTAGCTTAGGGATTAAGTTTATTTTCCTATTTTTTTTTCTCCTAGCCGATTTTACTAATACATATTTATATATATTTTTTACACGGCTTTAATGTATTTATTTATACATTTTATATTTTATATATATATATATATATATATATATATATATATATATATATATATATATATATATATCATTAAAGTTATATTTTATTTAGGTACATTTTATTTAATCATAATAATAACATTAATAATAATAATAATAATAATAGTTATTAGGGTTTAGTAATTAATGTATAGGGTTAGGTTTAGGGTTTTTAGATAAGATTAGGATTTTAATAATAAATACGATCATTTAATGCAAGCATATATTTTAGTTCATTGGTCTTAACAGATAAAAACCCTAAATTGATTACACAGAGGAACAGATGGAAAACCTCAAGGGCATTTTGGTCATTTCAGAGTGGAAATGTGAGGGTTGTTATAGTACCTCCCCTTTAATTTAAACTTCGTCCCGAAATTTCAGTAAGACTTCTCGGTTGCATCAACGTTTAAGAAAATATGAGGATATTTCCGCTTCATCTGGTCTTCACGTTCCCAGTATACTCGGGGCCTTTACGTGAATTCCAACGGATCTTAACAACAGGAATAGAGCTTTGTTTCAAACATTTAACCTCACGATCCAGAACTTCTATAGGTTTTTCAGTGAAGTGCAATTAATGCGAAGATCATTCTAGGAAATAAGAGATATGTCATCAACAATACACTTTTTAAGATTTGAAATGTGAAATGTATGAACTTTAATTAACAGGAAGTGTTGACTAAAACTTGCCATTCGGTCAACGTTTTATTAAAGCAAAGTTTACACTTAATTACAGGGGGGGGGATCTACTTGAGTGATAGATGATATTGTATGAAATTTCAGCCAAGAGAGCCTTAACGGTGATTTTTATAGGACTGACATGTATTCCTTCACTATCAACTACATGTCCAAGAAATTGTATGGTTCGCAGCCAAAATTCACACTTGGCATACAGTTGTTCCTTCTTTAGGAGCTCTAGAATCAATTGCAGATGTTGCTCATGCTCTTTCTCGCTCTTGGAATAGATTAAGATGTCATCAATGAAAACGATCACGAATTGGTCAAGATAAGGTTTGCACACACGGTTCATACGATCCATGAATACAGCAGGAGCATTGGTTAGACCAAAAGGCATGACAAGAAACTCGTAGTGTCCATAACGAGTTCGGAAAGCAGTCTTAGAAATATCAGCTTCCTTAACTCTCAGTTGATGATAACCCGACCTAAGGTCAATATTTAATAGATACTTGACCCTTGCAGTTGGTCAAACAGGTCATCAATACACAGGAATGGATAACGGTTCTTGATGATTAGTTTGTTGAGTTCACGGTAATCAATACACATTCTCAACGTGCCACCTTTCTTCTTAATGAAAAGAACGGGTGCTCCCCACGGAGGTGAGCTAGGACGAATGAAACCTTAATCCAAAAGTTCTTGGAGTTGGTTAGATAATTCCTTCATCTCTGGTGAAGCTAAGCGGTATGGTGCCTTTATAATAGGTGCAGCACCGGGAGTTAAATCAAATTGAAACTCAACCTGTTGTTGGGGAGGGAGACCAGGGAGTTCTTCAGGGAATACTTCAGGAAAGTTTCTAACCATCGGTACATCTTCAATGCGTTTCTCTTCCGGTTCGACTTCCTTAACATGAGCCAAGATTGCTTGATATCCCTTCATTAGATACTTAAGGATTTTGATGCATGAAATGATATTGAGTTTGGAACCACTCTTTTCACCTTCAATGACTAGAGTTTCACCATTCTCTAGAGGAATACTAATGGTTTTATCGAAGCATAGGATTCTAGCTCTCAATGGGGCTAAACTGAAATGTCCCGTTCTTATTGATTAAAAACGTTCCATATTAATTGATTTCGTTGCGAGGTTTTGACCTCTATATGAGACGTTTTTCAAAGACTGCATTCATTTTTAAACAAACCATAACCTTTATTTCATCAATAAAGGTTTAAAAAGCTTTACGTAGATTATCAAATAATGATAATCTAAAATATCCTGTTTACACACGACCATTACATAATGGTTTACAATACAAATATGTTACAACAAAATAAGTTCCTTGAATGCAGTTTTTACACAATATCATACAAGCATGGACTCCAAATCTTGTCCTTATTTAAGTATGCGACAGCGGAAGCTCTTAATAATCACCTGAGAATAAACATGCTTAAAACGTCAACAAAAATGTTGGTGAGTTATAGGTTTAACCTATATATATCAAATCGTAACAATAGACCACAAGATTTCATATTTCAATACACATCCCATACATAGAGATAAAAATCATTCATATGGTGAACACCTGGTAACCGACAATAACAAGATGCATATATAAGAATATCCCCATCATTCCGGGACACCCTTCGGATATGATATAAATTTCGAAGTACTAAAGCATCCGGTACTTTGGATGGGGTTTGTTAGGCCCAATAGATCTATCTTTAGGATTCGCGTCAATTAGGGTGTCTGTTCCCTAATTCTTAGATTACCAGACTTAATAAAAAGGGGCATATTCGATTTCGATAATTCAACCATAGAATGTAGTTTCACGTACTTGTGTCTATTTTGTAAATCATTTATAAAACCTGCATGTATTCTCATCCCAAAAATATTAGATTTTAAAAGTGGGACTATAACTCACTTTCACAGATTTTTACTTCGTCGGGAAGTAAGACTTGGCCACTGGTTGATTCACGAACCTATAACAATATATACATATATATCAAAGTATGTTCAAAATATATTTACAACACTTTTAATATATTTTGATGTTTTAAGTTTATTAAGTCAGCTGTCCTCGTTAGTAACCTACAACTAGTTGTCCACAGTTAGATGTACAAAAATAAATCGATAAATATTATCTTGAATCAATCCACGACCCAGTGTATACGTATCTCAGTATTGATCACAACTCAAACTATATATATTTTGGAATCAACCTCAACCCTGTATAGCTAACTCCAACATTCACATATAGAGTGTCTATGGTTGTTCCGAAATATATATAGATGTGTCGACATGATAGGTCGAAACATTGTATACGTGTCTATGGTATCTCAAGATTACATAATATATAATACAAGTTGATTAAGTTATGGTTGGAATAGATTTGTTACCAATTTTCACGTAGCTAAAATGAGAAAAATTATCCAATCTTGTTTTACCCATAACTTCTTCATTTTAAATCCGTTTTGAGTGAATCAAATTGCTATGGTTTCATATTTAACTCTATTTTATGAATCTAAACAAAAAAAGTATAGGTTTATAGTCGGAAAAATAAGTTACAAGTCGTTTTTGTAAAGGTAGTCATTTCAGTCGAAAGAACGACGTCTAGATGACCATTTTAGAAAACATACTTCCACTTTGAGTTTAACCATAATTTTTGGATATAGTTTCATGTTCATAATAAAAATCATTTTCTCAGAATAACAACTTTTAAATCAAAGTTTATCATAGTTTTTAATTAACTAACCCAAAACAGCCCGCGGTGTTACTACGACGGCGTAAATCCGGTTTTACGGTGTTTTTCGTGTTTCCAGGTTTTAAATCATTAAGTTAGCATATCATATAGATATAGAACATGTGTTTAGTTGATTTTAAAAGTCAAGTTAGAAGGATTAACTTTTGTTTGCGAACAAGTTTAGAATTAACTAAACTATGTTCTAGTGATTACAAGTTTAAACCTTCGAATAAGATAGCTTTATATGTATGAATCGAATGATGTTATGAACATCATTACTACCTTAAGTTCCTTGGATGAACCTACTGGAAAAGAGAAAAATGGATCTAGCTTCAATGGATCCTTGGATGGCTCAAAGTTCTTGAAGCAAAATCATGACACGAAAACAAGTTCAAGTAAGATCATCACTTGAAATAAGATTGTTATAGTTATAGAAATTGAACCAAAGTTTGAATATGATTATTACCTTGTATTAGAATGATAACCTACTGTAAGAAACAAAGATTTCTTGAGGTTGGATGATCACGTTACAAGATTGGAAGTGAGCTAGCAAACTTGAAAGTATTCTTGATTTTATGAAACTAGAACTTTTGGAATTTATGAAGAACACTTAGAACTTGAAGATAGAACTTGAGAGAGTTCAATTAGATGAAGAAAATTGAAGAATGAAAGTGTTTGTAGGTGTTTTTGGTCGTTGGTGTATGGATTAGATATAAAGGATATGTAATTTTGTTTTCATGTAAATAAGTCATGAATGATTACTCATATTTTTGTAATCTTATGAGATATTTCATGCTAGTTGCCAAATGATGGTTCCCACATGTGTTAGGTGACTCACATGGGCTGCTAATAGCTGATCATTGGAGTGTATATACCAATAGTACATACATCTAAAAGCTGTGTATTGTACGAGTACGAATACGGGTGCATACGAGTAGAATTGTTGATGAAACTGAACGAGAATGTAATTGTAAGCATTTTTGTTAAGTAGAAGTATTTTGATAAGTGTATTGAAGTCTTTCAAAAGTGTATAAATACATATTAAAACACTACATGTATATACATTTTAACTGAGTCGTTAAGTCATCGTTAGTCGTTACATGTAAGTGTTGTTTTGAAACCTTTAGGTTAACAATCTTGTTAAATGTTGTTAACTCAATGTTTATAATATTAAAAGAGATTTTAAATTATTATATTATCATGATATTATGATGTACGAATATCTCTTAATATGATATATATACATTAAATGTCGTTACAACGATAAACGTTACATATATGTCTCGTTTCAAAATCATTAAGTTAGTAGTCTTGTTTTTACATATGTAGTTCATTGTTAATATAATTAATGATATGTTTACTTATCATAATATCATGTTAACTATACATATAACCATATATATGTCATCATATAGTTTTTTTTACAAGTTTTAACGTTCGTGAATCACCGGTCAACTTGGGTGGTCAATTGTCTATATGAAACCTATTTCAATTAATCAAGTCTTAACAAGTTTGATTGCTTAACATGTTGGAAACATTTAATCATGTAAATATCAATCTCAATTAATATATATAAACATGGAAAAGTTCGGGTCACTACAGTACCTACCCGTTAAATAAATTTCGTCCCGAAATTTTAAGCTGTTGAAGGTGTTGACGAATCTTCTGGAAATAGATGCGGGTATTTCTTCTTCATCTGATCTTCATGCTCCCAGGTGAACTCGGGTCCTCTACGAGCATTCCATCGAACCTTAACAATTGGTATCTTGTTTTGCTTAAGTCTTTTAACCTCACGATCCATTATTTCGACGGGTTCTTCGATGAATTGGAGTTTTTCGTTGATTTGGATTTCATCTAACGGAATAGTGAGATCTTCTTTAGCAAAACATTTCTTCAAATTCGAGACGTGGAAAGTGTTATGTACAGCCGCGAGTTGTTGAGGTAACTCAAGTCGGTAAGCTACTGGTCCGACACGATCAATAATCTTGAATGGTCCAATATACCTTGGATTTAATTTCCCTCGTTTACCAAATCGAACAACGCCTTTCCAAGGTGAAACTTTAAGCATGACCATCTCTCCAATTTCAAATTCTATATCTTTTCTTTTAATGTCAGCGTAGCTCTTTTGTCGACTTTGGGCGGTTTTCAAACGTTGTTGAATTTGGATGATCTTCTCGGTAGTTTCTTGTATAATCTCCGGACCCGTAATCTGTCTATCCCCCACCTCACTCCAACAAATCGGAGACCTGCACTTTCTACCATAAAGTGCTTCAAACGGCGCCATCTCAATGCTTGAATGGTAGCTGTTGTTGTAGGAAAATTCTGCTAACGGTAGATGTCGATCCCAACTGTTTCCGAAATCAATAACACATGCTCGTAGCATGTCTTCAAGCGTTTGTATCGTCCTTTCGCTCTGCCCATCAGTTTGTGGATGATAGGCAGTACTCATGTCTAGACGAGTTCCTAATGCTTGCTGTAATGTCTGCCAGAATCTTGAAATAAATCTGCCATCCCTATCAGAGATAATAGAGATTGGTATTCCATGTCTGGAGACGACTTCCTTCAAATACAGTCGTGCTAACTTCTCCATCTTGTCATCTTCTCTTATTGGTAGGAAGTGTGCTGATTTGGTGAGACGATCAACTATTACCCAAATAGTATCAAAACCACTTGCAGTCCTTGGCAATTTAGTGATGAAATCCATGGTAATGTTTTCCCATTTCCATTCCGGGATTTCGGGTTGTTGAAGTAGACCTGATGGTTTCTGATGCTCAGCTTTGACCTTAGAACACGTCAAACATTCTCCTACGTATTTAGCAACATCGGCTTTCATACCCGGCCACCAAAAATGTTTCTTGAGATCCTTGTACATCTTCCCCGTTCCAGGATGTATTGAGTATCTGGTTTTATGAGCTTCTCTAAGTACCATTTCTCTCATATCTCCAAATTTTGGTACCCAAATCCTTTCAGCCCTATACCGGGTTCCGTCTTCCCGAATATTAAGATGCTTCTCCGATCCTTTGGGTATTTCATCCTTTAAATTTCCCTCTTTTAAAACTCCTTGTTGCGCCTCCTTTATTTGAGTAGTAATGTTATTATGAATCATTATATTCATAGATTTTACTCGAATGGGTTCTCTATCCTTCCTGCTCAAGGCATCGGCTACCACATTTGCCTTCCCCGGGTGGTAACGAATCTCAAAATCGTAATCATTCAATAATTCAATCCACCTACGCTGCCTCATATTCAGTTGTTTCTGATTAAATATGTGTTGAAGACTTTTGTGGTCGGTATATATAATACTTTTGACCCCATATAAGTAGTGCCTCCAAGTCTTTAATGCAAAAACAACCGCGCCTAATTCCAAATCATGCGTCGTATAATTTTGTTCGTGAATCTTCAATTGTCTAGACGCATAAGCAATCACCTTCGTTCGTTGCATTAATACACAACCGAGACCTTGCTTTGATGCGTCACAATAAATCACAAAATCATCATTCCCTTCAGGCAATGACAATATAGGTGCCGTAGTTAGCTTTTTCTTCAATAACTGAAACGCTTTCTCTTGTTCATCATTCCATTCAAATTTCTTCCCTTTATGCGTTAATGCAGTCAAGGGTTTTGCTATTCTGGAAAAGTCTTGGATGAACCTTCTGTAGTAACCAGCTAGTCCTAAAAACTGGCGTATGTGTTTCGGAGTTTTCGGGGTTTCCCACTTTTCAACAGTTTCTATCTTTACCGGATCCACCTTAATACCTTCTTTGTTCACTATGTGACCGAGGAATTGAACTTCTTCCAACCAAAATGCACACTTTGAAAACTTAGCGTACAATTCTTCCTTCCTCAATACTTCTAACACCTTTCTCAAATGTTCACCGTGTTCTTGGTCATTCTTTGAGTAAATAAGTATGTCATCAATGAAAACAATGACAAACTTGTCAAGGTATGGTCCACACACTCGGTTCATAAGGTCCATGAACACAGCTGGTGCATTAGTTAAACCAAACGGCATGACCATAAACTCGTAATGACCGTAACGTGTTCTGAAAGCAGTCTTTGGAATATCATCTTCTTTCACCCGCATTTGATGATACCCGGAACGTAAGTCAATCTTTGAATAAACAGACGAGCCTTGTAGTTGATCAAATAAGTCGCCGATTCTCGGTAGTGGGTAGCGGTTCTTGATGGTAAGTTTGTTCAACTCTCGGTAGTCGATACACAACCTGAATGTACCATCTTTCTTCTTGACAAACAAAACAGGAGCTCCCCACGGTGATGTGCTTGGTCGAATGAAACCACGCTCTAAAAGTTCTTGTAATTGGCTTTGCAGTTCTTTCATCTCGCTGGGTGCGAGTCTGTAAGGAGCACGAGCTATTGGTGCAGCTCCTGGTACAAGATCTATTTGAAATTCAACGGATCGATGTGGGGGTAATCCCGGTAATTCTTTCGGAAATACATCGGGAAATTCTTTTGCAATGGGAACATCATTGATGCTCTTTTCTTCAGTTTGTACTTTCTCGACGTGTGCTAGAACAGCATAGCAACCTTTTCTTATTAGTTTTTGTGCCTTCAAATTACTAATAAGATGTAGCTTCGTGTTGCCCTTTTCTCCGTACACCATTAAGGGTTTTCCTTTTTCTCGTATAATGCGAATTGCATTTTTGTAACAAACGATCTCCGCTTTCACTTCTTTCAACCAGTCCATACCGATTATCACATCAAAACTCCCTAACTCTACTGGTATCAAATCAATCTTAAATGTTTCGCTATCCAGTTTAATTTCTCGATTCCGACATATATTATCTGCTGAAATTAATTTACCATTTGCTAATTCGAGTAAAAAATTACTATCCAAAGGCGTCAGTGGACAACTTAATTTAGCACAAAAATCTCTACTCATATAGCTTCTATCCGCACCCGAATCAAATAAAACGTAAGCAGATTTATTGTCAATAAGAAACGTACCCGTAACAAGCTCCGGGTCTTCCTGTGCCTCTACCGCATTAATATTGAAAACTCTTCCACGGCCTTGTCCATTCGTGTTCTCCTGGTTCGGGCAATTTCTAATAATGTGGCCTGGTTTTCCACATTTATAACAAACTACATTGGCATAACTTGCTCCGATACTACTTGCTCCGCCATTACTCGTTCCGACACCATTTGTTCCTTTCGTTCTATTAACCCCTGGTCCGTAGACCTCACACTTCGCCGCGCTATGACCATTTCTTTTACACTTGTTGCAAAATTTGGTGCAGAACCCCGAGTGATTCTTTTCACACCTTTGGCATAGTTGCTTCTGATTGTTGTTGTTGTTGCGGTTATTATTGTTGTTGGGATGATTGTTGTAGTTGCTGTTGTTGTTGTTGTTGTTGTTGTTGTTGTTGGGCCGTTTGTTGTAGTTGCGATTGATGTTGCGATTGTTGGGATAATTGTTGCGATTATTGTTGTAATTGCTGTTGTTGTTGTATTGGTGATTCTTATCACCGTTTTCCTCCCACTTTCTTTTGACTTGCTTCACATTGGCCTCTTCAGCAGTCTGTTCTTTAATTCTTTCTTCAATCTGGTTCACTAGTTTGTGAGCCATTCTACATGCCTGTTGTATGGAGGCGGGCTCGTGTGAACTTATATCTTCTTGGATTCTTTCCGGTAATCCTTTCACAAACGCGTCGATCTTCTCTTCCTCATCTTCGAATGCTCCCGAACACAATAGGCACAATTCTGTGAATCGTCTTTCGTACGTGGTAATATCAAATCCTTGGGTTCGTAACCCTCTAAGTTCTGTCTTGAGCTTATTGACCTCGGTTCTGGGACGGTACTTCTCGTTCATCAAGTGCTTGAATGCTGACCACGGTAGTGCGTACGCATCATCTTGTCCCACTTGCTCTAGATAGGTATTCCACCATGTTAACGCAGAACCTGTGAAGGTATGCGTAGCGTACTTCACTTTGTCCTCTTCAGTACACTTACTTATGGCAAACACCGATTCAACCTTCTCGGTCCACCGTTTCAATCCGATCGGTCCTTCGGTTCCATCAAATTCCAAAGGTTTGCAGGCAGTAAATTCTTTGTAGGTGCATCCTACACGATTTCCTGTACTGCTAGATCCAAGGTTATTGTTGGTATGTAGCGCAGCCTGTACTGCGGCTATGTTTGAAGCTAGAAAAGTACGGAATTCCTCTTCATTCATATTCACGGTGTGTCGAGTAGTCGGTGCCATTTCCTTCAAAATAGTTAAATGGAACAAGTTAATCATACAGAATATTAAGAGTAGTTAATAGTATTTCGTAGCATAATATGAACTCATTTATAAAAGCTTTTTCTTCATATTAGCGTTTTATAAGTTTAAATTCGGGTAGTACCTACCCGTTAAGTTCATACTTAGTAGCTAATATACAATTCAACTACTACAATTCTATATGAAAAACTGATTATAATAATATTTCGCGTTCAAACTTTTATACAATATTTTACAAACTTACAATACCGCTTATTTTACATAAAGCATGAAATATAGCACACAATAACTTTGATACAAGATAGTTGTGAAGACAATTCTAGCTAGTACACAAGTCGTTCAGCAAAGGCAATAAAGACACGTAATTCATACGTCCAGAAACAAGTCATGCATTCTGGTTTTACTAGGACTACTTCCCATCCTTGGTCTTGTGCAACATAACCGTTATGGCCGTTGATAAGACAGCGTGTTGTAACGTCATCAAAGGGACGAGGGTTACGTAATGTCCAACAGTCCCGTAATAATCTAAAAACCTCATTTCTTACCCCAATTACCGACTCCGTCACTTGTGGAAACGTTTTGTTTAATAGTTGTAGCCCGATGTTCTTGTTCTCACTTTGGTGAGAAGCGAACATTACTAATCCGTAAGCATAACATGCTTCTTTATGTTGCATGTTAGCCGCTTTTTCTAAATCACGAAGTCCAATATTCGGATATATTGAGTCAAAATAATTTCTTAACCCGTTGCGTAAAATAGCATTTGGGTTCCCCGCAATATATGCGTCAAAGTAAACACATCGTAACTTATGGGTTTCCCAATGTGATATCCCCCATCTTTCAAACGAAAGTCTCTTATAAACCAAGACATTCTTGGAACGTTCTTCGAATGTCTTACAAACTGATCTCGCCTTAAATAGTTGTGCCGAAGAATTCTGGCCGACTCTAGACAAGATTTCATCAATCATGTCTCCGGGTAGGTCTCTTAAAATATTGGGTTGTCTATCCATTTTGTGTTTTTAAACTGTAAAATAGACAAGAGTTAGATTCATAAAAAAATACTTATTAATACAAGCAATTTTTACATATATCATAAAGCATAAGAACACTATATTCCATATATTACACCACACGAATACAACTATCTTATTCCGACTCGCTCGTTTCTTCTTCTTCGGTTTTGGTTCGTTTTGCCAAGTTTCTAGGGATATATGATGTTCCCCTAATACGAGCCGTCGTTGTCCACATTGGTTTAGAAAAACCTGGTGGTTTAGAGGTTCCCGGGTCATTGTTACAACTTAAGGACTTCGGGGGTTGACGATACATATAAAGTTCATCGGGGTTGGAATTAGATTTCTCTATTTTTATGCCCTTTCCCTTATTATTTTCTTTTGCCTTTTTAAATTCAGTTGGGGTAATTTCTATAACATCATCGGAATTCTCGTCGGAATCCGATTCATCGGAGAATTGGTAATCCTCCCAATATTTTGCTTCCTTGGCGGAAACACCATTGACCATAATTAACTATGGTCGGTTGGTTGAGGATTTTCTTTTACTTAACCGTTTTATTATTTCCCCCACCGGTTCTATTTCTTCATCCGGTTCCGATTCTTCTTCTGGTTCCGATTCTTCTTCCGGTTCCGACTCTTCTTCCGGTTCCTCTTCGGGAACTTGTGAATCAGTCCACAAATCATTCCAATTTACATTTGACTCTTCATTATTATTAGGTGAGTCAATGGGACTTGTTCTAGAGGTAGACATCTATCACATAATATCAAACACGTTAAGAGATTAATATATCACATAATATTCATATGTTAAAAATATATAGTTTCCAACAAAAATGTTAAGCAATCATTTTTAAAGAAAACACGGTCGAAGTCCAGACTCACTAATGCATCCTAACAAACTCGATAAGACACACTAATGCAAATTTTCTGGTTCTCTAAGACCAACGCTCGGATACCAACTGAAATGTCCCGTTCTTATTGATTAAAAACGTTCCATATTAATTGATTTCGTTGCGAGGTTTTGACCTCTATATGAGACGTTTTTCAAAGACTGCATTCATTTTTAAACAAACCATAACCTTTATTTCATCAATAAAGGTTTAAAAAGCTTTACGTAGATTATCAAATAATGATAATCTAAAATATCCTGTTTACACACGACCATTACATAATGGTTTACAATACAAATATGTTACAACAAAATAAGTTCCTTGAATGCAGTTTTTACACAATATCATACAAGCATGGACTCCAAATCTTGTCCTTATTTAAGTATGCGACAGCGGAAGCTCTTAATAATCACCTGAGAATAAACATGCTTAAAACGTCAACAAAAATGTTGGTGAGTTATAGGTTTAACCTATATATATCAAATCGTAACAATAGACCACAAGATTTCATATTTCAATACACATCCCATACATAGAGATAAAAATCATTCATATGGTGAACACCTGGTAACCGACAATAACAAGATGCATATATAAGAATATCCCCATCATTACGGGACACCCTTCGGATATGATATAAATTTCGAAGTACTAAAGCATCCGGTACTTTGGATGGGGTTTGTTAGGCCCAATAGATCTATCTTTAGGATTCGCGTCAATTAGGGTGTCTGTTCCCTAATTCTTAGATTACCAGACTTAATAAAAAGGGGCATATTCGATTTCGATAATTCAACCATAGAATGTAGTTTCACGTACTTGTGTCTATTTTGTAAATCATTTATAAAACCTGCATGTATTCTCATCCCAAAAATATTAGATTTTAAAAGTGGGACTATAACTCACTTTCACAGATTTTTACTTCGTCGGGAAGTAAGACTTGGCCACTGGTTGATTCACGAACCTATAACAATATATACATATATATCAAAGTATGTTCAAAATATATTTACAACACTTTTAATATATTTTGATGTTTTAAGTTTATTAAGTCAGCTGTCCTCGTTAGTAACCTACAACTAGTTGTCCACAGTTAGATGTACAAAAATAAATCGATAAATATTATCTTGAATCAATCCACGACCCAGTGTATACGTATCTCAGTATTGATCACAACTCAAACTATATATATTTTGGAATCAACCTCAACCCTGTATAGCTAACTCCAACATTCACATATAGAGTGTCTATGGTTGTTCCGAAATATATATAGATGTGTCGACATGATAGGTCGAAACATTGTATACGTGTCTATGGTATCTCAAGATTACATAATATATAATACAAGTTGATTAAGTTATGGTTGGAATAGATTTGTTACCAATTTTCACGTAGCTAAAATGAGAAAAATTATCCAATCTTGTTTTACCCATAACTTCTTCATTTTAAATCCGTTTTGAGTGAATCAAATTGCTATGGTTTCATATTGAACTCTATTTTATGAATCTAAACAAAAAAAGTATAGGTTTCTAGTCGGAAAAATAAGTTACAAGTCGTTTTTGTAAAGGTAGTCATTTCAGTCGAAAGAACGACGTCTAGATGACCATTTTAGAAAACATACTTCCACTTTGAGTTTAACCATAATTTTTGGATATAGTTTCATGTTCATAATAAAAATCATTTTCTCAGAATAACAACTTTTAAATCAAAGTTTATCATAGTTTTTAATTAACTAACCCAAAACAGCCCGCGGTGTTACTACGACGGCGTAAATCCGGTTTTACGGTGTTTTTCGTGTTTCCAGGTTTTAAATCATTAAGTTAGCATATCATATAGATATAGAACATGTGTTTAGTTGATTTTAAAAGTCAAGTTAGAAGGATTAACTTTTGTTTGCGAACAAGTTTAGAATTAACTAAACTATGTTCTAGTGATTACAAGTTTAAACCTTCGAATAAGATAGCTTTATATGTATGAATCGAATGATGTTATGAACATCATTAATACCTTAAGTTCCTTGGATGAACCTACTGGAAAAGAGAAAAATGGATCTAGCTTCAATGGATCCTTGGATGGCTCAAAGTTCTTGAAGCAAAATCATGACACGAAAACAAGTTCAAGTAAGATCATCACTTGAAATAAGATTGTTATAGTTATAGAAATTGAACCAAAGTTTGAATATGATTATTACCTTGTATTAGAATGATAACCTACTGTAAGAAACAAAGATTTCTTGAGGTTGGATGATCACCTTACAAGATTGGAAGTGAGCTAGCAAACTTGAAAGTATTCTTGATTTTATGAAACTAGAACTTTTGGAATTTATGAAGAACACTTAGAACTTGAAGATAGAACTTGAGAGAGTTCAATTAGATGAAGAAAATTGAAGAATGAAAGTGTTTGTAGGTGTTTTTGGTCGTTGGTGTATGGATTAGATATAAAGGATATGTAATTTTGTTTTCATGTAAATAAGTCATGAATGATTACTCATATTTTTGTAATCTTATGAGATATTTCATGCTAGTTGCCAAATGATGGTTCCCACATGTGTTAGGTGACTCACATGGGCTGCTAATAGCTGATCATTGGAGTGTATATACCAATAGTACATACATCTAAAAGCTGTGTATTGTACGAGTACGAATACGGGTGCATACGAGTAGAATTGTTGATGAAACTGAACGAGAATGTAATTGTAAGCATTTTTGTTAAGTAGAAGTATTTTGATAAGTGTATTGAAGTCTTTCAAAAGTGTATAAATACATATTAAAACACTACATGTATATACATTTTAACTGAGTCGTTAAGTCATCGTTAGTCGTTACATGTAAGTGTTGTTTTGAAACCTTTAGGTTAACGATCTTGTTAAATGTTGTTAACCCAATGTTTATAATATTAAAAGAGATTTTAAATTATTATATTATCATGATATTATGATGTACGAATATCTCTTAATATGATATATATACATTAAATGTCGTTACAACGATAAACGTTACATATATGTCTCGTTTCAAAATCATTAAGTTAGTAGTCTTGTTTTTACATATGTAGTTCATTGTTAATATAATTAATGATATGTTTACTTATCATAATATCATGTTAACTATACATATAACCATATATATGTCATCATATTGTTTTTTTTACAAGTTTTAACGTTCGTGAATCACCGGTCAACTTGGGTGGTCAATTGTCTATATGAAACCTATTTCAATTAATCAAGTCTTAACAAGTTTGATTGCTTAACATGTTGGAAACATTTAATCATGTAAATATCAATCTCAATTAATATATATAAACATGGAAAAGTTCGGGTCACTACATAAACAATCCATTATAAATGCATCGAAACTTCGTAACTTGATCGGCAATAACTCAATGTACTCATAAGTATGAGGTAGTTTGGTTACAACGAGTTCTTCGTATATGATGATTACCCTTCATGTAATCACATTGAGATTTTCGAATAAGTGGCTTGGAAATTTTCTTTGATTCACTTTCTATTCCATATGTCATGATATTGGAATTTCTATATGAATTACCATAACATAATCACGTTGATCAGGCGTCATTATGTTTCACTAATTCACACTTCCACTCCAAGGTCACTTCATAGGGTCAGGACATGTGATCAAACTACAGAATTATACTTATTAGAAAACTATCTAAGGACTTAAAACTTAATTGCCATTTTACAAAATCCTTAACTTAAAACATTTTCTCAACGCACTAAGGATAACACGGAGAGAATCTTCACGAGTTAAGAATAACGTTTTCTGGTTCACAAACCAAGGCACCACGGTACGTATTATAACAATAATGTTATGTACATGACCGTAATAAATGACATGGAAAATGTCGGGAAATTCAGAAGTCATAAATGACATCCTTAGGAAAGGAAGCAGGGTATCGAGAGGGATGCTAAGGACAGATACAAGGATAAGATATAAGGAAACGTATAATAAGGAAGCACTAAATACTAAGGCAGGAATATGAACAAGTAAAGGTACGTAAAACTAAGGAAAGAATATAGACAAATAAGAAAGGCACTTAAGCTAAGCCAGGAAAGTTTATAGTCCTATAGATTGCTAAAGCACCTAACTAACACATAAGGCACACATAAAATGCAATCCTGGTTCTCTATAACAAACCTGGCTCTGATACCACTCTCTCATACCCCCAAATAGGGCCGGGGAAATATGACTTCACAGTATCACAACACAAGTATGTATAAACGAGAACGACTCTAAATGAGACATTTTAACAAAATTTGAATTTGCAGCGGAAACATAATAATGTGTTACATAATGTAACTCATATGTAAATGACAAATGATAAGTCTAATATGTGGACTCCAATGCAACAGCTAACTAAGCATCATAGGGCAGCACACAAGCTAATCTTCACCTGAGACAAATATGCTTAAAGTGTCAACACAAAGGTTGAGTGAACATCATAGGTTTAACAATCATATTAAGTTTTAGACCACAAGATTTAATTCAAAATATCAAATATTCAATATGCCATGAGTTATAATATCGAACTAAACATTAACCCCTGACACTGTACGGGTGTCGGCAATCATTATTATGTACCCCCTTGACGATCACGCCAATGGGTAGAGACATCACTCTCAATAGGCCTACTCACAATAATTAAGCTTGTAAAATTTCAATTCCAGCAATTAACGATATTATGGCGGGGATTTGCATGTAAAAATAAATACATGTTAAATAAAATAGTTTAGGTACTTGTATCTAAATTGTAAATCATTTAAAAGAAAGCATGTATCTCACCCCAAAGTTTATAAAACTGTTAAGAAATAGTAGAAAGAGGGGCTATGAAGTTCACCTTAGTAGCAAGTAAGATATTCCACGCAAGAAGTATGAATGGAGTATGAAATCCGAGATCTCAACCTAGAGATATAACCTTTGATTAGTTAATGTCTAACAGACATAAAGTTTGTTTATTAATATAGCAAACTATATTAACAGTGACAGTTTTTGAGAAAAATTTCGATTTCTCAAAAGTTTCTATTTTTGGAAACCTACTATTTATGGAAAGCTTCCACTTATAGTAAGTTTCTAGTTTAAGAATGTTCGGGTTATAATTCTTAACAAAGATGTTGTACAATTTTGCCCAAACTTCGTTGCTAACATGCAAGTCACTCAAATGATCTATTGTTACCGAGTGACCCAAGATCTCTTGACTAGAATCTAAGTCTTGGCATTCGAGATCCACAAGCGTCCCATAATGGTACCAAGGATCACCCTAGGCCACAAGTAGCGGTGATGTTTGTTGTCTTTGTACGATACCTTTAATTATAACCTTCACGTTATGGTGTATACACATAACAAGTTATTAATATCCAATTAGTTATATATATATATATATATATATATATATATATATATATATATATGTGATAATATATTTAGTGTAATTAAGTGTTACTATATAATTAAGTGTATAAGTATTACTAATAATAGTATTATTATTTATTTAATCATCTATTATTTAATCTTATCATTATATGTTACATATATAGATATACACCTATGTCATACATACATACATATATTCTTTATTATTATTATACATATTCATAACTATATAGTATATATATATATTAGGTGTAGGTGTTACATATATATAAGTGTAAGATGATTCATATATATATACTTATTACTTTTCTTATTATTTACCTACTAACCTTATATAATACTTTCATAATACACATTCATACTTACATACACACGTACATATACATACATATATAATCATACATATACACCTATGTATATATATGCATATACACATAGCATATACCTACTTATATATATATACATATATATGTAGTATGCATGCATGCATGTATATCATTAACTCTTAATCAACTTCATAAAATCATAAGTTTTTAATTACAACCTTAATACTAAACTTGTAATCCCTTATTCAATACTTCATGTATATACATAACCATAATCATTATTCAATTCTCCTAACCCTAATCATATTAATCATAATCAATACATGATATTTATTACTAGTTCAACTCATATTCATAATCTAACTTATGATCATAATCTTCATCTTATTATTTACTAGCTTATTAACCAATAACCCTAATCTCTCATTATCAATATTCATTCACAATCTTTTCTAACCATCATCTTTATTCTTAATTATTACAAATTATTAATACATAATAACCCTACTTAACCTTAATACCTTTAACTTAGCAATTATATTAATCAACATCATTATTCACTTAATCATAAACTTTCATGCATAATTCATACTTTATTCATTACTTAATCATAATACTCAACATAATACTTATAACAATAAACTTAAAAGATTGAACTAGGGTTTATAGAACTACCTTAGGGTTTAAAGATCAAGGCTTGTGATGATGATGGTGATGCGAAAAGAAACAGAATCCAGTAGCAGCAACAGCAGCAATTTACAACCTAAAAGAGGTTTTTCTTGACCCGTTTGATCACGACAGGATCAACAACACAGCAGCAACAATTCATGATTAAATAAGGGATTTCTTAGGTTGTTTTGGTCGACAGAAAATGTAAGAAAACAGCCACAATGGACTGATTTGTTGGGTCCGTTTGGTCACGAATACAGCAGCAGAATACCAAGCAAAAATGCAGCAACAAAGGGGTTGATTGTGGGCTGTTTTGTGGCGAAACAGAAACTGATACAACATCAAACAATGGTCGACTGAAGGGCTATTTTGGTGGTGATTTACGAATGTAGGAACACGGGTTTAAGGAGCTGTTTGTGTGTCGACAGAAAGAGGGAAAATAGCAGCAAAAAGAGCCGACTAATCAAGCAAAAGAGAGGGAGTTGTGGTGCTATTTTAGTCGATAAAAAATAGGGAAAAGAGGCTGGAGAACCATCGACTAAAAGGAAAAAAAAAGGTGGACAAACAGATCAACTAATGCAGTTTTATGAATGGGATTTGTGGGTTTATTTTGGAATGCTAAAATATGGAAATACATGATCCTTTTTATAGTTGAGTTTCAAGAGTTGGGATCAAACTAGGTTTTTAGGAAACTTAGTGATCAAACAACTAGATTTAAGTTTTGATTAGGATTAGTGGTTAGCTTAGGGATTAAGTTTATTTTCCTATTTTTTTTTCTCCTATCCGATTTTACTAATACAATTTATATATATTTTTTTACACGGCTTTAATGTATTTATTTATACATTTTATATTATTTATTTATATATATCATTAAAGTTATATTTTATTTAAGTACATTTTATTTAATCATAATAATAATAACATTAATAATAATAATAATAATAGTTATTAGGGTTTAGTAATTAATGTATATGGTTAGGTTTAGGGTTTTTAGTTAAGATTAGGGTTTTAATATTAAATACGATCATTTAATGCAAGCATATATTTTAGTTCATTGGTCGTAACGGATAAGAACCCTAAATCGATTACACAGAGGAACATATGAAAAACCTCAAGGGCATTTTGGTCATTTCAGAGAAAAAATGTGAGGGTTGTTATAACCATGCCATGATTTTTTGATGAAACTTTGCTCATCGTGTTCCTCTCGATGAGTAGTGCGATTTTCGTTTAGGATTGGTATTAAACGGACGTATAGTTATCAAGATATGAATTTTTGAAGTTTATATGAATTATATATATATATACATATATATATATATATATATATATATATATATATATATATATATATATATATATATATATATATTACAAAATATGAATTTTACAGCTTTTTGCATTGGGTTCCATGCCTGATGTGTGCGTTTATGTTGTAGGATTCGTTCATACGGTTACAAGGACGTGAATTACGTATCGAACGGACTTATAAATTATTTTATATGAATTTTTCTATAAACTAATTTAATGTAGGAATAAAACAATTTATAAAATAATACTTATGGTAAAAGAAATAAATAATAATATTTATTAATATTGTAGAATACTTATATTATAAAAATAATTATTAGTAAATAAAATTCAAAATACTATTATTTATTATATTAGTGAATAAATAAATTATATAAATCAAATTCATGATTTATTTTTAAATGAATAAATACTTATATTTAATAATGATGAAACATATAATATGAATCAATTATTATAAACTTATGTTATAAATTAATTATTGTTTAGTTAATTAACTACATATGATAAAAGTTAGATTAATAATTAAATCAGATAAAACTTATGATAAGGATTAATTTAATTTCTTATAACATGATTAATTGATAAAACACTTATGATATATGATATAATATTTAAAATAAAAGAATTTATGTTATAACTAATATTTCATTTTTAATTTGAAATACTTATATTATAATCAATATTTAATTATTAATTTAATATTTATATTATATATGATTATATCATTTATACTTAATATAATTTAATTATATTCATTTAATATACGTAAACTTATAATGTAAATTATGTAATCTTATATAACAATATAATAAGTAATAACAAAATTAATGACACATAAAATATCAAAGTTGACTTAGGTTGATTAGAGTTGACTTTTAGTTGACTTTTCGGTTGACTTTCTCATTTGACTTTCGTTTGACTTAGGTTGACTTTCTAAATAAAGAAAACTTTTAAATAATAGAACTTTCCTAAAATAGAAACTTTTCTAAAATAGAACTTACTAAAAATAGAAACTTATTAAAAATAGAAAGCACGCGTAATACTTATTCATATCTTTTGTCAGATAATTCCAAAGCCACTTCAAGCACTAGATCTATCGTACATTGACTTGACCTAAGTTAGTTTATATTCTGACATACTTTTATTAATTAAGTTGAAGTCTAGATCATCTTTGATCTCTGTTATTCTTATATTTGTGATTTATTTACTGTGCATTCTAAGGTGAGTTATGTGACAACCCAGAAATTTCTGACCAAATTTAAACTTTAATCTTTATATGTTTCCGACACGATAAGCAAAGTCTGTAATGTTGAATCTCAAAAATTTTAAACTATGTTCATACATTCATTTAACCTTGACCAAACCCTGACGATTCACGGACCATTATAATTAGATTGGAATATATACATATATATATATATATATATATATACGTATATATATATATATACGTATATATATATATACGTATATATATATATATATATATATATATATATATTGAAAACATTAACAACGTATTAGGTATAATACTTTACATGATCGTATTTGACGACGGAATTATAAGATAATATCAAATGATTGAATCATCAAGATACATTATGATTTGATTATGGGTCTCTGTTGAGAGGTCCACTTTGAATTAGAAAACCTCTTCTTTTTAACGGTATTCGGAATAATGGGTAAAGTGATCTACATATGAAAACAAAGTGTCAAATAACGAGAATTAGACAAAAGTTAGTGGAAGACTAAATTACATATTAATCAATTGATTTAGTTTCAAATGTACGAAAATGTTTTTCGCTATAATGGAACTTGATTATTTAAAATGTCTTTGATTAATTAATGTGAGTTGGAATATTGGTTGTTAAATATATAAATAACTTGCAACATGTATTTAAAACGTGTTTATGTATATTAGATATATTTGATTTCAAATTAATTAAGTAAACGATTGTAACACTCGCTTATTGATTCGATTGATATTTTAGATATGTTAATTAATACGTTAAAATAAACGCTAGTACATAAATGAACTATATCTAGTTAAGTTTTAAAGGAAAACGTTATATGATATAATAATCTCTATTATGTAAACGATCTAAAATTTTACTTTGAACTATAATTAGTATTTGAGAAACTAAATATTATTAAATAAATATTTCAAAAAAATATTATAAATTAATATTTCTAAATGAATATGTAAATAAATATATATACATTTTTTTTACAAAATGATAAAATATAATATTAACCTTGATATATAAACGTTTTGATTTAAAAATACTATTTTATATATATGTATATATATCGAAACTACGATTTGTAAAAGCAATTGACCAAAACACTCGAACGTTCAAGTTACATTTAGAGTAATCTAGTTTATTTACAATTTAAGTCTAATTATTTATAAAGGTACTTGTCGCATAACATAGAGTGTCAGTTTTCTAAGCGTACGAAAATGCATTCGGGAAACCGAAACTGGGACATAAGTCGAGTGACAACGTACAAGTCATCGGTACTAAAATTATAAGTTAACTATGCATGTAAATATAATATAATATTTAAGTAATTATAAAGATTTAATATATATATATATATATATATATATATATATATATATATATATATATATATATATATATATATATATATATATATATATATATATATATATATATATATATATATATATATATATATATTAATAAAACTGTCGGCAGCCAGACAATTAAAATCTGTGAGCTGGTTTTGGGACTGTCGCAATCGCGAAGGTGCAGCCCACAAATGTTTCGCAATCGCGTAACAGTTGGTCCCAGAAAATGCTATAAAGCTCGAACGCGTTCTGATCGATTCATTTTTCAATCTATCTCTCGATCCCTCTGTTTCTCTATTATATATATATATATATATATATAAATTATTATTATTATTATTATTATTATTATTATTATTATTATTATTATTATTATTATTAAGGATATTATTATTAATCTTATTATTATTAGTAGTAGAATTAGTATCATTATACATAAAATACTACGACGAGGTCATGAGCAAATTATTTCAAAATGGATTTTTCGAGTGGGATAGAGTTAAGGAAATTTTGTGTTATAGCTATGGAGGTTATGGGTATTGTTCCGGGGTTTCGTTCGTGAGGTCAAACTAGTGTTTATCATCTCCGTTGCATCTACGTACCTTCCTGTAATATTGAATCTCAATATTGATACGTGAGCACTCATATCCTATTTTTTTTATATTAATAGTGTATCCCTGACTAGTGCTCGAGTATATATGATCATGCATGTTTGTATGTTTTATTTCGTCATTAAATAGTGTATGATGAATCACGAATTTAATACATATAATATTGATATAAGTTATATGATATGCATTTCGTTAGAAAGCTGTCGAAAAATTATTAACTTTTCATTTAGAAGTCGTGTGATTTCGATGAACGGATTTAAAGATATGGTCAACTGAATTATCGTTAACTCTAATAGTATTATTATTATTATTACCATCATCGTTATTATTCTTATCTAATTATTATTATTATTATTATCGTTATTATCACTAAGGTTATTATTAGTATTAGTATTATTATTATTATTATTATTATTATTATTATTATTATTATTATTATTATTATTATTATTATTATTATTATTATTATTATTATTATTATTATTATTATTATTATAATTATAATTATTAGTATTGATATTATTACTGAAATTATCATTATTATTAAAATGTAACATTTTTATAAAAACTATCATTTTATTATTTTTATCATCATTATTATTATTATTATTAAAAGTATCATTAATATTAAAAATTATCACTTTTATTAAAATTATCATTTCTAATAGAAATATCATTTTTACTATAAAATATTATCATTATTATCATATTAGGATTATTATTATTAAAAATTATCATTTTTAATAGAATTATTATTATTACTATTCTTATTATGTTAATTATTATTATTATATATAGTAAATATTATTATTAAGATAAATTATATTAAAGTATCGATACTATCAATTATCATTTAAAATTTATCATTTTTATTAAAACTATCATTCTATTAAAAATTATTATTATTATTAAGAATTATTGTTTTTATTAAGAATATAGTATTATTAAAAGTATAGAATTTAAAACTACCATTTTGTTTAAAATTATCGTTATTATCAATTTTAGTAGTATTAGTAATATCATCATTATTATTACCCTTGTTATTTATATTAAACACTTTTAATAACATTATCTTTATTAATATTATCATTATTATTATTACAAAATAATTCAATTTTTACTCATTATTATTATTATCAATATTATTTTATCAAATAAATATGTGATACAAAGATATTTTTACCACACGTAATATAATTACATTAATAATACATACCACTATATGTTTATGATTTTGAGTGAATTATTTAAATTTTATTACTCGAGATATATAAAAGTATATTTTTATCATATATAAATTTTAATATAAATTTTATTTATTAATATATGACTTGTATTATTTACTCTAATAAAATCTGATAAAATCTGATAAATATATTTAAATATATAAAATGACTATATTTAAGGTATATAATAAACATTTATAGATTTTGAAAGTTATTTTGGGTCAAACTGATTTTTGTTAACTTTTGCATATCGGTCTCGAGCATTAGGATTGTGATACACTACGACTTGACCTAAGTTGTTAGACAGATATTGACCAACATATAATTATATATACTTAATATAGGTTCGTGAATCCGAGACCAACCCTGCACTTGTTCAGTGCCATCATTTGCATTAATGCTACAAAATACAGTATTGTGAGTTTTATTACTCCCTTTTATTTTATTTTTGGGACTGAGAATACATGCGCTTTTATAAATGTTTAACAAAATAGACACAAGTACTTGAACTACGTTCTATGATGAATTATTATACCGCGTATCCCTTTTTGTTTAGTCTGGTAATGTGACGCCCCGTACAAAACCATCGTGTATGATTCGTCAACAACGGGATCTTTACACGGTCGAATACTACATGCTATTTGAAAACCAGTTTTGCATTCATAAAAGATAGCGTTTACAAAAGATAACGTGACACAAAGGTCGTTACAAAGTCATTATTTGAAAATAACATAAGTTACAAATGCAAGATAAAAGTTCCATGATTGAGACATCTTTAAGTAATGCACCGGAAATCTAACACAGTAGGTCCATAACAGCAAGTCTAAAACACCAAGATAGCAAGTCTAACAGCGGAAGCAATATCGTCTAAGAACCTGAGAAATACACGCTTAAAAGTCAACACGAATATTGGTGAGCTATAGTTATTAAACAGTAAAGTAATGTAGACCACGAGTTATCGTATTCAAAACAGTATGAAAAGTATATGCTTATCTGTGGGCACCCGATAACTAACTTAACGTAATAGTAATACCCCCTAAAAGTACACTTTGCGAGTGCGTATGTCCTCGAAGTATCAAACACCCGTTAAATGCTAGCGCGGCTAGCCCGAGTGGGGATGTCAAACCCTATGGATCCATATCTAATATTCGCGTTCACCGGTTCAAAACCAATGATTAAACGTTACCGTGCTAAGTGGAATGTTTATGCCTTTATATAACCCACACATACAATAAGTTTAAGTTCTCGTGTCAAGTAAGTAAAATGTAAAAAGCGCATGTATTCTCAGTCCCAAAAATAGTAAAAAGTAGTAAGGGATGATATAACTCACAGTGAATAAGCAGTAAAAGTCGATATGAAACGTATGCAGGTAGTAAGTCGGTCCGAAAGGTTGTCAACCTAAGTCAAAGGTCACTAGATCAGTATGTTGTCCCAATAAGTTTAAAAGTGAATAAATTAAGTTTAAGTGTTATCATCATCATCATTCATCATCATAAAAGCTAAGTAAGTTTGACAAGAATAGAGATTAAAACAATAGGCTGACTTCGGTCAGCTACTACGACCTCTATACAAAACGAAAAGATGCGTAGTCAGTGGCTATGGCTCCGTATATGAGTCCTCTAACCACTAACCAATTTTCAGAACCTAACTCATCTTCGTTTGACGATGGCGACGGATTAAGTGCGAGTAGGTCAAAAATTCAGCACAACTTTACAACGGCGTAGTGACTTTCGGAGGGCTATAAATCCTAAATTGTATATCGGATTAAGACGAGGCCTAAACGAAAAGTCATATACTCGAAACGAACTAACTGAAAATAAATGTTCCAGAAGTCCAGAAATCTGATCACATCCCGAAAAATAGTAAACAAATGCTCCGGTGGGGTTCTCGGTGCTTGAGGCTCATCACGGTTCTCATCCTTGATGCTTGTAAGCTTCAAGTGTACAACTCATTGATGGGTTAGCATCACCTTGACCAAGATTATACCATCAACACACAATATGTTAAGACCAAGTGAGAACACAACTCATTTAAGAGTCTTAGATGGATGATGAACAAAGGTTACATCATATCCTTAGTCTTAACACAATTATAAGTTCTATTTACAATTAAAGTTACAAACTTTACTTCAATCAAACAAGTATGAACATAATCTAAATCAAATAAAGTGATGGAACCCTGAGCTATAGAGCTTGGATCCTTTTTACACAAGTTATAAGATTACAAAGCTAGAAAGCTTGAACCTTTACAAGATTAATGAGACCATAAGCTATAAAGCTAAGATCTTTAACAAAATAATGAAAGTAATGAGACCATAAGCTAAAAAGCTAAGATCTTTAACATAATAATGAGACCCTAAGCTAAAAATCTTGGATCTTTAGTGTTCTTGAAGATCTTGAAGCATAAAGCTTGGATCTTTAAGATACATGAAGATTACAAACACAAGTTTGAATCTTTATAACAAAATAACAAGATTAAAGCTAAAAGATTTAGATCTACAAAGTAGGTGAAGATTCAAAGCTAGAAAGCTTGAATCTTCCATGTTCTTGAAGGATTCAAATCCATGTTTGAATCTACAAGATGTAATCAAGATCAAAAGCTAAAAAACTTGATCTTCTAATGATGATGATGAACTCATGATGATGAGAAGAAGAAGAAGAAAAAAAATTCAAAATACTTACAAGCTTTAAACTAGAGAGAAAATAAATGAACAAGTGTGTGTAAATTGTGAATGGAAATCAAGTGTTAATGGAGAGGAAACGGCTTAGTATTTATAGGAGGTGAGGTGAGGGTGGTGGTGGTTAGGTCGTGAGTTTCCAAGGGGGACAAGGGGGACACCTTTTTACTTTTTGGTTAATGGTTGTCTAAAGTTGGTGCTTATGTTAGGATCACATGCAACATTAAGGATAATACTTGACAAAAATGCTAGTATGTTCCCTCTAATAAATGGGCATTTGTTGTACATATTAATGAGTCACTAGTTACTTATAATTGGGCTAATTAAATAGTCCACTAACTAGTGTAGGGTGGGCTAACGTCCAACAAGGTAGAAAGTCCAACAAGACTAACTAGTGTGCTCTAGTAAATTACTAAGCGTAATTAAGCATCCAAAAACCCAAGTAATTGTTATTATAAAATAACAATTAGTATTTCGTAGTCATAATGTTCCGATTACGACAAAAGTTAAACGTGTACGCAGTACGCAGTTCGTTAAAAACGTCAAGTGACACTAATGGTCATAAAGGCTTCCGAGGATTAAGTTAAGTATCCTACGTACTTAATGATACGTTTTAACATATAAATGAAAGTAATCAACATGTAGGGAGTTCCCATAGTATAATATTGCTCAGTACACACAAATACGCAGTTTCGCGAAAACACAAAGCACAAAGGCAAGTCGAAAAAGTCGGGTCGTTACATTACCCACCTGTTAATGAAAATTTCGTCCCGAAATTTTAGGCTGAGGTAGACGGTAGAGTCGAGAAGAGGTGAGGATACTTCTGCATCATTTGATCCTCTCGCTCCCAAGTAAACTCTGGTCCTCGTTTTGCATTCCATCGTACTCGGACGATCGAAATCTTGTTGCGTTTCAAGGTTTTGATCTCATGGTCCATAATTTCGAAAGGTTCTTCCACGAAATGAAGTTTGTCATCAATGGTAAGCTCCTCAAGTGGTATGACGAGTTCTGGTTTGGCAAGACATTTCTTCAGATTCGACACGTGGAATGTGGGGTGAACAGCACTCAACTGAGTCAGAAGGTCCAAACGGTAAGCAACGGGTCCAATACGCTCCAAAACTTCAAAAGGACCAATGTATCGCGGGTTCAACTTCCCACGCTTTCCGAAACGGATTACACCTTTTCAAGGTGCGACTTTCAACATAACGCGGTCGCCGATTTGAAATTCGCGATCTCCACGTTTAAGGTCAGCATAGCTCTTCTAACGATCACGGGCCGTCTTGAGCCTCGCTTGAATTTGAACAATCTTCTCCGTTGTCTCATGGACTAACTCGGGTCCGGTGATTTGCTTCTCACCTACTTCAGCCCAAAAAATAGGAGAACGGCACTTGCGACCATACAATGCTTCTAAAGGTGCGACATTAATACTCGAATGATAGCTGTTGTTGTAAGAAAATTCGGCTAGTGGCAAATGCTTTTCCCAAGCTTTTCCGAAATCAATAACGCAAGCACGCAACATGTCCTCCAAAGTCTGAATCGTTCGTTCGCTTTGTACGTCAGTTTGCGGGTGATATGCGGTACCCATGTCGAGACGTGTTCCCAAGGCTTCTTGCAAAGAACGCCAAAATCTAGAAGCAAAACGGGTATCGCGATCTGAGATAATCGATAAGGGTACATCGTGGCGAGATACAACTTCCTTTATGTATAGCTGTGCCAGTCTTTCCATCATATCAGTTTCCTTCATGGCTAGGAAGTGAGCAGATTTGGTAAGACGCTCAACGATAACCCAGATGGTATCATAACCTCCTACCATCTTCGGTAGCTTCGTGATGAAATCCATTGTTATTCCTTCCCATTTCCATTGCGGGATTTCGGGTTGTTGGAGTAATCCAGACGGCTTCTGATGTTCAACTTTGATCTTGGAACAAATCAAACACTTTCCAACATAAGTCGCAACATCCTTCTTCAGGTTCGGCCACCAATATTGAACCTTGAGGTCATGGTACATCTTACCAGCTCCTGGATGAATTGAATACCTTGACTTGTGGGCTTCGTCTAGAATAAGGCTCCGTAAATCTCTATATTTGGGCACCCGAATTCTTCCAAAAAAGTATCGGAGTCCAGTCTCCTTGACCTCGAATCGAGAAACGAGAATGTTCAAGTGCTCTTGAGAAATATTCTCCTCCTTGAGAGCCTCTTCTTGAGCTATGCGGATCTGGTTATTGAGATTCGTCTGAATGGTGATGTTCAAGGCACATACACGAAGAGGTACCGTTCTCTCCTTTCAGCTCAAGACATCAGCTACAAAATTTGCCCTTCCGGGATGATAACGTAGTTCACAATCTTAGTCGTTCAATGTCTCGATCCATCGACGCTGTCTCATATTCAGCTGCTTCTGGTCGAAAATGTGTTAGAGGCTTTTGTGATCGGTGAAGATGGTACTCTTGGTTCCATAAAGATAGTGTCTCCACAGTTTTAGTGCAAAGACAACGGCTCCAAGTTCAAGATCGTGCGTTGTGTAATTTCGCTCGTGAATCTTCAGTTGTTGAGAGGCGTAAGCAATAACCTTCGTTTTATGCATCAATACACAACCAAAACCATTTTTTGAGGCATCACAGTACACAACAAAATCATCACTACCTTCGGGAAGAGATATGATAGGTGCGGTGGTTAACTTCTGCTTCAGGGTTTGAAATGCCGACTCTTGCTCGGCTTCCCAAACAAACTTCTTCCCCTTATGAGTCAGTGCGGTTAATGGGAGTGCAATCAGAGAGAAACCTTCAATGAATCTTCAGTAATAACCGGCGAGGCCTAAAAATTTGCGGATATGAGTCGGAGTAGTGGGAGTTTTCCACTTGCTGATAGCTTCGATCTTTGCGGGATCAACTTTGATACCCTGGTTGCTCACAATATGACCCAGAAATTGGACTTCCTTCAACCAAAACTCGCACTTGGAGAATTTGGCATAAAGTTGCTCTTGTCTCAAAAGTTCCAACACTAGTCGAAGATGTTGTTCATGTTCTTCTTCACTTTTGGAATAGATGAGGATATCATCTATGAATACGATAACGAACTTGTCCAGATAGGGTTTGCATACTCGATTAATGAGATCTATGAATACAACAGGTTCGTTGGTTAAACCGAATGGCATCACGAGAAACTCATAATGACCATAACGGGTTCTGAACGCAGTATTCATCACATCGCTCTCCTTCACCCTCAACTGGTGATATCCTGATCGCAAATCGATCTTAGAGTAAACGCTTGATCCTTGCAGCTGATCGAAAAGATCGTCAATTCTGGGAAGAGGATATCGATTCTTAATCGTCAGCTTGTTCAGCTCACGATAATTGATAAACATGCGGAAAGATTCATCCTTCTTCTTCACAAACAAAACAGGTGCGCCCCAAGGCGATGAACTCGGTTGGATAAATCCACGGTCTAGCAATTCCTGCAGTTGACTCTGCGACTCTTGCAGTTCGGAAGGTGCTAGTCGATAAGGTGCACGGGCTACAGGTGCAGCTCCTGGTACTAGATCAATCTGGAACTCCACTGATCGCTGCGGCGGTAATCTAGGCAATTCTTCTGGAAAGACGTCGGGAAATTCGTTCACAATCCGCACATCATCAACACTCTTCTCCTCGGTTTCTAACTTCTTCACATGTGCTAGAATAGCAAAACGCCATTTCATCATGACTTTCTGTGCCTTCATGCAACTAATGAGGTTCAATTTTGGGCTACCTTTCTCTCCTTGTACGATCAATGGCACACCGTCTTCGCGAGGTATACGGATAATCTTCTCTCCACAAACAACTTCTGCTCTTACTTTGGACAACCAGTCCATGCCAACTATCACATCAAAGCTTCCCAATTTGATGGGTATCAAATCAATCTCAAAGTCCACACCGGCTAGGTTTATTATGCCTCCTCGGCCAATTTGGTCAACTTTCTCAAGTTTCCCATTGGCTACTTCAACAAGCATACTCTCCTCCAAGGGTACTAACGACCAATCTATCTTAGAGCAAAAGTGTCTATCTACATAACTCCTATCGGCACCAGTATCAAATAGAATAGAAGCTAATAGATTATTGATAGTGAATGTACCTGTGACCAAGTCAGGATCCTTACGGGCATCCCTGGTGTTCATGTTGAAGACTCTTCCACGTGCTGGCCTGCCATCCTTCTTCTGGTTTGGACATTCATTTTTGAAGTGGCCCTGCTGGCCGCACTCAAAGCACTTCCTGGGTCCAATCGGGTTTGTCCTCACAGCTGGGGCGGTGATCTTACAATCCTTGCCGATGTGTCCAATCCTCTTACACTTTTCACAAACCATGTTGCAGTATCCGGTATGATTCTTATAGCATATCTTGCACTGCGGAAGGCTACCCTTGTAGTTAGGGTTCGAGCTAGGGTTCTGTAACGACCCGGATTTTTCCGCTAATATATAGAAGATTAATATTTACATAATTAATGTTTCCAACATGTTAAGCGATCAAACTCATTAAGATTTGGTTATTTGAAATGAATTTTATACAAATGTTTGGCCACCCAGTTTGTCTGACGATTCACGAACGTCATAACTCGAAATAATTATATAATGATGTATATATGGATATATATATACTTATGATCTGATAAAATGATATTTAAGTATCTCATTACATATAATAACAATTGGTTATATACATAAAATGAGATTACTAACTTAAAGACTTCAAGATTATATATATATATATATATATATATATATATATATATATATATATATATATATATATATATATATATATATATATATATATATATATATATATATAACGATTAACGTTGTAATAACTTCTAAATTAAAATTTATGTATATGTATTGTATTAATATGTATTAATACACTTTTGAAGGACTTAAACATATATACTAACATACTTATACTCAACAAAGATAGCTATACTCATAATCTCATTCAATTCCATCAAGAATTCTATTCGTATTCATTCGGTATTTATACCCGTATCATACCCAGCTTCCATACTTAAATACTTTGAGTATATACCAATATGAAATACCAATTATAGCCTCTTTAGCAGCCCTATGAGTCACAAGACAAGGATAAACATGATGGAGACTTGTGGGAACCAACATTTAACTTCTAGTTTGCATTATTATGCTATATTCCAAATTTTGATAAAGTCTCTTAACCATATGCATGAACCACGACTTTTAACATTCTTTTTACTCGTTCATATCAGAAATTTAACTTACCTTCACTCTCATAATACTCACACACAAGAACTCCAAGTATTCTCTCCATTTCTTACTCTTTAAACACTCTTTAAACACACATACTTCAAGTACTAGAAAATCTTCATTCACTTTGATCATAAACTAGCTTCAAGAACACTTTGTTAACTCATCTACTCCTCTTTATCAAGGTAAGAATCATATATAAGCTTTGGTTCAATTCATATACTTATAACTATCTTAATTCAAGATAGAAATCTTATTCAAACTTTTGTCCATTCTATGAGTCTACTCCAAGGATTACAAGCCATCAAGGATACCTTTGATCACAAGATTATCATCTTATTTTCTCAGCAACTTTGTTCATTTAATTTTAGGTAGTCACCTTATTCATAATCTTTTTCGATTCATATCCATATAGCTATCTTATTATGAGTTTATAACTTACAACAACAAGAACATAGTTTAGATTAATTCTAAACTTGTTCACAAAAAAATTTAATCCTTCTAACTTGACTTTTAAAATACTTCCACACATGTATTATGACAGTATGTCAAGCTAACATAAGGATATAAAACTTGTAAACACGAAGAACACCTTAAAACTGAACATACGCCGTCATAGATCATCGGGGGCTGTTTTGGGTTTAATTTTAAAAACCTATCTTAAACTTTGAATTAAAAGATTTCCTTTGGTGAAAAATCTTATTTT
Organism: Rutidosis leptorrhynchoides; assembly: GCF_046630445.1. Classification (NCBI taxonomy): domain Eukaryota; kingdom Viridiplantae; phylum Streptophyta; class Magnoliopsida; order Asterales; family Asteraceae; genus Rutidosis; species Rutidosis leptorrhynchoides. Next base: position 606,562,115 of record NC_092336.1, read on the forward strand.
ATATGGATATGAAATATATCCAAAATCCATGGTTAAACTCTAAGTGGAAGTATGTTTTTCAAAAGGGTCATCAAGATGTCGTTCTTACGACGGATATGACTATCTTCTCTTATTTGACACCTAAGCTGTATTTTTGACTATAAACTTATACTTTTTATGTTAAGATTAATAATGTTGAGTTCGATACGAAACCATGGCAACTCGAATCACTCAAAACAGATTTGTAACGAAGAAATTATGGGTAAAACAAAATTGGGTATTTTTGCTTGTTTTTAGCTACGGTTTTGATTAATAAAAATGGAAGCTAACCTTATCCTAGCTAACCTACCTTGTATCCTACATGTATTTATACATGTCTTGTTCCCGAACTTATGGAAATACAATTTATAATAGTCGTGATTAAGTTCTACGACAATATATTATAGTCTTAATAAAGATCGTAAGACACCATATATATATATATATATGACTTGATCACCGTGGATCCGTATACAGCGTTTTGACATATCATTTTGATTTCTTCTATATATATTATTGGAACGAACTATAAGACACCATTGGCAGTAATTTTGAGTTAGCTGTGGGTCGAAGTGGATTCCAAAATATTATATACTTTGAATTGTGATCGAGTCTGAGACATGTATACAATGGGTCGCGGATTGCTTCAGACAATATACATATTATGTGTCTTATTATATTAAGACAATATATTATAGTGTTAGTGAATTCTAACACAATATACGCATTTATATTTATATATATATTTATACTGTTGGACTATTGGACTATTGGACTACGGACGTTGGACTACTAACAATGGACAATTAAAATTATCACAAGTATCATAAGTATGGAATATTAATTATATATATATATCTTAACACAAGAATATTATTATTAGGTTCGTGAATTTGTCAAAAGGCCAAGTCTTATCACCATCTATTCGAAAATCATCACAAGTGAGTTATAGTCCCATTTTTACTATCTAAATTATTTTGGGATGAGAATACATGCAAATTTATAAATGTTTTACAAAATAACCACAAGTTCATGAAACTACATTCTACGACTGTTTTGTTATACCGGATATCTGTACTTATTATTATTATGCTTGGTAACCTAAGAATTAGTGAAAAACACTAATTGATGCGAATCCTAAAGGTAGATCTACGGGCACCAACCACCCCCATTTTCGAATAGTGAAAATGCTTTAGTACTTCGAAGGGTTCTTGTCATACATTTGAATAGTGAAATGTATGATGCCAGATATCTTAAGCGCTCTATGTTAAGGTTGGTTACCAGGCGACTCATCGTATGAATGATTTTTGCAGTTGTAATGATCATGCGCATTTAATTAAATGAAATCTTGTGGCTTATTAAATGTTATGATTATTATATAGAAATTAAACCTATGACTCACCAATATTTTTGTTGACGTTTTAAGCATGTTTATTCTCAGGTGAATATTAAAAACGCTTCCGCTGTCGTATGCCAACCCAAGGTCAAGATTTGGAGTCGGCATAATTGTTTATATTGTTTAAACTTGCATTCGGAGTATTTGTTTTAATATATTTGATCATATTGTAATGGGTTGTGGTAAAACTTATTTATTTGAGGAGATTGTCTTTGATAGACAATCTGAATTATGTCATTAAGATCTTTATTCAATAATAAAGGTTATGGTTGTTTTTAAAAACGAATGCAAGATTTGAAAAACGTCTCATATAGAGGTCAAAACCTCGCAAAGAAACCAATTAATATGAAACGTTTATAATTAATATGAACGGGGCATTTCAGTTGGTATCCGAGCGTTGGTCTTAGAGAATCAGAAAATTTTTCATTAGTGTGTCTAACTGATTTTTGATGCATTAGTGAGTCTGGACTTCGACCGTAATTATTTTAAAAATGATTGATTAATATAATTGTTGGAAACATAAGATTATTAACATATAAATATTATAAGATATATCATTCTCTTAACGTGCCTGCTATTATGTGATAGATGACTTCATCCGATCATATAAGCATATCTAGTGATTCAGATTTCATTTGCTTATCAAGTGATTCGGAGGCTGAGTCAAAGCATACGACTTATGAACCAACGGAAAAGTTAACTTTTGGTGCTACCATTAAAGTGGAAAATTGTTGGGAAAATCGGGAAGATTCACAAATGCCAGTAGAGGTTCCAGAAGAGGATCCAGAAGAAGATCCCGAAGAGGAACCCAAAGAAGAGGATCCTGAAGAAGTTGTGGAAATTACCGAACCACAACGTGATTTGGGAAAATCTTTGGCTGTTATACCCGATCCCAAACCCGATGAACCTATTATGACCCAAAATATTTGTGATCATCCACCTAAACCACCTAAGAGACCAGTTTATAAAATGACCGCTCGTATAACGACTGTTGGTTTTGCTCCCAAACAATTAGCCGAAAGAACCAATTGGGAGGAATTGGAAAAAGAACTATCCAAACGAAAATCCAAACGTTTGGCCGAGAAAGAAACAACTTCAACATCTAAGAAATCTCGCCGTTCTTGAACCATCGGCAGTTATCCTGTATTCCATGCATTGTATAATATGTATTATATTGTGTGTTTAAGTTTGTAAGAAAATCCGCAATGTAATTTTCCTTATGATTGTATAATAATAAGAATAAGCATGGAAGGTTTATTATTATTATTACAACTTATTATTACGTAGTAACGTAATAACTTACCATAGTTTTTCATATTAGAATTTTAGTAGTTAATTTGTATGTTAGCTGCTAAGTATGAACATTATTATAGTTATAAAATGCTAATATGAAGAAAAGGATTTTATAATAATAAGTTCATATTAAGCTACAAAATACTTTTTGGCTACTTCTAAAATTCTATATGATTAACTCAGTCGGCTATTTTTGAAGGAAATGGCTCCTCCAGCTACTAGACAACAACAATTGAACATAGAAGAACTTCAAGCTTTCGCTGCAAATATGGCTACAGTGGTGAATGCAATGAACAACAATAACCAATCGAGTTCCAGCAGTAGAGGAAACAATGGCAACCGGGTAGGATGTTCCTACAAAGCTTTTATGGCCTGCAAACCCAATGAGTTTGAAGGAACTGAAGGACCCGTTGGACTAAAGTGGTGGACAGAGAAGGTTGAAGCCGTGTTCGTAATCAGCAACTGCGCAGAAGAGGATAAAGTTAAGTATGCCACACATACTTTCAGGGGTACTACTTTGACATGGTGGAATACCTACATGGATTACGTAGGACAGAATACCGCCTACGCACTTCCATGGTCCGCTTTCAAGCACATGATGACGGAAGAGTACCGTCCCAGAACCGAAATCAACAAGCTCAAGGCAGAGCTTAAAGCGCTGACAACCCAACGGTTAGATGTCACTACCTACGAGCGACGTTTCAATGAACTGGCTTTAATGTGTCCTGGAGCATTTGAGGATGAAGAAGCAAAAATTGATGCATTCATAAAAGAGTTGCCGGAACGAATCCAAGAGCATGTAGGTGCTAACGACCTTGCAACAATGCAGAAAGCGAGCCGTATAGCCCACAAATTGATAAGCCAAATTACAGGAAGGATAAAGAAAGAAGCGGCAGAGGAGGCCATAATGAAACAGGGAAAAAGAAAGTGGGAGGCATCAGGGTCACCAGTACAACAACAACAATCAAAACAACAACTACAATAACAATTGCAACCACCCCAACAACAACAATAATCGCAACAACAACCGTAACAATAACCGCAACAACCATCCCAATAATAATAACAACAACAACAATCCCAATCACAACAATAACAACAACAAACGACTCAACAACAACAACAACAACAACAACAACAACAACGACAACAAAAGGCAAAGAACTATATCCCCCGGGTGTGATACGTTTCATCCGGAATGGTTTTGTAGAGAATTATGTACCAAGTGTAATAGGAATGGCCATATTGCGGCAAAGTGTGAAGTCTACGGACCAAATAGAAACAAAGGAGTAAATAATGTCGGAACAAATAATAACGGCGTTGTTTGCTATGGATGTGGAAAACCGGGCCATACCATAAACCAGTGCAGGAATGGAAATAGGCAAGGCCGTGGGAGAGCCTTCAACATTAATGGGGAGAAAGCACAACAAGACCCGGAGCTTGTTACGGGTACGTTTCTTATCAACAATACACCTGCTTATATTTTATTTGATTCGGGTGCCGATAGAAGTTATATGAGTAGAGAATTTTGTGCCAAATTAAATTGCCCGTTAACGCCTTTGGATAAAAAGTGTATAGTTGAAGTACAAACGGTAAACTAATTAAGGTTGATAAAATTTGCCGAAATCAAAAAATTAGTTTAGTTAGCGAAACGTTTGCAATTGATTTAATACTGGTGGAATTGGGAAGCTTCGACGTAATTATTGGAATGGACTGGATGTCTAAGGTGAAAGCCGAAGTTGTTTGTCATGAGAAGGCGATTCGCATTCCGAGAGAAAACGGGTTACCCTTAATGGTGTACGGAGAAAAGGGTAATGCCAAATTAAATCTTATTAGTAGTTTGAAGGCGCGCAAACTAATAAGAAAAGGTTGCTATGCCATACTAGCACACGTCGAGAAGGTTGAAAAAGAAGAAAAGAAAATCGATGACGTTCCTGTTGCAAGATAATTTCTTGAGGTGTTTTCGGACGAATTACCGGGACTACCTCCACACCGATCCATTGAATTTCAAATAGATCTTGTACCAGGAGACGCACCAATAGCTCGTGCTCCATATAGACTTACGCCCACCGAAATGAAAGAATTACAAAGTCAGCTACAAGAATTATTAGAACGTGGTTTTATCCGACCGAGTACGTCACCATGGGGAGCTCCAATTTTGTTCGTTAAAAAGAAAGATGGGTCTTTTCGCATGTGTATCGATTACCGTGAGCTGAACAAAGTAACCATCAAAAACCGATACCCTTTACCCCGAATCGACGACCTATTTGATCAACTCCAAGGTTCGAGCGTATACTCCAAAATCGACTTAAGATTGGGTTATCATCAACTGAGGGTTAAAGAAGCCGATATACCAAAAACAGCCTTCAGAACTCGTTATGGCCATTACGAATTCATAGTTATGCCATTCGGTCTAACCAATGCACCCGCAGTTTTCACGGATCTCATGCACCGAGTATGTAGTCCATATTTAGATAAGTTTGTTATTGTCTTTATTGATGACATTCTTATCTATTCGAAGAATAACCAAGAATATGAACAACACTTGAGACTTGTATTAGAGTTGTTAAGAAAAGAACAACTTTATGCAAAATTCTCTAAGTGCGCTTTTTGGTTAAATGAAGTACAATTTCTTGGCTACATAGTCAGTAGTAATGGAATCAAAGTTGATCCCGCCAAGATCGAAGCCATCAAAAATTGGGAAACCCGAAAACTATAACGCAAATACGTCAATTTTTGGGTTTAGCCGGTTATTATAGGAGATTTATTCAAAATTTCTCTCGAGTAGCCAAACCTTTAACTGCCTTGACACACAAAGGGAAAAAGTATGAATGGACTTCCGAACAAGAGGGTGCCTTCCAATTGTTGAAAAATAAGTTGACTACGGCACCTATTTTATCGTTACCTGACGGAATGGAAGATTTTGTTATCTACTGCGATGCATCAAGAATGGGTTTTGGGTGTGTTCTTATGCAACAGAAGAAGGTGATTGCATATGCTTCTCGACAACTCAAAATTCATGAACAAAACTACACCACACATGATCTGGAATTGGGCGCCGTTGTTTTTGCATTAAAGATGTGGAGACATTATCTATATAGGGTCAAGTTTATTGTATACAACGACCACAAAAGTCTCCAACATATTTTAAATCAAAAGCAACTAAATATAAAGCAGCGTAGGTGGGTTGAGCTGTTAAATGATTATGATTGTGAAATCCGTTACCACCCGGGGAAAGCGAATGTGGTAGCCGATGCCTTGAGTCGAAAGAAAAGAGAACCTATTCGAGTAAAAGCTATGAACATGATTATTCATACTAATCTTACTACTCGAATAAAAGAGGCACAACAGGAGGTTTTGAAGGAAGGAATTTTTAGAAAGGAAATACCCAAAGGATTAGAAAAACAGCTTAATATTCAGGAAAATGGAACCAGGTATTTAGCTGAAAGAATTTGGGTACCAAAGAATGGGGATTTGAGGAAAGTGGTACTAGATGAAGCACATAAAACCATATATTCAATACATCCCGGAGCGGGGAAAATGTACCAAGACTTCAAGAGAAAATTTTGGTGGCCAGGAATGAAGGCCGGTATATCCACATATGTAGGAGCATGTTTGACTTGTTCTAAAGTCAAAGCTGAACATCAGAAACCATCGGGTCTACTCCAATAACCTGAAATCCCAGAATGGAAATGGGAAAACATTACCATGGATTTCATTGCTAAGTTACCGAGAACCGCAGGTGGTTATGATATAATTTGGATAATAGTCGATCGTCTTACTAAGTCAGCACACTTTCTACCAATAAAAGAAGAGGATGGTATAGAGAAATTAGCACGATTATACCTGAAAGAAGTTATTTCTAGACATGGTATACCAATCTCTATTATCTCTGATCGGGATAGCAGATTTACTTTCAGATTCTGGCAGGCATTACACGAAGCGTTGGGAAATCGTCTAGATTTAAGTACTGCCTATCATCCATAAACTGATGGGCAGAGTTAAAGGACGATTCAGACACTCGAAGACATGCTACGAGCATGTATTATTGATTTTGGAAGCAGTTGGGATCGACATCTACCGTTAGCTGAGTTTTCCTACAACAACATCTACCATTCTAGTATTGAGGCGGCACCATTCGAGGCACTTTATGGTAGGAAGTGCAGGTCTCCAATTTGTTGGAGTGATGTGGGGGATAAATAGATTACAGGTCCAGAAATTATCCAAGAAACCATCGATAAAATCATTCAGATTCAGCAATGATTGAAAACAGCCCGGAGTCGACAAAAGAGCTATGCGGATGTTAGGAGAAAACCTTTAGAGTTTGAGGAGGGTGATATGGTTATGCTTAAGGTATCACCTTGGAAAGGTGTTATTCGTTTTGGAAAGCGGGGGAAATTGAGCCCAAGATACATTGGGCCATTCAAGATTGAAAAACGCATTGGGCCGGTGGCCTATCGACTTGAGCTACCTCCATAATTAGAAAAGATTCACAACACCTTTCATGTTTCGAACCTGAAGAAATGCCTAGCTACCGAAGATCTCATTATCCCTTTAGAAGAAATTAAGATTGACGAGAAACTAAATTTCGTCAAAGAACCCGTCGAAATTATGGATCGTGAGGTCAAACGACTCAAACAAAGTAAGATACCAATCGTTAAGGTTCGATGGAATGCTCGTAGAGGACCTGAATTTACTTGGGAACGAGAAGACCAAATGAAGCTAAAGTACCCACATTTGTTTTCCCGATATCGCACGCTAACTAGGTACAATTCTAAATTTCGGGACGAAATTTAATTTAACGGGTGTGTAATGTAACGACACGGATTTTTCCGCTAATATATAGAAGATTAATATTTACATAATTAATGTTTCCAACATGTTAAGCGATCAAACTCATTAAGATTTGGTTATTTGAAATGAATTTTATACAAATGTTTTGCCACCCAGTTTGTCTGACGATTCACGAACGTCATAACTCGAAATAATTATATAATGATGTATATATGGATATATATATACTTATGATCTGATAAAATGATATTTAAGTATCTCATTACATATAATAACAATTGGTTATATACATAAAATGAGATTACTAACTTAAAGACTTCAAGATTATATACATATATATATATATAACCATTAACGTTGTAATAACTTCTAAATTAAAATGTATGTATATGTATTGTATTAATATGTATTAATACACTTTTGAAGAACTTAAACATATATACTAACATACTTATTGATATCGCATATTTTATACACGTTTTCCTTAGCGATATCGATCATAATTTAGTCCGTTCGGATACGGTTTGGTGTTTATTTTGATGATATTGAGAACGTCCAAGTTTGAAGAGCTAATTGTTGAAAAGTGGTGTTTTATGGAGTTTTTGAGGCAAGTTGGTAATCGATTATTATTATTGGTGCTCCTGGGTTGGAAATGTTAAGTAAATATCGGGTAGTTTGGTTTTAAGTTATTATTAGTATTGAAAGAGTGCAAAAGAGACGAAGGAATCAGTTTATGTTGATTGTCGCGAAATGTGTCCGCGGCGCAACGTTTGGCTATTTTACAGATCAGAAGTTGGTTTAAAAGGGGTTCCAGTTTGTGTGTTATGTCGCGGCGCGACCATTATAGCCGCGGCGCGACCGTCTGTCGGTTCAGGTAATTTTGGCAGGTATAAAAGGCCCGAAAAATACCCTAATTTATGATTATTCCATCCAGATGAATTGTAGCAGTTTTTGGGCTATTTTTGGTGATCTTTAGAGAACTCCAAGGTCATTCAATCACTTCAATCATTCCAGATTCAACCTTCAATCCGTTCATCATCTGCGATTGCTTTTTTAATTAGGTTGATTTCTTTGTCATAAACAATGAATTCTTTCCTTTATTTATTTGTGATTTTGGTTTTAGCCATGATTGTTGGCTAAACTTTTAATGTTTGTCTAGATTGAATATTTGCATGTGTTTGGATGATACTTTAATGTTTTATTGATTAATGCATGATAATTATGAGTTTTGATTAAGAACCGTTCTTGTGGGTGTTGATTATTGTTACTAGGTTGATTAGTGAATCTTGTTTGAACAAAGGGAACCCTGTTTCAATTTAGTGATCTAATTTCCAATTGATTTGTCTTAACCGATTGGGTGCTTACTGGACCAAGGGGGTAAACCGGGTAACATTGATTAAACAAAATAGGGGTGAATTGTGTGGAGCGAACGCGTAACCAATTGAATCTTAATCTTATAATTAGCCAATTACCAAGTCATAAATGAAAGAGGTCTTTGGTGAAAGGGAACCCTAAGCCAATAAATCCTAGTTTGACGTGTTTGCTAAAAGAGAACTCTGAGTAAACCGACTCTGTAGTTGCGTGCATTGATAAATAGAACTAGTGCTTAAAAACAAATCATCCAACACTGCGAATAGGAGATCTAGGCGAACATTCTTTTATCTATTGAATTCAAATATCTTTATTATTCGTTGAGTCTGCTATTTGATTTACTTAAACTTCAAAACCCAAAAATATTGTCTTTTACTTTTGATCTATCTTTGATTTGGCTAATCGTTAAATAGCCACAAAACAAATATTCTCGTACTTTCGAATTTCATAGATTAACTTAGTTTATTTTATTAGTTACAATCTTAATTCTCACGTTTAAACTGTCCTTGGAACGATTTTGGAATTACCAATTTTATACTATTACACGATCGGGTACACTGCCCGTTAGTGTGTAGTAATCTTTTAACAGGCATTTTCCATTATAAATTATAGACACGATTTTACACATCAAGTTTTTTGGCGCCGCTGTCGGGGACAGTTGTGTTGAAAGTTAAGATTGTTATCTAATTGTTCTTAGTTTAGTTTAGTTTAGTTTAGTTTAGTTATAGTTTATTATTTCTTTTCGTTATTCTCAGTTGAATCGGTGCGTTTAATCAGTTGTTAGTTGTGATTTCGCAGATAACAGGTAGTGCATGCCACATACGCGTTCTTCTAATTCTCCGATTCTTCAACCATTTGCAGAACCCGAAAGAGAGTTATTCAGAGCTTTAAGTCAAGAGCATCAGTCTACAGTGGATTCATATTTTTCTTCAAGTGCTAGTATAATTAATTTGGGAAGTAGTTCTGAGACTGTGGTGCCCGATACACCACCAGAAATCAGAGAAGAAGAAGAATCTTACATTTCATTAGATCTTTTCGAGAATGAAGATATGGCTGACCAAGGACAACCACCTCATCCTCAGACTATAGCAGAAAAGTTGAAGGCCACACGAGGGGGCCAAGGCAATTCGATTACTCAACCGAACATCACTCAGCCTTCTCAAATTACAGGGCCGATCCTGAGTTTGATTTCTTCTGACTGCCAATTTCATGGCAAGGATAGTGAGGATGCTAACGAGCATCTTCGTGTTTTCAATGATGTTTGCAATTTGTTTAAGTTGCATGAGGTTGTCGATACGTCGATCAAGAAAAGGCTTTTTCCTTGGACTCTTAAAGGAGAAGCAAAGAGATGGTTAGATAAGCAACCAGAGGGTACGATTACCTCTTAGGAGATTCTGATGGATAAGTTTTTATCGAAGTTTTTCCCTGCGTCTCGAGCTGCTAGACTTCAAGCAGAAATTTCTCAATTCAGACAAAAGAGCAGCGAGACATTATTTGATGCTTGTAACCGTTATTCTAATATGCTACGCTCGTGTCCGCAACACGGGTTGAATGATTTACAAAAGGTCCAGATTTTCTACAAGGGTTGTGATATCCCAACTCGTCAGACTATTGATCAAGTAGCAGGTGGTACGTTAATGGATAAGATCGAAGAAGAGGTGCTAGAGATAATTGAAAAGCAAGCTGCTTATTCTCATGAATGGCATCAAGATCATGAGTCATTCCATTCAGCTTCAGTTAAGAGAACCAAAACCCATGGTGCATATGACAATTTTGGGTCTATAAGTGCTAAGTTGGATTCCTTTGGTAGGAATTTGGAGAAGATAAATAAGGATATTCATGGTATGAAGGTTGGTTGTGAGTATTATGGGGGATTACATCTGGAAAAAGATTGTGTTGCAGGTTTGACTATGAATCAGAAGGAAGAGATTGCTTATATTAGTTAGCAGAACAACAATCAGTTTCAGGGACGTGCGCAGTTTAATAGGAATTTCAACAATCCCTATAATCCTCAAGGTAATCAAGGTTCGAGGTTTCAGCCAGGTTCTAGTGGAGGATATCAACAGCAAGCTCCCGGGTATTTTTAGAAACCCCAAGCCGAAGAGAAAAAGTGCAATCTTGAAGCTATGATCGAGAAGCTTGTGATTTCTCAAACTCAACTTGTTACTACTGTTACTCAGAATAATGAGAAGAATGATCAAATGTTTCGAAATCAACAAGCAGCTATTCAGAATCTGGAGAAACAAATTGGCCAGCTTGCTAGTCAGAATAATGTGAGGAAATCGGGGGAGTTACCGAGTAAAACCGATAATAACCCGAAGAATGGGCACGTTAATGCTATCACTACACGTAGTGGTTTAGCATATGATTCACCGAGAGCGCCCGATGAGTATGATTTGCGAGTGCCGTTGGTTAAGGATAGTGAGCCGGTTGTTGTTAGTGAACCGGAGGGGGATAAGGAGCCGGAACAGGTGATTGAGAAGGTTGTGAGGGTACCGGAAACTGTTGCTGCTAAACCAGTAGTTAAAGAGTATCAACTACCGCTCCCTTTCCCGAGGAAGCAGAGACTGGAGAAGCTGGAGGCAGAAAAGTCCAAGTTCATGGACTTGATTAAAAAAGTTAACATTAATTTTCCTTTTATTGATGTGATTGCAGGTATGCCCAAGTATGCAAGGTTTCTTAAGGACTTGCTAACTAACAGGAAGAAGCTGGAGAACATGTATTCAGTCAAGTTGAATGCCGCATGCTCAGCGGTAGTTGCAAACAAACTTCCCGAGAAGCTTGAGGATCTTGGAAGTTTCACCATCCCTTGTTTACTGGGTAATTTGGATTGTATGAGGGCGTTGGCAGATTTGAGGGCTAGCATAAATTTAATGCCCTATTCTATTTATTTGAAGCTAGACCTCGGGGAGTTGAAACCCACGCGTATGGCTATTCAGCTAGCTGACCGATCCATTAAATTCCCTCGTGGAATTATCGAGAATATGCTAGTTAAGACCCGGTCGTTGGTTTTCCCGGCCGATTTTGTGGTGTTGGATATGGAAGTGGATGAGAGGATTCCACTTATTATGGGTCGGCCATTTTTGAATACTGCTAGGTGTATCATTGATGTTTATGGCCAACAGTTGACCCTTAAGATAGATGATTTGCATGCAACTTTCTCAATTGACCATGCTTTAAAATACCCTGCCTACACTGATGATACATGTTATTTTCTTGACACTGTGAATGTCCAGTATGAGTTGTTGCAGGAATTCCTAGAGTTACAGGGTTCAGGAGAATGTTCATTGGTTGAAATTGATGAAGAGTTGTAGGTTGAGGAGGTGGATATTTTGACCACCTTGATGGAAAACGGCTATGAGCCGACTGAGGAGGAGTTTAAGGAACTCGAGCGTGATGCGGATTACCGGAGTAAGTCTTCAATTGAAGAACCTCCCGAGTTAGAATTGAAGCCACTTCCTGATCATTTGGAATACGCTAATTTGCAGGAGGAATCTAAGCTCCCGATAATTATTTCTTCTTCTCTTACTACAGGTCGGAAAACTGAGCTTGTAACCATGCTGCAGGCCCATAAACCGGCCATTGCGTGGAAAATTCACGACATTAAGGGTATTAGTCCCTCCTATTGCACCCACAAAATCCTAATGGAGGATAAATCCAAACCTGTGGTGCAACGACAAAGGAGGTTGAACCCGCACATGCAAGAAGTCGTGAAGAAAGAGATCATTAAGCTCCTCGATGCAGGTCTGATTTACCCGATCTCTGACAGTCCTTGGATTAGCCCGGTACACTGTGTACCTAAGAAAGGTGGTATGACTGTTACCACCAACGATAAAAATGAGTTAATTTCCACTAGGACTGTCACGGGGTGGCGTGTTTGTATTGACTATCGAAAGTTGAACGACGCCACACGCAAAGACCACTTCCAGTTACCTTTCATGGATCAAATGCTAGAGAGGTTAGCGGGAAACAGCTTTTATTGTTTTCTTGATGGTTTTTTGGGCTATTTCCAAATTCCTATCTCGCCCGAGGACCAGGAGAAAACTACTTTCACGTGCCCCTATGGCACATTTTCATACCGACGCATGCCCTTTGGCCTTTGCAATGCTCCGACCACTTTTCAATGGTGCATGATGGCCATATTCCACGATATGATAGAGGATTGCATGGAGGTGTTCATGGATGACTTTTCGGTCTTCAGTGACACTTTTGATTCATGCCTTCTTAATTTGGAACGGATGTTGGAACGGTGTGAGAAGTCTAATCTTGTGCTCAATTGGGAGAAGTGCCATTTCATGGTTCAAGGGGGCATAGTTCTCGGGCACAATATTTCTAGGGAAGGTTTCGAGGTGGATCCCGCGAAGGTAACGGCTATTAAGAACCTTCCACCTCCCACCGATGTTAAGGGTGTTCGGAGTTTTCTCGGGCAAGCCGGTTTTTACCGGCGATTTATTAAAGATTTTTCTAAAATTGCTAACCCGATGAACAAACTCCTCGAAAAGGACACGCCGTGGAATTTCTCCGACGAGTGCCAAAAGGCATTCGATCTTCTTAAGGAGACACTGATCTATGCACCAATCATAATTGCTCCGAATTGGTCCCTTCCATTCGAGCTTATGTGCGATGCTTCCGATTTTGCTGTTGGCTCTGTTTTGGGTCAAAGGGTCGAGAAACACTTCCGACCCATCTACTATGCAAGCAAGACCTTGCAGGGAGCGCAATTGAATTATACTACCACTGAAAAGGAGCTCCTTGAGGTGGTCTTTTCTTTTGATAAGTTCCGGTCCTACTTAGTCTTGTCTAAGACTATTGTTTTTACGGACCATTCTGCTCTTAAGTACCTATTTTCGAAACCGGATGCGAAACCTCGACTGCTTAGATGGATCTTGCTTTTGCAAGAATTCGACATCGAGATCCGGGATAAGAAGGGTGCTGAAAATCTAGCGGCTGACCACTTGTCTAGACTCAAGAATCCAAATCTCGAAGTCCTTCACGAATCGAGTATCCATGATGATTTTCCCGATGAATATCTCATGGTGATGGACAAGGTGGACGAGCCGTGGTACGTGGACATTGCTAATTATCTCGTTGGGGGATTCTTGGAAAAAGGGTGGTCGCATCAAAAGAGGAAGAAATTCTTTAGTGACCTTAAGTACTATTTCTGGGAGGCTCCCTATCTTTTTCGTTGTTGTCCCGATGGGGTTATCCGCCGGTGCATTTCCGGTGAGGAGTGTATGCGTATTTTGACCTAGTGCCATAGTGGGCCTACCGGTGGGCATTTTGGACCCCAAATCACAGGGCGTAAAGTCTATGATGCCGGCTTCTTTTGGCCGACAATTTTCAAGGATACCCACCGGATTTGCAAGTCGTGCGATTCTTGTCAAAGGGCCGGTAAACTCACCAAACGGGATGAGATGCCTCAACAGAGCATCCAAGTTTGCGAAGTATTTGACGTTTGGGGAATTGACTTTATGAGGCCATTTCCGAAATCTCAGAATTATAGTTACATACTCGTTGCCATTTACTACGTGTCTAAATGGGCAAAAGCGCAAGCTTTACCCATAAATGATGCACGAGTTGTGATTTCCTTCCTTAAGCATTTATTCTCTCGATTTGGAACTCCTAAAGCTTTGATTAGCGATAGGGGTACTCATTTTTGTAACGTCCAAATGGAGGAGGTATTGAAGCGATATGGAGTTCTCCATAAAGTTTCTACTTCATACCATCCCCAAACGAGCGGACAAGTTGAGAACACCAATCGAGCTCTTAAAGGGATTCTTGAGAAAACTGTGGGGTCGAATCCGAAGGAGTGGGCGAATAAGCTCGATGAAGCTTTGTGGGCGTTTCGAACCGCTTACAAAACGCCAATTGGTACCACTCCTTATCAGTTAGTTTATGGAAAAGCGTGTCATCTCCCGTTGGAGATTGAGCATAAGGCTATGTGGGCACTTAAAAAGTGTAATTTAGATTTGAAGGAAGCCGGACGTCTAAGGGCGGGGCAATTGAATGAGCTTGGTGAATTACGCCTTGATGAGTATGAAAATTCGTTGATTTATAAGGAGAAAACCAAGCAATGACATGATAGGAAGTTAAAGGGTCCAAAAGAGTTTAATGAAGGCGATCGAGTGCTTTTGTTTAACTCTAGATTAAAGCTTTTACCGGGAAAACTTAAATCCCGGTGGACGGGACCATTTGAGGTTGTTAAGGTGTACCCATACGGTACAATTGAGTTGAAAAATGCAAGCGGTACTACTTTTAAGGTTAACGGACATCGTGTAAAGAAATATTTTGATGGTCTGATGGAGATTGATGACGGGGTTCACGTTGAACCCGATCCTAAGGTTACTTGAAGTTGGAAACGAGTTTTGTGAACGACTCGTTAAACATGGTTCACATTGTTGTATAGTTTGTATTAATAGGTTTGATCACGGATTTGCTGAGTCTTAAATGCTAAATGGTTAATTATGATAGATTGGTTGTTATTTTGTTGGTTGTTTTGGTGTTTAAAGGTATTTGAGTTTGCTGCATAGCTTAAAAAGTCGAGATATCAGGATAAGTACATTGCCGCGGCGCGACATTTGGGGTCGCGGCGCGATATAACAAGGGTTTTGGTAACAGAAAGCCATTTAAAAATGGGTTTTAAACACGTTCATCTCCGCGTCGCGAGGATTGAGGTCGCGGCGCGAGTTTTCAAAGGTTTTGTGGGTCACGAGTTTTTAAAAGAATTAGTATCAGGTATAGCGTTCTGCCGCGGCGCGGCCACTTATGTCGCGGCGCGACAATCCTGTCGCACAGATTCTTCCCGACGGTTTAGGTTTTAAATCCAATGGGTCAACCCGACCCACTACATAACCCGACGGGATTTTAATTCTTTTTAGGGGTTTTTGGATCTGTTTGCACCCACCATTCTCACACTTACCTCTCAAACAAAATTAGAGCTCTCAAACCCTAATTTCAATTAACACTAATTGCTACCTACTTTCTTCAATTCATTGTTCAATCATGCCGGTTAAGGTCCGATTTTGACTAATCTTATGTTTTTTCTCTTATGTTTCTTGATTAATTGTATTAATTATAGGGTTCATGTTTGAAATTTTAAGGGTTTTGTTTGATTGAAACTTTTATGCCTTAATATGTGATGAATTGTTGATGAATATGATATAATTGTGTTTTCTTCATGAATTCTTGTGTAGATTATGCATAATATTGATTCTTGGGATTAGGGTAGTGTTAAATCCGAATTTGATGTTGAATGTTTGGTGATTGGGAAAAGCTAATAAATGCCCTAAGGGCAATTGATAAAGCCTTTAAGATTCCTATCCCAACCATATTACCAAATTACGTGGATGTTGTTTTTCATGCTCTTCCATTTATACCCTTCATTACTATTAACAAATAAAATTATTTCATTTTTACGATTAGTCGTAACCGAAAAGTGGCGGTCCCTATTTTTATGGACGACCTCAATTAACATCAAATTTTAATTTTCTATCTCAATTGATATTGTAGGCTATTGATGATGTCTAGTAGTACTTGTTTATATCCATGCATTTATTATGATGAAGTAGATGATCAGCTTTGTACAACACTTGAGTCATAATGCACTAAACATGGTAGCCAAGTTGATTGCCTCACGGCTTACCTTCTGTACAGCAACCATTAGAAAAAAAAAATAGAATTTCAAAAAGTAACACTTGCACACTAAAAAACTTGAAGACTTAAATCCATTATTTCAAACCATAGCAATAACAAGTGGAAAGAAATATAAATGACACAATCATAATATCCAAGCAAAATATGAATCTCAACGATGCAATTACACTCCTAACATTTCTTAGATAATATTGGGTTTACATCTTCACAATTTGAATCAATTCTCTTTTTCTTGTTAGAATGTTGTGAACTTGCATTGTTCAAATCATCAACTTGTCTTTCCTTGCATGTGTTAATATTGTGACCAAAACCCCTACAAAACCCACAACGTCTTTGCTTTGCCAATTCCTTTCCACTTTTCATCCTTTTTTGTTTGGGTCGTCCTTTGGTTTTTGATTTAATTGGGCATTGAACCAAGTCAATCACATCAACTAGAGCTTCATCATTGCAAGTAGTGTTTGAATCAACAACAATAACTTCTTGAGGTAATGAACATATTTCATCACCTTGAGTATCTGATAATGCTAAAAACGAACATATATTTCATAGCATTATTCCTCAAGAAAGACAAGCTTTTAGTTGCAATTGTTCTATTTACAAGTGATATTCGTTTAAATAATAAAAGGTGAAGACAAAAGACAGATTCGACGAATTGAAGACGCAAACGACCAAAAAGCTCAAAAGTACAAAAGACAATCAAAGAGGTTCCAATTATTGATAAGAAACGTCTCGAAATTACAAGAGTACAAGATTCAAAACGCAAAGTACAAGATATTAAATTGTACGCAAGGACGTTCGAAAATCCGGAACCGGGACCAGAGTCAACTCTCAACGCTCGACGCAACGGACTAAAAATTACAAGTCAACTATGCACATAAATATAATATAATATTTAAATAATTCTTATAATTATTTATATATTATAATAAATAATAAAAACCGTCGGCAAGAAAGACTCCAAAGGGACTGAGCTGTAATTTCCTTCTCCGCGACTCGCGGAGTTTGAAGGCAAAATTGGCCGCGAGTCGCGGAGCCCCCAGTTTTGAAACTCCCTATAAAGCAAACCGAAATCTGATCATTTTCATCATCTTTTTTTCTCCTCATTCATACGATATATTTATATTTATAAATTATATTTTAATTTTAATTTTAATTATAATTCTAATAATAAGGGTATGTTAGCGAATATTGTAAGGGTGTAAGTCGAAATTCTGTCCGTGTAACGCTACCCTATTTTTAATCATTGTAAGTTATGTTCAACCTTTTTACATTAATGTCTCGTAGCTAAGTTATTATTATGCTTATTTAAAACGAAGTAATCATGATGTTGGGCTAATTACTAAAATTGGGTAATTGGGCTTTGTACCATAATTGGGGTTTGGACAAAAGAACGACACTTGTGGAAATTAGACTATGGGCTATTAATGGGCTTTATATTTGTTTAACTAAATGATAGTTTGTTAATGTTAATATAAAGATTTACAATTGGGCGTCCCTATAAATTACCATATACACTCAATCGGATACGATGGGCGGGGTATTTATATGTACGAATAATCGTTCATTTAACCGGACACGGGAATGGATTAATAACCACTAGAATAATTAAAACAGGGGTGAAATTATGTACAAGGACACTTGGTATAATTGATAACAAAATATTAAAACCTTGGGTTACACTCAGTCGACATCCTGGTGTAATTATTAAACAAAGTATTAAAATCTTGTTACAGTTTAAATCCCCAATTAGTTGGAATATTTAACTTCGGGTATAAGGATAATTTGACGAGGACACTCGCACTTTATATTTATGACTGATGGACTGTTATGGACAAAAACCAGACGGACATATTAAATAATCCAGGACAAAGGACAATTAACCCATGGGCATAAAACTAAAATCAACACGTCAAACATCATGATTACGAAAGTTTAAATAAGCATAATTCTTTTATTTCATATTTAATTTCCTTTATTTTATATTTAATTGCACTTCTAATTATCGCATTTTTATTTATTGTTATTGTATTTAATTGCACTTTTAATTATCGTACTTTTTAATTATCGCAAGTTTATTTTATCGCACTTTTATTATTCGCAATTTCATTATCATTATTTACTTTATGCTTTAATTTAAGTCTTGTATTTATTTATTTTTTTTTTACATTTGGTTTTAACTGCGACTAAAGTTTTAAAATCGACAAACCGGTCATTAAACGGTAAAAATCCCCCTTTATAATAATAATATTACTTATATATATATATTTGTATTTTTATAAAAGTAAACTAATATAGCGTTAAGCTTTGTTTAAAAAGATTCCCTGTGGAACGAACCGAACTTACTAAAAACTACACTACTGTACGATTAGGTACACTGCCTATAAGTGTTGTAGCAAGGTTTAAGTATATCCATTCTATAAATAAATAAATATCTTGTGTAAAATTGTATCGTATTTAATAGTATTTCCTTGTAAAATTTAATAGTATTTTATACCACTCCGCTACCACATCAAGTATTTTTGGCGCCGCTGTCGGGGAAACTTTCTAAACGCCGGAAGCGCAACGCTAATATAAAAGAAAAAAAAAACGTTTTAATTATTCGAAAATATAAAAAGAAAAACAAAAATATAAGTATTTTTAAGATTTTGTTAAATATTTAAGTTTTATAAGTTTCTTTATTTTTATTTTAGTTTATAAAAATATAAGTTTTATTTAAATATATCTTTTATTTATATAAAAATCGAAAACAGAAAAAAAAAATTAAATAAATAAAGAAAAACGCGTCGAAGATTAAACCTGTCATCTGAATTTCTGAACCCCGCGAGTCGCGGGGTTTGAAGCTTTGAATACCGCAAGTCGCGGAGGGGACCTGACACACGAACAGGAAGCCCTAATCCTGCATTTATTACGGATTATTATTAATTATTATTATTATTAACCCTAATTATTATTATTATTATAATTAAGTTTATTTTTAATTTAAGTTTTATTTAATTTATATTTTAGTTAAATTAGTTTAATTAAATTGTAAAATTAGTAGTTTTATTAAATAAATAATATAAAAATAATATTTTTATTAAAATTGTACTTTTTACAACTTTTTGTGTATTTTTATATTTTGTCCCTTTTTAATCGTTGTAGCGTAATATTTGTATTTTTCGCTCATATTTAATTTTAAACTTAGTTTTTGCTATAGTTATTTTTACTCCTAGATTTTTAGGCTTTGCCGTAGAATTCCTTAAGTGCTTTTTCTTTAGACTAAGATTTAGGTGCTTTAGAATTTTGCGACGCCTTTTTAAGTTTTAGTTTCTTTTTAAGTTATTTCCATTTGGGATTTAGTTTTTCCTGTAAGCTTTAATATTTTTAGACGACTTTTACCTATGTATCAATTATCATTCCAATTAGTAATCTCAATTTGCGATTATAATTTTAAGTTAGTTGTAGTAATAAGGTTAGGTTAGTCAAGTATTTTTAAGTTTTATAAGTTTCTTTTATTTTTTCGTCACCTTTTATTTTTTTCAACCATTTTTCTTTTTCAACCTTTTTCCGACGAACTCTTTTTCTTTCTTATTTCTCGCTATTCTAGTTTTTAGGACATAGATTTTTATTCTACTTCTTATCTAAATTTATTAAAATTACGAAAATTTATTTTAAGTGGTTAAATTGATAGACATCAAAATTTTCTGGTTCGTAGTAATAGTTGGATTTGTACGTGGACCGGGTTATTGGAGCCAAACAGTCCTCAATTATATTGAGACCAAACGAATCCTGCCCCTCTGCTGCATCTTTTGGCTATTCGAAACGAGGGCAAAATCAGAAAAGTCTATTGGTTGGATAACTTATTATAATTTTTCTTTCCTTTTTAAAACTAATAGGATATTCAGTGAATGCACCGAGCAAGACGTTCATCACCTTTTGTACGTTCACCACCTGTAACTAGATCAAGACATTTAGCAAATATAACCGCCGTTGATTTTTCTTTAGAATCGTCATCCAGTAGACCAAGTACTTCAGTTCAAATTTCCGATAATCCATTTTTTGAACCCGACCTCACAATTGAGAATCCGGAAAATATTCAGGAACGGTTCATAGATCCTGAACCACTAAACTTTCCTCCGGAACCACCAATCATTCAAACAGAGATTGTTGAGGAACGAACCATTAAATCAGAATCATCTAGTGATTCCGATTCAACAAATTCAATTATGGAGAATCTGGAACCTTTAAGTATGGAAGACCGAATGAGAGCTAAACGCACTGGCCAAGGTCACGCAATTACTCATCCTGACATTAATGCGCCAGATTATGAAATCAAAGGACAAATTCTACACATGGTGACTAATCAATGCCAATTTAGTGGTGCGCCGAAGGAAGATCCAAATGAACATCTACGTACCTTTAATAGGATCTGCACACTATTTAAAATCCGAGAAGTGGAGGATGAACAGATATATCTCATGTTATTTCCCTGGACTTTAAAGGGAGAAGCCAAAGATTGGTTGGAATCGTTACCTGAAGGGGCGATCGATACATGGGACGTTTTAGTTGACAAATTTCTTAAACAATTCTTTCCTGCATCTAAAGCCGTAAGACTTCAAGCAGAAATTGTTACGTTTACACAGAAACCAAATGAAACTCTATATGAGGCGTGGACTAGATATGGAAAGTTATTAAGAGGATGTCCGCAACATGGTTTAGACACCTGTCAAATAGTATAAATATTCTACCAAGGATGCGACATCACTACAAGAAAAGACATAGATATAGCAGCTGGTGGTTCTATTATGAAGAAAACCGAAACTGATGCTTACAAAATTATTGATAATACTGCTTCCCACTCACATGAGTGGCACCAAGAAAAAGACATCGTTAGATCATCTAAAGCAGCTAGAGCCGATTCTAGCCATAACTTAGATTCCATTTCCGCAAAGATAGATGCTGTGGAGAGACGAATGGAAAAGATGACTAAAGATATTCACTCAATACGAATTAGTTGTGAGCAGTGTGGAGGACCACATTTGACAAAAGATTGTCTCAGTATTGAATTAACAATGGAACAAAGAGAGAATATTTCATACATAAACTAAAGGCCTGGAAATAATTATCGAAATAATTATCACAAAATTGGCCGCGAGTCGCGGAGCCCCCAGTTTTGAAACTCCCTATAAAGCAAACCGAAATCTGATCATTTTCATCATCTTTTTTTCTCCTCATTCATACGATATATTTATATTTATAATTTATATTTTAATTTTAATTTTAATTATAATTCTAATAATAAGGGTATGTTAGCGAATATTGTAAGGGTGTAAGTCGAAATTCTGTCCGTGTAACGCTACGCTATTTTTAATCATTGTAAGTTATGTTCAACCTTTTTACATTAATGTCTCGTAGCTAAGTTATTATTATGCTTATTTAAAACAAAGTAATCATGATGTTGGGCTAATTACTAAAATTGGGTAATTGGGCTTTGTACCATAATTGGGGTTTGGACAAAAGAACGACACTTGTGGAAATTAGACTATGGGCTATTAATGGGCTTTATATTTGTTTAACTAAATGATAGTTTGTTAATGTTAATATAAAGATTTACAATTGGGCGTCCCTATAAATTACCATATACACTCAATCAGATACGATGGGCGGGGTATTTATATGTACGAATAATCGTTCATTTAACCGGACACGGGAATGGATTAATAACCACTAGATTAATTAAAACAGGGGTGAAATTATGTACAAGGACACTTGGTATAATTGATAACAAAATATTAAAACCTTGGGTTACACTCAGTCGACATCCTGGTGTAATTATTAAACAAAGTATTAAAATCTTGTTACAGTTTAAATCCCCAATTAGTTGGAATATTTAACTTCGGGTATAAGGATAATTTGACGAGGACACTCGCACTTTATATTTATGACTGATGGACTGTTATGGACAAAAACCAGACGGACATATTAAATAATCCAGGACAAAGGACAATTAACCCATGGGCATAAAACTAAAATCAACACGTCAAACATCATGATTACGAAAGTTTAAATAAGCATAATTCTTTTATTTCATATTTAATTTCCTTTATTTTATATTTAATTGCACTTCTAATTATCGCATTTTTATTTATTGTTATTGTATTTAATTGCACTTTTAATTATCGTACTTTTTAATTATCGCAAGTTTATTTTATCGCACTTTTATTATTCGCAATTTCATTATCATTATTTACTTTATGCTTTAATTTAAGTCTTGTATTTATTTTTATTTTTTTTACATTTGGTTTTAACTGCGACTAAAGTTTTAAAATCGACAAACCGGTCATTAAACGGTAAAAATCCCCCTTTATAATAATAATATTACTTATATATATATATTTGAATTTTTATAAAAGTAAACTAATATAGCGTTAAGCTTTGTTTAAAAAGATTCCCTGTGGAACGAACCGGACTTACTAAAAACTACACTACTGTACGATTAGGTACACTGCCTATAAGTGTTGTAGCAAGGTTTAAGTATATCCATTCTATAAATAAATAAATATCTTGTGTAAAATTGTATCGTATTTAATAGTATTTCCTTGTAAAATTTAATAGTATTTTATACCACTCCGCTACCACATCAAGTATTTTTGGCGCCGCTGCCGGGGAATGGATTTTAAAAATACTTGATGTGGTAGCGGAGTGGTATAAAATACTATTAAATTTTACAAGGAAATACTATTAAATACGATACAATTTTACACAAGATATTTATTTATTTATAGAATGGATATACTTAAACCTTGCTACAACACTTATAGGCAGTGTACCTAATCGTACAGTAGTGTAGTTTTTAGTAAGTCCGGTTCGTTCTACAGGGAATCTTTTTAAACAAAGCTTAACGCTATATTAGTTTACTTTTATAAAAATACAAATATATATATATAAGTAATATTATTATTATAAAGGGGAATTTTTACCGTTTAATGACCGGTTTGTCGATTTTAAAACTTTAGTCGCAGTTAAAACCAAATGTAAAAAAATAAAAATAAATACAAGACTTAAATTAAAGCATAAAGTAAATAATGATAATGAAATTGCGAATAATAAAAGTGCGATAAAATAAACTTGCGATAATTAAAAAGTACGATAATTAAAAGTGCAATTAAATACAATAACAATAAATAAAAATACGATAATTAGAAGTGCAATTAAATATAAAATAAAGGAAATTAAATATGAAATAAAACAATTATGCTTATTTAAACTTTCGTAATCATGATGTTTGACGTGTTGATTTTAGTTTTATGCCCATGGGTTAATTGTCCTTTGTCCTGGATTATTTAATATGTCCGTCTGGTTTTTGTCCATAACAGTCCATCAGTCATAAATATAAAGTGCGAGTGTCCTCGTCAAATTATCCTTATACCCGAAGTTAAATATTCCAACTAATTGGGGATTTAAACTGTAACAAGATTTTAATACTTTGTTTAATAATTACACCAGGATGTCGACTGAGTGTAACCCAAGGTTTTAATATTTTGTTATCAATTATACCAAGTGTCCTTGTACATAATTTCACCCCTGTTTTAATTATTCTAGTGGTTATTAATCCATTCCCGTGTCCGGTTAAATGAACGATTATTCGTACATATAAATACCCCGCCCATCGTATCCGATTGAGTGTATATGGTAATTTATAGGGACGCCCAATTGTAAATCTTTATATTAACATTAACAAACTATCATTTAGTTAAACAAATATAAAGCCCATTAATAGCCCATAGTCTAATTTCCACAAGTGTCGTTCTTTTGTCCAAACCCCAATTATGGTACAAAGCCCAATTACCCAATTTTAGTAATTAGCCCAACATCATGATTACTTCGTTTTAAATAAGCATAATAATAACTTAGCTACGAGACATTAATGTAAAAAGGTTGAACATAACTTACAATGATTAAAAATAGCGTAGCGTTACACGGACAGAATTTCGACTTACACCCTTACAATATTCGCTAACATACCCTTATTTATAGAATTATAATTAAAATTAAAATTAAAATATAAATTATAAATATAAATATATCGTATGAATGAGGAGAAAAAAAGATGATGAAAATGATCAGATTTCGGTTTGCTTTATAGGGAGTTTCAAAACTGGGGGCTCCGCGACTCGCGGTCAATTTTGCCTTCAAACTCCGCGAGTCGCGGAGATTCTTGCCGACGGTTTTTATTATTTATTATAATATATAAATAATAATAAGAATTATTTAAATATTATATTATATTTATGTGCATAGTTTGTAGTGACCCGAACTTTTCCATGTTTATATATATTAATTGAGATTGATGTTTACATGATTAAATGTTTCCAACATGTTAAGCAATCAAACTTGTTTAGACTTGATTAATTGAAATAGGTTTCATATAGACAATTGACCACCCAAGTTGACCGGTGATTCACGAACGTTAAAACTTGTAAAAAAACTATATGATGACATATATATGGTTATATATATAGTTAACATGATATTATGATAAGTAAACATATCATTAATTATATTAACAATGAACTACATATGTAAAAACAAGACTACTAACTTAATGATTTTGAAACGAGACATATATGTAACGTTTATCGTTGTAACGACATTTAATGTATATATATCATATTAAGAGATATTCGTACATCATAATATCATGATAATATAATAATTTAAAATCTCTTTTGTTATTATAAACATTGGGTTAACAACATTTAACAAGATCGTTAACCTAAAGGTTTCAAAACAACACTTACATGTAACGACTAACGATGACTTAACGACTCAGTTAAAATGTATATACATGTAGTGTTTTAATATGTATTTATACACTTTTGAAAGACTTCAATACACTTATCAAAATACTTCTACTTAACAAAAATGCTTACAATTACATTCTCGTTCAGTTTCATCAACAATTCTACTCGTATGCACCCGTATTCGTACTCGTACAATACACAGCTTTTAGATGTATGTACTATTGGTATATACACTCTAATGATCAGCTCTTATCAGCCCATGTGAGTTACCTAACACATGTGGGAACCATCATTTGGCAACTAGCATGAAATATCTCATAAGATTACAAAAATATGAGTAATCATTCATGACTTATTTACATGAAAACAAAATTACATATCCTTTATATCTAATCCATACACCAACGACCAAAAACACCTACAAACACTTTCATTCTTCAATTTTCTTCATCTAATTGAACTCTCTCAAGTTCTATCTTCAAGTTCTAAGTGTTCTTCATAAATTCCAAAAGTTCTAGTTTCATAAAATCAAGAATACTTTCAAGTTTGCTAGCTCACTTCCAATCTTGTAAGGTGATCATCCAACCTCAAGAAATCTTTGTTTCTTATAGTAGGTTATCATTCTAATACAAGGTAATAATCATATTCAAACTTTGGTTCAATTTCTATAACTATAACAATCTTATTTCAAGTGATGATCTTACTTGAACTTGTTTTCGTGTCATGATTTTGCTTCAAGAACTTTGAGCCATCCAAGGATCCATTGAAGCTAGATCCATTTTTCTCTTTTCCAGTAGGTTCATCCAAGGAACTTAAGGTAGTAATGATGTTCATAACATCATTCGATTCATACATATAAAGCTATCTTATTCGAAGGTTTAAACTTGTAATCACTAGAACATAGTTTAGTTAATTCTAAACTTGTTCGCAAACAAAAGTTAATCCTTCTAACTTGACTTTTAAAATCAACTAAACACATGTTCTATATCTATATGATATGCTAACTTAATGATTTAAAACCTGGAAACACGAAAAACACCGTAAAGCCGGATTTACGCCGTCGTAGTAACACCGCGGACTGTTTTGGGTTAGTTAATTAAAAACTATGATAAACTTTGATTTAAAAGTTTTTATTCTGAGAAAATGATTTTTATTATGAACATGAAACTATATCCAAAAATTATGGTTAAACTCAAAGTGAAAGTATGTTTTCTAAAATGGTCATCTAGACGTCGTTCTTTCGACTGAAATGACTACCTTTACAAAAACGACTTGTAACTTATTTTTCCGACTAGAAACCTATACTTTTTTTGTTTAGATTCATAAAATAGAGTTCAATATGAAACCATAGCAATTTGATTCACTCAAAACGGATTTAAAATGAAGAAGTTATGGGTAAAACAAGATTGGATAATTTTTCTCATTTTAGCTACGTGAAAATTGGTAACAAATCTATTCCAACCATAACTTAATCAACTTGTATTATATATTATGTAATCTTGAGATACCATAGACACGTATACAATGTTTCGACCTATCATGTCGACACATCTATATATATTTCGGAACAACCATAGACACTCTATATGTGAATGTTGGAGTTAGCTATACAGGGTTGAGGTTGATTCCAAAATATATATAGTTTGAGTTGTGATCAATACTGAGATATGTATACACTGGGTCGTGGATTGATTCAAGATAATATTTATCGATTTATTTCTGTACATCTAACTGTGAACAACTAGTTGTAAGTTACTAACGAGGACAGCTGACTTAATAAACTTAAAACATCAAAATATATTAAAAGTGTTGTAAATATATTTTGAACATACTTTGATATATATGTATATATTGTTATAGGTTCGTGAATCAACCAGTGGTCAAGTCTTACTTCCCGACGAAGTAAAAATCTGTGAAAGTGAGTTATAGTCCCACTTTTAAAATCTAATATTTTTGGGATGAGAATACATGCAGGTTTTATAAATGATTTACAAAATAGACACAAGTACGTGAAACTACATTCTATGGTTGAATTATCGAAATCGAATATGCCCCTTTTTATTAAGTCTGGTAATCTAAGAATTAGGGAACAGACACCCTAATTGACGCGAATCCTAAAGATAGATCTATTGGGCCTAACAAACCCCATCCAAAGTACCGGATGCTTTAGTACTTCGAAATTTATATCATATCCGAAGGGTGTCCCGGAATGATGGGGATATTCTTATATATGCATCTTGTTATTGTCGGTTACCAGGTGTTCACCATATGAATGATTTTTATCTCTATGTATGGGATGTGTATTGAAATATGAAATCTTGTGGTCTATTGTTACGATTTGATATATATAGGTTAAACCTATAACTCACCAACATTTTTGTTGACGTTTAAAGCATGTTTATTCTCAGGTGAATATTAAGAGCTTCCGCTGTTGCATACTAAAATAAGGACAAGATTTGGAGTCCATGTTTGTATGATATTGTTTAAAAACTGCATTCAAGAAACTGATTTCGATGTAACATATTTGTATTGTAAACCATTATGTAATGGTCGTGTGTAAACAGGATATTTTAGATTATCATTATTTGATAATCTACGTAAAGCTTTTTAAACCTTTATTTATGAAATAAAGGTTATGGTTTGTTTTAAAAATGAATGCAGTCTTTGAAAAACGTCTCATATAGAGGTCAAAACCTCGCAACGAAATCAATTAATATGAAACGTTTTTAATCAATAAGAACGGAACATTTCAGTTGGTATCAGAGCGTTGGTCTTAGAGAACCAGAAAATTTGCATTAGTGTGTCTTATCGAGTTTGTTAGGATGCATTAGTGAGTCTGGACTTCGACCGTGTTTTCTTTAAAAATGATTGCTTAACATTTTTGTTGGAAACTATATATTTTTAACATATGAATATTATGTGATATATTAATCTCTTAACGTGTTTGATATTATGTGATAGATGTCTACCTCTAGAACAAGTCCCATTGACTCACCTAATAATAATGAAGAGTCAAATGTAAATTGGAATGATTTGTGGACTGATTCACAAGTTCCCGAAGAGGAACCGGAAGAAGAGTCGGAACCGGAAGAAGAATCGGAACCGGAAGAAGAATCGGAACCGGATGAAGAAATAGAACCGGTGGGGGAAATAATAAAACGGTTAAGTAAAAGAAAATCCTCAACCAACCGACCAAAGTTAATTATGGTCAATGGTGTTTCCGCCAAGGAAGCAAAATATTGGGAGGATTACCAATTCTCCGATGAATCGGATTCCGACGAGAATTCCGATGATGTTATAGAAATTACCCCAACTGAATTTAAAAAGGCAAAAGAAAATAATAAGGGAAAGGGCATAAAAATAGAGAAATCTAATTCCAACCCCGATGAACTTTATATGTATCGTCAACCCCCGAAGTCCTTAAGTTGTAACAATGACCCGGGAACCTCTAAACCACCAGGTTTTTCTAAACCAATGTGGACAACGACGGCTCGTATTAGGGGAACATCATATATCCCTAGAAACTTGGCAAAACGAACCAAAACCGAAGAAGAAGAAACGAGCGAGTCGGAATAAGATAGTTGTATTCGTGTGGTGTAATATATGTAATATAGTGTTCTTATGCTTTATGATATATGTAAAAATTGCTTGTATTAATAAGTATTTTTTTTATGAATCTAACTCTTGTCTATTTTACAGTTTAAAAACACAAAATGGATAGACAACCCAATATTTTAAGAGACCTACCCGGAGACATGATTGATGAAATCTTGTCTAGAGTCGGCCAGAATTCTTCGGCACAACTATTTAAGGCGAGATCAGTTTGTAAGACATTCGAAGAACGTTCCAAGAATGTCTTGGTTTATAAGAGACTTTCGTTTGAAAGATGGGGGATATCACATTGGGAAACCCATAAGTTACGATGTGTTTACTTTGACGCATATATTGCGGGGAACCCAAATGCTATTTTACGCAACGGGTTAAGAAATTATTTTGACTCAATATATCCAAATATTGGACTTCGTGATTTAGAAAAAGCGGCTAACATGCAACATAAAGAAGCATGTTATGCTTACGGATTAGTAATGTTCTCTTCTCACCAAAGTGAGAACAAGAACATCGGGCTACAACTATTAAACAAAACGTTTCCACAAGTGACGGAGTCGGTAATTGGGGTAAGAAATGAGGTTTTTAGATTATTACGGGACTGTTGGACATTACGTAACCCTCGTCCCTTTGATGACGTTACAACACGCTGTCTTATCAACGGCCATAACGGTTATGTTGCACAAGACCAAGGATGGGAAGTAGTCCTAGTAAAACCAGAATGCATGACTTGTTTCTGGACGTATGAATTACGTGTCTTTATTGCCTTTGCTGAACGACTTGTGTACTAGCTAGAATTGTCTTCACAACTATCTTGTATCAAAGTTATTGTGTGCTATATTTCATGCTTTATGTAAAATAAGCGGTATTGTAAGTTTGTAAAATATTGTATAAAAGTTTGAACGCGAAATATTATTATAATCAGTTTTTCATATAGAATTGTAGTAGTTGAATTGTATATTAGCTACTAAGTATGAACTTAACGGGTAGGTACTACCCGAATTTAAACTTATAAAACGCTAATATGAAGAAAAAGCTTTTATAAATGAGTTCATATTATGCTACGAAATACTATTAACTACTCTTAATATTCTGTATGATTAACTTGTTCCATTTAACTATTTTGAAGGAAATGGCACCGACTACTCGACACACCGTGAATATGAATGAAGAGGAATTCCGTACTTTTCTAGCTTCAAACATAGCCGCAGTACAGGCTGCGCTACATACCAACAATAACCTTGGATCTAGCAGTACAGGAAATCGTGTAGGATGCACCTACAAAGAATTCACTGCCTGCAAACCTTTGGAATTTGATGGAACCGAAGGACCGATCGGATTGAAACGGTGGACCGAGAAGGTTGAATCGGTGTTTGCCATAAGTAAGTGTACTGAAGAGGACAAAGTGAAGTACGCTACGCATACCTTCACAGGTTCTGCGTTAACATGGTGGAATACCTATCTAGAGCAAGTGGGACAAGATGATGCGTACGCACTACCGTGGTCAGCATTCAAGCACTTGATGAACGAGAAGTACCGTCCCAGAACCGAGGTCAATAAGCTTAAGACAGAACTTAGAGGGTTACGAACCCAAGGATTTGATATTACCACGTACGAAAGACGATTCACAGAATTGTGCCTATTGTGTCCGGGAGCATTCGAAGATGAGGAAGAGAAGATCGACGCGTTTGTGAAAGGATTACCGGAAAGAATCCAAGAAGATATAAGTTCACACGAGCCCGCCTCCATACAACAGGCATGTAGAATGGCTCACAAACTAGTGAACCAGATTGAAGAAAGAATTAAAGAACAGACTGCTGAAGAGGCCAATGTGAAGCAAGTCAAAAGAAAGTGGGAGGAAAACGGTGATAAGAATCACCAATACAACAACAACAGCAATTACAACAATAATCGCAACAATTATCCCAACAATCGCAACATCAATCGCAACTACAATAAACGGCCCAACAACAACAACAACAACAACAACAGCAACTACAACAATCATCCCAACAACAATAATAACCGCAACAACAACAACAATCAGAAGCAACTATGCCAAAGGTGTGAAAAGAATCACTCGGGGTTCTGCACCAAATTTTGCAACAAGTGTAAAAGAAATGGTCATAGCGCGGCGAAGTGTGAGGTCTACGGACCAGGGGTTAATAGAACGAAAGGAACAAATGGTGTCGGAACGAGTAATGGCGGAGCAAGTAGTGTCGGAGCAAGTTATGCCAATGTAGTTTGTTATAAATGTGGAAAACCAGGCCACATTATTAGAAATTGCCCGAACCAGGAGAACACGAATGGACAAGGCCGTGGAAGAGTTTTCAATATTAATGCGGTAGAGGCACAGGAAGACCCGGAGCTTGTTACGGGTACGCTTCTTATTGACAATAAATCTGCTTACGTTTTATTTGATTCGGGTGCGGATAGAAGCTATATGAGTAGAGATTTTTGTGCTAAATTAAGTTGTCCATTGACGCCTTTGGATAGTAAATTTTTACTCGAATTAGCAAATGGTAAATTAATTTTAGCATATAATATATGTCGGAATCGAGAAATTAAACTGGTTAGCGAAACATTTAAGATTGATTTGATACCAGTAGAGTTAGGGAGTTTTGATGTGATAATCGGTATGGACTGGTTGAAAGAAGTGAAAGCGGAGATCGTTTGTTACAAAAATGCAATTCGCATTATACGAGAAAAAGGAAAACCCTTAATGGTGTACGGAGAAAAGGGCAACACGAAGCTACATCTTATTAGTAATTTGAAGGCACAAAAACTAATAAGAAAAGGTTGCTATGCTGTTCTAGCACACATCGAGAAAGTACAAACTGAAGAAAAGAGCATCAATGATGTTCCCATTGCAAAAGAATTTCCCGATGTATTTCCGAAAGAATTACCGGGATTACCCCCACATCGATCCGTTGAATTTCAAATAGATCTTGTACCAGGAGCTGCACCAATAGCTCGTGCTCCTTACAGACTCGCACCCAGCGAGATGAAAGAACTGCAAAGCCAATTACAAGAACTTTTAGAGCGTGGTTTCATTCGACCAAGCACATCACCGTGGGGAGCTCCTGTTTTGTTTGTCAAGAAGAAAGATGGTACATTCAGGTTGTGTATCGACTACCGAGAGTTGAACAAACTTACCATCAAGAACCGCTACCCACTACCGAGAATCGACGACTTATTTGATCAACTACAAGGCTCGTCTGTTTATTCAAAGATTGACTTACGTTCCGGGTATCATCAAATGCGGGTGAAAGAAGATGATATTCCAAAGACTGCTTTCAGAACACGTTACGGTCATTACGAGTTTATGGTCATGCCGTTTGGTTTAACTAATGCACCAGCTGTGTTCATAGACCTTATGAACCGAGTGTGTGGACCATACCTTGACAAGTTTTTCATTGTTTTCATTGATGACATACTTATTTACTCAAAGAATGACCAAGAACACGGTGAACATTTGAGAAAGGTGTTAGAAGTATTGAGGAAGGAAGAATTGTACGCTAAGTTTTCAAAGTGTGCATTTTGGTTGGAAGAAGTTCAATTCCTCGGTCACATAGTGAACAAAGAAGGTATTAAGGTGGATCTGGCAAAGATAGAAACTGTTGAAAAGTGGGAAACCCCGAAAACTCCGAAACACATACGCCAGTTTTTAGGACTAGCTGGTTACTACAGAAGGTTCATCCAAGACTTTTCCAGAATAGCAAAAACCTTGACTGCATTAACGCATAAAGGGAAGAAATTTGAATGGAATGATGAACAAGAGAAATCGTTTCAGTTATTGAAGAACGAAGGGAATGATGATTTTGTGATTTATTGTGACGCATCAAAGCAAGGTCTCGGTTGTGTATTAATGCAACGAACGAAGGTGATTGCTTATGCGTCTAGACAATTGAAGATTCACGAACAAAATTATACGACGCATGATTTGGAATTAGGCGCGATTGTTTTTGCATTAAAGACTTGGAGGCACTACTTATATGGGGTCAAAAGTATTATATATACCGACCACAAAAGTCTTCAACACATATTTAATCAGAAACAACTGAATATGAGGCAGCGTAGGTGAATTGAATTATTGAATGATTACGATTTTGAGATTCGTTACCTCCCGGGAAAGGCAAATGTGGTAGCCGATGCCTTGAGCAGGAAGGATAGAGAACCCATTCGAGTAAAATCTATGAATATAATAATTCATAATAACATTACTACTCAAATAAAGGAGGCGCAACAAGGAGTTTTAAAAGAGGGAAATTTAAAGGATGAAATACCCAAAGGATCGGAGAAGCATCTTAATATTCGGGAAGACGGAACCCGGTATAGGGCTGAAAGGATTTGGGTACCAAAATTTGGAGATATGAGAGAAATGGTACTTAGAGAAGCTCATAAAACCAGATACTCAATACATCCTGGAACGGGGAAGATGTACAAGGATCTCAAGAAACATTTTTGGTGGCCGGGTATGAAAGCCGATGTTGCTAAATACGTAGGAGAATGTTTGACGTGTTCTAAGGTCAAAGCTGAGCATCAGAAACCATCAGGTCTACTTCAACAACCCGAAATCCCGGAATGGAAATGGGAAAACATTACCATGGATTTCATCACTAAATTGCCAAGGACAAGTGGTTTTGATACTATTTGGGTAATAGTTGATCGTCTCACCAAATCAGCACACTTCCTACCAATAAGAGAAGATGACAAGATGGAGAAGTTAGCACGACTGTATTTGAAGGAAGTCATCTCCAGACATGGAATACCAATCTCTATTATCTCTGATAGGGATGGCAGATTTATTTCAAGATTCTGGCAGACATTACAGCAAGCATTAGGAACTCGTCTAGACATGAGTACTGCCTATCATCCACAAACTGATGGGCAGAGCGAAAGGACGATACAAACGCTTGAAGACATGCTACGAGCATGTGTTATTGATTTCGGAAACAGTTGGGATCGACATCTACCGTTAGCAGAATTTTCCTACAACAACAGCTACCATTCAAGCATTGAGATGGCGCCGTTTGAAGCACTTTATGGTAGAAAGTGCAGGTCTCCGATTTGTTGGAGTGAGGTGGGGGATAGACAGATTACGAGTCCGGAGATTATACAAGAAACTACCGAGAAGATCATCCAAATTCAACAACGGTTGAAAACCGCCCAAAGTCGACAAAAGAGCTACGCTGACATTAAAAGAAAAGATATAGAATTTGAAATTGGAGAGATGGTCATGCTTAAAGTTTCACCTTGGAAAGGCATTGTTCGATTTGGTAAACGAGGGAAATTTAATCCAAGGTATATTGGACCATTCAAGATTATTGATCGTGTCGGACCAGTAGCTTACCGACTTGAGTTACCTCAACAACTCGCGGCTGTACATAACACTTTCCACGTCTCGAATTTGAAGAAATGTTTTGCTAAAGAAGATCTCACTATTCCGTTAGATGAAATCCAAATCAACGAAAAACTCCAATTCATCGAAGAACCCGTCGAAATAATGGATCGTGAGGTTAAAAGACTTAAGCAAAACAAGATACCAATTGTTAAGGTTCGATGGAATGCTCGTAGAGGACCCGAGTTCACCTGGGAGCGTGAAGATCAGATGAAGAAGAAATACCCGCATCTATTTCCAGAAGATTCGTCAACACCTTCAACAGCTTAAAATTTCGGGACGAAATTTATTTAACGGGTAGGTACTGTAGTGACCCGAACTTTTCCATGTTTATATATATTAATTGAGATTGATGTTTACATGATTAAATGTTTCCAACATGTTAAGCAATTAAACTTGTTAAGACTTGATTAATTGAAATAGGTTTCATATAGACAATTGACCACCCAAGTTGACCGGTGATTCACGAACGTTAAAACTTGTAAAAAAACTATATGATGACATATATATGGTTATATATATAGTTAACATGATATTATGATAAGTAAACATATCATTAATTATATTAACAATGAACTACATATGTAAAAACAAGACTACTAACTTAATGATTTTGAAACGAGACATATATGTAACGTTTATCGTTGTAACGACATTTAATGTATATATATCATATTAAGAGATATTCGTACATCATAATATCATGATAATATAATAATTTAAAATCTCTTTTGTTATTATAAACATTGGGTTAACAACATTTAACAAGATCGTTAACCTAAAGGTTTCAAAACAACACTTACATGTAACGACTAACGATGACTTAACGACTCAGTTAAAATGTATATACATGTAGCGTTTTAATATGTATTTATACACTTTTGAAAGACTTCAATACACTTATCAAAATACTTCTACTTAACAAAAATGCTTACAATTACATTCTCGTTCAGTTTCATCAACAATTCTACTCGTATGCACCCGTATTCGTACTCGTACAATACACAGCTTTTAGATGTATGTACTATTGGTATATACACTCCAATGATAAGCTCTTAGCAGCCCATGTGAGTCACCTAACACATGTGGGAACCATCATTTGGCAACTAGCATGAAATATCTCATAAGATTACAAAAATATGAGTAATCATTCATGACTTATTTACATGAAAACAAAATTACATATCCTTTATATCTAATCCATACACCAACGACCAAAAACACCTACAAACACTTTCATTCTTCAATTTTCTTCATCTAATTGAACTCTCTCAAGTTCTATCTTCAAGTTCTAAGTGTTCTTAATAAATTCCAAAAGTTCTAGTTTCATAAAATCAAGAATACTTTCAAGTTTGCTAGCTCACTTCCAATCTTGTAAGGTGATCATCCAACCTCAAGAAATCTTTTTTTTTTTACAGTAGGTTATCATTCTAATACAAGGTAATAATCATATTCAAACTTTGGTTCAATTTCTATAACTATAACAATCTTATTTCAAGTGATGATCTTACTTGAACTTGTTTTCGTGTCATGATTTTGCTTCAAGAACTTTGAGCCATCCAAGGATCCATTGAAGCTAGATCCATTTTTCTCTTTTCTAGTAGGTTCATCCAAGGAACTTAAGGTAGTAATGATGTTCATAACATCATTCGATTCATACATATAAAGCTATCTTATTCGAAGGTTTAAACTTGTAATCACTAGAACATAGTTTAGTTAATTCTAAACTTGTTCGCAAACAAAAGTTAATCCTTCTAACTTGACTTTTAAAATCAACTAAACACATGTTCTATATCTATATGATATGCTAACTTAATGATTTAAAACCTGGAAACACGAAAAACACCGTAAAACCGGATTTACGCCGTCGTAGTAACACCGCGGGCTGTTTTGGGTTAGTTAATTAAAAACTATGATAAACTTTGATTTAAAAGTTTTTATTCTGAGAAAATGATTTTTATTATGAACATGAAACTATATCCAAAAATTATGGTTAAACTCAAAGTGGAAGTATGTTTTCTAAAATGGTCATCTAGACGTCGTTCTTTCGACTGAAATGACTACCTTTACAAAAACGACTTGTAACTTATTTTTCCGACTAGAAACCTATACTTTTTTTGTTTAGATTCATAAAATAGAGTTCAATATGAAACCATAGCAATTTGATTCACTCAAAACGGATTTAAAATGAAGAAGTTATGGGTAAAACAAGATTGGATAATTTTTCTCATTTTAGCTACGTGAAAATTGGTAACAAATCTATTCCAACCATAACTTAATCAACTTGTATTATATATTATGTAATCTTGAGATACCATAGACACGTATACAATGTTTCGACCTATCATGTCGACACATCTATATATATTTCGGAACAACCATAGACACTCTATATGTGAATGTTGGAGTTAGCTATACAGGGTTGAGGTTGATTCCAAAATATATATAGTTTGAGTTGTGATCAATACTGAGATACGTATACACTGGGTCGTGGATTGATTCAAGATAATATTTATCGATTTATTTCTGTACATCTAACTGTGGACAACTAGTTGTAGGTTACTAACGAGGACAGCTGACTTAATAAACTTAAAACATCAAAATATATTAAAAGTGTTGTAAATATATTTTGAACATACTTTGATATATATGTATATATTGTTATAGGTTCGTGAATCAACCAGTGGTCAAGTCTTACTTCCCGACGAAGTAAAAATCTGTGAAAGTGAGTTATAGTCCCACTTTTAAAATCTAATATTTTTGGGATGAGAATACATGCAGGTTTTATAAATGATTTACAAAATAGACACAAGTACGTGAAACTACATTCTATGGTTGAATTATCGAAATCAAATATGCTCCTTTTTATTAAGTCTGGTAATCTAAGAATTAGGGAACAGACACCCTAATTGACGCGAATCCTAAAGATAGATCTATTAGGCCTAACAAACCCCATCCAAAGTACCGGATGCTTTAGTACTTCGAAATTTATATCATATCCGAAGGGTGTCCCGGAATGATGGGGATATTCTTATATATGCATCTTGTTATTGTCGGTTACCAGGTGTTCACCATATGAATGATTTTTATCTCTATGTATGGGATGTGTATTGAAATATGAAATCTTGTGGTCTATTGTTACGATTTGATATATATAGGTTAAACCTATAACTCACCAACATTTTTGTTGACGTTTAAAGCATGTTTATTCTCAGGTGAATATTAAGAGCTTTCGCTGTTGCATACTAAAATAAGGACAAGATTTGGAGTCCATGTTTGTATGATATTGTGTAAAAACTGCATTCAAGAAACTGATTTCGATGTAAACCATTATGTAATGGTCGTGTGTAAACAGGATATTTTAGATTATCATTATTTGATAATCTACGTAAAGCTTTTTAAACCTTTATTTATGAAATAAAGGTTATGGTTTGTTTTAAAAATGAATGCAGTCTTTGAAAAACGTTTCATATAGAGGTCAGAACCTCGCAACGAAATCAATTAATATGAAACGTTTTTAATCAATAAGAACGGGACATTTCATAGTTGACTTGTAATTTTTAGTCCGTTGCATCGAGCGTTGAGAGTTGACTCTGGTCCCGGTTCCGGATTTTCGAACGTCCTTGCGTACAATTTAATATCTTGTACTTTGCGTTTTGAATCTTGTACTCTTGTAATTTCGAGACGTTTCTTATCAATAATTGGAACCTCTTTGATTGTCTTTTGTACTTTTGAGCTTTTTGGTCGTTTGCGTCTTCAATTCGTCGAATCTGTCTTTTGTCTTCACCTTTTATTATTTAAACGAATATCACTTGTAAATAGAACAATTGCAACTAAAAGCTTGTCTTTCTTGAGGAATAATGCTATGAAATATATGTTCGTTTTTAGCATTATCAAATATTCCCACACTTGAGCGTTGCTTGTCCTCAAGCAATATCGTCTTGAAATACTAGAATCACTTCTTTATTCTTCACACTTTATACATCAGTGATTTCTATATGGTGGTATAAACAATGGTAGTAACGATATGGTTTACAGTCCCACATTACTATAAAAATTTAGATCCATTAAGGAAATTTGATCTTTATGAAAACATTTGATCTTTTGAAAATTAAATCTAGTTTTTACCCTAGATAAGTTTTCCGGAATAACCCTTTACCGGTGTTTGCAAAATATTTTTGTGGGTTTGGTGGGTTTCAGATTTGAAAATTTTAGCTCAAAACTTGTGGTTTTGTGTCACCCACTTGCTAACCTTGTATTTGGAAAGCAACACGTCCAGTTTACTTGTCCCGTATATTACCTTTCGGTAAACTACCGTCCGGTTGTAAAGGAAAGCGTTGAACAAGCAACTGTTAAGGCAATGTCCCCTGACATGCTTTTAATTATGGTCTATAACGTGTCGGACGCAATTACTATCCTTGGTAGGAGCAATAGTAAAGCTCACCCTTATAATTTTTCGGTATGGCACAAGGTCCTGTCTTTGACCACTATGCAACCACCGTTCTTACGGTTGATACCCGATTTAGTTCAGGTGACCTAATGAATTCCAGGTGAATTCCTAGGATTTTACGTTCAATGGTAATGAACGCATTAAAAATAGGGTTTTCAGAAAACAAATCGGTTTGTAATTTTGATCAAAATATTTTCTCGTTCAAGCTCGAGTTTAGATATCATTGAATTCCATGAGTTTGAATTCTCAATCTTTAAGGTCAATCTCTAGGATTGAGTAATATCAGTCTTAAAAGCTGATTTTTAATCTTTAAGGAGATTATCCTTTCTGGGGATCTGATTCATTAGTCTTATCCAGCTAATTTGCATGGTGCCCCCCCCATTGTACAAGATAAATCCTTCTCATGGTTAGGATAAATCTGACCACTTTGCGACCCTGTTTAATGCTGAGGTCCGTGGATTTCCTGCTGATTTTAGTGATGACTTTTCTAGATTTTTCGTCAACCTACAGCTGGTCTGGACGACAACTTCATGACCTAAATCAAGAAGCGCGTGTCTTTTTCGGAAGACTTTACTTTCTTTTAATGATGGAATTGATTCATCGTGTAGATCCATCTCTTCTTTTCTTTCATCGGGTAAAACAGTTTAGTTTAGTCCAAAGCAAAAGTATTTTCAGTTATTTGTTACAGATATATGTGACATATGTTTAAGATAACTTGGTAAATTTTCCCACACTTGGCTTTTATTTTCCTTTTTATCGTCCTCTATTCCATTTTAAATGAATTTTAACATTTTGGTTTGTTTCTCAATTTATGTCCTTTCCGAGGTAACAATAATTTCGGTGTTAAAACCTAGTTTTATCGTTCATAAATATGTATAAACATGATTTTGAGTTCATTTAATTGAAAATTTTGAAAATTTTTACTAGAATTGGGTAGTCAGTATATAAGACTAGGGCTGTTCTTTATTATCAGAGAGCACTAGATTCTAATACAACTACTGCTTTACTAGTATTTTTAATGGTAACCAAGTGTATAAAGTAAAAATTTTTAAAATCCGAAAGAATTTAACCCCTTCCCACACTTAAGATCTTGCAATGCCCTCATTTGCAAGAAATCAGTAACAATTTAAATTATTGAGGGTGATTTGTGTGAAAATGATTAAATTTTACCAAAGTTTCCAAATATATTGGCGTTTGTTTGCTGAATGATAAATGGTGCACATCATTTGTTCATTCCGTCTTGTTGTTATTTCACATATATTTTGCATCTTGTCGTCAAAATTAGTTGCTTTTGCTGAACTTAATGCCAGTCTTTGAAAATGCGTTGTTTTACCCTGTTGTGTACATAAGATAAACTGCAAACATATATACATATTTTTGAAGTTTGGTATATTACCCCACATTCAAAAATTATTAAAATCTAAGAATAAAAGTTAGATAATTATAAAAATGATTACAATATTAACAAAAGTATTAAACGTATCAATAATTACAAATTATAAAAAAAAAAAACTAAGTATACTAGGGATGATACTGGTACCAATAGGGGTTCCAGGCATAACCATAGGTGCTATAGAATGCTTCGGCAGGGTCATACGTAGGATACGGTGGCTGCATCTCTATAGACCAGGGAGGGAAGATGGGTTTCGGTGTAGGAATATAGTTTCTACCTATATGTTGGCAATGAGCTATGATTTGGTTCTGATGAACTTGCCAATATTCAAATGCTCTCTGTCTAGCATTTTCGTATTC
This sequence comes from Rutidosis leptorrhynchoides, assembly GCF_046630445.1. NCBI lineage: Eukaryota > Viridiplantae > Streptophyta > Magnoliopsida > Asterales > Asteraceae > Rutidosis > Rutidosis leptorrhynchoides. Next base: position 606,602,632 of record NC_092336.1, read on the forward strand.
CTGAGAAGCTATAAACCTTTGCATTTCTTGCATCTCATTCCCCCCTCCTACATTACCTTGCTGTTGGTTTCTCTCCACCTGTGGATGTCTACCATGGTATCGTACTGCGGCGTTATTTCGCCTCTTCAAAACTTTCGCACCATGGTATACATTTAAACCTATAGTATCGCGGGGTTCTGGTTCTTCTACTAATAATCCCCCCGACTTATATCCACACCGAGATATTCACCAATCAAAGTAATAAAAATACCACCTCCTATTATGCTATGCGGTCGCATCCCCCGAACCATAGCTGATAAATAATAACCCACACAATACGGTATACTTACAGCACTTTGTGGGTCTCGAATACACATATGGTAAAACAAATCCTGTTCATTTACTTTTTCCTTGTTCTTACCCCTTTGTGTAATCGAATTAGCTAAAAACCTATGTATCACTCTTAATTCGGCTCTATCTATATCCAAATAAGAGTAATTTCCCCCTTTGAAACGGTGATGGCTTGTCATTTGACTCCACACACCGTGTGTATCAAAATTTTCATCTATCTTTCTACCGTTTATTATCAACCCTCTACAATCGGCAGACGCTAACTCCTCAGGCGTATATATACGTAAAGCCTGAGCCATGTCCAGTAAAGACATGTGGCGCATCGAACCGCCTAACAAAAATCTAATAAAAGAACGATCGGTTAAACTAGCTACCCGATCATTCAACTCTATACTACACAACAATTCTTCACACCATACTTTATATACAGGTCTACGTATGGTGAATAAACGTACCCAGTCATTAAAAGTAGAATTACCATACCTCTGTACAAGTAATTCCCTAATTGGCCCGGCCAATTCTACAGCTTCTAAGAGTCCCCATTCTATGACCCTCGGTACCTCAACAACCTTAGAATGAAGAGTATGCAAACCCCTTTGATATTTTGGATAATCTATCCAAAGTCTGTCAAATCTCAGGTTCGGGTGCAACTCTTCCAAGTGCATATCAGAAAAGGTCATGACTGGATGAGGTATATCCTGCTTGTAGTAGTTATCCACCTCCTGTTGTTCCGCATTCTCAGCAGGAGCATTACGGGCCTGGGATGAAGATTCACCCCTTTCAGTCTGCAAAACACATCAAACACAATTTTTATTTGCATCCAAATATGCATTAGTGTCAGCAAAATCATCAATCAAAATAATTACAATGAGATGATCAATTTATATCATACTTAAGCTCATTTTCACATTTTTATCAAATCTACACTTTTTCAAATAAGCATATACGAAAACGCTCGCCAAGTTCATAAGCATTCAACTCAAATAACATGTCAAAATAATCATTACTAGCAATTAAACAAGTCTCAAATGGCATTATCTTTCAAAAATCAAGTTCATGAATTTTAGACTTGAAAAAGTCCACTTTAATTCTCAAAATCATGTTTAGGCTCAAAGTTTGGATCATTTAACTACCTAGACATGTTACACTACTCAATTTAGCAACAATTCATGACAAAAATCGACCATAACCTGTTTTATCAAAAAGCCCCAAATTTGCTCAAGAACACAAACCCTAGATTACTCAAAATTTGAAGTTTAAGGCTTCTAATCATGTTAAACAGCATCAATCTAGGTTATACAAGCATAATACATAAACAATTTAAGCCTAATTACACTAAAAAGCATCAAAATCAAATTGGGGAAAAAATTGCTCAAGAACACTAAATTTCGGATTAAATGGTGTTTAGGTGTAGAAATTTACCGTTTTTCTTGAGTAATTCCTAGATAGCATCCTTCTCAACATGATTTTAGCAAAAGATTTGATGATTAACGGTTAAAAATTGTGATTTTGGGGTGTATTTTTCGGGTTTTTCGCGCAGGTTTTCGCAGTTTTTTTTTTCTGTGTTGGGACTGATCAGTTCGGGTGTTTATATTTTTTTCTGATTTTTCGACCCCTCCGCGAGTCGCGGAGATTAAAGCTCCAAACTCCGCGAGTCGCGGAGTTTGGTATTTTTTTTTTTTTATAATCTTTAACTTATTAAAATAATTAAGTAATTAATTTTAAAATTTTGTTTCCCTTGTTATTTAGGACGAGGTCGTTTCGGATCGATGTCCTAGTCCGTCCCTCGACAAAATTTTAAAATTTGTCTTTTTGTAGCGATTGTTTTAAAAGCTAAGATTTTTGGGTTTTTTTCAATGTTTTTGGCATACTTTAATTCAATAAGATTAAAAATAATGATAATAAAAGTTCTCGTCCCTCACTCGGGTAAAGCAATTTCGGTTCAAAGACCTAGTCTTCAACTTACGACGAATTTTAAAAATCATATTTTAACTTAATGAGATAAAGTAAATTTTTGTTTTTTAAATTCACACAACTTAAATATAAAATTCAAAATTAATATTAAAAATTCACACCAAACTTAAAATTTGAAATGCATAAAATTAAAAATTCATACTTTATAAATTCACATTTAATTTAAAAATTCAAATATTTACAATTTTAAATATATTGTTTTTACAAAGTTTACGATATTAATTTATGATTTAAATATTAATTATAAAAACATGGTAAAAATAAAATTAAAAATATTTTTGGCTTTTTATCCCACTTTAATCAATCAAATATTATCAAAAATATGCGCCCCTCTTTTTGGTAAAGTAATTTCGGTTCCAAGACCTAATTTAACTCATGACGAATTTTTGAAATATTTTGGGTTGATTGTTTAAAGATATTTATACCTTAAGAATAAACGTTAAATTTCGCAGTGATGTAATAAATTTTTGAATGATATCAATAATTTCGGTCGCCAAACCTAATTTTATTCAATACCAATTTAATACTTTTTAGCGAACAAATTAGCGTTTATTATCAAAAGGTTAAAAATAAAAATAAAAATAAAAACTGTACAGACATACCTGTGAGATAGATTTCTTAGTTATATGATCTATCCCATTCATAAGATAGTCGGTTTAATTGGTTTTCCATGGCTACATAGGCGTAACCTCGAGCATTCTGTGTCTTTTCTTCTAAACATATGAACGGTCCGTCTCTGCATAAAGTAACAAATTCGGTATTTGAATAGGTTTGATTATTTGAACATTTACCTCCATGTGACCATTTTCCGCATTTGTGACATCTTTCTAGGTGTCGTGCTCTTCTTTTCGCTGCGGATTTTGATTTTCCTTTACCAAATTGTAACTTATTATCTTCGCATCTGCATTCTTTTCTAACTCCGTCCATTCTTTCTCTGATTACTGATACTATTTCACTTGGTAGTATGTCATTATTTCTTTTAGTGATCAAAGCGTGTAGCATTAGACCATGGTTTAGTTCACAGGCAGTCTTCATTTTGTAAAAACCTAAAAAAAATAAAAATTCAGAATGGGGGGAGAAGACTAGTTCTTTAGGGTCTGCTAGGGAAAGACCATTCGGGTTCCATTTTCGAGAACTATATGAAAACAGACAATCTAACTCTAACAGAAATACATATTATCCTTTAAAGACTTGATTCTCCCCACACTTAGTTAGCTGTGGTGTCGAAATTGTGATTAACTTCGTTGTCGACTTCCATCGGACCATGTATGTAATGTTTAACTCTGTGACCATTAACTTTAAATTCAATCCATTTGAATTTATCAATTCTATCGTTCCGTATGGGAAAACTCTTTTGACTATGAATGGTCCAGACCATCTTGATTTCAATTTTCCAGGAAATAGCTTGAATCGTGAATTGAAAAGAAGAACTCTGTCTCCTTCTTTAAATTCTTTTGAACTTCTGATTCTTTTATCATGCCATTTCTTCGTTTTTTCTTTATAGATTAACGAATTTTCGTATGCTTCATGTCTTAATTCTTCTAATTCGTTTAGTTGACTTAATCGTAGACGTCCGGCTTCATGTAAATCAAGATTACATGTTTTCAAAGCCCAAAATGCTTTGTGTTCAATTTCTACTGGAAGATGACATGCTTTTCCATAAACAAGTCTAAAAGGTGTGGTTCCAATTGGAGTTTTGTAGGCTGTTCTAAAAGCCCAGAGTGCATCCTCCAATTTAATGGACCATTCCTTCGGATTTGATCCTACGGTTTTCTCTAGAATACGTTTTAAAGCTCGGTTGGTATTTTCAACTTGTCCACTTGTTTGTGGATGATATGCGGTGGAGATTTTATGAGTTACTCCATATCTTTTAAGAACTTTCTCAAGTTGATTATTACAGAAATGAGTACCCCGATCACTTATTAAAGCTTTCGGTTTTCCAAACCTTGCAAAAAGACGTTTTAAAAAGTTGACTACAACTCGTGCATCGTTAGTTGGGAGAGCTTGTGCTTCCGCCCATTTAGATACATAATCAATGGCTACGAGTATATATAGATTATTATGAGATTTTGGAAATGGACCCATAAAGTCAATACCCCAAATGTCAAATACTTCACATACTTGGATGACATTTTGTGGCATTTCATCACGTTGACTTATTTTTCCGGCCCTTTGACATGCATCACAGGATTTGCAAAGAAGGTGTTCGTCTTTGTAAATTGTTGGCCAATAGAATCCAGCTTCATAAACTTTTCTTGCTGTTAGTTGAGGCCCATAATGCCCTCCTGTTGGTCCTGTGTGACAATGGTTTAAAATTTTACTAGCTTCATCTCCAAATATACATCGGCGTATTATTCCATCGGGACAACTTTTAAACAGATGTGGATCTTCCCAGAAATAGTGTTTTATATCACTGAAGAATTTCTTTCGTCTTTGGTACGATAATCCTTTTTCAAGGAATCCACAAACTAAGTAGTTTGCATAGTCTGCAAACCATGGGATTTCATTATAATCTATCTTCAATAGATATTCATCAGGAAAGTTGTCTTGTATGGCTGATTCATTTAGAACTTCTAATTCGGGATTTTCAAGACGAGAAAGATGATCAGCGGCGAGATTTTCTGCTCCTCTTTTATCTCGGATTTCAATATCAAACTCTTATAAGAGTAAGATCCAACGGATTAATCTTGGTTTAGCATCTTGTTTTGAAAATAGGTATCTAAGAGCAGAATGGTCGGTATAGACCACCGTTTTTGCTAGAACGAGATATGATCGAAATTTGTCAAAAGTAAAGACAATAGCAAGGAGTTCTTTTTCAGTAGTTGTATAGTTCGTTTGTGCTCCTTGTAATGTCTTACTAGCATAATATATAGGTTGAAATCGTTTTTCAATCCTTTGTCCTAAAACGGCTCCCATTGCAAAATCACTTGCATCGCACATTAGTTCAAATGGTAGATTCCAATTTGGTGTTATCATGATCGGCGCATTAGTGAGTTTCTCTTTAAGAATATTAAAAGATTTGATACACTCATCTGAAAAGATGAATGGCGCATCCTTTTCTAGGAGTTTATTCATAGGAGTGGCAAACTCCTATGAATCAGAAAAAAATATAAACACCCGAACTGATCAGTCCCAACACAGAAAAAAAAAAACTGCGAAAACCTGCGCGAAAAACCCGAAAAATACACCCCAAAATCACAATTTTTAACCGTTAATCATCAAATCTTTTGCTAAAATCATGTTGAGAAGGATGCTATCTAGGAATTACTCAAGAAAAACGGTAAATTTCTACACCTAAACACCATTTAATCCGAAATTTAGTGTTCTTGAGCAATTTTTTCCCCAATTTGATTTTGATGCTTTTTAGTGTAATTAGGCTTAAATTGTTTAGGTATTATGCTTGTATAACCTAGATTGATGCTGTTTAACATGATTAGAAGCCTTAAACTTCAAATTTTGAGTAATCTAGGGTTTGTGTTCTTGAGCAAATTTGGAGCTTTTTGATATAAACAGGTTATGGTCGATTTTTGTCATGAATTGTTGCTAAATTGAGTAGTGTAACATGTCTAGGTAGTTAAATGATCCAAACTTTGAGCCTAAACATGATTTTGAGATTTAAAGTGGACTTTTTCAAGTCTAAAATTCATGAACTTGATTTTTGAAAGATAATGCCATTTGAGACTTGTTTAATTGCTAGTAATGATTATTTTGACATGTTATTTGAGTTGAATGCTTATGAACTTGGCGAGCGTTTTCGTATATGCTTATTTGAAAAAGTGTAGATTTGATAAAAATGTGAAAATGAGCTTAAGTATGATATAAATTGATCATGTCATTGTAATTATTTTGATTGATGATTTTGCTGACACTAATGCATATTTGGATGCAAATAAAAATTGTGTTTGATGTGTTTTGCAGACTGAAAGGGGTGAATCTTCATCCCAAGCCCGTAATGCTCCTGCTGAGAATGCGGAACAACAGGAGGTGGATAACTACTACAAGCAGGATATACCTCATCCAGTCATGACCTTTTCTGATATGCACTTGGAAGAGTTGCACCCGAACCTGAGATTTGACAGACTTTGGATAGATTATCCAAAATATCAAAGGGGTTTGCATACTCTTCATTCTAAGGTTGTTGAGGTACCGAGGGTCATAGAATGGGGACCCTTAGAAGCTGTAGAATTGGCCGGGCCAATTAGGGAATTACTTGTACAGAGGTATGGTAATTCTACTTTTAATGACTGGGTACGTTTATTCACCATGCGTAGACCTGTATATAAAGTATGGTGTGAAGAATTGTTGTGTAGTATAGAGTTGAATGATCGGGTAGCTAGTTTAACCGATCGTTCTTTTATTAGATTTTTGTTAGGCGGTTCGATGCGCCACATGTCTTTACTGGACATGGCTCAGGCTTTACGTATATATACGCCTGAGGAGTTAGCATCTGCCGATTGTAGAGGGTTGATACTAAACAGTAGAAAGATAGATGAAAATTTTGAAACACACGGTGTGTGGAGTCAAATGACAAGCCATCACCGTTTCAAAGGGGGGAATTACTCTTATTTGGATATAGATAGAGCAGAATTAAGAGTGATACATAGGTTTTTAGCTAATTCGATTACACAAAGGGGTAAGAACAAGGAAAAAGTAAATGAACAGGATTTGTTTTACCATATGTGTATTCGAGACCCACAAAGCGCTGTAAGTATACCGTATTGTGTGGGTTATTATTTATCAGCTATGGTTCGGGGGATGCGACCGCATAGCATAATAGGAGGTGGTATTTTTATTACTTTGATTGGTGAATATCTCGGTGTGGATATAAGTCGGGGGGGATTATTAGTAGAAGAACCAGAACCCCGCGATACTATAGGTTTAAATGTATACCATGGTGCGAAAGTTTTGAAGAGGCGAAATAACGCCGCAGTACGATACCATGGTAGACATCCACATGTGGAGAGAAACCAACAGCAAGGTAATGTAGGAGGGGGGAATGAGATGCAAGAAATGCAAAGGTTTATAGCTTCTCAGGAATACGAAAATGCTAGACAGAGAGCATTTGAAGATTGGCAAGTTCATCAGAACCAAATCATAGCTCATTGCCAACATATAGGTAGAAACTATATTCCTACACCGAAACCCATCTTCCCTCCCTGGTCTATAGAGATGCAGCCACCGTATCCTTCGTATGACCCTGCCGAAGCATTCTATAGCACCTATGGTTATGCCTGGAACCCCTATTGGTACCAGTATCATCCCTAGTATACTTAGTTTTTTTTTTGTAATTTGTAATTATTGATACGTTTAATACTTTTGTTAATATTGTAATCATTTTTATAATTATCTAACTTTTATTCTTAGATTTTAATAATTTTTGAATGTGGGGTAATATACCAAACTTCAAAAATATGTATATATGTTTGCAGTTTATCTTATGTACACAACAGGGTAAAACAACGCATTTTCAAAGACTGGCATTAAGTTCAGCAAAAGCAACTAATTTTGACGACAAGATGCAAAATATATGTGAAATAACAACAAGACGGAATGAACAAATGATGTGCACCATTTATCATTCAGCAAACAAACGCCAATATATTTGGAAACTTTGGTAAAATTTAATCATTTTCACACAAATCACCCTCAATAATTTAAATTGTTACTGATTTCTTGCAAATGAGGGCATTGCAAGATCTTAAGTGTGGGAAGGGGTTAAATTCTTTCGGATTTTAAAAATTTTTACTTTATACACTTGGTTACCATTAAAAATACTAGTAAAGCAGTAGTTGTATTAGAATCTAGTGCTCTCTGATAATAAAGAACAGCCCTAGTCTTATATACTGACTACCCAATTCTAGTAAAAATTTTCAAAATTTTCAATTAAATGAACTCAAAATCATGTTTATACATATTTATGAACGATAAAACTAGGTTTTAACACCGAAATTATTGTTACCTCGGAAAGGACATAAATTGAGAAACAAACCAAAATGTTAAAATTCATTTAAAATGGAATAGAGGACGATAAAAAGGAAAATAAAAGCCAAGTGTGGGAAAATTTACCAAGTTATCTTAAACATATGTCACATATATCTGTAACAAATAACTGAAAATACTTTTGCTTTGGACTAAACTAAACTGTTTTACCCGATGAAAGAAAAGAAGAGATGGATCTACACGATGAATCAATTCCATCATTAAAAGGAAGTAAAGTCTTCCGAAAAAGACACGCACTTCTTGATTTAGGTCATGAAGTTGTCGTCCAGACCAGCTGTAGGTTGACGAAAAATCTAGAAAAGTCATCACTAAAATCAGCAGGAAATCCACGGACCTCAGCATTAAACAGGGTCGCCAAGTGGTCAGATTTATCCTAACCATGAGAAGGATTTATCTTGTACAATGGGGGGGGGCACCATGCAAATTAGCTGGATAAGACTAATGAATCAGATCCCCAGAAAGGATAATCTCCTTAAAGATTAAAAATCAGCTTTTAAGACTGATATTACTCAATCCTAGAGATTGACCTTAAAGATTGAGAATTCAAACTCATGGAATTCAATGATATCTAAACTCGAGCTTGAACGAGAAAATATTTTGATCAAAATTACAAACCGATTTGTTTTCTGAAAACCCTATTTTTAATGCGTTCATTACCATTGAACGTAAAATCCTAGGAATTCACCTGGAATTCATTAGGTCACCTGAACTAAATCGGGTGTCAACCGTAAGAATGGTGGTTGCATAGTGGTCAAAGACAGGACCTTGTGCCATACCGAAAAATTATAAGGGTGAGCTTTACTATTGCTCCTACCAAGGATAGTAATTGCGTCCGGCACGTTATAGACCATAATTAAAAGCATGTCAGGGGACATTGCCTTAACAGTTGCTTGTTCAATGCTTTCCTTTACAACCGGACGGTAGTTTACCGAAAGGTAATATACGGGACAAGTAAACTGGACGTGTTGCTTTCCAAATACAAGGTTAGCAAGTGGGTGACACAAAACCACAAGTTTTGAGCTAAAATTTTCAAATCTGAAACCCACCAAACCCACAAAAATATTTTGCAAACACCGGTAAAGGGTTATTCCGGAAAACTTATCTAGGGTAAAAACTAGATTTAATTTTTAAAAGATCAAATGTTTTCATAAAGATCCAATTTCCTTAATGGATCTAAATTTTTATAGTCATGTGGGACTGTAAACCATATCGTTACTACCATTATTTATACCACCGTATAGAAATCACTGATGTACAAAGTGTGAAGAATAAAGAAGTGATTCTAGTATTTCAAGACGATATTGCTTGAGGACAAGCAACGCTCAAGTGTGGGAATATTTGATAATGCTAAAAACGAACATATATTTCATAGCATTATTCCTCAAGAAAGACAAGCTTTTAGTTGCAATTGTTCTATTTACAAGTGATATTCGTTTAAATAATAAAAGGTGAAGACAAAAGACAGATTCGACGAATTGAAGACGCAAACGACCAAAAAGCTCAAAAGTACAAAAGACAATCAAAGAGGTTCCAATTATTGATAAGAAACGTCTCGAAATTACAAGAGTACAAGATTCAAAACGCAAAGTACAAGATATTAAATTGTACGCAAGGACGTTCGAAAATCCGGAACCGGGACCAGAGTCAACTCTCAACGCTCGACGCAACGGACTAAAAATTACAAGTCAACTATGCACATAAATATAATATAATATTTAAATAATTCTTATAATTATTTATATATTATAATAAATAATAAAAACCGTCGGCAAGAAAGACTCCAAAGGGACTGAGCTGTAATTTCATTCTCCGCGACTCGCGGAGTTTGAAGGCAAAATTGGCCGCGAGTCGCGGAGCCCCCAGTTTTGAAACTCCCTATAAAGCAAACCGAAATCTGATCATTTTCATCATCTTTTTTTCTCCTCATTCATACGATATATTTATATTTATAATTTATATTTTAATTTTAATTTTAATTTTAATTCTAATAATAAGGGTATGTTAGCGAATATTGTAAGGGTGTAAGTCGAAATTCTGTCCGTGTAACGCTACGCTATTTTTAATATTTGTAAGTTATGTTCAACCTTTTTACATTAATGTCTCGTAGCTAAGTTATTATTATGCTTATTTAAAACGAAGTAATCATGATGTTGGGCTAATTACTAAAATTGAGTAATTGGGCTTTGTACCATAATTGGGGTTTGGACAAAAGAATGACACTTGTGGAAATTAGACTATGGGCTATTAATGGGCTTTATATTTGTTTAACTAAATGATAGTTTGTTAATGTTAATATAAAGATTTACAATTGGGCGTCCCTATAAATTACCATATACACTCAATCGGATACGATGGGCGGGGTATTTATATGTACGAATAATCGTTCATTTAACCGGACACGGGAATGGATTAATAACCACTAGAATAATTAAAACAGGGGTGACATTATGTACAAGGACACTTGGTATAATTGATAACAAAATATTAAAACCTTGGGTTACACTCAGTCGACATCCTGGTGTAATTATTAAACAAAGTATTAAAATCTTGTTACAGTTTAAATCCCCAATTAGTTGGAATATTTAACTTCGGGTATAAGGATAATTTGACGAGGACACTCGCACTTTATATTTATGACTGATGGACTGTTATGGACAAAAACCAGACGGACATATTAAATAATCCAGGACAAAGGACAATTAACCCATGGGCATAAAACTAAAATCAACACGTCAAACATCATGATTACGAAAGTTTAAATAAGCATAATTCTTTTATTTCATATTTAATTTCCTTTATTTTATATTTAATTGCACTTCTAATTATCGCATTTTTATTTATTGTTATTGTATTTAATTGCACTTTTAATTATCGTACTTTTTAATTATCGCAAGTTTATTTTATCGCACTTTTATTATTCGCAATTTCATTATCATTATTTACTTTATGCTTTAATTTAAGTCTTGTATTTATTTTTTTTTACATTTGGTTTTAACTGCGACTAAAGTTTTAAAATCGACAAACCGGTCATTAAACGGTAAAAATCCCCCTTTATAATAATAATATTACTTATATATATATATATATTTGTATTTTTATAAAAGTAAACTAATATAGCGTTAAGCTTTGTTTAAAAAGATTCCCTGTGGAACGAACCGGACTTACTAAAAACTACACTACTGTACGATTAGGTACACTGCCTATAAGTGTTGTAGCAAGGTTTAAGTATATCCATTCTATAAATAAATAAATATCTTGTGTAAAATTGTATAGTATTTAATAGTATTTCCTTGTAAAATTTAATAGTATTTTATACCACTCCGCTACCACATCAGTATCTTTTCGTCTCCAGCGTGGATGCCAGTAATTAGACGGAACTTCAAAGCAACCCTCGTGGATAAAGACACTTAAAATGTGACGACAAAGTATGCCAACAAATTCAAAGTTTTTGCATGTGCACTTAGCCACCTAACCATCCCAAATCACATTATGCAATTTTGTCGCTGTGTGGTGTTTGACAATAAAGTTTACCGTGTTTTCTTCATGACTTGAATATTGATTTCTTTCAACTGAATATTGCATTGCGAGTCCAAACTGTTCTTGAAACTTTTTAAAAGAAAATGGAGTTAAAAAACGGTAACCTTGTTCTTCCAATGGTGAAAGTGATCTTAAATACGACCCCCTATATTTCTGCAGCATAGTATCATGTATTTGTTTTTGGTGAACATCTTCAACTGCAAGATCAACCTAAAAAATATGTATAACAAGAACCAATCATGAGTAAAAAAATAAGTTAAAAGGAAAATATTCAAGTAAATGTGAATACTTACTTGTTTAATAAAGTCACTTAGACATGTACGCGATGATATAAATTTTTTTATAAACGCATTAATACTTTCGGATCTCCCAGTAGTTGTCATACCACCAAAAAAGAATTCTCGAAGATAAGCGGGTACCCAAAATGACTTTATCTTATACAAGCCGACAACATGCTTATTGTTGGAAAGATTATATTTTTCAATAACCAGTGGCCAGTGTTGCTCGAATTCTTCGACCGTGTCTAACTTATATAAAGTATAAAATTCTGAACACCAACTTGAATACTCACTTCTTAACACCGACATAAACCAACTACTAAATTTTGTAGTGATATGCCATATACAAAATGCATGCTTAGCCGAAGGTATTTCTTTTGCAATTGCATTCGTCATCCATTGATCTTGATCAGTCAAAATTGTTTGTGGTGACCTTCTCATAAGTATACAGAAGTTCTGAAAATTATAAATAAGCTATTAGGAGGAATTCATTTATATAATAAAAGAACATTCAAAACCTATGATACTATATAAAAAGTACGTAATGTAAAAATGTAAATATTTCTAAACTTATGATAATGTGTTGCTAGAAAGGATACAAAATTTCCAGTATGTACTCTCTGGCCATTTGAGTCATCTGATCATGCTGAAATAATCATCATATAATAACAAAAAACAATGTTACTGTTTAAAAAATAGTTGTAAGGGATTGTACCTTGAACAACCATTCAAATGTAGTGGTCGTCTCGTCTCGTAGAAGTGCACAACCAAATAAGATGGTTCTTCCATGATTGTCAACACCCACAAATATGCCAAAAGGCATGTCATACGAATTGACTTTGTATGTAGTATCGAATACTACAACGTCTCCGTATTCTTGATACATATCAAAACAATGAGCATGAGACCAAAAAATGTGCTCTAGTCTATTATCAGCATCTAGTTTAAATGCATATTGAAAGTTAGAATTTTCAGTTTTTGCATTTTTACAATACTCCAAAAGCTCTCTTGCATCATTATTTGAGTGTAGCTTATGATTTTTGATTATTAAATTACTAACATCTTTCGTTAGAAAATCAAGTTCTCCGTGCCTTACACTTTTTTCAAGCTCCATCACTCGCATAATTTGTCTAATAGACAACCCTCCTTCCTTTAACAGGAATATACGTTTCTCATCATCCGATGTAATACTACGATAAGAAGGAAGAAATCGAACCTCTTGAGGAGACAATAAATCATGATTATGCTCCAAAACGAATTTAGTGACTTGCCACTCTTTTGGAAAAATATCATTAATTCTTCTCAATGATATGCACATATGGGCTTTGCATTCACCAACTGTACTACCACGATTTCTTTGTTGTTTTGAGTAATCTACCATTTTAACTTTCGATTTTCCTTCACGATGACAAAAGAAATCTCTTCTTGATTTTTCTCCATTCTTGTTCACAAACCTCCCTTTACGAATAGCAAATCCATTCCTTTTAGCATAGTTTTGGTAAAAAACAAAAGCCTCTTCTTCACTTAAAAAACATTGACCGACGAATGGCTCATCTAAATCTAGACTTTTGCATTCACCCTCTTCTTCAATATTGCATCCATCCTTTTCGATATCCAGTGGGCTTTCCTCCAAAGGTATTTCGTTCAAATCAATCATATCTAATGTGTTTATGTAAAAAGCAAAATAAATTAATAATCATTAATCTTTTATAAGACGAAGTATATAGTTAATATGTAAAAACAATTAAACGAATTAAATATTAATATTACCTATTATTGGTTAATCGATGATGATGTCCTCAAATATTAACGAGATGCAGTAGTAAGCAATGGGACTCATTGGATATATGTATTTTTTAATCACTGTTTTAGAAAAGGAGGGAAAAATTGGCGATTGTTCCAAATTAATTAAGATAGTAAAAAATTTAAAATATGATGTTAATTGAGGTCGTCCATAAAAATAGGGACCGCCACTTTTCTGTTACAGACTAATCGTAAAAATGAATTAATTTTATTTGTTAATATTAAAGAAGGGTATAAATGGAAGAGCATGAAAAACAACATCCACGTAATTTGGTAATATGGTTGGGATAGGAATCTTAAAAGCTTTATCAATTGCCCTTAGGGCATTTATTAGCTCTTCCCTAGTGTTTTGAGAATTTGTTTGAATTTGATACCATGGAACACAAACATATGTTGTCAAAACTTGCTTTTATCTAAATGCCAAATTGAAGTTGAGACGAGTATTAATGGTACTTGGTGCAAGTATGTGGAACATGTTGATTTTCCTAACGCTAACTTTTCAATGTTTTGTGTTTGGTTTGGTTTTTGTTTAATGTGTGTAGAGAAGCAGACTTGATGCTCCATCATCCTCCACGGATCAATCCCGAAGGGATGAAGAGCGAAGAACTAATTCGGAGATTTGGTTACAAAACGTTGGGGAACAATTCTCGGAATATTTTGGATACATTTCAGCTCGGAATATTCAAGCGACCTGGTATTTTAGTTGGGATGAGTTGAATAGTGCATCTAGTGAGGTAAGGGAGGATATTGCTTATATGTTGGTGATGTCGAGACAGGGGGTCGATCTTGGCACTTGGGAACGTGATTTTTCTTTGAGAGACGATCTTTACCGTTAGTTAATTGTTGAGTTTTTCTCCTCTTTAAGTTTCCGTTCTCGAAGGGATGGGACGGATCAAGCCTTTTTGACATTTCATTTAGGAGGAGAAAGTCGAGCCATGAGTCGAATTGATTTGTCTCGAGCACTAAATTTGTATGAAGAATTGGATGAGAAGTCTTTAACACGTATTTGAGAAATGAAACTGAGTTCATCGGGAATCAGGATGATTATAACGAGCGAGACTTTTTGTTTGAAATTTCAGGTTTGACTCCATTTGTGTCTAATGAGTCGAAAGGGTCCGATATTCGAAGCAGAGATCTATGGTTACTCCATAAACTGTTGTCGTGTACTTTTTGTGGACGAAGAAATGGGAACGATAAAGTTAATTCTACCGAGTTGTGGATAATGCATCGATTTCAGGATAATGCGCATGTTGATTTGTGTATGTTAATTGCTACGTATTTATCTAATCAGTCGAGGGAGAAACGCTCTACGAGGCCACTGCTGGGTGGTCATTTTGTTACAAAAATTGCACGATTTTTCAACATTAATTTTAGTAGGTGTACAAGATTGACCGACCCATTGCAAGTAATGAAACCTTTTAATTTAAGGTTTTATCTTAATGTGCGTTTTGTGATGTGGGATGCGAATCGAGTTGGCTTGGTCGCATATGTTGAGCCACAAGAGCCCGAGGCCGGTGGTAATGTTCAAGGAGGTGATGAGGCGGAGCCGGTTGCTCCGAATGTGCCAGCGAGGGGTCAGCCTTGGGGTATTTCCCAAGAAATTTGGGATAACTTAGTGTGCGGGTTGATAACGTGCGAATCGGTGTGTCAGACAGCTTTGATGAGTTTCGGGGAGAACAACGGTCGCATAATGACCGTATGTGGGAAAGTCAGCAGAGGGTCGATGAGAGGTCGGCTGAGTCTTTGCATGACCAGCAATGGATGGCATATGGAAGCGATTAGCAAAGGCACAATGCTCGTCTTTTCTAATATAACCCGAAAAATTATTATGGTACACAAGCTCAGACACCGGTTTATTATCGTAGTCCAGTTCGGCCCCGAGTGCAGGCACCGATTTACAGTGAGGAGGAAAGGTTTGAGGATGCTCATCAGAGGTTTCAGCAGCAGTATCCGCACGGCAACTTGCCGTATGATGGGTTTCAGTGAGGAGGGCCTGCGAGCCCGTGATTATGTTGTAATTTGTTTTAAACTATTTCCGTTTCGTTGGTTTGTACTTGGATAATTTTATATTTTGCTTATGTACTATGGATTTATTCGGGGACAAGGCGTTTCGGTACCGGGTGGTGCCACCTTGTCCCTTTTATGTAGTTTTCTTGTGTTTTTCTTTTCTTAGGTATGTTGGTGAAACAATTTTTTTTCAAGTCTGGCATTAAGTTCAGCAAAACTACTTGAGTGATGATATTGGTGTGAGGATCGGGAATGGACGATGTTCTTATGTTGGCAGTCAGTTCAGCGCCATCTATCACTGTCATTCCACGATCAGTGGTTAACTCGATAAGTTTTTATTTTTCTTACCCTTTCGATTTTAATCTATTTTTGATCTCAAGTAATGGGGACATTACTTGATCTCAAGTGTGGGGCGGGGATGTAAAATCTCTCGGGTTGGTTGTTAATGAAATCATCATCATACTAGTTTTGATATTAAAAGACTTGACGTTTCACGGGTTTTGGTCGTAAAAAAAAATTTGAAAAATTTAGGGTAAAAATAAAAAAAAAAACAGAAAAGTTAGTTTAAAAATAAAAAAAGTAGAAAAACAATTGAAAATTCGGCTAAAACCTTTATTTTGAAAATTGGCTTGGTTTTATGTTATATTTCATAATTTCAAAGAAGCCAAAAGTGTTCCACATGTTCATTACCATTGGACATGAAATCCTACGAGTTCGGGGAACTCAATAGTAGGTCACCTGTACCAAAACGGGTGTAAACCATGAGAGAGCGGTGATTGCATAGCGTGATTGTGACCGAATCACGTGCCTGATCACAAACTTTTGGTTACTTGGTATAGCAGACTTTCGAAACTATATCATTTTATTATTACATCATTTAATGATGTGATACTGTGGGAATAAGAGCCTCGAGTTTCACCAGTGCTGTCCTTTTTAGGAGCAATAGCTACGTGCTTGTGTTTTCTTAGACAACACAACCCATAGCCAAAAGCTATGGCACCCAATGGTTTTTGGGATTTAATGGAAGGGTAGTATCTACTTCTTACCTTTCTTAAAACAAGCAGAAAAGCTTGTCATGTGGAAAGTAGGAAAACCGGTGTCAATTGAAACAGATTGGCACTTCCGAGTGACTCAGATCCACTCATTAAGGAAGTAAAGTCTTCCGACCGTTTCACTTGGTACGTATACCTCTTAAGCGTGTCATTTCATTA
Source organism: Rutidosis leptorrhynchoides (assembly GCF_046630445.1). Taxonomy (NCBI): domain Eukaryota; kingdom Viridiplantae; phylum Streptophyta; class Magnoliopsida; order Asterales; family Asteraceae; genus Rutidosis; species Rutidosis leptorrhynchoides. The sequence goes on from NC_092336.1 coordinate 606,619,772, forward strand.
CCCATCAGTTCACGATGAGGTACTGTTAGAGGAGAAAGTCTTGAACTTTCAAAACATGTTCATTATTTTGAATGTGAAATCCTACATGAACATAAAAATTCATACGTAGGTCATCTGCACCAAGGCGGGTGTCAACCGTATGAACGGTGATAGTGGCGTATAGTCGAAACCGGACCATTCCCTAGATCGAAAACTTAAACAGGGCGATCCTCATTGTTTCTCCTAACAAGGACAATGTTACACCCGACCACCTAATATAACCACACATGATGTATCTATTCCATCCTTAAGGGAGTCAAGTCTCCCGAACGACACACTTGCTGATTTGTTTCAGAAGATGTAGTCCAGACCAGTTGTAGGGTGACGAAAAATCTTGAAAAGTCATTGCTAAAATCGACTGGAAATCTACCAGGCCTCAACGTCAAATAGGGAAGCTGGTAGTCAAAGCTTATCTCAATGAGGGAGATTTGCTAGTCAAATTGGAAGCGCACCATGATACACAAAATGTCAGTGATTGATCAGATTCTCACTGGATAACCTCCGGAAAGGTAAGATATCAGCTTTTAAGCCTGATGAACCTAAATCTTTATGGTTGACTTAACGGATTAGATGATCACATCATGATTATCGATGATATCTGGACGTAATGTGTATCCTCCTAAGCACATTATTTTCTTACCGACATCTCGGGATGTTAGGTACTGTGGGAGGCTTGGCTTGACCAATTGCGGGGTAGCCCGTGTGTTCTTTTGGCACATTTGTTCGATTGCTATACTTGTTGGTGCTTGGTTTCCACTTGATTCCCGTTTTCTTTGAAGACTTATTTATGATTCAAGATTCTCTACTTCATCAGTATGGTACGTTATTCGAGATTATCTTTGGTTACTATATCCATTACATATTGATTGCGGTTTGGGAAGTTATTTCGGGGGAATGCAAGTGTGAACCATGGTTGTTATTTATGCCAAATCGTGTCCACGCTAGTTGTTTATTTGGTTTCTTGTTCGTTTGGTTCTACATACATGTTTGAAGACGTTATTATATGGTAGAAGATTATTATCGAGTTTAATTGCTTGAGGACAAGCAAAACTCTAGTGTGGGGTGGTTTGATATCGCATATTTTATACACGTTTTCCTTAGCGATATCGATCATAATTTAGTCCATTCGGATACGGTTTGGTGTTTATTTTGATGATATTGAGAACGTCCAAGTTTGAAGAGCTAATTGTTGAAAATTAGTGTTTTATGGAGTTTTTGAGGCAAGTTGGTAATCGATTATTATTATTGGTGCTCCTGGGTTGGAAATGTTAAGTAAATATCGGGTAGTTTGGTTTTAAGTTATTATTAGTATTGAAAGAGTGCAAAAGAGACGAAGGAATCAGTTTATGTTGATTGTCGCGGCGCGACAAATGTGTCCGCGGTGCGACGTTTGGCTATTTTCCAGATGAGAAGTTGGTTTAAAAGGGGTTCCAGTTTGTGTGTTATGTCGCGGCGCGACCATTATAGCCGCGGCGCGACCGTCTGTCGGTTCAGGTAATTTTGGCAGGTATAAAAGGCCCGAAAAATACCATAATTTATGATTATTCCATCCAGACGAATTGTAGCAGTTTTTGGGCCATTTTTGGTGATCTTTGGAGAACTCCAAGGTCATTCAATCACTTCAATCATTCCAGATTCAACCTTCAATCCGTTCATCATCCGCGATTGCTTATTTAATTAGGTTGATTTCTTTGTCATAAACAATGAATTCTTTCCTTTATTTATTTGTGATTTTGGTTTTAGCCATGATTGTTGGCTAAGCTTTTAATGTTTGTCTAGATTGAATATTTGCATGTGTTTGGATGATACTTTAATGTTTTATTGATTAATGCATGATAATTATGAGTTTTGATTAAGAACCATTCTTGTGGGTGTTGATTATTGTTACTAGGTTGATTAGTGAATCTTTTTTGAACAAAGGGAACCCTGTTTCAATTTAGTGATCTAATTTCCAATTGATTTGTCTTAACCGATTGGGTGCTTACTGGACCAAGGGGGTAAACCGAGTAACATTGATTAAACAAAATAGGGGTGAATTGTGTGGAGCGAACACGTAACCAATTCAATCTTAATCTTATAATTAGCCAATTACCAAGTCACAAACGAAAGAGGTCTTTGGTGAAAGGGAACCCTAAGCCAATAAATCCTAGTTTGACGTGTTTGCTAAAAGAGAACTCTGAGTAAACCGACTCTGTAGTTGCGTGCATTGATAAATAGAACTAGTGCTTAATAACAAATCATCCAACACTACGAATAGGAGATCTAGGCGAACATTCTTTTATCTATTGAATTCAAATATCTTTATTATTCGTTGAGTCTGCTATTTGATTTACTTAAACTTAAAAACCCAAAAATATTGTCTTTTACTTTTGATCTATCTTTGATTTGGCTAATCGTTAAATAGCCACAAAACAAATATTCTCGTACTTTCGATTTTCATAGATTAACTTAGTTTATTTTATTAGTTACAATCTTAATTCTCACGTTTAAACTGTCCTTGGAACGATTTCGGAATTACCAATTTTATACTATTACACGATCGGGTACACTGCCCGTTAGTGTGTAGTAATCTTTTAACTGGCATTTTCCATTATAAATTATAGACACGATTTTACACATCACTTATACTCAACAAAGATAGCTATACTCATAATCTCATTCTATTCCATCAAGAATTCTATTCGTATTCATTCGGTATTTATACCCGTATCATACCCAGCTTCCATACTTAAATACTATGAGTATACCAATATGAAATACCAATTATAGCCTCCTTAGCAGCCCTATGAGTCACAAGACAAGGATAAACATGATGGAGACTTGTGGGAACCAACATTTAACTTCTAGTTTGCATTATTATGCTATATTCCAAATTTTGATAAATTCTCTTAACCATATGCATGAACCACGACTTTTAACACTCTTTTTACTCATTCATATCAGCTATTTAACTTACCTTCACTCTCATAATACTCACACACAAGAACTCCAAGTATTCTCTCCATTTCTTACTCTTTAAACACTCTTTAAACACACATACTTCAAGTACTAGAAAATCTTCATTCACTTTGATCATAAACTAGCTTCAAGAACACTTTGTTAACTCATCTACCCCTCTTTATCAAGGTAAGAATCATATATAAGCTTTGGTTCAATTCATATACTTATAACTATCTTAATTCAAGATAGAAATTTTATTCGAACTTTTGTTCATTCTATGATTCTATTTCAAGGATTACAAGCCATCAAGGATACCTTTGATCACAAGATTATCATCTTATTTTCTCAGCAACTTTGTTCATTTAATTTGCGGTAGTCACCTTATTCATAATCTTTTTCGATTCATATCCATATAGCTATCTTATTATGAGTTTATAACTTACAACAACAAGAACATAGTTTAGATTAATTCTAAACTTGTTCACAAACAAATTTAATCCTTCTAACTTGACTTTTAAAATACTTCAACACATGTATTATGACAGTATGTCAAGCTAATATAAGGATATAAAACTTGTAAACACGAAGAACACCTTAAAACTGAACATACGCCATCATAGATCATCGGGGGCTGTTTTGGGTTTAATTTTAAAAACCTATCTTAAACTTTGAATTAAAAGATTTTCGTTGGTGAAAAATCTTATTTTATATAGATATGAAATATATCCAAAATCCATGGTTAAACTCTAAGTTGAAGTATGTTTTTCAAAAGGGTCATCAAGATGTCGTTCTTACGACGGATATGACTATCTTCTCTTATTTGACACCTAAGCTGTATTTTCGACTATAAACTTATATATTTTCTGTTAAGATTAATAATGTTGAGTTTGATACGAAACCATGGCAACTCGAATCACTCAAAACGGATTTGTAACGAAGAAATTATGGGTAAAACAAAATTGGGTATTTTTGCTTGTTTTTAGCTACGGTTTTGATTAATAAAAATGGAAGCTAACCTTATCCTAGCTAACTTACCTTGTATCCTATATGTATTTATACATGTCTTGTTCCCAAACTTATGAAAATACAATTTATAATAGTCGTGATTAAGTTCTACGACAATATATTATAGTCTTAATAAAGATCGTAAGACACCATACATATATATGACTTGATCACCGTGGATCCATATACAGCGTTTTGACATATCATTTTGATTTCTTCTATATATATTATTGGAACGAACTATAAGACACCATTGGCAGTAATTTCGAGTTAGCTGTGGGACGAAGTGGATTTCAAAGTATTATATACTTTGAGTTGTGATCGAGCCTGAGACATATATACAATGGGTCGCGGATTGCTTCAAACAATATACATATTATGTGTCTTATTATATTAAGACAATATATTATAGTGTTAGTGAATTCTAACACAATATACACATTTATATTTATATATATATTTATACTGTTGGACTATTGGACTATTGGACTACGGACGTTGGACTACTAACAATGGACAATTAAAATTATCACAAGTATTATAAATATTGAATATTAATTATATATATATATCTTGACACAAGAATATTATTATTAGGTTCGTGAATTTGTCAAAAGGCCAAGTCTTATCACCATCTATTCGGAAATCATCACAAGTGAGTTATAGTCCCATTTTTACTATCTAAATTATTTTGGGATGAGAATACATGCAAATTTATAAATGTTTTACAAAATAAGCACAAGTTCATGAAACTACATTCTACGACTGTTTTATTATACCGGATATCTGTACTTATTATTATTATGCTTGGTAACCTAAGAATTAGTGAAAAACACTAATTGACGCGAATCCTAAAGGTAGATCTACGGGCACCAACCACCCCCATTTTCGAATAGTGGAAATGCTTTAGTACTTCGAAGGGTTCTTGTCATACATTTGAATAGTGGAATGTATGATGCCAGATATCTTAAGCACTCTATGTTAAGGTCGGTTACTAGGCGACTCATCGTATGAATGATTTTTGCAGTTGTAATGATCCTACGCATTTAATTAAATGAAATCTTGTGGCTTATTAAATGTTATGATTATTATATAGAAATTAAACATATGACTCACCAACATTTTTGTTGACATTTTAAGCATGTTTATTCTCAGGTGAATATTAAAAATGCTTCCGCTATCGTATGCCAACCCAAGGTCAAGATTTGGAGTCGGCATAATTGTTTATATTGTTTAAACTTGTATTCGAAGTATTTGTTGTAATATATTTGATCATATTGTAATGGGTTGTGTAAAAACTTATTTATTTGAGGAGATTATCTTTGATAGACAATCTAAATTATGTCATTAAGACATTTATTCAATAATAAAGGTTATGGTTGTTTTTAAAAACGAATGCAAGATTTGAAAAACGTCTCATATAGAGGTCAAAACCTCGCAAAGAAACCAATTAATATATAACGTTTATAATTAATATGAATGGGGCATTTCAGTTGGTATCCGAGCGTTGGTCTTAGAGAATTAGAAAATTTTTCATTAGTGTGTCTAACTGATTTTTGATGCATTAGTGAGTCTGGACTTCGACCGTAATTATTTTAAAAATGATTGCTTAATATAATTGTTGGAAACATAAGATTATTAACATATAAATATTATAAGATATATCATTATCTTAACGTGCCTGCTATTATGTGATAGATGACTTCATCCGATCATATAAGCATCTCTAGTGATTCAGATTTCATTTACTTATCAAGTGATTCGGAGGCTGAGTCAAAGCATACGACTTATGAACCAACGGAAAAGTTAACTTTTGGTGCTACCATTAAAGTGGAAAATTGTTGGGAAAATCGGGAAGATTCACAAATGCCAGTAGAGGTTCCAGAAGAGGATCCAGAAGAAGATCCCGAAGAGGAACCCAAAGAAGATCCTGAAGAAGTTGTGGAAATTACCGAACCACAACGTGATTTGGGAAAATCTTTGGCTGTTATACCCGATCCCAAACCCGATGAACCTATTATGACCCAAAATGTTTGTGATCATCTACCTAAACCACCTAAGAGACCAGTTTATAAAATGACCGCTCGTATAACGACTGTTGGTTTTGCTCCCAAACAATTAGCCGAAAGAACCAATTGGGAGGAATTGGAAAAAGAACTATCCAAACGAAAATCCAAAAGTTTGGCCGAGAAAGAAACAACTTCAACATCTAAGAAATCTCGCCGTTCTTGAACCATCGGCAGCTATCCTGTATTCCATGCATTGTATAATATGTATTATATTGTGTGTTTAAGTTTGTAAGAAAATCCGCAATGTAATCTTCCTTATGATTGTATAATAATAAGAATAAGCATGGAAGGTTTATTATTATTATTACAACTTATTATTATGTAGTAACGTAATAACTTACCATAGTTTTTCATATTAGAATTTTAGTAGTTAATTTGTGTGTTAGATGCTAAGTATGAACATTATTATAGTTATAAAACGCTAATATGAAGAAAAGGCTTTTATAATAATAAGTTCATATTAAGCTACAAAATACTTTTTGGCTACTTCTAAAATTCTATATGATTAACTCAGTCGGCTATTTTTGAAGGAAATGGCTCCTCCAGCTACTAGACAACAACAATTGAACACAGAAGAACTTCAAGCTTTCGCTGCAAATATGGCTGCAGTGGTGAATGCAATGAACAACAATAACCAATCGGGGTCCAGCAGTAGAGGAAACAATGGCAACCGGGTAGGATGTTCCTACAAAGATTTTATGGCCTGCAAACCCAATGAGTTTGAAGGAACTGAAGGACCCGTAGGACTAAAGCGGTGGACAGAGAAGGTTGCAGCCGTGTTCGCAATCAGCAACTGCGCAGAAGAGGATAAAGTTAAGTATGCCACACATACTTTCAGGGGTTCTGCTTTGACATGGTGGAATACTTACATGGATTACGTAGGATAGAATACCGTCTACATATAGCTTCTGGGACATTCGCTGGTTTCGATGAAGTGACATTTCCTTAAATGTCCTTGGGAAGTCCCCACAAATATTGTTCCGTTCGCTTAAATTCAGGTGTAACCATTGTGGGGCACATCAAAGCTAATTCCATGTACCTTTGGTTATAGCCATGAAGATCAGTCCCTACAACTTTCAATTCCCAAAACTCCGCTTCCATCTTCTGAATTTCGGTTCGGGGGCAATACTCCTCGATCATAGCACTCTTAAACTCCTCCCATGGTGTAGCATACGCCTCGTCAATTCCCTTGGCCTGGGCGAGTGTGTTCCACCAAGTTAAAGCGCCATTCAACAAAGTGCAATATGCGAACTTAGTCTTATTCCCCTCAAAGCAGTTACTCACACGGAACACAGATTCCAACATCTCGAACCATCTCGCCAGCCCAACTGGCCCTTCTGTACCACTGAAATTATGGGGCTTGCAGCTCTGGAATTCCTTATAGGTACACCCGTTCTAAACAGCTGGGTTGGCCGGTGGAGCTGGATCAGGGTTGGCATTCGCCATAGCTGCGGCTATTCGTGCAGCAATCATTTCCTCAATCTGTGCCGCTGTGGGCGTTTCCCTTGGGACTCTTCCGTTTGCCATTCTTCCTCTGAACAAAAGTTTCGACTTACGTCAAAATTCCGCATTCCATAATATTATAGCATAAGGCACCCAGTATGGAACACAACACACAATTAAGTAAAGCAACCAGATACAGATACCACAAAATCATCATACAGTAGCGTAAATAGAACACCGTACAAAATTTCAAACAACATTAAGTTCTGTTCATTAATAAGAAAGTTGCATACATCCACATAAGGTTCGTACAATACATGAGTAAAACATGAAACTACTAACAGAGTTACATAAAGAAATCTAATACAATAGCCCTATGGTGAAGGTGGGTAAATGATGCCCATCAGGTGGGACATCTGTTCCTCGAGCTCAGTTACCCGAGCACGGAGGATATGCACTTCCCTCGTTAGTTCCTCGATGACGGGGGATGCTGGTGGGGCAGGCGTTGCAGATGGTGCAGATGGTGCAGGTGGTGCAGATGTAGACGGAACAGTACGGGTAGTCTTACGCACGAATGGATCGGCGGGATACGGTTCGACCCTCTTACGGGCTGCGACCCTAACCAACTGTCCACGGTCTTCCTCCGTTAATCCCTGGGATAATAGTACCATCGAAACGATACCGCTTCTTCGACGGGGTAAAGGGTGGCTACACGGGCTCCTCCTCAGGGTCCTCCTCAGAATCTTCCTCGGGATCCTCCTCGCTGGAGTCGTCGGATGATGAATCGTCTGAATCATCTGAAGGTGGATCTGCCCAGCCAGTGGTCATAAGTGAAATGTCCCGTTCTTATTGATTAAAAACGTTCCATATTAATTGATTTCGTTGCGAGGTTTTGACCCCTATATGAGACGTTTTTCAAAGACTGCATTCATTTTTAAAACAAACCATAACCTTTATTTCATAAATAAAGGTTTAAAAAGCTTTACGTAGATTATCAAATAATGATAATCTAAAATATCCTGTTTACACACGACCATTACATAATGGTTTACAATACAAATATGTTACATCGAAATCAGTTTCTTGAATGCAGTTTTTACACAATATCATACAAACATGGACTCCAAATCTTGTCCTTATTTTATTATGCAACAGCGGAAGCTCTTAGTATTCACCTGAGAATAAACATGCTTTAAACGTCAACAAAAATGTTGGTGAGTTATAGGTTTAAACTATATATATATCAAATCGTAACAATAGACCAAAAGATTTCATATTTCAATACACATCCCATACATAGAGATAAAAATCATTCATATGGTGAACACCTGGTAACTGACATTAACAAGATGCATATATAAGAATATCCCCATCATTCCGGGACACCCTTCGGATATGATATAAATTTCAAAGTACTAAAGCATCTGGTACTTTGGATGGGGTTTATTAGGCCCAATAGATCTATCTTTAGGATTCGCGTCAATTAGGGTGTATGTTCCCTAATTCTTAGATTACCAGACTTAATAAAAAGGGGCATATTCGATTTTGATAATTCAACCATAGAATGTAGTTTCACGTACTTGTGTCTATTTTGTAAATCATTTATAAAACCTGCATATATTCTCATCCCAAAAATATTAGATTTTAAAAGTGGGACTATAACTCACTTTCACAGATTTTTACTTCGTCGGGAAGTAAGACTTGGCCACTGGTTGATTCACGAACCTATAACAATATATACATATATATCAAAGTATGTTCAAAATATATTTACAACACTTTTAATATATTTTGATGTTTTAAGTTTATTAAGTCAGCTGTCCTCGTTAGTAACCTACAACTAGTTGTCCACAGTTAGATGTACAGAAATAAATCGATAAATATTATCTTGAATCAATCCACAACCCAGTGTATACATATCTCAGTATTGATCACAACTCAAACTATATATATTTTGGAATCAACCTCAACCCTGTATAGCTAACTCCAACATTCAAATATAGAGTGTCTATGGTTGTTCCGAAATATATATAGATGTGTCGACATGATAGGTCGAAACATTGTATACGTGTTTATGGTATCTCAAGATTACATAATATAAAATACAAGTTGATTAAGTTATGGTTGGAATAGATTTGTTACCAATTTTCACGTAGCTAAAATGAGAAAAATTATCCAATCTTGTTTTACCCATAACTTCTTCATTTTAAATCCGTTTTGAGTGAATCAAATTGCTATGGTTTCATATTGAACTCTATTTTATGAATCTAAACAGAAAAAGTATAGGTTTATAGTCAGAAAAATAAGTTACAAGTCATTTTTGTAAAGGTAGTCATTTCAGTCGAAAGAACGACGTCTAGATGACCATTTTAGAAAACATACTTCCACTTTGAGTTTAACCATAATTTTTGGATATAGTTTCATGTTCATAATAAAAATCATTTTCCCAGAATAAGAAATTTTAAATCAAAGTTTATCATAGTTTTTAATTAACTAACCCAAAACAGCCCACGGTGTTACAACGACGGCGTAAATCCGGTTTTACGGTGTTTTTCATGTTTCCAGGTTTTAAATCATTAAGTTAGCATATCATATAGATATAGAACATGTATTTAGTTGATTTTAAAAGTCAATTTAGAAGGATTAACTTTTATTTGCGAACTAGTTTAGAATTAACTAAACTATGTTCTAGTGATTACAAGTTTAAACCTTCGAATAAGATAGCTTTATATGTATGAATCGAATGATGTTATGAACATCATTACTACCTCAAGTTCCTTGGATAAACCTACTAGAAATGAGACAAATAGATCTAGCTTCAAAGGATCCTTAGATGGCTTGAAAGTTCTTGAAGCAGAATCATGACACGAAAACAATTTCAAGTAAGATTTCCACTCGAAATAAGATTGTTATAGTTATAGAAATTGAATTAAAGTTTGAATATGATTATTACCTTGTATTAGAAATATAAACTACTGTAAGTAACAAAGGTTTCTTGATCTTGGATGATTACTTGGAATGGATTTAGAAAACTTGGAAGTAAACTTGCAATCTTGGAAGTATTCTTGATTTTATGAAACTAGAACTTTTGGAATTTATGAAGAACACTTAGAACTTGAAGATAGAACTTGAGAGAGATCAATTAGATGAAGAAAATTGAAGAATGAAAGTGTTTGTAGGTGTTTTTGGTCGTTGGTGTATGGATTAGATATAAAGGATATGTAATTTTATTTTCATGTAAATAAGTCATGAATGATTACTCATATTTTTGTAATTTTATGAGATATTTCATGCTAGTTTCCAAATGATGGTTCCCACATGTGTTAGGTGACTCACATGGGTTGCTAAGAGCTGATCATTGGAGTGTATATACCAATAGTACATACATCTAAAAGCTGTGTATTGTACGAGTACGAATACGGGTGCATACGAGTAGAATTGTTGATGAAACTGAACGAGGATGTAATTGTAAGAATTTTTGTTAAGTAGAAGTATTATGATAAGTGTCTTGAAGTCTTTCAAAAGTGTATGAATACATATTAAAACACTACATGTATATACATTTTAACTGAGTCGTTAAGTCATCGTTAGTCGTTACATGTAAATGTTGTTTTGAAACCTTTAGGTTAACGATCTTGTTGAATGTTGTTAACCCATTGTTTATTATAACAAATGAGATGTTAAATTGTTATATTATCATGATATTATGATATATAATATATCTTAGTATGATATATATACAGTTAAATGTCATTACAACGATAATCGTTACATATATGTCTCGTTTTGAAATCATTAAGTTAGTAGTCTTATTTTTACATATGTATTTCATTGTTAATACACTTAATAATATATTTACTTATCTTTTAACATAATTAACCAAGTGTATCAATATCTTAATATGATTCATATGTACCTAGTAAGACATTGTTATAACGATAATCGTTATATATATCGTTTTCGAGTTTCTTAAATTAATAGTCTCATTTTTATGTATATAACTCATTGTTAAAATACCTAATGAGATACATATTTATAATAAAATCATGTTAACTATATATATAACCATATATATGTCATCATATAGTTTTTACAAGTTTTAACGTTCGTGAATCACCGGTCAACTTGGGTGGTCAATTGTCTATATGAAACCTATTTCAATTAATTAAGTATTAACAAGTTTGATTGCTTAACATGTTGGAAACACTTAATCATGTAAATAACAATTTCATTTAATATATATATAAACATGGAAAAGTTCGGGTCACTACAGTACCTACCCGTTAAATAAATTTCGTCCCGAAATTTTAAGCATTTGGAGGTGTTGATGTATCTTCTGGAAATAAATGCGGGTATTTCTTCTTCATCTGATCTTCACGCTCCCAGGTGAACTCGGGTCCTCTACGAGCATTCCATCGAACCTTAACAATCGGTATCTTGTTTTGTTTAAGTCTCTTAACCTCACGATCCATTATTTCGACGGGTTCTTCAATGAATTGAAGTTTTTCATTGATTTTGATTTCGTCCAACGGAATAGTGAGATCTTCTTTAGCAAAACATTTCTTCAAATTTGAGACGTGGAAAGTGTTATGTACAGCCGCGAGTTGTTGAGGTAGCTCCAGTTGGTAAGCTACTGGTCCGACACGATCTATAATCTTGAATGGTCCAATGTACCTTGGATTTAGTTTCCCCCGTTTACCAAATCGAACAACGCCTTTCCAAGGTGAAACCTTAAGCATGACCATTTCTTCAATTTCAAACTCTATATCTTTTCTTTTACTGTCCGCGTAGCTCTTTTGTCGACTCTGGGCGGTTTTCAATCTTTGTTGAATTTGGATGATTTTCTCGGTAGTTTCTTGTATTATCTCCGGACCCGTAATCTGTCTATCCCCCACTTCACTCCAACAAATCGGAGACCTGCACTTTCTACCATAAAGTGCTTCAAACGGCGCCATCTCAATGATTGAATGGTAGCTGTTGTTGTAGAAAAATTCTGCTAACGGTATATGTCGATCCCAACTGTTTCCGAAATCAATAACACAAGCTCGTAGTATGTCTTCAAGCGTTTGTATCGTCCTTTCGCTCTGCCCATCAGTTTGTGGATGATAGGCAGTACTCATGTCTAGACGAGTTCCCAATGCTTGCTGTAATGTCTGCCAGAATCTTAAAATAAATCTGCCATCCCTATCAGAGATAATAGAGATTGGTATTCCATGTCTGGAGACGACTTCCTTCAAATACAGTCGTGCTAACTTCTCCATCTTGTCATCTTCTCTTATTGGCAGGAAGTGTGCTGACTTGGTGAGACGATCAACTATTACCCAAATAGTATCATAACCACTTGCAGTCCTTGGCAATTTAGTAATGAAATCCATGATAATGTTTTCCCATTTCCATTCCGGGATTTCAGGTTGTTGTAGTAGACCTGATGGTTTCTGATGTTCAGCTTTGACCTTAGAACATGTCAAACATTCTCCTACATATTTAGCAATATCGGCTTTCATACCTGGCCACCAAAAATGTTTCTTAAGATCCTTGTACATCTTCCCCGTTCCAGGATGTATTGAGTATCTGGTTTTATGAGCTTCTCTAAGTACCATTTCTCTCATATCTCCAAATTTTGGTGCCCAAATTCTTTCAGCCCTATACCGGGTTTCGTCTTCCCGAATATTAAGATGCTTCTCTGATCCTTTGGGTATTTCATCCTTTAAATTTCCCTCTTTTAAAACTCCTTGTTGCGCCTCCTTTATTTGAGTAGTAAGGTTAGTGTGAATCATTATATTCATAGATTTTACTCGAATGGGTTCTCTGTCCTTTCTGCTCAAGGCGTCGGCTGCCACATTTGCCTTCCCTGGGTGGTAACGAATCTCAAAGTCGTAATCATTCAACAATTCAATCCACCTACGCTGCCTCATATTCAGTTGTTTCTGATTAAATATGTGTTGAAGACTTTTGTGGTCGGTATATATAATACTTTTGACCCCATATAAGTAGTGCCTCCAAGTATTTAATGCAAAAACAACCGCGCCTAATTCCAAGTCATGCGTCGTATAATTTTGCTCGTGAATCTTCAATTGTCTAGATGCATAAGCAATCACCTTCGTCCATTGCATTAATACACAACCGAGACCTTGCTTTGATGCGTCACAATAAATCACAAAATCATCATTCCCTTCAGGCAATGACAATATAGGTGCCGTAGTTAGCTTTTTCTTCAATAATTGAAACGCCTTCTCTTGTTCATCCTTCCATTCAAATTTCTTCCCTTTATGCGTTAATGCAGTCAAGGGTTTTGCTATTTTGGAGAAATCTTGGATGAATCTTCTGTAGTAACCAGCCAATCCTAAAAATTGACGTATATGCTTCGGAGTTTTTGGGGTTTCCCACTTTTCAACGGTTTCGATCTTTGCCGGGTCCACCTGGATACCTTCTTTGTTCACTATGTGACCGAGGAATTGAACTTCTTCCAACCAAAATGCACACTTTGAAAACTTAGCGTACAGTTTTTCTTTCCTCAATACTTCTAGCACTTTTCTCAAATGTTCTTCGTGCTCTTGATCATTCTTTGAGTAAATAAGTATGTCATCGATGAAAACAATGACAAACTTGTCAAGATATGGCCCACACACTCGGTTCATAAGGTCCATGAACACAGCTGGTGCGTTAGTCAATCCAGACGGCATAACCATAAACTCGTAATGACCATAACGCGTCCTAAAAGCAGTTTTTGGAATATCATCCTCCTTTACTCGCATTTGATGATATCCAGAACGTAAATTGATCTTCGAATAAACCGACGAGCCTTGTAGTTGATCAAATAAGTCGTCAATTCTCGGCAGTGGATAACGGTTTTTGATGGTAAGTTTGTTCAACTCTCTGTAGTCAATACACAACCTAAATGTACCATCCTTCTTCTTGACAAACAAAACAGGAGCTCCCCATGGTGATGTGCTTGGTCGAATGAAACCACGTTCTAATAGTTCTTACAGTTGGCTTTGCAGTTCTTTCATCTAGCTGGGTGCGAGTCTATAAGGAGCACGAGCTATTAGTGCAGCTCCTGGTACAAGATCTATTTGAAATTCAACATATCGATGTGGAGGTAGTCCCGGTAATTCTTTCGGAAATACATCGGGAAATTCTTTTGCGACGGGAACATCATTGATGCTCTTTTCTTCAGTTTGTACTTTCTCGACGTGTGCTAGAACAGCATAGCAACCTTTTCTTATTAGTTTTTGTGCCTTCAAATTACTAATAAGATGTAGCTTCATGTTGCCCTTTTCTCCGTACACCATTAAGGGTTCTCCTTCTTCTCGTACAATGCGAATTACATTTTTATAACATACGATCTCTGCTTTCACCTTCTTCAGCCAGTCCATGCCAACTACTACATCAAAACTCCCTAACTCTACTGGTATCAAATCAATCTTAAATATTTCGCTACCCAGTTTAATTTCTCGATTCCGGCATTATTATCTGCTGAAATTAATTTACCGTTTGCTAATTCGAGCAAAAATTTACTATCCAACGGCGTCAATGGACAACTTAATTTAGCACAAAAATCTCTACTCATATAGCTTCTATCCGCACCCGAATCAAATAAAACGTAAGCAGATTTATTGTCAATAAGAAACGTACCCGTAACAAGCTCCGGGTCTTCCTGTGCCTCTGCCGCATTAATATTGAAAACTCTTCCGCGACCTTGTCCATTCGTGTTCTCCTGGTTCGGGCAATTTCTAATAATGTGGCCCGGTTTTCCACATTTATAACAAACTACATTGGCATAACTTGCTCCGACACTACTTGCTCCGCCATTACTCGTTCCGACACCATTTGTTCCTTTCGTTCTGTTAACCCCTGGTCCGTAGACCTCACACTTCGCCGCACTATGACCATTTCTTTTACACTTGTTGCAAAATTTGGTGCAGAACCCCGAGTGATACTTTTCACACCTTTGGCATAGCTGCTTCTAATTGTTGTTGTTGTTGCGGTTGTTATTGTTGTTGGGATGATTGTTGTAGTTGCTGTTGTTGTTGTTGTTGAGCCGTTTGTTGTAGTTGCGATTGATGTTGCGATTGTTGGGATAATTGTTGCGATTATTATTGTAATTGCTGTTGTTGTTGTATTGGTGATTCTTATCACCATTTTCCTCCCACTTTCTTTTGACTTGCTTCACATTGGCCTCTTCAGCCGTCTGTTCTTTAATTCTTTCCTCAATCTGGTTCACTAGTTTGTGAGCCATTCTACATGCCTGTTGTATGGAGGCGGGCTCGTGTGAACTTATATCTTCTTGGATTCTTTCCGGTAATCCTTTCACAAACGCGTCGATCTTCTCTTCCTCATCTTCGAACGCTCTTGGACACAATAGGCACAATTCTGTGAATCGTCTTTCGTACGTGGTAATATCAAATCCTTGGGTTCGTAACCCTCTAAGTTCTGTCTTGAGCTTATTGACCTCGGTTCTGGGACGGTACTTCTCGTTCATCAAGTGCTTGAATGCTGACCACGGTAGTGCGTACGCATCATCTTGTCCCACTTGCTCTAGATAGGTATTCCACCATGTTAACGCAGAACCTGTGAAGGTATGCGTAGCGTACTTCACTTTGTCTTCTTCAGTACACTTACTTATGGCAAACACCGATTCGACCTTCTCGGTCCACCGTTTCAATCCGATCGGTCCTTCGGTTCCATCAAATTCCAAAGGTTTGCAGGCAGTGAATTCTTTGTAGGTGCATCCTACACAATTTCTTGTACTGCTAGATCCAAGGTTATTGTTGGTATGTAGCGCAGCCTGTACTGCGGCTATGTTTGAAGCTAGAAAAGTACTGAATTCCTCTTCATTCATATTCACAGTGTGTCGAGTAGTCGGTGCTATTTCCTTCAAAATAGTCAAATGGAACAAGTTAATCATACAGAATATTAAGAGTAGTTAATAGTATTTTGTAGCATAATATGAACTCATTTATAAAAGCTTTTTCTTCATATTAGCGTTTTATAAGTTTAAATTCTGGTAGTACCTACCCGTTAAGTTCATACTTAGTAGCTAATATACAATTCAACTACTACAATTCTATATGAAAAACTGATTATAATAATATTTCGCGTTCAAACTTTTATACAATATTTTACAAACTTACAATACCGCTTATTTTACATAAAGCATGAAATATAGCACACAATAACTTTGATACAAGATAGTTGTGAAGATAATTCTAGCTAGTACACAAGTCATTCAGCAAAGGCAAAAAAGACACGTAATTCATACGTCCAGAAACAAGTCATGCATTCTGGTTTTACTAGGACTACTTCCCATCCTTGTTCTTGTGGAACATAACCGTTATGGTCGTTGATAAGACAGCGTGTTGTAACGTCGTCAAAGGGACGAGGGTTACGTAATGACCAACAGTCTCGTAATAACCTAAAAACCTCATTTCTTACCCCAATTACCGACTCCGTCACTTGTGGGAACGTTTTGTTTAATAGTTGTAGCCCGATGTTCTTTTTCTCACTTTGGTGAGAAGCGAACATTACTAACCCGTAAGCATAGCATGCTTCTTTATGTTGCATGTTAGCCACTTTTTCTAAATCATGAAGTCCTATATTCGGATACATTGAGTCAAAATAATTTCTTAACCCGTTGCGTAAAATAGCATTTGGGTTCTCCGCAATATATGCGTCAAAGTAAACACATCGTAACTTATGGGTTTCCCAATGTGATATCCCCCATCTTTCAAACGAAAGTCTCTTATAAACCAAGACATTCTTGGAACGTTCTTCGAATGTCTTACAAACTGATTTTGCCGTAAATAATTGTGCCGAAGAATTCTGACCGACTCTAGACAAGATTTCATCAATCATGTCTCCGGGTAGGTCTCTTAAAATATTGGGTTGTCTATCCATTTTGTGTTTTTATACTGTAAAATAGACAAGAGTTAGATTCATAAAAAAAAACCTTATTAATACAAGCAATTTTTACATATATCATAAAGCATAAGCACACTATATTACATATATTACACCACACGAATACAACTATTTTATTCTGACTCGCTCGTTTCTTCTTCTTCGGTTTTGGTTCGTTTTGCCAAGTTTCTAGGGATATATGATGTTCCCCTAATACGAGCTGTCGTTTTCCACAACGGTTTAGAAAAACCTGGTGGTTTAGAGGTTCCCGGGTCATTGTTACAACTTAAGGGCTTCGGGGGTTGACGATACATATAAAGTTCATCGGGGTTGGAATTAGATTTCTCTATTTTTATGCCCTTTCCCTTATTATTTTCTTTTGCCTTTTTAAATTCAGTTGGGGTAATTTCTATAACATCATCGGAATTCTCGTCGGAATCCGATTCATCGGAGAATTGGTAATCCTCCCAATATTTTGCTTCCTTGGCGGAAACACCATTGACCATAATTAACCTTGGTCGGTTGGTTGAGGATTTTCTTTTATTTAACCGTTTTATTATTTCCCCCACCGGTTCTATTTCCTCCTCCGGTTCCTCCTCTTCCGGTTCTGATTCTTCTTCCGGTTCTGATTCTTCTTCCGGTTCTTCTTCGGGAACTTGTGAATCAGTCCAATATATATTCGACTCTTCGTTATTATTAGGTGAGTCAATGGGATTTGTGCTAGAGGTAGACATCTATCACACAATATCAAACATGTTAAGAGATTAATATATCACATAATATATACATGTTAATAATATATAGTTTCCAACAAAAATGTTAAGCAATCATTTTTAAAGAAAACACGGTCGAAGTCCAGACTCACTAATGCATCCTAATAAACTCGATAAGACACACTAATGCAAATTTCCGGTTCTCTAAGACCAACGCTCGGATACCAACTGAAATGTCCCGTTCTTATTGATTAAAAACGTTCCATATTAATTGATTTCGTTGCGAGATTTTGACCTCTATATGAGACGTTTTTCAAAGATTGCATTCATTTTTAAAACAAACCATAACCTTTATTTCATAAATAAAGGTTTAAAAAGCTTTACGTAGATTATCAAATAATGATAATCTAAAATATCCTGTTTACACACGACCATTACATAATGGTTTACAATACAAATATGTTACATCGAAATCAGTTTCTTGAATGCAATTTTTACACAATATCATACAAACATGGACTACAAATCTTGTCCTTATTTTAGTATGCAACAGCGGAAGCTCTTAGTATTCACCTGAGAATAAACATGCTTTAAACGTCAACAAAAATGTTGGTGAGTTATAGGTTTAAACTATATATATCAAATCGTAACAATAGACCACAAGATTTCATATTTCAATACACATCCCATACATAGAGATAAAAATCATTCATATGGTGAACACCTGGTAACCGACATTAACAAGATGCATATATAAGAATATCCCCATCATTCCGGGACACCCTTCGGATATGATATAAATTTCGAAATACTAAAGCATCCGGTACTTTGGATGGGGTTTGTTAGGCCCAATAGATCTATCTTTAGGATTCGCGTCAATTAGGGTGTCTGTTCCCTAATTCTTAGATTACCAGACTTAATAAAAAGGGGCATATTCGATTTTGATAATTCAACCGTAGAATGTAGTTTCACGTACTTGTGTCTATTTTGTAAATCATTTATAAAACCTGCATATATTCTCATCCCAAAAATATTAGATTTTAAAAGTGGGACTATAACTCACTTTCACAGATTTTTACTTCGTCGGGAAGTAAGACTTGGCCACTGGTTGATTCACGAACCTATAATAATATATACATATATATCAAAGTATGTTCAAAATATATTTACAACACTTTTAATATATTTTGATGTTTTAAGTTTATTAAGTCAGTTGTCCTCGTTAGTAACCTACAACTAGTTGTCCACAGTTAGATGTACAGAAATAAATCGATAAATATTATCTTGAATCAATCCACGACCCAGTGTATACGTATCTCAGTATTGATCACAACTCAAACTATATATATTTTGGAATCAACCTCAACCCTGTATAGCTAACTCCAACATTCACATATAGAGTGTCTATGGTTGTTCCGAAATATATATAGATGTGTCGACATGATAGGCCGAAACATTGTATACGTGTCTATGGTATCTCAAGATTACATAATATACAATACAAGTTGATTAAGTTATGGTTGGAATAGATTTGTCACCAATTTTCACGTAGCAAAAATGAGAAAAATTATCCAATCTTGTTTTACCCATAACTTCTTCATTTTAAATCAGTTTTGAGTGAATCAAATTGCTATGGTTTCATATTGAACTCTATTTTATGAATCTAAATAGAAAAAGTATAGGTTTATAGTCGGAAAAATAAGTTACAAGTCGTTTTTGTAAAGGTAGTCATTTCAGTCGAAAGAACGACGTCTAGATGACCATTTTAGAAAACATACTTCCACTTTGAGTTTAACCATAATTTTTGGATATAGTTTCATGTTCATAATAAAAATCATTTTCCCAGAATAAGAAATTTTAAATCAAAGTTTATCATAGTTTTTAATTAACTAGCCCAAAACAGCCCGCGGTGTTACTACGACGGCGTAAATCCGGTTTTACGGTGTTTTTCGTGTTTCCAGGTTTTAAATCATTAAGTTAGCATATCATATAGATATAGAAAATGTGTTTAGTTGATTTTAAAAGTCAAGTTAGAAGGATTAACTTTTATTTGCGAACTAGTTTAGAATTAACTAAACTATGTTCTAGTGATTACAAGTTTAAACCTTCGAATAAGATAGCTTTATATGTATGAATCGAATGATGTTATGAACATCATTACTACCTCAAGTTCCTTGGATAAAGCTACTGGAAATGAGACAAATAGATCTAGCTTTAAAGGATCCTTAGATGGCTTGAAAGTTCTTGAAGCAGAATCATGACACGAAAACAATTTCAAGTAAGATTTTCACTCGAAATAAGATTGTTATAGTTATAGAAATTGAATTAAAGTTTGAATATGATTATTACCTTGTATTAGAAAGATAACCTACTGTAAGTTACAAAGGTTTCTTGATCTTGGATGATTACTTGGAATGGATTTAGAAAACTTGGAAGTAAACTTGCAATCTTGGAAGTATTCTTGATTTTATGAAACTAGAACTTTTGGAATTTATGAAGAACACTTAGAACTTGAAGATAGAACTTGAGAGAGATCAATTAGATGAAGAAAATTGAAGAATGAAAGTGTTTGTAGGTGTTTTTGGTCGTTGGTGTATGGATTAGATATAAAGGATATGTAATTTTGTTTTCATGTAAATAAGTCATGAATGATTACTCATATTTTTGTAATTTTATGAGATATTTCATGCTAGTTGCCAAATGATGGTTCCCACATGTGTTAGGTGACTCACATGGGCTGCTATGATCTGATCATTGGAGTGTATATACCAATAGTACATACATCTAAAAGCTGTGTATTGTATGAGTACGAATACGGGTGCATACGAGTAGAATTATTGATGAAACTGAACGAAGATGTAATTGTAAGCATTTTTGTTAAGTAAAAGTATTTTGATAAGTGTCTTGAAGTTTTTCAAAAGTGTATGAATACATATTAAAACACTACATGTATATACATTTTAACTGAGTCGTTAAGTCATCGTTAGTCGTTACATGTAAACTTTGTTTTGAAACCTTTAGGTTAACGATCTTGTTGAATGTTGTTAACCCATTGTTTATTATAACAAATGAGATGTTAAATTGTTATATTATCATGATATTATGATATATAATATTTCTTAGTATGATATATATACAGTTAAATATCGTTACAACGATAATCGTTACATATATGTCTCGTTTCGAAATCATTAAGTTAGTAGTCTTATTTTTACATATGTATTTCATTGTTAATACACTTAATAATATATTTACTTATCTTTTAACATAATTAACCAAGTGTATCAATATCTTAATATGATTCATATGTACCTAGTAAGACGTTGTTATAACGATAATCGTTATATATATCGTTTTCGAGTTTCTTAAATTAATAGTCTCATTTTTATGTATATAACTCATTGTTAAAATACCTAATGAGATACATACTTATAATAAAATCATGTTAACTATATATATAACCATATATATGTCATCATATAGTTTTTACAAGTTTTAACATTCGTGAATCACCGGTCAACTTGGGTGGTCAATTGTCTATATGAAACCTATTTCAATTAATCAAGTCTTAACAAGTTTGATTGCTTAACATGTTGGAAACACTTAATCATGTAAATAACAATATCATTTAATATATATATATATATATATATATATATATATGTATATATATATATATATATATATATATATATATATATATATATATATATATATATATATATATAAACATGGAAAAGTTCGGGTCGCTACAATAAGTCGATATCTGCTAGGTGGGATCGGCACGACGCGTCCATCAGCAAGGCGTCTGACCCAATTTTCTCGCTTATTACGGAAAGGACCGTCCCCATTTCCCCCAGGAATTACAGTACCACCGGGATGGTGCCGTGGCCCCAGGAGTCTAGGGCTAGGTGGAACTGGAATCTCCTCTGGATCCTCGTCTCCGTCTGAGACATCCATAAGGTCAAGCACGAGTCCACTGGAAGGTGAATCGCCAGAGTCGTCGATGGGTAGCGATGAGTCAGCAACAATGGTAGGCGAGGCAACAGTCATCTCTGAGTCACTCTCGAAGTCAAAGGTCATGGGCAGCATGTCTGACATCTGAACAAGGAAAAATAACTTTTTCCATGTCAGTAAGACATATAGCATGCACGTAATTAGGCACTACAGCATCCTAGCAGTACATATCATGGCAATATTAACAAAATCCTACAAAAGTATCATGCAATTGAAAGCAGATAGTAGCATGCAGCAACGAGAATAAGCAGTAGCATATAGCAAGTACACATAGTAGTAAAAGTAAGCAGTAGCATGCAGTAAGTTCCGCAGAAACAGTTAAACAAGCAAGTTGTAGATTAGTCCTATTAGCGAATCCTACTCGGCTCGGTCAAGACTCACTAATGCAACCTAATTCCCTACAACCGATGCTCTGATAATAAATGTGATGCCCCGTACAAAACCATCGTATATGATTCGTCAACAACAGGATCTTTACACGATCGAATACTACATGCTATTTGAAAACCAGTTTTGCATTCATAAAAGATAGCGTTTACAAAATATAATGTGACACAAAGGTCGTTACAAAGTTATTATTATAAAATAATATAAGTTACGAATGCAAGATAAAAGTTCCATGATTGAGACATCTCTAAGTAATGCAGCGGAAATCTAACACAACAGGTCCATAACAGCAAGTCTAAAACACCAAGATAGCAAGTCTAACAGCGGAAGCAATATCGTCTAAGCACCTGAGAAATACACGCTTAAAAGTCAACACGAATGTTGGTGAACTATAGTTTGTAAACAGTAAAGTAATGTAGACCACGGGTTATCGTATTCAAAACAGTATGAAAAGTATATGTTTATCCGTGGGCACCCGGTAACTAACTTAACGTAACAGTAATACCCCCTAAAAGTACACTTGGCGAGTGCGTATGTCCTCGAAGTATCAAACACCCTTTAAATACTAGCGCGACTAGCCCGAGTGGGGATGTCTAACCCTATGGATCCATATCTAATATTCGCGTTCACCGGTTCAAAACCAATGATTAAACGTTACCGTGCTAAGGAGAATGTTTATGCCGTTATATAACCCACACATACAATAAGTTTAAGTTCTCGTGTCAAGTAAGTAAAATGTAAAAAGCGCATGTATTCTCAGTCCAAAAAATAGTAAAAAGTAGTAAGGGATGCTATAACTCACAGTGAATAAGCAGTAAAAGTCGATATGAAACGTATGCAGGTAGTAAGTCGGTCCGAAAGGTCATCAACCTAAGTCAAAGGTCAGTATGTTGTCCTAATAAGTTTAAAAGTGAATAAATTAAGTTTAAGTGTCATCATCATCATTCATTATCATAAAAGCTAAGTAAGTTTGACAAGAATAGAGATCGAAACAATAGGCTGACTTCGGTCAGCTGCTACGACCTCTGTAAGATTCTACCATCAACATACAATATGTTAAGACCAAGTAAGAACACAACTCATTTAAGAGTCTTAGATGGATGATGAACCAAGGTTACATCATATCCTTAGTCTTAACACAATTACAAGTTCTATTTACAAATAAAGTTACAAACTTTACTTCAATCAAATAAGTATGAACATAATCTAAATCAAATTAAGTGATGGAACCCTAAGCTAGAGAGCTTGGATCCTTTTCACACAAGTTATAAGATTATAAAGCTAGAAAGCTTGAACCTTTACAAGATTAATGAGACCATAAGCTATAAAGCTAAGATCTTTAACAAAATGATGAAAGTAATGAGACCATAAGCTAAAAAGCTAAGATCTTTAACATAATAATGAGACCCTAAGCTAAAAAGCTTGGATCTTTAGTGTTCTTGAAGATCTTGAAGCATAAAGCTTGGATCTTTAAGATACATGAAGATTACAAACACAAGTTTGAATCTTTATAACAAAATAACAAGATTAAAGCTAAAAGATTTAGATCTACAAAGTAGGTGAAGATTCAAAGCTAGAAAGCTTGAATCTTCCATGTTCTTGAAGGATTCAAGATGTAATCAAGATCAAAAGCTAAAAAGCTTGATCTTCTAATGATGATGATGAACTCGTGATGATGAGAAGGAGAAGAAGAAAAGAAATTCAAAATACTTACAAGCTTTAGACTAGAGAGAAAATAAATGAACAAGTGTGTGTAAATTGTGAATGGAAATCAAGTGTGAATGGTGAGGAAATGGCTTAGTATTTATAGGAGGTGAGGTGAGGGTGGTGGTGGTTAGGCCGTGGGTTTCCAAGGGGGTCACTTTTTTGCTTTTTGGTTAATGGTTGTCTAAAGTTGGTGCTTATGTTAGGATCCCATGCAACATTAAGGATAATACTTGATAAAAATGCTAGTATGTTCCCTCTAATAAATGAGCATTTGTCTTACATATTAATGGGTCACTAGTTATTTATAATTGGGCTAATTAAATAGTCCACTAACTAGTGTAGGGTGGGTTAAGGTCCAACAAGGTAGAAAGTCCAACAAAACTAACTAGTGTGCTCTAGTAAATTACTAAGCGTAATTAAGCATCCAAAAATATTATAAAATAACAATTAGTATTTCGTAGTCATAATGTTCCGATTACCACAAAAGTTAAACGTGTACGCAGTACGCAGTTCGTTAAAAACGTCAAGTGACACTAACGGACATAAAGGCTTCCGAAGATTAAGTTAAGTGTCCTACGTACTTAATAATACGTTTTAACATATAAATGAAAGTAATCAACATGTAGGGAGTTCCCAGAGTATAATATAGCTCAGTACGCACAAATACGCAGTTTCGCGAAAACACAAAGCATAAAGGCAAGTCGAAAAAGTCGGGTCGTTACAGGTAACCTAAGAATTAGTGAACCAGTCCACTAATTGATGCGAATCCTAAAGATAGATCTATGGGCCTTGACAAGCCCCAGTCAGAGAATTTAAACTACTTTAGTACTTCGAGGTTTATATTATATACAGACGAGGTTCCTGTATGGGGATATGCTAGATGCATTTTTGTTAATGTCGGTTACCAGGTGTTCATCATATGAATGGATTTTTACAGCAGTTAGCAGACCTACACTTTATTATAAAAATGAAATCTTGCGATCTATTAAAATTATGGAAATGATTGATTATGATAAACTAATGAACTCACCAACCTTTTGGTTGACACTTGTAAGCATGTTTATTCTCAGGTTTGAAAGAAATCTTCCGCTGTGCATTTGCTCATATTTCTTGGAGTCATTCATGGCATATTTCAAAAGACATTGCATTCGAGTCATACGAGTTCATAAAGATTGTTATTAAATAAATGACAGATTAAGTCATTTATAGTTGGAGATATTGTGAAATGGCATACATAATTGTCAATTATCATTGTAATGAAAGTTGTCTTTTAAAAACGAATGCAATGTTTGTAAAATGTATCATATAGAGGTCAAATACCTCGCAATGGAACCATATGTTATTGTATCCGTCCTTATGGATTAGGACGGGTCGCTTCATGTGGTATCAAAGCGGTGGTCATAGTGAACCAGGTCTTGCATTAGTGTGTTTAACTGATAGTTGTTAGGATCCATTAGTGAGTCTGGACTTCGACCGTGTCTGCATTTCAAAAAGTTTTGCTTATCATTTGTTGTCGGAAATTACATGCCTATCATTCTTAGTCTAGAAACATCTTACTGCATTAATTGCATAAATAGTGTATAGACACAATTCATATCTTAGCGTATCTACTAATTCATATCTTAGCGTATCTGTTACTGTAAACTTTGCCTGACATATTCCGTAAATTCCTCTGTAATCTACGAAATCTTTTGTTCTATATATATAGATATTCTATGTAATTAGAATACCATCCGATAACCGGAAATTATTTCATATCGAAAAATCCTTTATTCAATCATACGAAATGGAACTCGCCACAAGTTCAAGTCCCTCAGATTCCGATATGGAGTTTCACTCGAGCTCCGAAAGCAGCGTGACCGGAATGGATCAACCAATTAGCCATCATCTATTCTGGATGAATTGAGGATGGGTTCGTAGTCTACTTAATCATTGGAGACAAGAAGAAGGCGATCCCTTCCATCCACCATATTACCCTCTTGGCGATGAACCTGAAGCACTTACCAGCGAACCTATCCAAAACACCATTTTCTCTCTCGTTTCCAGAGTATCTCGTCATGATTATATACTATCTCAGATTCTAGATCTTATTCATCCACTTGTTCGAACCGAAAACCACCCCGGTGTAATAGAAGAAGTCAACAAGCTTCGCGCTCGGGTAGTGGCTTTAGAGAATATGGTGCAAAGGTTACAAGCACCCGCAGCACCACCGACATCAACAGTATCACCATCATCAACGCCAACAGTACCATTACCACCACCAACCACAACCGTGTGGTAAACCTCAACTTTACAATCTGTCCCACAAGCACCAATATCATACGCCCTATAGATACCAAGGAATACCAATAACAACAAACGATGAAGTATTGATTCATAATTTCATTGGAGAAATATTCTGCGACGAATAAATAATCTCCAAAATCTTATAGATTATTTATTCAAACTGCAAATCAGATGAATGGATAGAAATAATAGAGAATAGAAACCCTGACAAGAAAGGAGCGTGAATTAAAAACTAGACTTGTTTTACCAGCATCATCAACAGTACCGTCAGCATCGGCAGCATCAGCATCACTTACAACATCACAAGTTCAACCAGATCTATAATCACCGCAAACATCATCACTAATCAACAATGAGTATATTGTATCAACGAATTACGAAGTATTAACTCACTTCCACTGAAAAATTTATATGTATACCTTACATGTATAAAGTTTTGAAACCACAATAAATCTTTTCATACTAAGCTATTACGTGTGAATTTTAAAGAGTAGATACTCGGATAATTCATGTTACTAATATGCTATGATGTATATCCTTCGTTAATAACTTAACCATCGTAACCTACAATATCCGTTTCAACTCGATGAATTCCATTTCATAATAAACCAAGTGTATTA
This sequence comes from Rutidosis leptorrhynchoides, assembly GCF_046630445.1. Classification (NCBI taxonomy): domain Eukaryota; kingdom Viridiplantae; phylum Streptophyta; class Magnoliopsida; order Asterales; family Asteraceae; genus Rutidosis; species Rutidosis leptorrhynchoides. The sequence continues at coordinate 606,646,898 of NC_092336.1, forward strand.
TTCAATTATAAGTTTGATTTTACACTTTCATTTTCGATATACTCGAAAATTTCTAAGAATCATCATTCGTGTCTTGCGAAGTTCACAAGAATTTCCACAAACACAAATATCATTCATCGAAGAAATATCAATAGATGAATAATGAAGTGGTAATTCATAATTTCATTCAAATAGAAAAAATACTCAGTGAAGATTACGTAACTTCTAAAGCTTTGGGGATTTCTCAATCATAATTCCAACCATAAATCAAATGAGTTTAATGAAATATTAACTTATTAAATCTGTATTCCATCTGAAGAGAATATACATTTATTTTCATAAAGACTGTAATGCAAATTCTCTTGTACAAAATATTATTTGTGAAACTTTTAACGGGTAGGTAATTCCCAAGAGATATATAAATCCACAATTTATATGTTACATTCTTCGATTCTGATTCAGAAATCATTAACTATACTCACTACTTTCACAAATATACATTCCTTCATAGAAATCAAAACAATCATTCGCATCCAAATTCGATTACATATTCTGATTTTGATAGAACAGAATTCAAATTTGAGATATAATCGATATCATCACTTTTAGATTTCTACATCTTTCAAAGACATACTTTGAATTCAAAACTGTGCTAGAACATCATTTTTATTCATAAAATCCATATAGATATTTGTATCTGTGACGATCTGTCCAAATTCCTTTGGACGAATACATCATTCATCGATTTCACAGTGAGGTACTGACCTCTACATGATACGTTTTGTAAACATTGCATACTTTTGAAAAGGCACACCATAATTGAATATCAAATTCTAAGGTTTTTGACGTTTAATGATTTCTACATATAGACAATCACCCTAATTAATAGTTTACAATACTACATCCATTGATAATGCAGTCAAAATAAGATACATGGTGATGATTTTGTGAATGCAACGTTTTCTCGAATAAAGCATGTACGACTCCATGCACATAGCTTGTATCACATATAAGCAAATAGCGGAAGACTTCTAGGAACCTGAGAATAAACATGCTTAAAAATGTCAACACAAAGGTTGGTGAGTTCATAGTTTTATTGTTGCGTATAATCTGTATATAAAGGTGGATCACAAGATTTCAGTTGTTTCATCCAGAAACGTTTATCAAAATATTCTACAAGATTGAGCACCCTGGTAACTAAGCTTTAACGTTATAATAAGTACCCCTATTTTAACATATATGCAACCAACATGTACAATACACTCAAACCAACGTGTACTAACCTCAAATAGCATAAGTCTGTTTTATAGTTCATGCTAGGGTTTCTATACCTAGAACAGACGGGGATGTCAAGCCCTATGGATCCATATATAACTACTCGCGCCCACCAGTTCTTATTACCAGCAGTTACTAGTTACCAAAGGTAAGGGATTTTCTGTTCAAACTCGGTGTAGAATTTAGTATGTACTTGTATCCATTGCGTTTAAAATAAAGTGCATGTATTCTCAGTCCAAAAATATAGATTGCAAAAGCAATTAAAAAGGGAGCAAATGAAACTCACCTTAGCAGCACATAAGGTCATTCACCGAAATGTGACCGAAACTCGTAATGCAAAATAACCGTAGATCTCAACCTAGACAACATATGTTGGTCAATACATGTCTAACAAGCTAGGTCAGGTCATAGTGTATCACAATCCTAATGCTCGAGACCGACATGCAGAAGTTAACAAAAGTCATCTCAAAAGTCAACCTGACCCAATATGATCTTTAAATCTATACATGTTTATTATTTCACAGAGTTTTCCAATAATTGTAAAATCAGATTATAGGGTTTATAAAGCTTTAAAACATGATAAGACAGTCAACTTTGACAATTGTTCAACAAAACGAGTCGTGTCTTATATAAGAGTTCATTTACTCGACTATTAATATCTAAAAAAATCCAAATTATCAATCTTATAAACAAGTTGTTTAAATATTAATTGCAGATTCAAAAGCAATTTCAATTAAATTCAATTATAATTCAGTTGATCATATTTTTTAATTCGTTCATCAAAATCATCCGATTTCTAAATGAAAAGTTATTAATTTTTCGCCAGCTTTCCAATAACATGTATATCATATACCTTATATCAGTAGTATATGTATTAAATTTGTGATTCATCATAAAACTATCTAACGACGAAATTTAGCGTACAAACATGCATAAACATATATACTCGAGCACTAGACATGGATACACTATTAATATATAAAAGATAAGGTATGAATACTCACGTATAAATATTGTGATTCAATATTGTAGGAAAGTACGTAGACGCAACGGAGATGATAAACGCTAGGTTTGACTTGCGAACAATACCCACGAACATTACCCATAACCTCCATAGTTATAACCCATAGTTTCCTTATCTTCCTCCCGCTAGAAAACCCATTTTGAAAATGACACGCTCATGACTTTGTCGTAATATTTTATGTAAAATAGTTATTACTAATATTAATATCATAAGATTAATAATAATAATATTTAATAATAATAATAATAATAATAATAATAATAATAATAATAATAATAATAATAATAATAATAATATAAATAATAATAATAATTACAGAGGGAGTACGATATAGATGGATGTGTGTGTGATCGACTGAATTCATTTGAGATTTATAGATAGTTGCTGAACCTGGTTCCCATGCGATCGCATGGGTTCACAGGCCAAGAGCCATGCGATCGCATGGCCTCTGAATCCAGCTCACAAACTTTTTGTTATCTAACTTGTCGACATATTATTTAATTATATATATAATTTATATTAATTATATATATATTATATTATATTCTTGTGTATAGGTGACTTGTAATTTTAGTTCCAATTACTTGTACATTGTCACTTGACTTATGTCCCGTTTCCAGTTTTTCAAACGACGTTTCGTACGCTTAGAAAACTAGCACTTTACATTTCGCGATGTGTACCTTTATTAATAATTAGACTTAATCATCGATAGACTAGATTACTCGAAGTATAACTTATACATTTGAGTAATTTGGTCATTTGCTTCTATAAATCAACTCCTCGTTGTTTATTAAAATATATTTACTAATATCAAAATGTTTTATATCTAATTTAATTCTATACATTATCACATTGTAAAATATATTTTTTCGTTTAGAAAAAATATAAATTTGTATATAATATTTATTTATCAAACGGAACAATAAACGGGTGTTACTATCGTTTAAAAAAATAATTTCGAACCTTAATATATATATATATATACAATATATATAAACACTTTTTATATACACGTTGCAAGTTATTTATATATTTAATTCAAATACAGTCAAAAATGAAAGATTTCTTAAATCAAAGTGGACCTCTCAACAAAGACTTATCACAATACTTACGGGATTTATAATTGTTGAAATATCTACTAATCCAATCATTGGTATTATCTTCTAATTCCGTAGATGAATATATTAAGCATATATTGAGACAAATACATTTACTATATTGTTAATGTTTTCAAGTTATAATATATATATATATATATATATATATATATATATATATATATATATATATATATATATATATATATATATATATATATATATACATATTCATATCCATTTATATAATGGTTCGTGAATCATCGGAATCTGGTCGAGGTTAAATGAATACATGAACATAGTTCAAAATGTTTGAGATTTAACCTAACAGATTTTGCTTATCGTGTCGGAATCATATAAAGATTAAGTTTAAATTTGGTCGGAAATTTTTGGGTCATCACAGTACCTACCCGTTAAAGAAAATTTTGTCCTAAAATTTGATCGAGGTCGTCATGGCTAACAATAAGAATGTTATTATGACGAATATAAGTTGATATTGGGGTTTTATCATGATTGAGAAATATGAATAAAATAATTCGATTACTCGAAGCATATGGTGAAGCTATCGTCACGAGAAAATAGGGATTCGTCTTATCTTTTGATGTCATCATGGTTGATCTCCAGATTTAAAGAAAATCTTTGTAGTCTATATAAGATTTGATTCCTCGGTAATTAAGAAAATTAGGATTTTCTTCGATTTGGTGCATAATTTGCCTCGATTGCTATGTCTGATATTTCGTTATAAATTGTCCTCTTCCGTTCCATTATTTTCATTACTCCTATAATCTTCTTCTTTATTTCGTATATCCCAATAGATTGTAAAAATGCTAAATTCAGTCCTGATTCTTGATATTTTCCTGGCTATAGTATCCTTCATTCTTCTTTTTCATCTGCCACTAGAGGAAGTTATTTTCTTCTACTATTACCTTGGGGTTATAATGTTTTTAATTCTCCCGTGTCTTTACGTTGCAATACGTGTTGATATACACGGTCTGTAATTTATGTGTTGTTGTCAAGCTTTATATTTTCTCTTATATTTAGGAGCTCCATGCTTTTGTTTCTTCTTCCCGACTTCAAGTCAAGCGAAAAATGGTCCAGAATTCGTAGGAATGGATTTCGAATGAACATAATATACAAAGCAGAAAGGAAAGGCAATAGCACGATTTGATTTGTCAAATTACCAGAATATCCGGAAAAGACCGAATCATCAAGAAAATATCTTCTTGATATTTTTTGAGGTTAAATAGAATACAAGAGTCGAGTAACATGGCACATGATGATGGTATAATCTGTGAATCGTCATGTTCTATTAGAAACTCAGCATGACTTACTGTAATATAATCACGTTGATCAAGTGTCATTATATTATATTAACTCATGCTTCAGTTCCCAACACTACTTCAAAAACATTCATAATTTAAACTCGAAGGTTTACAGAATATAGAAACTAAACAGTTTCCTTTATGATGTACTACAGATAATGCGAAGAGATAAATGATTTTAGATAAGAGTAGTTATGCAAATATCTTCAGAAATATCGAGGATATTTATAATGAAAGATATGATGATATCTTAGAATTTGTAATATCAGATGATGATGAAGAATATTGTCCGCAAGGGTTTAGAGTCAGGAGCAAGGTATTCATTAATGACTTCAGTAGATACTGAATCATTTGGATTCTTTAAAGGCAGGTTTAGTCTTTGTGATTTGTCCACAGCCTCCTTCATAGTTTGCTGAATCCGTTTTCTAATTTCAAACCTTTTCTTTTTCTGAGCTTTACCAACACACTATTCTTTATCATCAAACTTTTGACTATTAAGGTCGTTTACAGTTTTTGCTGCTTCATCAGCATTTTTCAAAATTTCGAGAACTAGTTCGCGATTTAGGGTGTTTTTCAGAAACTTCACATTCGAAGTATGTAAGTCTTGGAGATAGACGTTATATGTATATATATAACTGTTGGCGTAGAATTGCTGCGAAATTCGAGAATAATGATTCAAACTTTTTGGTATGACAACTACCATTACAAGATGCAGATGAGTATATAATAGGGTTTCAATGAATAAGTATAGTGATTTTTCGGAGAGGTTTAAAAATCAATGAAGTTGTTGGTAAGTTTACTGCTAATGTGGTGAGATATAAAAGGTTCTCCGGTAACGATGACGAAGGGCAAACTTATATATCAAAGTTATAATAAGGCCTATTCGAATGAAAGGTCGATGTTGATTTGCTGGAGATATGACAAAATTGACTACTTTGGAGAGGGATTGTAAAGTTATTTTCGGTAATAACAACGCCAAGAGATTATAGATGCATTTTAAACTTCTACTTAGGTTCCGGGAGTTTTCCATATGCATAACTGTGGATAACATGTGGTTGGATCATCTTTCTTAATTGAGATGTTTTCAAGAATTATGCAGGGTTTGAACGCAGATTGTAATCGTCATTATTTTTATGGGTTTATGAATAGGAGTGATGTTCTAGCATAGTTTTGAAATCAAAGTACAGCTTTGAAAGATGTAGGGATCTAAGAGTGATGATATCGGTTATATCTCGACTTGGATTCTGATATGTTAAAATCAGAATATGTAATTGAATTTGAATGAGTATGGTTGTTTTGATTCCTATGAAAGAATATATCTCGTTATGAAAGTAGTGAGTATAGTTGATGATTTGTTGAATCAGAATCGAAGAATGTAACATATTAATTGTGAATTTATATATCTCTTGGGTATTACCTACCCGTTAATATATTAACAGTTTGTACAAAAGAATTTTCTTAATTACAATCTTTATGAAAATATACCTACATCTATATTTTCTGTAGATGTAATCATGGATTTAATGAGTTAACATAATATTAATTTTATCTGGTTTTCGACTAGGACTAGAACATATCATCTCTAAAACTTTTAGAAACTACATATTCTCTGCAGAATATTTCTTCGATGAGGTTATGAATCAATACTTCATCGTTTGTTGTTGTTAGTATTCTTTGGTATCTACAGGGCGTATGACACTGGTGTTCGTGGGATGGATTGTAAAGTTGAGGTTTACGACGCGGTTGTGGTTGGTGGTGGTAATGGTACTGTTGGTGTTGGTGGTACTGTTGATGCCGGTGATTGATAATGCTAAAAACAAACATATATTTCATAGCATTATTCCTCAAGAAAGACAAGCTTTTAGTTGCAATTGTTCTATTTACAAGTGATATTCGTTTAAATAATAAAAGGTGAAGACAAAAGACAGATTCGACGAATTGAAGACGCAAACGACCAAAAAGCTCAAAAGAACAAAAGACAATCAAAGAGGTTCCAATTATTGATAAGAAACGTCTCGAAATTACAAGAGTACAAGATTCAAAACGCAAAGTACAAAATATAAAATTGTACGCAAGGACGTTCGAAAATCCGGAACCGGGACTAGAGTCAACTCTCAACGCTCGACGCAACGGACTAAAAATTACAAGTTAACTATGTATATAAATATAATATAATATATAATTAATTATATATATATATTATATTTATAAATAAAAACCGTCGGCAGAGAAAGACTCCAAAAGGGTGAGCTGTAAAAACAAACTCCGCGACTCGCGGAGTTTGAAGGCCAAAAAGGCCGCGAGTCGCGGAGCCCCAAAATGAAAAACTGCCTATAAAGCCAACCGAATTCTGATCATTTTCATCAATCTTTTTCTTCTTCTTCTCATACTTAAATTATATATATATATTTATAATTTATATTTTAATTTTAATTATAATTCTAATAATAAGGGTATGTTAGCGAATATTGTAAGGGTGTAAGTCGAAATTCTGTCCGTGTAACGCTACGCTATTTTTAATCATTTTAAGTTATGTTCAACCTTTTTACATTAATGTCTCGTAGCTAAGTTATTATTATGCTTATTTAAAACAAAGTAATCATGATGTTGGGCTAATTACTAAAATTGGGTAATTGGGCTTTGTACCATAATTGGGGTTTGGACAAAAGAACGACACTTGTGGAAATTAGACTATGGGCTATTAATGGGCTTTATATTTGTTTAACTAAATGATAGTTTGTTAATGTTAATATAAAGATTTACAATTGGGCGTCCCTATAAATTACCATATACACTCAATCGGACACGATGGGCGGAGTATTTATATGTACGAATAATCGTTCATTTAACCGGACACGGAAATGGATTAATAGTTAATAAACTTGTTGAAACAGGGGTGAATTACATTCAAGGGTAATTGGTGTAATTGTTAACAAAGTAGTAAAACCTTGGTTTACACGCAGTCGATAACCTGGTGTATTCATTAAACAAAGTATTAAAACCTTGTTACAATTCGAATCCCCAAATAGTTGGAATATTTAACTTCGGGTATAAGAATAATTTGACGAGGACACTCGCATTTTATATTTATGACTGATGGACTGTTATGGACAAAAACCAGACGGACATATTAAATAATTCAGGACAAAGGACAATTAACCCATGGGCATAAAACTAAAATCAACACGTCAAACATCATGATTACGGAAGTTTAAATAAGCATAATTCTTTTATTTCATATTTAATTTCCTTTATTTTATATTTAATTGCACTTCTAATTATCGCACTTTTATTTATTGTTATTTAATTGCACTTTTAATTATCGTCCTTTTTAATTATCGCAAGTTTATTTTATCGCACTTTTATTATTCGCAATTTCATTATCGTTATTTACTTTACGCTTTAATTTAAGTCTTGTATTTATTTTTAATATTTTACATTTGGTTTTAACTGCGACTAAAGTTTTAAAATCGACAAACCGGTCATTAAACGGTAAAAACCCCCCTTTATAATAATAATATTACTTATATATATATATTTGTATTTTTATAAAAGTAAACTAATATAGCGTTAAGCTTTGTTTAAAGATTTCCCTGTGGAACGAACCGGACTTACTAAAAACTACACTACTTTACGATTAGGTACACTGCCTATAAGTGTTGTAGCAAGGTTTAAGTATATCCATTCTATAAATAAATAAATATCTTGTGTAAAATTGTATCGTATTTAATAGTATTTCCTGCTAAAATTAATAACTATTTTATATACACCCCGCTGCACATCAAGTATTTTTGGCGCCGCTGCCGGGGAACTTTCTAAACGCCGAAAGCGCAACGCTAATATAAAAAAAAAAAAAAAAAAAAAAGAGATTTTTTCTATTAAAAGTCGCTTTTGTAAAAATACGTTTTAAATATTCGAAAATATAAAAAGAAAAACAAAAATATAAGTATTTTTAAGATTTTGTTAAATATTTAAGTTGATTAAGTTTCTTTATTTTTATTTTAGTTTATAAAAAATATAAGTTTTATTTAAATATCTTTTATTTATATAAAAACAGAAAAAAAAAATAAATAAAGAAAAACGCGTTGAAATTAAACCTGTCAGTTGAAATTCTGAACCCCGCGACTCGCGGGGTTTGATGTTTTAAATACTTCAACTCGCGGAGTGACTCTGACACGAGACAGAACCCTAATTCAGCATTAATTACGGGGTATTTAATAATTATTATTATTATTAACCCTAATTATTATTATTATTATAATTAATTTTATTTTAACTTTTACTTTTTATTTAATTTATGTATTTAGTATTAATTAGTTTTATTAAATTGTAAAATTAATAGTTTTAATAAATAAATAATATAAAAATAATATTTTTATAAAAATTGTAATTTTTACAACTTTTTGTATATTTTTATATTTTGTCCCTTTTTAATCGTTGTAGCGTAATATTTGTATTTTTCGCTCATATTTAATTTTAAACTTAGTTTTTGCCATAGTCATTTTTACTCCTAGATTTTTAGGCTTTGCCGTAGAATTCCTTAAGTGCTTTTTCTTTAGACTAAGATTTAGGTACTCTAGAATTTTGCGACGCCTTTTTAAGTTTTAGTTTCTTTTTAAGTTATTTCCATTTGAGATTTAGTTTTTCCTGTAAGCTTTAATATTTTTAGACACTTTTTACTATGTATCAATTATCATTCCAATTAGTAATATCAATTTGCGATTATAATTTTAAGTTAGTTGTAGTAATAAGGTTAGGTTAGTCAAGTATTTTTAATTTTTTATAAGTTTCTTTTATTTTTCCGTCACCTTTTATTTTTTTCAACCATTTTTCTTTTTCAATTTTTTTTTCCGACGAACTCTTTTTCTTTCTTATTTCTCGCTATTCTAGTTTTAGGACATAGATTTTTATTCTACTTCTTATCTAAATTTCTTAAAATTACGAAAATTTATTTTGAGTGGTTAAATTGATAGACATCAAAATTTTCTGGTTCGTAGTAATAGTTGGATTTGTACGTGGACCGGGTTATTGGAGCCAAACAGTCCTCAATTATATTGAGACTAAACGAATCCTGCCCCTCTGCTGCATCTTTTGGCTATTCAAAACGTGGGCAAAATCAGAAAAGTCTATTGGTTGGATAACTTATTATAATTTTTCTTTCCTTTTTAAAACTAATAGGATATTCAGTGAATGCACCGAGCAAGACGTTCATCACCTTTTGTACGTTCACCACCTGTAACTAGATCAAGACATTTAGCAAATATAACCGCCGTTGATTTTTCTTTAGAATCGTCATCCAGTCGACCAAGTACTTCAGTTCAAATTTCCGATAATCCATTTTTTGAACCCGACCTCACAATTGAGAATCCGGAAAATATTCAGGAACGGTTCATAGATCCTGAACCATTAAACTTTCCTCCGGAGCCACCAATAATTCAAACAGAGATTGTTGAGGAACGAACCATTAAATCAGAATCATCTAGTGATACCGATTCAACAAATTCAATTATGGAGAATCTGGAACCTTTAAGTATGGAAGACCGAATGAGAGCTAAACGCACTGGCCAAGGTCATGCAATTACTCATCCAGACATTAATGCGCCAGATTATGAAATCAAAGGACAAATTCTACACATGGTGACTAATCAATGCCAATTTAGTGGTGCGCCGAAGGAAGATCCAAATGAACATCTACGTACCTTTAATAGGATCTGCACACTATTTAAAATCCGAGAAGTGGAGGATGAACAGATATATCTCATGTTATTTCCCTGGACTTTAAAGGGAGAAGCCAAAGATTGGTTGGAATCGTTACCTGAAGGGGCGATTGATACATGGGACGTTTTAGTTGACAAATTTCTTAAACAATTCTTTCCTGCATCTAAAGCCGTAAGACTTCAAGCAGAAATTGTTACGTTCACACAGAAGCCAAATGAAACTCTATATGAGGCGTGGACTAGATATGGAAAGTTGTTAAGAGGATGTCCGCAACATGGTTTAGACACCTGTCAAATAGTACAAATATTCTACCAAGGATGCGACATCACTACAAGGAAAGACATAGATATAGCAGCTGGTGGTTCTATTATGAAGAAAACCGAAACTGATGCTTACAAAATTATTGATAACACTGCTTCCCACTCACATGAGTGGCACCAAGAAAAAGATATCATTAGATCATCTAAAGCAACTAGAGCCGATTCTAGCCATGACTTAGATTCCATTTCCGCAAAGATAGATGCTGTGGAGAGACGAATGGAAAAGATGACTAAAGATATTCACTCAATACGAATTAGTTGTGAGCAGTGTGGAGGACCACATTTGACAAAAGATTGTCTCAGTATTGAATTAACAATGGAACAAAGAGAGAATATTTCATACATAAACCAAAGGCCTGGAAATAATTATCAGAATAATTATCAACCGCCAAGACCGATTTACAATCAAAACCAGAATTATAACAGAAATATTCCATACAACAACCAACAAGGTCCTAGCAATCAACAAGTATCCAATAATACTTATAATCAGCAAAGACCTAATTTTCAAAACAAACCACCACAATAAACCGATGATAAAAAGCCAAATTTAGAAGATATGATGACGAAGCTAGTTGAAACTCAAACGCAGTTTTTCACATCTCAAAAACAAACCAATGAACAAAATGCTCAAGCATTTAGAAATCAACAAGCTTCTATTCAAAATCTGGAACAAGAATTGAGTAACCTAGCAAGGTTAATAGGTGAAAGAAAACCGGGAAGTCTACCTAGTGATACAAATGCTAACCCCCGGAGTGAAACAGCTAAAGCCATTACCACAAGAAGTGGCACAACACTTAAACCACCTGAAATACCTGTAACTTCTGATGAAACCATTCCTACTCCACAAGAACCACAACCTGATCAAGATAAGGAAAAAGAACCGGTAGTTGAAAAGGTTAATAAAGATAACACAGTTAAGGATAAACCTTATGTTAAACCATATCAACCACCACTTCCTTACCCGAGTAAAATGAAGAAAGAGAAACTTGAAGCCGAGCAATCCAAATTTTTGGATATGTTTAAACAGATAAATGTAAATCTTCCTTTCATTGATGTGATTTCAGGAATGCCTAGATATGCTAAATTCTTGAAAGATCTAATCTCAAATAGAAAGAAAATGGAAGAACTCTCGGCTGTTACTATGAATGCTAATTGTTCAGCAGTGCTGTTGAATAAGATACCAGAAAAACTATCTGATCCAGGAAGTTTCACAATTCCATGTTTTCTGGGTAGTCTTAGTTCAATAGAAGCATTGGCAGACTTAGGTGCTAGTATAAATCTAATGCCGTATTTACTATACGCTAAACTAGACCTTGGAGAATTAAAACCAACCAGAATAAGCATACAACTAGCCGATAGATCAATAAAATATCCTAGAGGGATAATGGAGAACATGCTAGTTAAAGTTGGTACTTTAGTATTTCCAGTAGATTTTGTTGTTCTGGACATGGAAGAAGATTCTCAAGTTCCTCTCATATTAGGAAGACCATTCTTAAACACGGCTAAAGCAATGATAGACGTGTTCGGTAAGAAACTGACCCTAAGTATAGAGGATGAGAGTGTTACCTTTTCAGTTGATAGAGCAATGCAACAACCACAATCTGCAGATGATACATGTTATTATATTCAAACTATAGATGCACATGCAGAATTATTAGAAGAATTTCCAGAATTACAAGGAACAGGAGAATGTTCTTTAGGAGAAGGTAACGAACCAATTGATGAAGCTGAAATGATAGCTACACTTATAGCTAATGGATATGAACCAACAACAGAAGAAATTCAAATGCTAAAAGAAGAAGACAGATATCGATACAAATCATCGATAGAAGAACCTCCGAAATTAGAGTTAAAGCCACTTCCAAACCATTTGGAATACGCTTATTTACATGGTGAATCTGAATTACCTGTAATAATATCGTCTTCTCTTACTTAAAATGAGAAATCACACCTCATTTCTGTGTTGAAAGCTCATAAACCAGCCATTGCATGGAAGATTCATGATATTAAAGGAATAAGTCCTTCGTATTGCACACATAAAATCCTTATGGAAGAAGGTCATAAAACGTATGTGCAACGCCAACGAAGACTAAATCCTAATATGCAAGATGTAGTTAAGAAGGAGATTATTAAACTACTAGATGCAGGTTTGATATATCTAATTTCTGATAGTCCATGGGTAAGCCCAGTTCAATGCGTACCTAAGAAGGGTGGCATGACTGTCATTACAAATGAAAAAAATGAGCTTATTCCTACTAGGACTGTAACAGGATGGCGTGTATGTATTGATTATAGAAAATTAAATGACGCCACCAGAAAAGATCACTTTCCCTTACCTTTCATAGATCAAATATTGGAAAGATTATTCGGAAATAGTTACTATTGTTTTCTAGATGGATTTTCCGGATATTTTCAAATTCCAATAGCACCCGAAGATCAAGAGAAAACCACATTCACGTGCCCTTATGGTACTTTTGCTTACAAACGCATGCCATTTGGACTTTGCAACGCCCCTGCAACCTTTCAAAGGTGTATGATGGCGATTTTTCACGACATGATAGAAGAATGCATGGAAGTATTCATGGATGACTTTTCAGTCTTCGGTGATACATTTAAATCATGTCTAATTAATCTGGAACGAATGCTAATTAGATGCGAACAATCAAATCTAGTACTTAATTGGGAGAAATGCCATTTCATGGTTAAAGAAGGCATCGTTCTTGGACATAAAATTTCAAAAGAAGGAATTGAAGTGGATAGAGCTAAAGTAGATGTAATTGCTAAACTTCCACATCCCACCAATGTTAGAGGAGTTAGGAGTTTTCTAGGGCATGCCGGTTTTTACCGACGTTTCATAAAAGATTTTTCTAAAATTGCCACTCCTATGAATAAACTCCTAGAAAAGGATGCGCCATTCATCTTTTCAGATGAGTGTATCAAATCTTTTAATATTCTTAAAGAGAAACTCACTAATGCGCCGATCATGATAACACCAAATTGGAATCTACCATTTGAACTAATGTGCGATGCAAGTGATTTTGCAATGGGAGCCGTTTTAGGACAAAGGATTGAAAAACGATTTCAACCTATATATTATGCTAGTAAGACGTTACAAGGAGCACAAACGAACTATACAACTACTGAAAAAGAACTCCTTGCTATTGTCTTTGCTTTTGACAAATTTCGATCATATCTCGTTCTAGCAAAAACGGTGGTCTATACCGACCATTCTGCTCTTAGATACCTATTTTCAAAACAAGATGCTAAACCAAGATTAATCCGTTGGATCTTACTCTTACAAGAGTTTGATATTGAAATCCGAGATAAAAGAGGAGCAGAAAATCTCGCCGCTGATCATCTTTCTCGTCTTGAAAATCCTGAGTTAGAAGTTCTAAATGAATCGGCCATACAAGACAACTTTCCTGATGAATATCTATTGAAGATAGATTATAAAGAAATACCATGGTTTGCAGACTATGCAAACTACTTAGTTTGTGGATTCCTTGAAAAAGGATTATCGTACCAAAGACGAAAGAAATTCTTCAGTGATATAAAACACTATTTTTGGGAAGATCCACATCTGTTTAAAAGTTGTCCCGATGGAATAATACGCCGATGTGTATTTGGAGATGAAGCTAGTAAAATATTAAACCATTGTCACACAGGACCAACAGGAGGGCATTATGGGCCTCAACTAACAGCAAGAAAAGTTTATGAAGCTGGATTCTATTGGCCTACAATTTACAAAGACGCACATCTTCTTTGCAAATCCTGTGATGCATGTCAAAGGGCCGGAAAAATAAGTCAACGTGATAAAATGCCACAAAATGTCATCCAAGTATGTGAAGTATTTGACATTTGGGGTATTGACTTTATGGGTCCATTTCCAAAATCTCATAATAATCTATATATACTCGTAGCCATTGATTATGTATCTAAATGGGCGAAAGCACAAGCTCTCCCAACTAACGATGCACGAGTTGTAGTCAACTTTTTAAAACGTCTTTTTGCAAGGTTTGGAACACCGAAAGCTTTAATAAGTGATCGGGGTACTCATTTCTGTAATAATCAACTTGAGAAAGTTCTTAAAAGATATGGAGTAACTCATAAAATCTCCACCGCATATCATCCACAAACAAGTGGACAAGTTGAAAATACCAACCGAGCTTTAAAACGTATTCTAGAGAAAACCGTAGGATCAAATCCGAAGGAATGGTCCATTAAATTGGAGGATGCACTCTGGGCTTTTAGAACAGCCTACAAAACTCCAATTGGAACCACACCTTTTAGACTTGTTTATGGAAAAGCATGTCATCTTCCAGTAGAAATTGAACACAAAGCATTTTGGGCTTTGAAGACATGTAATCTTGATTTACATGAAGCCGGACGTCTACGATTAAGTCAACTAAACGAATTAGAAGAATTAAGACATGAAGCATACGAAAATTCGTTAATCTATAAAGAAAGAACGAAGAAATGGCATGATAAAAGAATCAGAAGTTCAAAAGAATTTAAAGAAGGAGACAGAGTTCTTCTTTTCAATTCACGATTCAAGCTATTTCCTGGAAAATTGAAATCAAGATGGTCTGGACCATTCATAGTCAAAAGAGTTTTCCCATACGGAACGATAGAATTGATAAATTCAAATGGGATTGAATTTAAAGTTAATGGTCACAGAGTTAAACATTACATACATGGTCCGATGGAAGTCGACAACGAAGTTAATCACAATTTCGACACCACAGCTAACTAAGTGTGGGGAGAATCAAGTCTTTAAAGGATAATATGTATTTCTGTTAGAGTTAGATTGTCTGTTTTCGTGTAGTTCTCGAAAATGGAACCCGAATGGTCTTTCCCTAGCAGACCCTAAAGAACTAGTCTTCTCCCCCCATTCTGAATTTTTATTTTTTTTTAGGTTTTTACAAAATGAAGACTGCCTGTGAACTAAACCATGGTCTAATGCTACACGCTTTGATCACTAAACGTAATAATGACATACTACCAAGTGAAATAGTATCAGTAATCAGAGAAAGAATGGACGGAGTTAGAAAAGAATCCAGATGCGAAGATAATAAGTTACAATTTGGTAAAGGAAAATCAAAATCCGCAGCGAAAAGAAGAGCACGACACCTAGAACGATGTCACAAATGCGGAAAATGGTCACATGGAGGTAAATGTTCAAATAATCAAACCTATTCAAATACCGAATTTGTTACTTTATGCAGAGACGGACCGCTCATATGTTTAGAAGAAAAGGCACTGAATGCTCGAGGTTACGCCTATGTAGCTATGGAAAACCAATTAAACCGACTATCTTATGAATGGGATAGATCATATAACTAAGAAATCTATTTCACAGGTATGTCTGTACAGTTTTTATTTTTATTTTTATTTTTAACCTTTTGATAATAAACGCTAATTTGTTCGCTAAAAAGTATTAAATTGGTATTGAATAAAATTAGGTTTGGCGACCGAAATTATTGATATCATTCAAAAATTTATTACATCACTGCGAAATTTAACGTTTATTCTTAAGGTATAAATATCTTTAATCAATCAACCCAAAATATTTCAAAAATTCGTCATGAGTTAAATTAGGTCTTGGAACCGAAATTACTTTACCGAAAAGAGGGGCGCATATTTTTGATAATATTTGATTGATTAAAGTGGGATAAAAAGCCAAAAAGATTTTAAATTTTATTTTTAACATGTTTTTAAAATTAATATTTAAATCTTAAATTAATATTGTAAACTTTGTAAAAACAATATATTTAAAATTGTAAATATTTGAAAAATTAATATAAGTTTGGTATGAATTTATAATATGAATTTTTAAATTAAGATTGGTGTGAACTTTTAATTTTTAAAATATGAATTTTTAATTTTATGCATTTCAAATTTTAAGTTTGGTGTGAATTTTTAATATTAATTTTGAATTTCATATTTAAGTTGTGTGAATTTAAAAACAAAAATTTACTTTATCTCATTAAGTTAAAAATATGATTTTTAAAATTCGTCGTAAGTTGAAGACTAGGTCTTTGAACCGAAATTGCTTTACCCGAGGGAGGGACGAGAACTTTTATTATCATTATTTTTAATCTTATTGAATTAAAGTATGCCAAAAACATTAAAAAAAACCCCAAAAATCTTAGCTTTTAAAACAATCGCTACAAAAAGACAAATTTTAAAACTTTGTCGAGGGACGGACTAGGACATCGATCCGAAACGACCTCGTCCTAAATAACAAGGGAAACAAAATTTTAAAATTAAGTACTTAATTGTTTCAAAAGTTAATGATTATAAATAAAAAAAAAAAAAAAAAACTCCGCGAGTCGCGGAGTTTGAAGTGCAATTCGCCGCGAGTCGCGGAGGAGTCGGATTACAGAAAAAAAAATAAAGAGCTGCAACAGCTCAGTTTCACACACCACAACTCAAAAATACTGCGAAAAACACTCCGAAAATACACCCAAAAACACCCCCAAAATCCCAATTTTTAACGGTTAATCACCAAATTTTTTACTAAAATCATGTTGAGAAGGATGCTATCTAAGAATTACTCAAGAAAAACGGTAAATTTCTACACCTAAACACCATTTAATCCGAAATTTGGTGTTCTTGAGCAATTTTTTCTCCAATTTGATTTTGATGCTTTTTAGTGTAATTATGCTTAAATTGTTTATGTATTATGCTTGTATAACCTAGATTGATGCTGTTTAACATGATTAGAAGCCTTAAACTTCAAATTTTGAATAATCTAGGGTTTGTGTTCTTGAGCAAATTTGGGGCTTTTTGATATAAACAGGTTATGGCCGATTTTTGTCATGAATTGTTGCTAAATTAAGTAGTGTAACATGTTTAGGTAGTTAAATGATCCAAACTTTGAGCCTAAACATGATTTTGAGAATTAAAGTGGACTTTTTCAAGTCTAAAATTCATGAACTTGATTTTTGAAAGATAATGCCATTTGAGACTTGTTTAATTGCTAGTAATGATTATTTTGACATGTTATTTGAGTTGAATGCTTATGAACTTGGCGAACATTTTCGTATATGCTTATTTGAAAAAGTGTAGATTTGATAAAAATGTGAAAATGAGCTTAAGTTTGATATAAATTGATAATGTCATTGTAATTATTTTGATTGATGATTTTGCTGACACTAATGCATATTTTGATGCACAAAAATTGTGTTTGATGTATTTTGCAGAATGAAAGGGGTGAATCTTCATCCCAAGCCCGCAATGCTCCTGCTGAGAATTTGGAACAACAGGAGGTGGATAACTACTACAAGCAGGATATACCTCATCCAGTCATGACCTTTTCCGATATGCACTTGGAAGAGTTGCACCCGAACCTGAGATTTGACAGACTTTGGATAGATTATCCAAAATATCAAAGGGGTTTGCATACTCTTCATTCTAAGGTTGTTGAGGTACCGAGGGTCATAGAATGGGGACCCTTAGAAGCTGTAGAATTGGCCGGGCCAATTAGGGAATTACTTGTACAGAGGTATGGTAATTCTTCTTTTAATGACTGGGTACGTTTATTCACCATGCGTAGACCTGTATATAAAGTATGGTGTGAAGAATTGTTATGTAGTATAGAGTTGAATGATCGGGTAGCTAGTTTAACCGATCGTTCTTTTATTAGATTTTTGTTAGGCGGTTCGATGCGCCACATGTCTTTACTGGACATGGCTCAGGCTTTACGTATATATACGCCTGAGGAGTTAGCGTCTGCCGATTGTAGAGGATTGATACTAAACGGTAGAAAGATAGATGAAAATTTTGATACACACGGTGTGTGGAGTCAAATGACAAGCCATCACCATTTCAAAGGGGGAAATTATTCTTATTTGGATATAGATAGAGCCGAATTAAGAGTGATACATAGGTTTTTAGCTAATTCGATTACACAAAGGGGTAAGAACAAGGAAAAAGTAAATGAACAGGATTTGTTTTACCATATGTGTATTCGAGACCCACAAAGCGCTGTAAGTATACCGTATTGTGTGGGTTATTATTTATCAGCTATGGTTCGGGGGATGCGACCGCATAGCATAATAGGAGGTGGTATTTTTATTACTTTGATTGGTGAATATCTCGGTGTGGATATAAGTCGGGGGGGATTATTAGTAGAAGAACCAGAACCCCGCGATACTATAGGTTTAAATGTATACCATGGTGCGAAAGTTTTGAAGAGGCGAAATAACGCCGCAGTACGATACCATGGTAGACATCCACAGGTGGAGAGAAACCAACAGCAAGGTAATGTAGGAGGGGGGGAATGAGATGCAAGAAATGCAAAGGTTTATAGCTTCTCAGGAATACGAAAATGCTAGACAGAGAGCATTTGAAGATTGGAAAGTTCATCAGAACCAAATCATAGCTCATTGCCAACATATAGGTAGAAACTATATTCCTACACCGAAACCCATCTTCCCTCCCTGGTCTATAGAGATGCAGCCACCGTATCCTACGTATGACCCTGCCGAAGCATTCTATAGCACCTATGGTTATGCCTGGAACCCCTATTGGTACCAGTATCATCCCTAGTATACTTATTTTTTTTATTTTGTAATTTGTAATGATTGATACGTTTAATACTTTTGTTAATATTGTAATCATTTTTATAATTGTCTAACTTTTATTCTTAGATTTTAATAATTTTTGAATGTGGGGTAATATACCAAACTTCAAAAATATGTATATATATTTGCAGTTTATCTTATGTACACAACAGGGTAAAACAACGCATTTTCAAAGACTGGCATTAAGTTCAGCAAAAGCAACTAATTTTGACGACAAGATGCAAAATATATGTGAAATAACAACAAGACGGAATGAACAAATGATGTGCACCATTTATCATTCAGCAAACAAACGCCAATATATTTGGAAACTTTGGTAAAATTTAATCATTTTCACACAAATCACCCTCAATAATTTAAATTGTTACTGATTTCTTGCAAATGAGGGCATTGCAAGATCTTAAGTGTGGGGAGGGGTTAAATTCTTTCGGATTTTAAAAATTTTTACTTTATACACTTGGTTACCATTAAAAATACTAGTAAAGCAGTAGTTGTATTAGAATCTAGTGCTCTCTGATAATAAAGAACAGCCCTGGTCTTATATACTGACTACCCAATTCTAGTAAAATTTTTCAAAATTTTCAATTAAATGAACTAAAAATCATGTTTATACATATTTATGAACGATAAAACTAGGTTTTAACACCGAAATTATTGTTACCTCAAAAAGGACATAAATTGAGAAACAAACCAAAATGTTAAAATTCATTTAAAATGGAATATAGGACGATAAAAAGGAAAATAAAAGCCAAGTGTGGGAAAATTTACCAAGTTATCTTAAACATATGTCACATATATCTGTAACAAATAACTGAAAATACTTCTGCTTTGGACTAAACTAAACTGTTTTACCCAATGAAAGAAAAGAAGAGATGGATCTACACGATGAATCAATTCCATCATTAAAAGGAAGTAAAGTCTTCCGAAAAAGAAACGCGCTTCTTGATTTAGGTCATGAAGTTGTCGTCCAGACCAGCTGTAGGTTGACGAAAAATCTAGAAAAGTCATCACTAAAATCAGTAGGAAATCCACGGACCTCAGCATTAAACAGGGTCGCCAAGTGGTCAGATTTATCCTAACCATGAGAAGGATTTATCTCGTACAATGGGGGGCACCATGCAAATTAGCTGGATAAGACTAATGAATCAGACCCCCAGAAAGGATAATCTCCTTTTAAAGATTAAAAATCAGCTTTTAAGACTGATATTACTCAATCCTTGAGATTGACTTTAAAGATTGAGAATTACAAACTCATGGAATTCAATGATATCTAAACTCGAGCTTGAACGAGAAAATATTTTGATCAAAATTACAAACCGATTTGTTTTCTGAAAACCCTATTTTCAATGCGTTCATTACCATTGAACGTAAAAACCTAGGAATTCACCTGGAATTCATTAGGTCACCTGAACTAAATCGGGTGTCAACCGTAAGAACGGTGGTTGCATAGTGGTCAAAGACAGGACCTTGTGCCATACCGAAAAATTATAAGGGTGAGCTTTACTATTGCTCCTACCAAGGATAGTAATTGCGTCCGACACGTTATAGACCATAATTAAAAGCATGTCAGGGGACATTGCCTTAACAGTTGCTTGTTCAACGCTTTCCTTTACAACCGGACGGTAGTTTATCGAAAGGTAATATACGGGACAAGTAAACTGGACGTGTTGCTTTCCAAATACAAGGTTAGCAAGTGGGTGACACAAAACAGCAAGTTTTGAGCTAAAATTTTCAATTCTGAAACCCACCTAACCCACAAAAATATTTTGCAAACACCGGTAAAGGGTTATTCCGGAAAACTTATCTAGGGTAAAAACTAGATTTTCAAAAGATCAAATGTTTTCATAAAGATCCAATTTCCTTAATGGATCTAAATTTTTATAGTCATATGGGACTGTAAACCATATCGTTACTACCATTGTTCATACCACCGTATAGAAATCACTGATGTACAAAGTGTGAAGAATAAAGAAGTGATTCTAGTATTTCAAGACGATATTGCTTGAGGACAAGCAACGCTCAAGTGTGGGAATATTTGATAATGCTAAAAACAAACATATATTTCATAGCATTATTCCTCAAGAAAGACAAGCTTTTAGTTGCAATTGTTCTATTTACAAGTGATATTCGTTTAAATAATAAAAGGTGAAGACAAAAGACAGATTCGACGAATTGAAGACGCAAATGACCAAAAAGCTCAAAAGAACAAAAGACAATCAAAGAGGTTCCAATTATTGATAAGAAACGTCTCGAAATTACAAGAGTACAAGATTCAAAACGTAAAGTACAAAATATAAAATTGTACGCAAGGACGTTCGAAAATCCGGAACCGGGATTAGAGTCAACTCTCAACGCTCGACGCAACGGACTAAAAATTACAAGTTAACTATGTATATAAATATAATATAATATATAATTAATTATATTAATTATATATATATTATATTTATAAATAAAAACCGTCGGCAGAGAAAGACTCCAAAAGGGTGAGCTGTAAAAACAAACTCCGCGACTCGCGGAGTTTGAAGGCCAAAAAGGCCGCGAGTCGCGGAGCCCCAAAATGAAAAACTGCCTATAAAGCCAACCGAATTCTGATCATTTTCATCAATCTTTTTCTTCTTCTTCTCATACGTAAATTATATATATATATTTATAATTTATATTTTAATTTTAATTATAATTCTAATAATAAGGGTATGTTAGCGAATATTGTAAGGGTGTAAGTCGAAATTCTGTCCGTGTAACGCTACGCTATTTTTAATCATTTTAAGTTATGTTCAACCTTTTTACATTAATGTCTCGTAGCTAAGTTATTATTATGCTTATTTAAAACAAAGTAATCATGATGTTGGGCTAATTACTAAAATTGGGTAATTGGGCTTTGTACCATAATTGGGGTTTGGACAAAAGAACGACACTTGTGGAAATTAGACTATGGGCTATTAATGGGCTTTATATTTGTTTAACTAAATGATAGTTTGTTAATGTTAATATAAAGATTTACAATTGGGCGTCCCTATAAATTACCATATACACTCAATTGGACACGATGGGCGGAGTATTTATATGTACGAATAATCGTTCATTTAACCGGACACGGAAATGGATTAATAGTTAATAAACTTGTTGAAACAGGGGTGAATTACATTCAAGGGTAATTGGTGTAATTGTTAACAAAGTAGTAAAACCTTGGTTTACACGCAGTCGATAACCTGGTGTATTCATTAAACAAAGTATTAAAACCTTGTTACAATTCGAATCCCCAAATAGTTGGAATATTTAACTTCGGGTATAAGAATAATTTGACGAGGACACTCGCATTTTATATTTATGACTGATGGACTGTTATGGACAAAAACCAGACGGACATATTAAATAATTCAGGACAAAGGACAATTAACCCATGGGCATAAAACTAAAATCAACACGTCAAACATCATGATTACGGAAGTTTAAATAAGCATAATTATTTTATTTCATATTTAATTTCCTTTATTTTATATTTAATTGCACTTCTAATTATCGCACTTTTATTTATTGTTATTTAATTGCACTTTTAATTATCGTCCTTTTTAATTATCGCATGTTTATTTTATCGCACTTTTATTATTCGCAATTTCATTATCGTTATTTACTTTATGCTTTAATTTAAGTCTTGTATTTATTTTTAATATTTTACATTTGGTTTTAACTGCGACTAAAGTTTTAAAATCGACAAACCGGTCATTAAACGGTAAAAACCCCCTTTATAATAATAATATTACTTATATATATATATATTTGTATTTTTATAAAAGTAAACTAATATAGCGTTAAGCTTTGTTTAAAGATTTCCCTGTGGAACGAACCGGACTTACTAAAAACTACACTACTTTACGATTAGGTACACTGCCTATAAGTGTTGTAGCAAGGTTTAAGTATATCCATTCTATAAATAAATAAATATCTTGTGTAAAATTGTATCGTATTTAATAGTATTTCCTGCTAAAATTAATAACTATTTTATATACACCCCGCTGCACATCAGTGATGCTTCTGGTGCTTGTAACCTTTGTACCATATTCTCTAAAGCCACTACCCGAGCGCGAAGCTCGTTGACTTCTTCTATCACACTGGGGTGGTTGTTGGTTCGGACGAGCGGATGAATAAGATCTAGAATCTGAGATAATATATAATCATGACGAGATACTCTGGAAATGAGAGAGAAAATGGTGTTCCGGATAGGTTCACCAGTAAGTGCTTCAGGTTCATCGCCAAGAGGGAAATGTGGTGGATGGAAGGGATCACCTTCTTCTTGTCTCCAATGATTAAGTAGACTACGAACTCATCCCCAATTCATCCAGAATAGGTGATGGCTAATTGGTTGATCCATTCCAGTTACGCTGCTTTCGGAGCTCGAGTGAAAATCCATATCGGAATAGTTGTCGGAATCTAAGGAATTTGAACTAGATACAGGATCGATCTTGTATAATCAGGGAAATGATTTTTGATATGAAATAGATTGTAGGATTTAGATTGGTATTCTTCAATACATAATTTACATATTTATATATAATACCAAAATTTCATAAATCACGTAGGAATCTTCGAAAGATGTCAGACAAAGTTTACAGTAACAGATATGCTAAGATGTGAATTAGCAGATACGCTAAGATATGAATTTTGTCTATACAATATTCATACAATCAATGCAGTAAGATGTGTCTAGACTTAAGAATGATAAGCAGGTTATTTCCTAAGGATGATAAGCAGGTAATTTTCGACAAGGAATGATAAGCAAAACTCGGTAAAAACAGATACGGTCATAGTCCAGACTCACTAATGCATCCAAACAATTACCAGTTAAACACACTAATGCAAATTCTGGTTCCCTATGACCTCAAGCTCTGATACCAACTGTGACGATCCATCCAAATCCCTTTGGACGAATACATCATTCATCGATTTCACAGTGAGGTACTGACCTCTACATGATACGTTTTGTAAACATTGAATTCTTTTGAAAAGGCACATCATAATTGAATATCAAATTCCAAGGTTTTTGACGTTTGATGATTTCTACATATAGACAATCACCGTAATTAATAGTTTACATTACTACATCCGTTGATAATGTAGTCAAAATAAGATACATGGTGATGATTTTGTGAATGCAACGTTTTCTCGAATAAAGCATGTACAACTCCATGCACATAGCTTGTATCACATATAAGCAAACAGCGGAAGACTTCTAGGAACCTGAGAATAAACATGCTTAAAAGTGTCAACACAAAGGTTGGTGAGTTCATAGTTTTATTGTTGCACATAATCTGTATATAAAGGTGGATCACAAGATTTCAGTTGTTTCATCCAGAAATGTTTATCAAAATATTCTACAAGATTGAGCACCCTGGTAACTAAGCTTTAACGTTATAATAAGTACCCCTGTTTTAACATACATGCAACCAACATGTACAATACACGCAAACCAACGTGTACTAACCTCAAATAGCATACGTCTGTTTTATAGTTCATGCTAGGGTTTCTATACCTAGAACAGACGGGGATGTCAAGCCCTATGGATCCATACATAACTACTCGCGCCCACCAGTTCTTATAACCAGAGTTACTAGTTACCAAAGCTAAGGGATTTTCGGTTCAAACTCGGTGTAGAATTTAGTATGTACTTGTATCCATTGCGTTTAAAATAAAGTGCATGTATTCTCAGCCCAAAAATATAGATTGCAAAAGCAATTAAAAAAGGAGCAAATGAAACTCATCTTAGCAGCACATAAGGTCATTCACCGAAATGTGACTGAAACTCGTAATGCAAAATAACCGTAGATCTCAACCTAGAGAACATATGTTGGTCAATACATGTCTAACAAGCTAGGTCGGGTCATAGTGTATCACAATCCTAATGCTCAAGAACGACATGCAGAAGTTAACAAAAGTCATCTCAAAAGTCAACCTGACCCAATATGATCTTTAAATCTATACATGTTTATTATTTCACAGAGTTTTCCAATAATTGTAAAATCAGATTATAGGGTTTATAAAGCTTTAAAACATGATAAGACAGTCAACTTTGACAATTGTTCAACAAAACGAGTCGTATCTTATATAAGAGTTCATTTACTCGATTATTAATATCTAAAAAATCCAATTTATCAATCTTATAAACAAGTTGTTTAAATATTAATTGCAGATTCAAAAGCAATTTCAATTAAATTTAATTCTAATTCAGTTGATTATATCTTTTAATTCGTTCATCAAAATCACGCGATTTCTAAATCAAAAGTTATTACTTTTTCTCCAGCGTTCCAATAACATGTATATCATATACCTTATATTAGTAGTATATTGATCGTTCCTTATTTGACACGATCATTTATGCTTAGATACGCGAAATTAACCATGTGTGAGTGAAAAAGTAGATACTTTGATATGGTTTTATGTTTTACAGGCAAGAAAGATGTTGGCGCGAAATGTGGTACAAAACAGTTGTTAAAGACGGATTATGGACAAGATTTAAGAGATTGAAAGGTGACCAGGAAATTAATATTGGCGTAAAATATGCCATTTTGGGCATAAAATATGCCACATCTCAGGTCCGTGCAGAACAAAAGTCAATCTTTGGCGTAAAAATACGCCCAGGAAGAATTACATTGGCGTAAAATACGCCAATGCTGGCCTAAAATACGCCAGTACAATTTTGCTGGTGCCGGAAAATTTGAAATTTAGCTTTGTGATCAAGTTATCCAACCCCTATTTAAAGGGAGCACTAGGGTTACGAAACCAACACCTTTTTTAGCAGTTTTTACAGTAGAGATCACTCCCAAAAACATCAAAACACCATCCAATCATCATTATTCAAGGATTCAAGTTAAGATCAAGGTGTTGTTCATCATGCAATCTTCAAGAATCTCCATGATTGTCATCACCAACATGCTTGGCTAGTTTTCTTAACTTTATCCTTTCCATGAACAATTAAAATATGTATGATTTCATTCAAGATTATGTGATTTGTGATGTTTAATACTTTTGGATTATGATTGATGTGTGCGAGGTGTACTAGGAAATAGTATTAATTTTTACAAGGAAATACTATTAAATACGATACAATTTTACACAAGATATTTATTTATTTATAGAATGGATATACCTAAACCTTGCTACAACACTTATAGGCAGTGTACCTAATTATACAGTAGTGTAGTTTTAGTAAGTCTGGTTCGTTCCACAGGGAGACTTAAAACAAGCTTAACGCTATATTTTTAAAAACTATATTTTAAAAAATACAAAAATATATAAGTAATATTATTATTATAAAAAAGGGGGTTTTTACCGTTTAATGACCGGTTTGTCGATTTTAAAACTTTAGTCGCAGTTAAAACCTAATGTAAAATATTAAAAATAAATATAACTTAATTTAAAGCGTAAAGTAAATAACGATAATGAAATTGCGATAAATAAAAGTGCGATAAATAAAAAGTACGACAATTAAAGAGTACGATAATTAAAAGTGCAATTAAATATAATGACAATAAATAAAAGTGCGATAATTAAAAGTGCAATTAAATATGAAATATATAAATTATGCTTATTTAAACTTCCGTAATCATGATGTTTGACGTGTTGATTTTAGTTTTATTACCATGGGTTAATTGTCCTTTGTCCTGGATTATTCGATATGTCCATACGGATTTTTCCATAATAGTCCATCAGTCATAATCATAAAGTGCGAAAGTCTTCGTCAAATTATTCTTATTCCCGAAGTCAAATATTCCAACTGATTGGGGATTCGAATTGTAACAAGGTCTTATTACTTTGTTTAATGAATACACCAGGTTATCGACTGCGTGTCGACCAAGGTTTTACTACTTTGTTAACAATTACACCAATTACCCTTGAATGTAATCCACCCCTGTTTCAACAAGTCTATTAACTATTAATCCAGTTCCGTGTCTGGTAAAATGAATAATTATTGGTATTTATAGATATCCCGCCCACCGTGCCCAGTCAAGCGTATGTGGTTATATATAAATACGTCAAATTATAAGTCTATATATTAAATTAACGAGGTATCGTTTAGTTAATATAAAACCCATTAATAGCCCATAGTCTAATTTCCACAAGTGTCGTTCTTTTATCCAAACCCCAATTATGGTACAAAGCCCAATTACCCAATTTTAATATTTAGCCCAACATCATGATTACTTCGGCATTAAATAAGCTTAATAATAACTTAGCTACGAGACATTAATTTAAAAATAACATTAACCATAACTTACAGTGATTAAAAATAGCGTAGCGTTACACGGACAGAATTTCGACTTACACCCTTACAACATTCGCTAACATACCCTTATTATTAGAATTTAAAATTAAAATTATAATATATATATATATATATATATATATATATATATATATATATATATATATATATATATATACGTGAGTGAGATAGAGAGATGGATATAAGATATAAACTGAGCTAAAACACGCGAATTTATAGCATGTGGCCAACTTTTCAGGGCCATGCGATCGCATGGCTTTTGTGCCTCCAGGCCATGTGATCGCATGGAGGTAGGTATCAGCTCACATGAGTTTGTTTTCTTATTTGCCGACGTTTATAATATATAATATAATATATATATTAATTTTAAGAATTAATTATATATTATATTATATTCATGTGCATAGTTGACTTGTAATTTTTAGTCCGTTGCGTCGAGCGTTGAGAGTTGACTTTGGTCCCGGTTTCGGATTTTCGAACGTCCTTGCGTACAATTTAATATCTTGTACTTTGCGTTTCGCGTCTTGTACTCTTATAATTTTGAGACGTTTCTTATCAATAATTGGAACCACTTTGATTGTACTTTGTACTTTTGAGCTTTTTGGTCGTTTACGTCTTCAATTCGTCGAATCTGTCTTTTGTATTCACCTTTTATTATTTAGACGA
The DNA here is from genome assembly GCF_046630445.1 of Rutidosis leptorrhynchoides. Lineage (NCBI taxonomy): Eukaryota > Viridiplantae > Streptophyta > Magnoliopsida > Asterales > Asteraceae > Rutidosis > Rutidosis leptorrhynchoides. Next base: position 606,675,171 of record NC_092336.1, read on the forward strand.
ATATCACTTGTAAATAGGACAATTGCAACTAAAAGCTTGTCTTTCTTGAGGGATAATGCTATGAAATATATGTTCGTTTTTAGCATTATCAAATATTCCCACACTTGAGCATTGCTTGTCCTCAAACAATATAGTCTTGAAATAAAAATACTAGAATCACTTCTTTATTCTTCACACTTTGTACATCAGTGATTTCTATACGGCGGTATGAACAATGGTAGTAACGATGTGGTTTACAGTCCCACATGACTATAAAAATTTAGAACCTTTAAGGAAATTGGATCTTTATGAAAACATTTGATCTTTTGAAAATTAAATCTAGCTTTTACCCTAGATAAGTTTTCCGGAATAACCCTTCACCGGTGTTTGCAAATTGTTTTTGTGGGTTTGGTGGGTTTCAGATTTGAAAATTTTAGCTCAAAACTTGCGGTTTTGTGTCACCCACTTGCTAACCTTGTATTGGGAAAGAAACACGTCCAGTATACTTGCTCCGTATATTACCTTTCGGTAAACTACCGTTCGGTTGTAAAGGAAAGCGTTGAACAAGCAACTGTTAAGGCAATGTCCCCTGACATGCTTTTAATTATGGTCTATAATGTGTCGGATGCAATTACTATCCTTTGTAGGAGCAATAGTAAAGCTCACCCTTTAGTTTTTCGGTCTGGCACAAGGTCCTGTCTTCGACCACGCTATGCAACCACCGTTCTTACGGTTGACATCCGATTTGGTTTAGGTGACCTAATGAATTTCAGGTGAATTCCTAGGATTTTACGTTCAATGGTAATGAACGCATTAAAAATGGGTTTTTCAGAAAACAAATTGGTTTGTAATTTTGATCAAAATATTTTCTCGTTCAAGCTCGAGTTTAGATATCATCGAATTCCATGAGTTTGTAATTCTCAATCTTTAAAGTCAATCTCTAGGATTGAGTAATATCAGGCTTAAAAGCTGATTTTTGATCTTTAAGGAGATTATCCTTTTCTGGGGGTCTGATTCATTAGTCTTATCCAGCTAATTTGCACGGCGCCCTCCCCATTTTACGAGATAGATCCTCTCATGGTTAGGATAAGTCTGACCACTTGGCGACTCTGTTTGATGCTGAGGTCCGTGGATTTCCTGCTGATTTTAGTGATGACTTTTCTAGATTTTTCGTCAACCTACAGCTGGTCTGGACAACAACTTTCTGACCTAAATCAAGAAGCGCGTGTCTTTTTTTGGAAGACTTTACTTCCTTTTAATGATGGAATTGATTCATCGTGTAGATCCATATTTCTTTCAAATATATTACAGTAAATCGGGTAAAACTGATAAAATTGTCCAAAACAAAAGTATCTTCAGTTATTTGTACAAAAATATGTGACATATGTTCAAAATAACTTGGTAAATTTTTCCCACACTTGGCTTTTATTTTCCTTTTTATTGTCCTCTATTCCATTTTAAATGAATTCTAACATTTTGGTTTGTTTCTCAATTTATGTCCTTTCCGAGGTAACAATAATTTCGGTGTTAACACCTAGTTTTATCGTTCATAAATATGTATAAACATGATTTTGAATTCATTTATTTGAAAATTTTAAAAAATTTTACTAGAATTGGGTAGTCAGTATATAAGACTAGGGCTGTTCTTTATTATCAGAGAGCACTAGATTCTAATACAACTAATGCATTACTTGTATTTTTAATGGTAACCAAGTGTATAAGTCAAAAAATTTAAAAATCCGAAAGAATTTAACCCTTTCCCACACTTAAGATCTTACAATGCCCTCATTTGCAAGAAATCAGTAACAATTTAAATTATTGAGGGTGATTAGCGTAGAAAAATGATTAAATTTTACCAAAGTTTCCAAACATATTGGCGTTTGTTTTAAAAGCAAAGATTTTTGGTTTTTTTTTAATGATTTTGACATACTTTAATTCAATAAGATTAAAAATAATGATAATAAAAGTTCTCGTCCCTCCCTTGGGTAGAGCAATTTCGGTTCAATGACCTAGTTTTCAACTCACGACGAATTTTAAAAATCATATTTTTAACTTAGCGAAATAAAGTAAATTTTTGTTTTTAAATTCACACCAAACTTAAATTTAAAATGCATAAAATTAAAACTTCATTTATATATAATTAATATTTTAAATTTTACAAACTTATATTGAAAATATTAGTTTTTACAATATTTACAAACTTAAATGTACAATATTAATTTAATATTAATTTTAAAAACAAAGTAAAATTAAATTAAAAATCTTTTTTTATCCCACATTAATCAATCAAATATTATCAAAAATATACGCCCCTCTTTTCGGTAAAGTAATTTCGACTATATTACCTAGTTTTACTCCTGACGAATTTCTGAAATATTTTGGGTTGATTGATTAAAGATATTTATACCTTAAGAATAAACAGTAAATTTCGCAGTGATGTAATAAATTTTTGTATGATATCAATAATTTCGGTTACGCATACCTAATTTTATTGAATACCAATTTAATACTTTATAGCGAATAATTTAGCGTTTATTATCAAAAGGTTAAAAACAATAAAATAAAAATAAAAACTGTACATACTTACCTGTGAAATAGAATTCTTAGTGACCTGCTTTAGCCCACTCATAAGATAGTCGAACTAATTGGTTTTCCATAGCTACATAGGCGTAACCTCGAGCATTCAACGATTTTTCTTCGAAACATATGAACGGTCCATCTCTGCATAAAGTAACGAATTAGGTATTGGAATATGTCTGATTCGTCTAGCATTTTCCTTCGTGTGACCATTTTCCGCATTTGTGACATCTTTCAAGGTGTCGTGCTCTTCTTTTCAGTGCGGATTTCGATTTTCCTTTACTAAAATGTAACTTATTATTTTCGTTCCTGAATTCTTTTCTTACTCCGTCCAATTTACCTCTGATTAATGATACCAATTCACTTGGAAGGGTGTCATTATTACGTTTAGTGATCAAAGCGTGTAGCATTAGACCATGGTTTAGTTTACAGGAAGTCTTCATCTCGTAAAACCTAAAAAAAATAAAAATTCAGAATGGGGGGAGAAGACTAGTTCTTTAGGGTCTGCTAGGGAAAGACCATTCGGATTCCATTCTCGAGAACTACACAAAAACAGAATACCTAACTCTAATAGAAATATATATTACCCTAAAAAGATTCGAACCTCCCAACACTTAGTTAGATGTGGTGTTGAAATTGTGATTAACTTCGTTTTTAATTGGACTATCAACAACTTGTATATCTTTGACTTTTGCTTCAAGCCAATTGTTGATTTCCTCCGTAACTTTCACAAATTCAACTAACATTGCCTTTTCTTTTGGCGATAAATTGGATAGTAATCGGTTACATAACTTAAAGTTTCCCTTAATCTTAGCATCGTGAATCCGTTTATAAAGTTTCTTCGTTGAACTGTTAAAAATGGGTTCATCTAATTTCTTATCATCAACGGGGTTCTTTGTGATCGGATCATCATTAAGTGTTTCTTCATCTTCCCCACACTTATGCATTTTTATTGGTTTAACAGTTTTGGTTGGTGGAGATCTAAACTTTCGATTCACAAAGGTGATCCATGTATCACCATCCCTAAGTGTCATTCCACCTTCTCTTACATCAATGAACGCCTCGGTGGTTGCTAAAAATGGGCGACCTAAAATTAGAGGAATATCAAGGTTTTCCTCCATATTAATCACTATGAAGTTTGCAACAAAGGTCAAACTTCCCACGTTAACAAGTAAATTATTTGCTATTCCAACCGGGTATTTAATAGTTAGGTCAAATGATTGAACCCCTATTTTGGTTGGTTTTAATTTATCCATACCTAATCTTTTGTATAAGGAAAGAGGCATAATATTTGTACTTGCTCCTAAATCTGCGAGTCCATTATATACATCACCATCATTGAGCAAGCAAGAAATGATAAATTCACCCGGGTCTCCTGCTTTAGTAAGTCGAGTTGGTTTGTAAACCTTTTTAGGGTGTTCTTTTCTTGGTTCTTTCACTTCTATTTGAACTTCTTATTCACATTTTTCTTCGTTTCTTGGAATGGGAGGTTTGTATAAGAATTCTTCTTCATCACTCCAATTTGAATCCTCCCTATTTTCCAATTTTGATTTTTCATATGTTGTTGATAACATATTTATGTTTTCATTTTGAAGGTTTTCTTGGGTGGTGAAATTATGATTGACTTCATTGTCAACTTCCATCGGACCATGTATGTAATGTTTAACTCTGTGACCATTAACTTTAAATTCAATCTCATTTGAATTTATTAACTCTATTGTTCCGTATGGGAAAACTCTTTTGACTATAAATGGTCCAGACCATCTTGATTTCAATTTTCCAGGAAATAGCTTGAATTGTGAATTGAAAAGAAGAACTCTGTCTCCTTCTTTAAATTCTTTTAAACTTCTGATTCTTTTATCATGCCATTTCTTCGTTCTTTCCTTATAGATTAACGAATTTTCGTATGCTTCATGTCTTAATTCTTCTAATTCATTTAGTTGACTTAATCGTAGACGTCCAGCTTCATGTAAATCAAGATTACATGTTTTCAAAGCCCAAAATCCTTTGTGTACAATTTCTACTGGAAGATGACATGCTTTTCCGTAAACGAGTTTAAAATTTGTGGTTCCAATTGGAGTTTTTTAGGCTGTTCTAAAAGCCCAGAGTGCATCCTCCAATTTCATGGACCATTCCTTCGGATTTGATCCTACGGTTTTCTCTAGAATACGTTTTAAAGCTCGGTTGGTATTTTCCACTTGTCCACTCGTTTGTGGATGATAAGCGGTTGAGATTTTATGAGTTACTCCATATCTTTTGAGAACTTTCTCAAGTTGATTATTACAGAAATGAGTACCCCGGTCACTTATTAAAGCTTTCGGTGTTCCGAACCTTGCAAAAAGACGTTTTAAGAAGTTGACTACAACTCGTGTATCGTTAGTTGGGAGAGCTTGTGCTTCCCCCCATTTAGATACATAATCAATGGCAACGAGAATGTCGAGATTATTATGAGATTTTGGAAATGGACCCATAAAGTCAATACCCCAAATGTCAAATACTTCACATACTTGAATGACATTTTGTGGCATTTCATCACGTTGACTTATTTTTCCGGCCCTTTGACATGCATCACAGGATTTGCAAAGAAGGTGTGCATCTTTGAAAATTGTAGGCCAATAGAATCCAGCATCGTAAACTTTTCTTGCTGTATGTTGAGGTCCATAATGCCCTCCTGTTAGTCATGTGTGACAATGGTTTAAGATTTGACTAGCTTCATTTCCGAATACACATCGGCGTATTATTCCATCGGGACAACTTTTAAACAAATGTGGATCTTCCCAGAAATAGTGTTTTATATCACTAAAGAATTTATTTCGTTTTTGGTACGACAATCCTTTTTCAAGGAATCCACATACTAAGTAGTTTGCATAGTCTGCAAACCATGAAATTTCATTATAATCTATCTTCAATAGATATTCATCAGGAAAGTTGTCTTGTATGGCCGATTCATTTAGAACTTCTAATTCGGGATTTTCAAGACGAGAAAGATGATCGGCGGCGAGATTTTCTGCTCTCTTTTTATCTCGGATTTCAATATCGAACTCTTGTAAGAGTAAGATCCAACGAATTAATCGTGGTTTGGCATCTTGTTTCGAAAATAGGTATCTAAGAGCAGAATGGTCGGTATAGACCACCGTTTTAGCTAGAATGAAATATGAACGAAATTTGTTAAAAGCAAAGACAATAGCAAGGAGTTCTTTTTCAGTAGTTGTGTAATTCGTTTGTGCTCCTTGTAACGTCTTACTAGCATAATAAATAGCTTGAAATCGTTTTTCAATCCTTTGTCCTAAAACGGCTCCCATTGCAAAATCACTTACATCGCACATAAGTTCAAATGGTAGATTCCAATTTGGTGTTATCATGATCGGCGCATTAGTGAGTTTTTCTTTAAGAATATTAAAAGATTTGATGCATTCATCTGAAAAGATGAATGGAGCATCCTTTTCTAAGAGTTTATTCATAGGAGTGGCAATTTTAGAAAAATCTTTTATGAAACGTCAGTAAAAACCGGCATGCCCTAGAAAACTCCTAACTCCTCTAACATTGGTGGGATGTGGAAGTTTAGCAATTACATCTACTTTAGCTCTATCCACTTCAATTCCTTCCTTTGAAATTTTATGACCAAGAACGATGCCTTCTTTAACCATGAAATGGCATTTTTCCCAATTAAGAACTAGATTTGATTGTTCGCATCTAATAAGCATTCATTCAAAATTAACTAGACATGATTCAAATGTATCACCAAAGACTGAAAAGTCATCCATGAAAACTTCCATGCATTCTTCTATCATGTCGTGAAAAATCGCCATCATGCACCTTTGAAAGGTTGCAGGGGCGTTGCAAAGTCCAAATGGCATGCGTTTGTAAGCAAAAGTACCATAAGGGAACGTGAACGTGGTTTTCTCTTGGTCTTCGAGTGCTATTAGAATTTGAAAATATCCGGAAAAACCATCAAGAAAACAATAGTAACTATTTCCGGGTAATCTTTTCAACATTTGATCAATAAAAGGTAAGGGAAAGTGATCTTTTCTGGTGGCGTCATTTAATTTTCTATAATCAATACAAACACCCCATCCTGTTACAGTCCTAGTAGGAATAAGCTCATTTTTTTCATTTGTGATGACAGTCATGCCACCTTCTTAGGTACGCATTGAACTGGGCTTACCCATGGACTATCAGAAATTGGATAAATTAAACATGCATCAAACAGTTTAATAATTTCTTTCTTAACAACATCTTGCATATTTGGATTTAGTCTTCGTTGGCGTTGCACATACGTTTTTTGACCTTCTTCCATAAGGATTTTATGTGTGCAATACGAAGGACTTATTCCTTTAATGTCATGAATCTTCCATGCAATAGCTGGTTTATGAGCTTTTAGCACAGAAATGAGTTGAGATTTTTCATTTTTAGTAAGAAAAGACGATATTATTACAGGTAATTCGGACTCACCATGTAAATAAGCATATTCCAAATGGTTTGGAAGTGGCTTTAACTCTAATGTCGGTGGTTCTTCTATCGATGATTTGTATCGATATCTGTCTTCTTCTTTTAGCATTTGAATTTCTTCTGTTGCTGGTTCATATCCATTAGCCATTAGTGTAGCTAACATTTCAGTTTCATTAATTGGTTCAGTACCTTCTCCTAAAGAACATTCTCCTGTTCCTTGTAATTTTGGAAATTCTTCTAACAATTCTGCATGTGAATCTATAGTTTGAATATAATAACATGTATCATCTGCAGACTGCGGTTGTTGCATGGCTCTATCCACTGAAAAGGTAACACTCTCGTCCTCTATACTTAGGGTCAGCTTCTTGCCAAACACGTCTATTATTGCTTTGGCCGTGTTTAAGAATGGTCTTCCTAATATAAGAGGTACTCGAGAATCTTCTTCCATGTCCAAAATTGTGACGACCCGAAAATTTCCGACCAAATTTAAACTTTAATCTTTATATTATTCCGACACGATAAGCAAAGTTTGTTAAGTTAAATCTCAAGAATTTTAAACTGTGTTCATACATTCATTATAACCTCGACCAAATTCCAACGATTCACGAACCGTTATATATAAATAGATATGTATATGTATATATATATATTATAACTTGAGAATATTAATAAAGTATTAAACGTATAATACTTTACACGAACGTATTTGTTTCAATATGATTTTCTACGAAATTAAAAAAAATATATTAACTGATTGAATTATCAGAAACATTGAATTATGATTACAAGTCTCTGTTGAGAGGTCCACTATGATTTGAGAAAATCTATTCCTCTTAACGATATTCAGAATAATTTGTAAAGCTATTTATAAATAAAAACAAAAAGTGTCATTTACGAAAGTTAGACAAAAGTTAGTGAAGAATTGATTTCCATAATATTCTATTAATCTATTTTCAAACGTACAAAGACGTTTTCAGTTTAAAAAGAACTTTATTATTAAAATGTATATAACTTTTATAAATATCTAGAATCACTTTTGACAACTCATTACTTAACCAGTATAATAAATATAACGATATTTATATTTTATTTCATTAAATATATATAACGATTTAAATTAATATTATATATATTTATACGCGTATTATACATACATAATTTTTATACTTTTACTATACTTTAACTTTACCTTTACTTTACTTTTAATTTACTTTAACTTTAATAATTCACTTTAATAATTCATACTTTAATAATTCACTTTAATAATTCATACTTTAATAATTCACTTTAATAATTCATACTTTAATAATTCACTTTAATAATTCATACTTTAATAATTCACTTTAATAATTCATACTTTAATAATTCACTTTAATAATTCATACTTTAATAATTCACTTTAATAATTCAAAAATCTATTATAAGTAGAATTCAATATGTTTCATTATTTCATAGAAACTTGAAAATATATTTCTCTAAACTCTCTCAATCGATTTATATATATATATATATATATATATATATATATATATATATATATATATATATATATATATATATATATATATTTGCTCTGTATTATTTCAAGATATTATTAGTATACATAAAATATTACGACGGAGTGCTGTCCGAGTGATTTCAAAATAGTTTTTTTGAATGAGTCGAAGCTAAGGAAATTATGGGTTATAGCTATGGAGGTGATGGGTATGGTTCATGGGTATGCTCGTGAGGTCAATCTAGTGTTTATCATCTCCGTTGCGTCTACGTACTTTCCTGCAATATTGAAACTCAATATTGATACGTTCGTGAATCCGAGGTCAACCTTGCACTTATTAAATGACGTTATATGTATTTTTACTACGAAATACAGTATTGTGAGTTTCATTTGCTCCCTTTTATATATATTTTTGGACTGAGAATACATGCGTTGTTTTTATAAATGTTTTACGAAATAGGCACAAGTACTAAAACTAATTCTACGTGGGTTTAAACCAGAAATATACCCTTAGCTTGGTAACATTAAACTACTTGTCTATGTACAGTAGGCGCGAATCCTAAAGATAGATCTATTGGGCCTGACAAACCCCATCCTGACTATGGGATGCTTTAGTACTTCGAGGTTATTTTAAACACACCTGATCTGGTGTACTTCAGAGTGTAAAACATGAACGTTAAGGCTTGTTACCAGGTGCCTACAACGTATAGAATACTTTTATACACTTGCGAGTGTACATATATTTATAAACGGAAATCTTGTGGTCTATTAATATATTGAAATGATTGTTATGATAAACCTATGAACTCACCAACCTTTTGGTTGACACTTTAAAGCATGTTTATTCTCAGGTATTAAAGAAATCTTCCTCTGTGCATTAGCTCATTTTAAGGATATTACTTGGAGTCATTCATGGCATATTTTGAAAGACGTTGCATTCGAGTCATTGAGTTCATCAAGATTATTATTAAGCCAATTATAGTTGGATGTATTATGAAATGATGTGCATGCCGTCAACTTTCGTTGTAAAGAAAGTTTGTCTTTTAAAAACAAATGCAATGTTTGTAAAATGTATCATATAGAGGTCAAATACCTCGCGATGTAATCAACTATTGTAAATCGTTTATAATGTATTTGAACGGGTCCTTTCAGTTGGCATCAGAGCGGTGGTCTTAGCGAACCAAGTCTGCATTAGTGTGTCTAACTGATAGTCGTTAGGATGCATTAGTGAGTCTGGACTTCGACCGTGTCTGCATTTCAAAAGTTTTGCTCATCATTCTTGTCGGAAATTACCTGCTTATCATTCTTAGTCTAGACACATCTTATTGCATTGATTGCATGAATAGTGTATAGACAAAATTCATATCTTAGCGTATCTGCTAATTCATATCTTAGCGTATCTGTTACTATAAACTTTGCCTGACATATTCCGTAAATTCCTCCGTAATCTACGAAACATTTTGCTCTATATAATTAGAATACCACCCGATAGCCGGAAAATCATTTCAAATCGAAAAATTCTTTATTCAATCGTACGAAATAGAATTCGTCATTAGTTCAAGTCCCTCAGATTCCGAAATGGAATCCCACTCAAGTTCCGAAAGCAGTGTGACCGAAATGGATCAACTAATTAGTCATCATCTATTCTGGATGAATTGGGGATGTGTTCGTAGCCTCCTTAATCATTGGAGACAAGAAGAAGGTGATCCCTTCCATCCACCACATTGCCCTCTTGGCGAAGAACCTGAAGCACTTACCGGCGAACCTATCCGAAACACCATTTTCTCTCTTATTTCTAGAGTATCTCGTCACGATTACATACTACACCAAATTCTAGATTTTATTTATCCGCTCGTCCGAACCGACAATCACCCCGGTGTAATAGAAGAAGTCAACGAGCTTCGCGCTCGGGTAGTGGCTTTGGAGAATATGGTGCAAAGGTTACAAACACCGGCAGCAGCACCAGCAGCATAAACAGTACCACCATCAGCAACACCAACAGTACCATCACCACCACCAACAACAACATCCACATCCCACACCGTAACATCACAATCTGTATCTCAAACATCAACATCATACGCCCTGAAAATATCCAGGAATATCAATAACAACAAACGATGAAGTATTAATTCATAAACTTCATTGAAGAGATATCTCTGCGGTAGTTATGTAATCTCCAAAATCTTCGAGATTATTTAATTTTGACCGTAAATCGGATGAGTGAACGGAGATGGTAGAGTAGAAACTTTGATCGAAAATGGTGTACGATTTACAAGCTAGAATTGTTTTACCAACAGCATCAACAGGACCGTAGCATCATCAACACACTCAGTGCCGTCAGTATCGTCAGAATCAACAGCACCTGTAACATCACAAACTCTGTCAGTTCAAGAATCATTGTGGACATCATTACGAATCAACAACAAATATATTGTATCAACGAGTTATGAAGTATTAACTCATTTCCAATCGAAAGATTTATATGTATAAATTTTTAAACCATAATAAATCTTCCCGTACTAAGCTATTATGTGTGAATCTTAACTACTCAGTTAATTCATATTACAAATATGCAATGATGTACGTCCTTCGTCCGCAACTTAACCATCGTTAATTACAATCTCTGTCTCAATTCAATAAAAATCCAATTCATAATAAATCAAGTGTATTATTCGAATATATGTTTAATTTTACACTTTCATCATCAATGTACTCGAAACTTCTCAAATAACATCATTCGTACCTTGTGAAGTTCACAAGAATTTTACGAAAACCAACAAATAACAAAGTAATGATTCATAATTTCAATATTATTGAAGAAATATTTATGCAATTTATAAAGTTTTAGGGATTACTCAATTCTAGTTCCAACCATAAAACAAATGAGTTTAATTTAATATTAACTCATTAAATCTATATTACATCTAAAAAAAATATACACATATATTTTCATAAAGACTGTAATAAACTTCTTTTGTACAAAATATTAATTGTGAAAATTTTTTTAACGGGTAGGTAATACCCGAGAGATATATAAATTCACAATTAATATATTACACTTTTCGAAACTGATTCAGCAATCATCAACTATACTCCCTACTTTCACAACAATATCCATTCTTTCATATAAATCAAAACAATCATACTCATTCAAATTCAATTACATATTCTGATTTTGAAATCGCATAATTCAATTCAAAATATAACCAGTATCATCACTCTTAGATTCCTATATCTTTCAAAGCTATACTTTGACTTCAAAACTGTGTTAGAACATCATATGTATTAACGATTACAATATGTGCTCAAACCCTTCGAAATTCCTGAAGACACTTCAACTAAGGAACAATCGAGATGATGATCTAACCACATGTTACCCACAGTTATACACCTGAAAAACTCTCAAAACCCAAGTCATAGTTCGACACGTATCCGTGTTAGACCCTTTGGCATTTACTAGCTAAAATAACTTTTCAATTCCGTTTCAAAATAGACAGTTTTGTCACAGCTCCAGCAAGTCAACTTCGACTTCTCAATCAAAACAGTCTTATTATAACCTCGATAGATACGTTGCCCTTTCGCCAACGTTACCGGGGAATCGTTTATATTCACCACATTAGCAATAAACTTACCAACAACTTCACTGATCTTTGACTTTCCAAAAAAAAAATCATTATAATTATCGAAACCCTATCATATACTCATTCGTACCTTATAACAAGAATTGCCATACCAATTATTGAGAATCAGCAATCAGTATTTTGAAACCTCGTAGCATGTCTACATCAACAATTACATATACACACAACGTCTACTCCCAATACTTACATTCTTTGAATGAAAAATTTCTGAAAAACACCCTAAACTGCGAACCAGTTCTCGAAATTTTGAAAAATGCTGATAAAGCAGCAAAAACTGTAAACGACCTTAACAGTAAAAAGTTGGATGATAAAGGATAGTATATTGGCAAAGCTCGAAAAAAGAGAAGCTTTGGAACTGGAAAACGGATTGAGCAAAGTATGAAGGAGGCTGTGGACAAATCACAAAGGCTGAACCTGCCTTCAAAGAATCCAAATGATTCAGTACTTGCTGAAGTCATTAACAAATACTTTGCTCCTGACTCTAAACCCCTGCGGACAATATCCTTCATCATCCTCTGATATTAGACATTCTAAGATATCATCGTATCTTTCATTATAAATATCATCTATACTTATGAAGATATTTTTATAATTATTCTTATCTGAAATCATTTACCTCTTTGCGCTATTTGTATTATATCATAAAAGAAACTATTTTAGTTTCTAAATTCTGAAACATTCGAGTTTAAAATAGGAATATTCTTGAAGAAGTGTTGGGAGCTGAAGCATGAGTTAGTATAATATAATGACACTTGATCAACGTGATTATATTACAGTAATTCATGCTGAGTTTCTAAATGGAACAGATGATTCACATATCATAACGTCATCATGTGCTATGTTACACGACTCTTGTATTCTCTTTGATCTCTAAATATCAAGAAAATATTTCTTGATGATTCGGCCTTTTCCGAGGTATTCTGGTAATTTGACAAGTCAAGATCGTGTCATTACAATTTCCTTCCTAGAACATTAACAATGTTCATTCCGAAATTTATATCTGCGAATTCTGGACCATTACAAGCGGTGCTTAATCGCAAGAAGAAGAAACGAAAGGACAAAGCTCCGAACTAGAAATGGGAGTATAAATCATAGCAAATAGAAGAGAGCATTAACTGTGGATGACAATGATTATAGAAGAAGCAAGGACTTTGAAATATAAGGGAAGATATAAAATCCAACAACAACCCAGAAATCACAAACCGTATATATCAATGCATATAGCAATATAAAGACACGGGAGAACTAAAAACACTATAAAACCAAGAGTATAGTAGAAGTAAATAGATTCTTCCGGAGGCAGATGAAAAAGAAGAGCGACAGATATGAAAGTGAGAAGTATATCAAGAATCAGCACTGGATGAAGCATATTGACAAATACTTTAAAATATGAGTTGAGAAGGTGTGAGTTGTAAGAAAACAAATGAGGTGGATTTATAGTGAAATATCCGACAGAGAAATCAAAATGGATTATCGCATTAATTCGAAGAGGATCATAATTTCCTTAATCGCCGAATAATCAAATACAATATAGATTACAAAGATTTTCTTTTCGGAGATCAATCGTGATGACGTCAAAAGATACGACGAATCACTATTATCTTATTTCATTCATTTACGATAACTTCACTCACACGCTTCGAGTAATCGAATTATTTTATCCATTCTTCTTGAACATGATAAAACTCTATAATCGTTATAATAACATTCTCATTGTTAGTCATGACGACCTCTATCAAACTTCGGGGACGAAATTTCTTTAACGGGTAGGTACTGTGACGACCCGAAAATTTCCGACCAAATTTAAACTTTAATCTTTATATTATTCCGACACGATAAGCAAAGTTTGTTAAGTTAAATCTCAAGAATTTTAAACTGTGTTCATACATTCATTATAACCTCGACCAAATTCTGACGATTCACGAACCGTTATATATAAATAGATATGTATATGTATATATATATTATAACTTGAGAATATTAATAAAGTATTAAACGTATAATACTTTACATGAACGTATTTGTTTCAATATGATTTTCGACGAAATTAAAAAAAATATATATTAAATGATTGAATTATCAGAAACATTGAATTATGATTACAAGTCTCTGTTGAGAGGTCCACTATGATTTGAAAAAATCTATTCCTCTTAACGATATTCAGAATAATTTGTAAAGCTATTTATAAATAAAAACAAAAAGTGTCATTTACGAAAGTTAGACAAAAGTTAGTGGAGAATTGGTTTCCATAATATTCTATTAATCTATTTTCAAACGTACAAAGACGTTTTCAGTTTAAAAAAAAACTTTATTATTAAAACGTATATAACTTTTATAAATATCTAGAATCACTTTTGACAACTCATTACTTAACCAGTATAATAAATATAACGATATTTATATTTTATTTCATTAAATATATATAACGATTTAAATTAATATTATATATATTTATACGCGTATTATACATACATAATTTTTATACTTTTACTATACTTTAACTTTACCTTTACTTTACTTTTACTTTACTTTAACTTTAATAATTCACTTTAATAATTCATACTTTAATAATTCACTTTAATAATTCATACTTTAATAATTTACTTTAATAATTCATACTTTAATAATTCACTTTAATAATTCATACTTTAATAATTCACTTTAATAATTCATACTTTAATAATTCATACTTTAATAATTTACTTTAATAATTCAAAAATCTATTATAAATAGAATTCAATAGGTTTCATTATTTCATAGAAACTTGAAAATATATTTCTCTAAACTCTCTCAATCGATATATATATATATATATATATATATATATATATATATATATATATATATATATATATATATATATATATATATATATATATATATATATATATATATATATATATATATATATATATATATATATATATATATATATATATATATATATATATATATATTGCTCTGTATTATTTCAAAATATTATTAGTATACATAAAATATTACGACGGAGTGCTGTCCGAGTGATTTCAAAATAGTTTTTTTGAATGAGTCGAAGCTAAGGAAATTATGGTTTATAGCTATGGAGGTGATGGGTATGGTTCATGGGTATGCTCGTGAGGTCAATCTAGTGTTTATCATCTCCGTTGCGTCTACGTACTTTCCTGCAATATTGAATCTCAATATTGATACGTTCGTGAATCCGAGGCCAACCTTGCACTTGTTAAATGACGTTATATGTATTTTTACAATGAAATACAGTATTGTGAGTTTCATTTGCTCCCTTTTATATATATTTTTGGACTGAGAATACATGCGCTGTTTTTATAAATGTTTTACGAAATAGGCACAAGTATTAAAACTAATTCTACGTGGGTTTAAACCAGAAATATACCCTTAGCTTGGTAACATTAAACTAATTGTCTATGTACGGTAGGCGCGAATCCTAAAGATAGATCTATTGGGCCTGACAAACCCCATCTTGACTATGGGATGCTTTAGTACTTCGAGGTTATTTTAAACACACCTGATCTGGTGTACTTCAGAGGGTAAAACAT
Organism: Rutidosis leptorrhynchoides; assembly: GCF_046630445.1. Classification (NCBI taxonomy): domain Eukaryota; kingdom Viridiplantae; phylum Streptophyta; class Magnoliopsida; order Asterales; family Asteraceae; genus Rutidosis; species Rutidosis leptorrhynchoides. The sequence continues at coordinate 606,690,869 of NC_092336.1, forward strand.
GAACGTTAAGGCTTGTTACCGGGTGCCTACAACTTATAGAATACTTTTATACACTTGCGAGTGTACATATATTTATAAACGGAAATCTTGTGGTCTATTAATATATTGAAATGATCGTTATGATAAACCTATGAACTCACCAACCTTTTGGTTGACACTTTAAAGCATGTTTATTCTCAGGTATTAAAGAAATCTTTCGTTGTGCATTAGCTCATTTTAAGGATATTACTTGGAGTCATTCATGGCATATTTTGAAAGACGTTGCATTCGAGTCATTGAGTTCATCAAGATTATTATTAAGCCAATTATAGTTGGATGTATTATGAAATGATGTGCATGCCGTCAACTTTCATTGTAAAGAAAGTTTGTCTTTTAAAAACGAATGCAATGTTTGTAAAATGTATCATATATAGGTCAAATACCTCGCGATGTAATCAACTATTGTGAATCGTTTATAATGTATATGAACGGGTCCTTCCAAAAATAACAAAATCTACTGGAAATACTAAAGTACCAACTTTAACTAGCATGTTCTCCATTATCCCTCTAGGATATTTTACTGATCGATCGGTTAGTTGTATGCTTATTGGTGTTGGTTTCAATTCTCCAAGGTCTAGTTTAGCGTATAGTGAATACGGCATTAGATTTATACTAGCACCTAAGTCTGCCAATGCTTCTATTGAACTAAGACTACCCAGAAAATATAGAATTGTGAAACTTCCTGGATCAGATAATTTTTCTGGTATCTTATTCAACAGCACTGCAGAACAATTAGCATTCATAGTAACAGCCGAGAGTTCTTCCATTTTCTTTCTATTTGTGATAAGATCTTTCAGAAATTTAGCATATCTAGGCATTCCTGAAATTACATCAATGAAAGGAAGATTTACATTTATTTGTTTAAACATATCCAAGAATTTGGATTGCTCGGCTTCAAGTCTTTCTTTTCTCATTTTACTCGGGTAAGGAAGTGGTGGTTGGTATGGTTTAACATAAGGTTTAGCCTTAACTGTGTTATCTTCATTAACCTTTTCAACTACAGGTTCTTTTTCCTTATCTTGATCAGATTGTGGTTCTTGTGGAGTATGAATAGCTTCATCAGAAATTATAGGTATTTCAGGTGGTTTAAGTGTAATACCACTTCTTGTGGTAATGGCTTTAGCTGTTTCATTCCGGGGGTTAGCATTTGTATCACTAGATAAACTTCCCGGTTTTCTTTCACCTATCAACCTTGCTAGATTACTTACTTCTTGTTCCAAATTTTGAATAGAAGCTTGTTGATTTCTAAATGCTTGAGCATTTTGTTCATTGGTTTGTTTCTGAGATGTGAAAAACTATGTTTGAGATTCAACTAGCTTCGACATCATATCTTCTAAATTTGGCTTTTTATCATCGGTTTGTGGTGGTTTATTTTGAAAAATAGGTCTTTGCTGATTGTAAGTATTATTGGATACATGTTGATTGCTTGGACCTTGTTGGTTGTTGTATGGAACATTTCGGTTATAGTTCTGATTTTGATTGTAGATTGGTCTTGGCGGTTGATAATTATTCTGATAATTATTTCCAGGCCTTTGGTTTATGTATGAAACATTCTCTCTTTGTTCCATTGTTAGTTCAATACTGAGACAATCTTTTGTCAAATGTGGTCCTCCACACTGCTCACAACTAATTCGTATTGAGTGAATATCCTTAGTCATCTTTTCCATTCGTCTCTCGACAGCATCTATCTTTGCAGAAATGGAATCTAAATCATGGCTAGAATTGGCTCTAGCTGCTTTAGATGATCTAACGATATCTTTTTCTTGGTGCCACTCATGTGAGTGGGAAGCAGTGTTATCAATAATTTTGTAAGCATCAGTTGCTGTTTTCTTCATAATAGAACCACCAGCTGCTATATCGATGTCTTTTCTTGTAGTGATGTCGCATCCTTGGTAGAATATTTGTACTATTTGACAGGTGTCTAAACTATATTGCGGACATCCTCTCAATAATTTTCCAAATCTTGTCCATGCTTCATATAGAGTTTCATTTGGCTTCTGTGTAAACGTAACAATTTCTCCTTGAAGTCTTACGGCTTTAAATGCCGGAAATAATTGTTTAAGAAAATTTTCAACTAAAACATCCCATGTATCAATCGCCCCTTCAGGTAACGATTCCAACCAATCTTTGGCTTCTCCCTTTAAAGTCCAGGGAAATAACATGAGATATATCTGTTCATCCTCAACTTCTCGGATTTTAAATAGTGTACAGATCCTATTAAAGGTACGAAGATGTTCATTTAGATCTTCCTTCGGCGCACCACTAAATTGGCATTGATTTGTTACCATGTGTAGAATTTGTCCTTTGATTTCATAATCTGGTGCATTAATGTCTGGTTGAGTAATTGAGTGACCTTGGCCAGTGCATTTAGCTCTCATTCGGTCTTCCATACTTTGAGGTTCCAGATTTTCCATGATTGAATTTGTTGAATCTGAATCACTAGAGGATTCTGATTTAATGGGTTGTTCCTCGACAATCTCTGTTTGAATGATTGGTGGTTCCGGAGGAAAGATTAATGGTTCAGGATCTCGGAATCGTCCCTGAATATTCTCCGGATTCTCAATTGTGAGGTCGGGTTCAAAAAATGGATTATCGGAAATTTGAATTGGAGTACTTGGTCGACTTGATGACGATTCTAAAGAAAAATCAATGGCGACAATATTTGCTAGATGTCTTGATCGAGTTACAGGTGGTGAACGTATAAAAGGTGGTGAACGTTTTGCTCGGTGCATTCACTGAATATCCTATTAGTTATAAAAGATAAAAATTATATAAGTTATCAAATTAATAGACTTTTATGCTTTTGCCCACGTTTCGAATAGCCAATAGATGCAGCAGGGAGCCAGAACCCTTTAAATCGGAAGCTCACAACTCAGCCACTAACAAATCCAACTATTATTACGAAGCAGAAAATTTGGATGTCTATCAATTTAACTGCTTAAAATAATTTTTCGTTGAATTTTAAAGAAATTTTAGAGAAGAAATAGAAAATTCTATGTCCTAAAAACTAGAGTGTCGAGAAATAAGAAAGAAAAAGAGCGCGTCGAAAAACGTTGAAAAATAAAAGGTCAAAAAATAATAGGCGTCGAAAAATAAAAATAAGAAAGTAGCGCGTCGAAACTTAAAAAGGAACTAAAAACTAAGAATTAAAAGTTGCGTCTAAAAATATTAAAGCTTAAAAGAAAAACTATATCCCAAATGGCAATAACTTAAAAAGTACTAAAATATAAAAACGGCGTCGCAAAATTCTAAAGCACCTAAATCTTAGTCTAAAGAAAAAGCACTTAAGAGATTTTACGGCAAAGCCTAAAAATCTAGAAATAAAAATAATTATGGCAAAAACTATATCTTAAAACTAATTACAAGCGAAAAATATAAATATTACGCTAAAACGAATAAAAAGATACAAAATATAAAAATAAACTTAAAGTTGTAAAAAGTACAATTTTATAAAAATATTATTTTTATATTATTTATTTTATAAAACTATTAATTTTATATATTTAATAAAACTAAATAAACTAAAAATACAAATTAATTAATAAAACTAAACTAAATAATAAATAAATAAAAACCTAATTAGGGTTTAATTAAATAATACATAGTAATAATAATATACTCCGTAATTAATGCTGGATTAGGTCAAACAGTGGCGTGTCAGGTACGATCATGCGATCGCATGAAGTTTTGCCTTCGGGCTCATGCGATCGCATGAGCTAGGGTTTCGGGCCAGAGTTGGGCTGCTACAGTACCGGGCCACGTGGTTTTTATATATTTTTTTTTCAGTTTTCTGTTTTAAATATATATATAATATTTATATAAAACTTATATTTTTACAAACTAAAATAAAAATAAAGAAACTTTATAAAACTTATATATTTAACAAACTCTTAAATATATATATATTTTTTTTGTTTTTCTTTTTATATTTTTGTATTTTTAATATTTAAAACATATATATTTTTATACAAAGAACTTAATAAAAAATCTCTTTTTTTAGATAGCGTTTCGCTTCCGGCGTTTAAGCTTTCTTCCCGGCAGCGGCGCCAAAAATACTTGATGTGTGCGAGGTGTACTAGGAAATAGTATTAATTTTTACAAGGAAATACTATTAAATACGATACAATTTTACACAAGATATTTATTTATTTATAGAATGGATATATCTAAACCTTGCTACAACACTTATAGGCAGTGTACCTAATCGTACAGTAGTGTAGTTTTAGTAAGTCCGGTTCGTTCCACAGGGAGACTTAAAACAAGCTTAACGCTATATTTTTAAAAAACAATATTTGTAAAAATACAAAAATATATAAGTAATATTATTATTATAAAAATGGGGTTTTTACCGTTTAATGACCGGTTTGTCAATTTTAAAACTTTAGTCGCAGTTAAAACCTAATGTAAAATATTAAAAATAAATATAACTTAATTTAAAGCGTAAAGTAAATAACGATAATGAAATTACGATAAATAAAAAGTACGACAATTAAAGAGTACAATAATTAAAAGTGCAATTAAATATAATAACAATAGATAAAATTGCGATAATTAAAAGTGCAATTAAATATGAAATATATAAATTATGCTTATTTAAACTTCCATAATCATGATGTTTGACGTGTTGATTTTAGTTTTATTACCATGGGTTAATTGTCCTTTGTCCTGGATTATTCGATATGTCCATACGAATTTGTCCATAATAGTCCATCAGTCATAATCATAAAGTGCGAAAGTCTTCGTCAAATTATTCTTATTCCCGAAGTCAAATATTCCAACTAATTGGGGATTAGAATTGTAACAAGGTCTTATTACTTTGTTTAATGAATACACCAGGTTATCGACTGCGTGTAGACCAAGGTTTAACTACTTTGTTAACAATTACACCAATTATCCTTGAATGTAAACCACCCCTGTTTCAACAAGTCTATTAACTATTAATCCAGTTCCGTGTTCAGTAAAATGAATAATTATTGGTATTTATAGATATCCCGCCCACCGTGCCCAGTCAAGCGTATGTGGTTATATATAAATACGTCAAATTATAAGTCTATATATTAAATTAACGATGTATCGTTTAGTTAATATAAAACCCATTAATAGCCCATAGTCTAATTTCCACAAGTGTCATTCTTTTATCCAAACCCCAATTATGGTACAAAGTCCAATTACCCAATTTTAATATTTAGCCCAACATCATGATTACTTCGGCATTAAATAAGAATAATAATAACTTAGCTACGAGACATTAATTTAAAAATAACATTAACCATAACTTACAGTGATTAAAAATAGCGTAGCGTTACACGGACAGAATTTCGACTTACACCCTTACAACATTCGCTAACGTACCCTTATTATTAGAATTTAAAATTAAAATTAAAATTATAATATAAATATATATATATATATATATATATATATATATATATATATATATATATATATATATATATATATATATATATATATATATATATATATATATATATATATATATACGTGAGTGAGATAGAGAGATGGATATATGATATAAACTGAGCCAAAACACGCGAATTTATAGCATGTGGCCAACTTTTCAGGGCCATGCGATCACATGGCTTTTGTGCCTCCAGGCCATGCGATCGCATGGAGGTAGGTATCAACTCACATGAGTTTGTTTTCTTGTTTGCCGACGTTTATAATATATAATATAATATATATATTAATTTTAAGAATTAATTATATATTATATTATATTCATGTGCATAGTTGACTTGTAATTTTTAGTCCGTTGCGTCGAGCGTTGAGAGTTGACTTTGGTCCAGGTTCCGGATTTTCGAACGTCCTTGCGTACAATTTAATATCTTGTACTTTGCGTTTCGCGTCTTGTACTCTTGTAATTTTGAGACGTTTCTTATCAATAATTGGAACCACTTTGATTGTACTTTGTACTTTTGAGCTTTTTGGTCGTTTGCGTCTTCAATTCGTCGAATCTGTCTTTTGTCTTCACCTTTTATTATTTAAACGAATATCACTTGTAAATAGGACAATTGCAACTAAAAGCTTGTCTTTCTTGAGGGATAATGCTATGAAATATATGTTCGTTTTTAGCATTATCGATGATATTGCGAATCAATTTGATAGTTGATTAATGCAAGTTCTATGTTTTGTTATTGCAAGTTAAATTATTGTGATTTAACAGTGTGTTCTTGATCCAACTTAGTGTTAATTAGATTAGGGATAAAGACACCTTGTCTAGATTGCATAGTTTAATCCCAAAGTAATAGAAGTAATGAACTCAAGAAATCTTGTCTATGAGATTTGAGCAACAATTGATAAACATAATACTTGTTTGAATGAATACATATTAGATTGGGATTGTGAAAGGATAAAGGTTTTAATATCATTGTTTACATTTTAATCTTTTCAATTGCACTTTAGTTTAAGTTTTAAGTTTTAAGTAGTTGATTAATCTTAGTAGTTTTTAGTTAAACCAACAAACCAATCTTGAAATTGCTTGTTAGTTAACCATAACTTCCCGTGAAACGAATCCTGCTTACCCTATCTAAAGTAGAGTAATTAGGTTATTTTTGACCGGCCCTTCGACACCGATCAAATTTTGGCGCCGCTGCCGGGGAGGTGTACGCTTGATTTACAAGCTCTTATTTTAATTGCTTTCTTGTTAAATTAGAAAAACCATAAAAATTATAAAACATAAAAAAATCCAAAAATAATGTTCTTTTATTTTGTTTGTCAGTTTTACGCTCGGTATTCTTTTTTTTTTTTGTTGAAGTGCAGGTTAGTGTATGCAAACTCGGAGTTCAGGAGATCAATATCTTGAGCCTTTAAATCCGAAAATCGAGAAATCTGCAAAAGCTAATCGAAAAGCTACAAGAATCTTAAAGGGCTTGACAGTGGCTTCAGCTTCCACTCAACCACAAATAGAGTCACATCCGATTGTTCCACCAAACTCTCCTAAATCAGATTCCGATACTGAAGAGGAAGTTTTTAATCAACGAAACGAGATGGCTGAACGACAAAGAGGGGTAGACACCTACTACCAACCGGGTGATTATGAGGATCATTCTTCCGTTGTTTTTCCAGCATCGGCAGGGGGAAACACACGACGATTTAAGGTTCGACCTCAACTCATTTCGATCTTGCCAACCTACCGAGGTATGGTTAATGAGGAACCATATGAACACATCACTGAATTTAATGAGATATGTGCTACTACTCAGGTAAATGGTTTCACTGATGATGAGGTACGTCTTCAATTATTTCCTTATTCACTTAAAGATAATGCAAAACGATGGTTTCTCTCTTTGACCGCCCAGAGTATTAATACTTGGGAGGAGATGATAAAACGGTTTTTAGAGGAATTTTATCCTATAAGTAAAACTTCAGACATGCGTACGTAAATAAAATCTTTTAGGCAATTGCCTGGCAAACTTTTTCATGAAGCGTACGAACGTCTGAAGGAATTACTTAGGGCATGCCCACACCATGAGATATCAAAATGGGAATTGGTTAAAGTTTTCTATGATAGTTTGGATTCCCAGAATAGGCGATTCCTGTTGGCAGCTAGTGGTGGAGCATTTTTAACCCGATCTAGTGAGGACAAATGGACCTTCTTTGAGCAGTTAAGCAAGGGTTCGAAAAACCAGGCTTCGGTTAATCAGAAACAACCTAGTACCTCCCGAGTAAATCATGTTTCCGACTTGGGTGGTTCATCTAGGAACTTAGAGCAAGAATTAGATGATTTGAAAATGCTTATATTTAACAACCCAAACCAGGGTCTTGCTTGTAATATTTCGCAGGTTCAGGAAGTTTGTAAGATTTGTGGAGATCCTTCTCACTTTGCATATGGATGTAGAAATGGGATTCTACCGTTGAATCAACAAATAATGGAGGAACAAGTTAATGAAGTGCAGGGACGAAGATTTGATCCATACTCCAACACGTATAATCCGGGTTGGAGAAATCATCCTAATTTTAGTTGGAGCAATAACAATGCTCTAAATGCCACCCCAGGGACCCAACAAAGACCGCAGAATAACTTTCAAAACCAAGGAAACTTTCAGAATCGAGGCAACTATCAACGAAACTATCAAAACCCTTATCCCAACAAACGGAACCAAAACCAAAACAATTACCAAAATCAAGGCCAAAACCAAAACCAAAATCAAAACAATGTCCCACCCAATAAACCATCTAGCTCGGACACCAAGATGGACGCGTTCATCTCCAAAATGCGTAAAATAGTGAAAGTGCAAAACAAGTCAATTGGTGCATTGGCTAAGGAGATTGGTAATGTAGCGGAAAGTAAGGGAAATCGAGAGCCGGGTACAATTCCAAGCTACACGGTTCTAAATCCGAATCATAAGGATCAGGGAAAAGGGCATAGTGTGAATACGATAGGTACCTTGCGAAGTGGAAAGAAGTATAACAATAAAGTTGGTGAAAAAGAGGTAGTGCAACAAGAGTCAAGTAAGTCACCGATTGTTCTTGATGAAGATGAGGTAAGTGAAAATAATAACCATGGGAAAGGGGAGAAGGATAAGGAACCAATCGTTAATGAGACCAGGAAACCAGAGACGGAATCAAAAACCATCCCATTTCCCAAGGCCTTAGAGTCCCCGAACCAATTCCCTTATGGGAAGAAGGGACCACAACCAGAGGATATGTGGGAAACCTTTAAACAGGTTAAGATAAATTTACCCCTTCTCGATGCTATTAGGCAAGTTCCGTCCTACGCTAAGTTTTTAAAGGATCTTTGCACTCAAAAGAGGAAGCAAAGGGTGACCTTACCCAAAAAGGTGGAGCTAACCGAACACCTAAGTGCGGTTGTTTCGGGTACACTCCCACCTAAATTTAAGGACCCGGGGACCCCATTGATAGCTGTGACTGTAGGCAATGTAAATGTGAAAAATGCGTTATTAGACCTAGGAGCTAGCATTAATATTTTACCCTTCTGTCTAGTTGACCGATTTGAATTGGGGTTAATGAAAAGAACCGACATAATTATTCAACTAGCGGACCAATCAATCAAAACGCCTAGGGGAATATTAGAAGATGTGATAGTAAAAGTGGAGGATTTCTATTACCCTGTTGACTTTGTTGTAATGGATATTGAATCTAGGAATAGAGATGCCCAACCCACTATAATCTTGGGGCGCCCATTTTTGGCCACCATAAATGCCCACATTAATTGTCGAACGGGTGTCATGGACATATCATTCGGGAATCACAAGATGAAGATTAATATCTTTAATTCTCTTCATGCCTCAAGTGTCCATGAATGCTATCAGGTAGATGTGATTGATGAACAAGTTGAAAAACATACTTCTCACTTGATAACAAATGACCATGTGGAAGTATTTTGTTTAGGTGATGAAGAAGATGTTGAATGTGAAGAGGTTAAGGCAGTTGAATTGGCCATAGCAAGTACAATGGACTCTAGGTTACCACCTTGGACTCATAAATATGAGCCATTACCCAAGTCCATAGACACCAACACAAAACCTTCGCTAGAGTTACCACCGACCCTCGAGCTAAAACCATTACCTTCTCATCTAAAGTATGCATTTTTAGGTACAAACGGCACTTTGCCAGTTATTATTTCTTTAGATTTAACAGGTGTGCAGGAAAAAGATTTAATGGAGGTGCTTCATAAGTACAAGGCTGCGGTGGGTTGGACAATAGTTGATTTGAAAAGGATAAGTCCCTCAGTGTGCATGCATCATATAGTTACAGATCCGGAGGTTAAACCCGCTCGTGACACACAACGCAGGTTAAATCCGAACATGCAGGAAGTTGTAAAGAAGGAGGTTCTTAAGTGGTTGGATGCGGGGATTATTTTTCCTATTTCAGATAGTCAGTGGGTAAGCCACATGCAAACAGTGCCAAAGAAAGTTGGGATCACAGTCATGGAAACTGAAGAAGGAGAAAAGATCACAACCCGTCCTGTGACGGGTTAAAGGGTATGTATTGACCACAGGAAGTTAAACGCTGCGACTTCAAAGGATCATTTTCCCTTGCCTTTTATTGATCAAATCATCGAAAGTTGTCAGGTCAGAAATTTTACTGTTTCTTAGATGGGTATTCGCGATATAATCAAATACCTATTCACTCTAATGACTAAGAAAAAACAACTTTTACTTGTCCTTATGGAACTTATGATTTTAGACGAATGCCTTTTGGTTTGTGTAATGCACCGGCTACCTTTCAAAGGTGCATGATGAGTATTTTCTCAGAGTTAATAGGCGAGTCTTTAGAAATATTCATGGATGATTTTTCAATATTTGGCAAGTCTTTTGAAACATGTTTAAATATTTTGGAAAAAGTTTTAAAGCGGTGCACCGAGACCAACCTTGTCCTTAGTTGGGAAAAGAGCCATTTTATAGTGAGGGAAGGGGTGGTATTGGGACACATTGTGTCTGAACGGGGATTTGAAGTAGATAGGGCCAAGGTGCAACTAATTTCAACGTTACCACCACCGACCAATGTCAAAAGGGTAAGGTCATTTTTGGGATATGCGGGGTTCTATCGTAGGTTTATCAAAGATTTTAGTGCGATTTCTAATCCATTGTGCAACTTGTTGTTAAAAGATGCACCGTTTGACTTTGATGACCAATGTAAGGAGGCCTTTAGCACCCTTAAGCGTAAGTTGACCGAAGCAACCATTTTGCAATCACCCGATTGGACTAAACCATTTGAAATCATGTGTGATGCAAGCGACTACGCAGCTGGGGCTGTTTTAGGGTAAAGGGTTGATAGGAAACTGGTAGTTATATACTATGCTAGTAAGACTTTTTCGGATGCCCAAATAAACTATACCACAACCGAGAAGGAGTTACTAGTGGTAGTGTTTGCCTTAGACAAATTTAGATCATATTTGTGGGGGTCTAAGGTAGTTGTTTTCTCGGACCATAGTGCCCTAAGGCACTTACTAGAGAAAAAAGAGTCTAAGCCTAAATTAATAAGGTGGATCTTGTTGCTACAAGAGTTTGATTTGGAAATAAGGGATAAGAAGGGTATAGAAAATATGGTAGCTGACCATTTGTCTAGAATACCCCCGCCACCATTTGACCCTGCTAAACTGATCCAGGAGAATTTTCCGGACGAGTGTTTGTTTAGTGTTGTGCAGGTACCTTGGTTTGCTCATATTGTTAACTATTTGGTGACTAAAAAAGTACCGAAACATTGGAACAAGCACAAGAAGGATTATTTTTTCTCGCAGGTTAAGCATTACATTTGGGAGGACCCGGTTCTTTATCGAATTGGACCCGACCAAATCATAAGGAGATGTGTGGCGGAAGATGAGCATAAAGACATTCTAGCTCATTGTCATACTTTCGCATCTGGAGGACACTATGGAGTAAAGAAAACCGGGTACAAAGTACTCGACTCAGGTTTCTTTTGGCCTACTATTTTCAGAGACGCGTGTGAGTATGTTAAAAATTGTGCTAGGTGTCAACGGATGGGGGGATCTATAAATGTAATGAAATGCCCATGAACCCAATTTTGATTTGTGAAATTTTTGATGTTTGGGGCATAGATTTTATGGGACCTTTTCCATCGTCTTTCGGGTTTGAGTACATATTAGTAGCCGTTGATTATGTCTCCAAATGGGTAGAGGCTGTGGCTACTTGGACTAATGACCACAAAGTTGTCCTAAAGTTTGTTAATAAAAATATTTTTTGTCGTCACGGTGTACCTAAGGCCATAATTAGTGATGGGGGTTCACACTTTAAGAACTCACATTTTGCTAAACTTTAAAGGGATTATGGGGTAAATCATCGAATTGCTACGCCTTACCATCTCCAAACAAGTGGGCAAGTGGAAGTATCTAATAGGGAATTAAAAAGGATTTTAGAAAAAACCGTAAATTCCAATCGCAAAGATTGGTCTTTAAGACTAGACGATGCGCTTTGGGCTTACCGGACAGCTTATAAAACCCCTATTGGTACTTCACCTTATCGACTTGTTTATGGGAAGGCATGTCACTTACCTGTTGAAATTGAGCATCGTGCAGAGTGGGCTATTAAACAGGTGAACATGAACATGGATGAGGCAGGAAAAGCACGAAAGTTAGACCTATCAGTGCTAAATGAATTGAGACGTGATGCTTATGAAAGTTCGAAAATCTACAAAGAGAAAACGAAATCATTTCATGATAAGCAAATTGTAAGGCGAACTTTTGTGGTAGGGCAAAATGTGTGGCTATTTAATTCAAGGTTGAAGTTATTTGCGGGGAAATTGAAAAGTAAATGGAATGGGCCGTATGTTGTCACTAAGGTTACTCCTCATTGGGCGATTGAGATACAAGATCCAAAAGGCGAAGAACCATTCTTAGTTAATGGGCAACGGTTAAAAATCGCTTTAGATTCATCATTTAAAGAGTCCAAGGTAGTTGAAACGGTTCACTTTGAGCCCATGAAAGTCCATCAACTTAGAACAATTCGGGTGAACGAATCGGGGAATCATACTATTAAAGAGAATATTGATGCGTGGTTTGATCAAAATGTTACTATTAGTCATATGCCCAATTGTGACGTGTGGGATGATGATGGGCGATTTGATGATGCGCCCGAGGATGCGGTATCCAAGGTTATTTCGGATGAATGTTTTGATGAGTTCGAAGAAAAGTTGTCGTTGGAAGAAGATACCAAGGGAAGGCCGTAGATTCTTTATCAAAAAGAAGATCCGGGTGAAATATTGTTCGAATTAAGTTTCATTGGAATATTACCTCAACTTGTTAGCAATCACCGAGAATTCAAGGTGATTGCCGATTTAGGATCATCCATCAATATCATGTCATATGAAATGTACAAATGATTATTTCATGATGTGTGTACTTTATGTGAGTTGAGGAAATCGGATGCGGTAATCACACTTGGCAACAATACCAAGTGTAGGGCACGTGGGATTCTTCGAAATGTGATGGTTAGTGTGAATGGTGTTTTCCTTGAGGTACCATTCACCATTTTTGATATGCCAACGGATGAAGATATTCCATTATTAGTAGGGCATGGGTTCATTGCAATTGCTGGTTGTAAAATAGACCCGGGGGCGGGAGCTATCACTTTTGAAGGAGGAAACGGAACTTTTAGATTTTGTAATTCGGAAAACATGCGGTTTCCTTCAGCCTATATAGTTGAGAGAGAGTTTGAAGAGGATTATTGCATGATGCTTGGGGTACAAGAGACTGAACCGAATGGAGAAGTTAGCGAGGAACTGGTTGGTGATACGATAGACATGGAGGAGATTTATCAAAGTGTTAAATGTGGGGGTATTCGCCTCGATCAACACTTAGATTCCGAGTTGAGTGAAGATGAAAAAGCTGAAATTCTATATGATTCAATGAAACAAAAGTATAAAGAATTCAAGAAAGCTAGGGGTGACCACAAGCTAACCGAGAAGATGTTGTTCGAATTAAGACTTGAAGAACGTGATGTACTTTTAGAGATCATTGAAGAAGAAAAGTCTTTTCTCTTCTACTTGGAAAAACAATTGAAAAAGAAGAGTGATGCGAGTTCAAGAAAAGTTGAAACCATTAGTGTTAACACGGTTAAGGAAGCACCTAAATTAAAAAGGAACCGGATGTAGATGTAGAAGAGATCCGAGAGACGCTTGAGAATTTGTGGGGTAAAGAAAACATGGACAAGTTCATGAACAACACCAAAACGTCTTTTGTTGATGATGAAGGTTGGACTATTGAAGTTGAGTATGTTAAACCTAAACCACAATGTGAGTTCAAGCCTCGTACAAGATATAGAGATCCGGGGGACTTTTCGGTTGTATGTCGGTTTCAAAATGAAAAAATTTACTCGGCATTGTTAGACTCGGGTGCAAGCGTTAATATGATGCCAGCCGAAATTTCAAAGTCTATAGGCATTCGGGAGTTAGTTCGAACTACTACAAGGATCCGGTTTGGGAATCAACCCGTTGATAACCCAATCGGGGTTGCAGTAGATGTTCCGTTTATTATCCATGGTATTGGTTATAAAAAAGATTTCTTCATTATGGATTGTGAGCCGGACAAAAACACTCCAATTGTGTTGGGACGATGGTTTTTAACAACAACAAGGATGTCGCTGGACTTTGACACGGAAACGTTGGTGATTAAAAATGAGGATATTATGATCACTCTTGACGATAGATTTGGAAAGGAATTAGACTTTAGCAACATCAGATTCGAGGATCCCGATGGTTGCTAAAGCATGGAAGAGGAGTCGAGTGCGCAACTCCATCAAGAATCTGCACACTTTTGTAAAGTTTGTAAGTTGTTGGGTGTTTTATTTTTGTACATGCAGACGGCGCAACGGACCAATTTTAAGGCTTCAAAATAGGTCGGTTTAATGACTATCTCTAACTTTTTGCATTGAGGACAATACAATGCTAAAAGTGTGGGAGGGGGTCGAGTTTTTAGTCCCAAAAACGAGTTGTGTGAAAAAATGTAAAAAATGGGAAAGTTAAAAATTTTTCAATACCTGAGTACTGGCGTATTTTACGCCATTTTTGGCGTATTTCACGCCATTGTTACTCGTGGCTCAGCAAAAAATCTCAAACTTGGGCGTAAAAATACGCCAGTTTTTACGCCAGAAATTGTGAAGGCGTATTTTACGCCACACTTGGCATATTTTACGCCAGTGCAAAAGTGCTGGGGCCGGTTTTAAAGGTTTTAAATGGAGAAATATTAAATATATATATATATATATATATATATATATATATTACTCATGTGCAGCTATTAACAACGACCACCATCACTCCAAACCCTAATTTTTCATCATCTAAACAACAAATTGAAGCTTAAAACATCATCAATTCGTCATAACACTTCACAAAAACATCCAAATCTTTACAAAATCATTCCAATTGGGTGTTGATTCGTGTTCTTGACCAAAACCTAAGTTTGGGGGTTTCGATTTTTGGGGTTTAATTCTTCAAGTATTCATTCAATTTAAGTGTTTTCACATCAAGGTAATCATAATTCTTGTGTTTTTTCATTGCTTTTGATTATCAATTTAGGGTTTTTGTTACTTTCATGTTTATGTGCTAGAAGTAATCCGAATTAATTATGTTTAAGCATTGTTTATGTTCTAGCTATTGTTAATTGTGCCTAAATATGTTAATAGGATATGTATGCATGATCAATTTGAAGGCTTAGTGTGATGACCCGAAAATTTTTGACTTATTTAAACCAATTCTCTATACGATTTATTATTTTAACACGTTAAACAAAGTCTGTTAGATTGAGTCTCAAAATTTTAGAACTGTTACATATATACAATTACCTTTGACTACTCTCGACGATTCATGAACAATTATATGTATGTATATATATATGTACAAGTAAAAACGACTTTCCTACAGTAAAAATTACTTTGCTACAGTAAAACACAAATTGCTACAGTAAAACACTATTTGCTACAGTGAAACCGTATTTTGCTACAGTGCTACAGTGAAAACGATTTTGCTACAGTGATTTGCTACAGTAAACACTATTTGCTACAGTGAACACTATTTGCTACAGTAAACACTATTTGATGTCGACGAACTAGCAAACAAAAACAGAAAAGGCGGCCATGCGATCGCATGGCAAAAACACTGAAAACTCATGCGATCGCATGAGCTACAGTAAATCGAAAAGTACTATAAAAGGTCAGTTTTGCTCGACGAAATATTTCATAAATATATATGTACGTTATTTTATAATTATAATTATAATTATAATTATAATTTTAAGTTTAATAATAATAAAGTATATTCGAGGGTATTTTTAATTCGGGTTTCAAACCGTTTTAAAATAAGGAAATATTGGGTATTGTTCGGGGTATTGTTCTTGAATCCAAGACCAACCATACAGTCGTCTACCATCATTACGTCTACGCAATTTGCCTACAATATTGAATCGCAATATTGAACTGTGAGTTATAGTCTCCCTTTTTAAATACTTTAAATATTTTTGGGCTGAGAATACATGCAATTTATTTTAAACGCAATAAGACACAAGTACATACAAAATTCTACACTGAGTTAAACCGAAAATCCCTTAGCTTTGGTAACTAGTAGCTGCCAGTACATAGGATATGGACTGGTGGGCGCGAATAATTGTATATGGATCCATAGGGCTTGACATCCCCGTCCGAGCTAGAGCGCTAGCCTTTCAACGGACGTATGTTATTTGAGTTTAAGACACGTTGGTTTGCGTGTATTAAAACGAATGGGGTAATTATCACTATAGCGTTAAGTTTAGTTACCAGGGTGCTCTGTTACGTAGAATCTATTGATAAACTTTTGATGAAATCTTGTGGTCTATCTTTATATATGTTTATGACTCGAGCAATTAAACCTATAACTCACCAACATCCGTGTTGACTTTTTAGCATGTTTTATTCTCAGGTCCTTAGAATGCTTCCGCTGTGATGTGCTTGTTGCCTGCATGGAGTCTCTCATGCTTTGTACAAAGTTTATTGCATTCAAAATAAAACTGCGCTGTGTAATAAATATTTGGACTGTGATGTCAACCTGTAAATTAAAGACTTATGTATTTTGGGGTTTTGCTTATACCTAAGCACTCGCCCACATGTTTATAACTTTCTATGTTTAGAAAGTCACTTATTTTAATGAATGCAATATTTTATCAAAACGTATCATATAGAGGTCAAAACCTCACTGTGGAATCAATGATTAACGTGCCGCGTCAATAGCGATTTTGACGGGTCGTTATAGTTGGTATCCGAGCTTGAGGTCATAGGGAACCAGAAATTACATTATTGTGTTTAACTGGTAATTGTTAGGATGCATTAGTGAGTCTGGACTATGACCATATCTGTTTTTCCTGATTTTTGCTTATTATTTGGTCAAAAACATTATATGTGATATATTTATATGCTAACGTAATTGTTGTTTCAATTATGTGATAGATGACTTCCTCTAATCCTATCATTTTGTACGACTCGGAATCGGACACTGAATCTATTCTATCCACAACTGAAAAGGGCGTTCCAATACCTATTAAAGAAGAAATTGTATTAGCCAGGGAATCTCAACTCCCGGTAAACCCAGAGGAGGTTCCAGCTCCACCCAGCTTTAGTTTTCCGGAGCCACAGTATCGTTGGCATGGACCCATGATCCCTGGAGTAAACGAGGATCGTCCATTTCTAAACAAATATGGACATTGGTCCAGATATACCGCCGACGGGCGGGTTGTGCCGATTACGCCTGGTAGATTTCGGTTCATGACCACCGGTAGATATTCTTGCAGTTCGTCATCATATTCTCCTACACATGACTCAGACAGTTCGTCATCAGACGAGATCAGTAAGGAGGAGGATTTTGCTAATGAAATAAAAGAGATCACTAATGAGAAATTCCAACTTGCTATAGATAATAAAAACAACCACAATAATAAAATGTCCTTAGTTATTAAAAAAGAACAGGACCATTCGATCCGTAACCACCCTTATTGTATAAAACCCACTGAGGTAACGGGTACCTCAAAATCCCAACTAAAAATAAAATACACTGCCAGAATGTCTGTCGGACCATGTGCACACAAACAATTGGCAGAGAGAACCAAATGGGAAGAAGTTTCTGATAGTTCTGAATGAACGACCTCGCAACCATAAATCTTCCATGCGCTATTTTATTACTTATGTGTGCTACTCTATCTTGTTATGTAAAATAAGCATATGTAAAATATCAGTATTGTATGGTATTGTATTATTTTGGTTTATTAATAATAAATGCATGGAATGATTATTTGTATTATTACTACTTCTTATTATTATTATTACATAATAATGTAGTAACTCGCTATACTTTTTCATAGTGGAATATTATTAGGATTTTAGTAGTTAATTCCTTGTACTAGCTATTATGTATGAACTTAACGGGTAGGTAATACCCTAGAAATAATTATAAAATGCTAATAAGAAGAAAAGGCTTTTATAATAATCGGTTCATATTATTAATATGCTACGATTAACTATTGACAACTCATTTTACCTATAATATTCTATATGATTAAATTATATCTGTTGTGTTTATTGAAGAAACATGTCTCAAATGTCGGATGCTGAGTTTGAGCAACTAGTCGAGAAACGTGTGAATGAAAGAATTGCTGCAACCGAAGCAGCAAAAGCAACAGCCAAAGCAGCAGCCGTAAACACAAATTCACGAAACGGATGCTCATACAAAACTTTTCAAGGATGCAAACCACAGATGTTTAGTGGAACTGAGGGACCAGTCGGTCAAACCCGATGGTTTGAAAAGATGGAGTCCGTTTTCAAAATCAGTAATTGTGCGAACGAAGACAAGTCAAAGTATGCTTCGTGCACGTTGCAAGATGGTGCACTTACTTGGTGGAACAATTATGCTAAAGCAGAAGGAATAGATACGGCATATGATATCTCTTGGGAAGAACTGAAAAAGATGCTAATCGAGGAGTACTGTCCTCGAAACGAGATCAGAAAAATGGAATCTGAGTTACGTAATCTGAAGGTTATCGGCGCGAATCTCAATAACTATGAAAAGCGTTTCATGGAACTAGCCTTGTTGTGTCCCGAATTGGTGCCAAATGAGAAACGAAAGATAGAAATGTATATTGACGGTTTATCGATCAATATCAAAGGAAATGTTACATCGTCCAAACCGAATACGATGCAGGAAGCCATGACAATGGCACACCAACTCATGGACCAGATCACAGAGAGTTCGATTAAGGCACCAATTACCGAAGTCAAGACAACTGAAGGAAAGAGGAAATGGGAAGACTATAAGGGCAAAAGTACTCACCTGAAGAAACAAGAAACTTTTAAAGGTAAACAAGATGGGGCAACTGCAAGTCCAAACTATAAGGGACCCCATCCATTCTGCAAAAGATGTTACACACATCATGCAGGTTATTGTCAAGTGGTCTGTGATAAGTGCAACAAGAAAGGACATGTGGCGAAATATTGTTATGCCACCGTTTCTGAAGTAAAGACAAAACTGACCGATGTCAAGAAATGTTTTGGATGCGGGAAGTCTGGTCACTTTATAAATCAATGCCCTGATAAGGAGAAGAACAAAGAACCCGCACGTGGGAGGGCATTTAATGTTAGTGCCAGTAAAGCACGTGAGGATCCTAATCTTGTCACGGGTACGTTTACCGTTAATAATCAACTAGCTTCTATTATGTTTGATACGGGTGCTGATAGAAGTTATATGTGTAAAGACTTTAGTTTTAAACTAAAATGTGCATCATTACCTCTAGACGATAAATATACTATTGAATTAGCTAATGGTAAACTGATAAAAGCCGATAAAATTTGCCATGGTTGCGAAATGAATCTCGCTGGTGAAACCTTCAAAATCGATTTGATACCCGTAGAATTAGGAAGTTTTGATGTAATCGTTGGCATGGACTGGATGTCCAAAACAAGAGCGGAAGTTGTTTGCGCTGAGAAAGCAATCCGCATCCCTCGTAAGGATGAAACGTCATTAATGATTTATGGGGAGAAGAGCAACTCAAAGCTGAACTTTATCAGCTGTATGAAGGCCCAGAAACTTATAAGAAAAGGTTGTTATGCTATTCTGGCACATGTAAAGAAGATCGATACTGAAGAAAGAAGCATTAATGACATACCGGTTGTAATAGAATATCCCGGAGTATTTCCAGAAGAATTACCGGGGCTACCTCCACACAGATGTGTAGAATTCCAGATTGATCTCATACCAGGAGCTGCACCTGTAGCCCGATCTCCATATAGACTTGCACCTTCAGAAATGCAAGAATTACAAGACCATTTGCAAGAATTATCGGACCGTGGATTTATTCGTCCTAGTTTTTCACCTTGGGGTGCTCCTATTCTGTTCGTCAAGAAGAAGGATGGATCTATGAGAATGTGCATAGATTACCGAGAATTAAACAAATTAACGATCAAGAATCGGTACCCATTACCGAGGATTGATGATTTGTTTGATCAATTGCAAGGATCAAGTGTTTATTCTAAGATTGATCTACGCTCTGGATATCATCAACTGAGAGTGAAGGAAGAAGATGTTCCTAAAACCGCGTTCAGAACCCGTTACGGTCACTATGAGTTTCTAGTCATGCCTTTTGGATTAACTAATGCTCCAGCAGTATTCATGGATCTAATGAATCGCATCTGTAGACCGTATTTAGACAAATTTGTCATTGTTTTTATCGACGACATATTGATTTACTCGAAGAACAAGGAAGAACATGAGCAACACTTAAGACTGGTACTGGAGATACTCAAGAAAGAAGAATTGTACGCAAAATTTTCGAAGTGTGATTTCTGGTTACAAGAAGTACAATTTTTGGGCCATGTTGTCAGTAAACATGGAATTAAAGTTGACCCCGCCAAGATCGAAGCCATTAGTAAATGGGAAACCCCGAAGACTCCAACACAAATTCGCCAATTCTTAGGTCTTGCTGGTTACTACCGAAGATTCATTCAAGATTTCTCTAGAATCGCCAAACCCTTAACTGCATTGACTCAAAAGGGAAAGAAGTATGATTGGTCCACAGAACAGGAATCCTCATTCCAGTTATTAAAGAAGAAGTTAACGTCTGCACCCATTTTGTCATTACCGAAAGGAAATGATGATTTCGTGATCTATTGTGATGCTTCACGCCAAGGTTTAGGATGTGTATTAATGCAACGCACAAAAGTCATCGCATATGCCTCACGACAACTAAAAATTCATGAAAAGAACTATACGATGCACGATTTAGAACTTGGAGCAGTAGTTTTTGCACTCAAAATATGGAGACACTATCTATATGGCACCAAGTGTACAGTGTACACCGACCATAAGAGTCTTCAGCATATTTTGGATCAAAAACAACTCAATATGAGGCAACGTCGCTGGGTAGAGTTGTTAAACGATTACGATTGTGAAATCCGTTACCACCCCGGAAAGGCTAATGTTGTAGCTGATGCCCTAAGTCGAAAAGAAAGAGTAAAACCTCTTAGGGTCCGAGCTTTGAATATTACAATTCGTACTAATCTCACAAAGCAAATTCAAGCAGCACAGTTAGAGGCTTTAAAAGAAGAAAACGAAAAAGGCGAAATAAGCAAAGGGTTAGAAAAACAACTTGAAGAAAAAGCCGATGGAACCCTGTATTTTGCTGGTAGGATATGGGTACCAAAACATGGTAACCTAAGGCAACTAGTACTGGATGAAGCACACAAAACGAGGTACTCAATTCACCCAGGAAACGGAAAAATGTACCACGATCTCAAGAAGTTTTATTGGTGGCCTAATATGAAAACAGAAATTGCTACTTATGTAAGCAAATGTTTAACGTGTGCAAAGGTCAAAGCTGAGCACCAAAAGCCATCAGGATTACTGCAACAACCAGAAATTCCGCAGTGGAAATGGGAAAGAATAACCATGGATTTCATTACGAAATTGCCAAGGACTACAAGTAGTCATGATACTATTTGGGTGATAGTTGATCGTCTAACTAAATCAGCTCACTTTCTACCAATAAAGGAGACAGACAGTATGGAGAAATTAGCACGCCTATATTTGAAGGAAGTAGTTTCCAGGCATGGTGTACCTATCTCCATCATATCTGATCGTGACACCTGATTCACATCACGTTTCTGGCAGTCATTACAAAAAGCATTGGGAACTCGATTAGATATGAGCACCGCTTATCACCCACAGACAGATGGTCAAAGTGAAAGAACAATACAAACATTGGAAGACATGTTACGGGCATGCGTGATTGACTTCGGAACCAGTTGGGATCGACACTTACCGTTGGCAGAATTTTCATACAATAACAGCTATCATACGAGCATCAACGCAGCGCCATTTGAAGCACTTTACGGTAGAAAGTGCAGATCTCCTATCTGTTGGAGTGAAGTAGGAGAAAGACAACTTACTGGACCAGAAATTATTCACGAAACCATCGAAAAGATCATTCAAATACAACAGCGATTGAAAACGGCCATGAGTCGCCAAAAGAGTTATGCTGATGTAAGAAGAAAACCGCTAGAATTTCAAGTGGGCGACAAAGTCATGTTGAAAGTGTCACCCTGGAAAGGCGTTGTACGATTCGGTAAACGAGGAAAGCTAAGTCCTAGGTACGTAGGACCCTTTGAAATCACCGAAAGAATTGGAGCAGTTGCTTATCGATTAAGGCTACCACAAGAACTTAGTAGTGTTCACGACACATTTCACGTGTCAAATTTGAAGAAATGTTTAGCTGAAGAGGATGTCGTAATTCCTCTTGACGAAATACGAATCAATGATAAACTCCATTTTATCGAAGAACATGTTGAAATCATGGACCGTGAGGTCAAACAATTAAAACAAAGCAAAATACCGATAGTTAGGGTTCGTTGGAACGCAAGACGAGGACCCGAGTTTACTTGGGAACGTGAAGATCAGATGAAGCAAAAGTATCCACATTTGTTCACTGATATCGCTCATGAAACAGGTACTACTTAAAATTTCGGGACGAAATTTTCTTTAACGGGGAGGTACTGTGATGACCCGAAAATTTTTGACTTATTTAAACCAATTCTCTATACGATTTATTATTTTAACACGTTAAACAAAGTCTGTTAGATTGAGTCTCAAAATTTTAGAACTGTTACATATATACAATTACCTTTGACTACTCTCGACGATTCATGAACAATTATATGTATGTATATATATATGTACAAGTAAAAACGACTTTCCTACAGTAAAAATTACTTTGCTACAGTAAAACACAAATTGCTACAGTAAAACACTATTTGCTACAGTGAAACCGTATTTTGCTACAGTGCTACAGTGAAAACGAGTTTGCTACAGTGATTTGCTACAGTAAAACACTATTTGCTACAGTAGACACTATTTGCTACAGTAAACACTATTTGATGTCGGCGAACTAGCAAACAAAAACAGAAAAGGCGGCCATGCGATCGCATGGCAAAAACACTGAAAACTCATGCGATCGCATGAGCTACAGTAAATCGAAAAGTACTATAAAAGGTCAGTTTTGCTCGACGAAATATTTCATAAATATATATGTACGTTATTTTATAATTATAATTATAATTATAATTTTAATTTTAAGTTTAATAATAATAAAGTATATTCGAGGGTATTTTTAATTCGGGTTTCAAACCGTTTTAAAATAAGGAAATATTGGGTATTGTTCGGGGTATTGTTCTTGAATCCAAGACCAACCATACAGTCATCTACCATCATTACGTCTACGCAATTTGCCTACAATATTGAATCGCAATATTGAACTGTGAGTTATAGTCTCCCTTTTTAAATACTTTAAATATTTTTGGGCTGAGAATACATGCAATTTATTTTAAACGCAATAAGACACAAGTACATACAAAATTCTACACTGAGTTAAACCGAAAATCCCTTAGCTTTGGTAACTAGTAGCTGCCAGTACATAGGATATGGACTGGTGGGCGCGAATAATTGTATATGAATCCATAGGGCTTGACATCCCCGTCCGAGCTAGAGCGCTAGCCTTTCAACGGACGTATGTTATTTGAGTTTAAGACACGTTGGTTTGCGTGTATTAAAACGAATGGGGTAATTATCACTATAGCGTTAAGTTTAGTTACCAGGGTGCTCTGTTACGTAGAATCTATTGATAAACTTTTGATGAAATCTTGTGGTCTATCTTTATATATGTTTATGACTCGAGCAATTAAACCTATAACTCACCAACATCCGTGTTGACTTTTTAGCATGTTTTATTCTCAGGTCCTTAGAATGCTTCCGCTGTGATGTGCTTGTTGCCTGCATGGAGTCTCTCATGCTTTGTACAAAGTTTATTGCATTCAAAATAAAACTGCGCTGTGTAATAAATAATTGGACTGTGATGTCAACCTGTAAATTAAAGACTTATGTATTTTGGGGTTTTGCTTATACCTAAGCACTCGCCCACATGTTTATAACTTTCTATGTTTAGAAAGTCACTTATTTTAATGAATGCAATATTTTATCAAAACGTATCATATAGAGGTCAAAACCTCACTGTGGAATCAATGATTAACGTGCCGCGTCAATAGCGATTTTGACGGGTCGTTATACTTAGGTTAAATCTTGTTGAGTGCTCCCAAGTAGTTGACTAGGGTTGACTTTGACTGAGAATTGGCGACGCTTGTGATTAGAATGTGTGTCTTCAATGTTTAATGTTTAATTTAGTGATTTTTAAATGTTAATGCAAGGTTGTTAGGTAATAAAGTTTATAGTTTTCCTTAGAATGGTGATTGCAATGTTATATGATATTTACTTAGAAAAAAAAAGGGGGGGTTGATTAATAGTGATGATAATGCATAACATTTTGAAGTAAGAGTCTTGTGGTTAAATGAGTAAAATCAGGGGTTATAAAAGATTGATATGTTGATTTAGAGCATAAGGTTAGAATTTGCATGTATTGCTAAAAGTTCATAATGTGATATATTAAGCAATAACATGCAATGTGTTTTATTTAAGTACTAAATTATTTGTCGAGATTGTGTAATTGCAGAAAATGTGTGGACGAGGTAAGAGAAGCCGTGGTAACTAACAAGAAACCACCCCGAATTGGATGGATAAGAAGTGGCTAAGTGAATTACCTTACAAGTGGCAGGTTTATTTGTATACAGAAAAGAAGGAACAGCTCTTGAGAAACGCTTTCTGTGAAAGATACATAACTGCAAGTGTGTGGAGAAAATATGGGGCTTTTCAGATATTTTCAGACTGGGGATGGGAAGCTGCACTACAACCAGTTCAAATGGGTTTCCCGAGTACACAGCTGAACTGCTCTTGGGAGATGACTTATCCCACAAAGGTGTTTAACTGGCTGTCAACTTTAAAATGGGTTCCAGGGGATAATTTTCCACACACATTGGTCTTAGAGGGTAAGGTGGGAAACACTGTGATTCCATTGCGAATGGAGACTTTCAATCAGTTAGCACATCCAGATCTCTCGTATGATGCAGGGATAAGAATTGAGGGGAAGAATGGGTACGATTATCCGACTGCCAAAGAGTTGATCGAAGTATCGGCTGATAGGTATGTTACGGTAGTGAAAACGCTATTTCACTTCGATCGACACGATGTCGAGAACTTTGAGCTTTCAAGAAACAAGCTAAAAATTATTCCAAAGTTGTTGTCCACGGTGATTCAATACAACATACTTCAGAGAAAAAGTGATCTTATGTTGGTTCGAATGCATGAGTTACCGTTGTTGTATGCTATGGTAACTAACTCAATGGTACCATTGTTACGATTGGTTATGATGACCTGGATTTGGGAATGTCGAGAGCAACTGAAGCAAAGGGCGGTGATCCCGTATATGTGGTTTTTGTCATTCTTTTTGTGGAGGAATGGAGGGGGTCTCGAATAATCCCAAGGGAAAAAGGGAGGAAATTAATAAAGTAAAAGAAAAGGTTCCCGGGTTCGAGTTTATGCGACAAGGGGATGGTTATGTAATAGAGAATCCAGCTTATGTGGAGCGATATACTTTTGGGGTAGAGGATGACGAGCTTCCTGAAGAAGAAGATGATTACAATTCAGCGGATTCAGTTGAGCAGATTACTCGAGCTTTTGAGGATATAAACGATAGGGCTGATCCAGATTATAACCCTCAAAGCGAGGGAACGAGTAGGAGTAGGAGATATGTGCAAATAGATGAACAAAGGTGGAATAGGATGGAGGAGCGACAAAACACCCTTCTTGATGCAGCTAGGGCTCAAATTTACCTGACTGAGCGATATCAACAGGATGTTTTTGAAAGGGATAACCGAAGGCATCAATATGAGGATATGTTACAACATCGGCCGGTTACACAGTATTATGAGCCGATTGATTACACGACCTATACTTCGGGGTTTGCAGCGGGTGTGGAGTATGTGAATCCACCTGCACCATCTGTAGCACCACCATTGTTTTATCAGCAACCCACGCCACTACCACCGGATATGGAGAGAGCTCGAGAGGAAGGCAGGAAGTCAGTGTTCGACATGGCACCGTTATCGAGGAGCTTATTTGATAGTATATTTGGTCCTGATCCCCGAATGGGATGAGCCTCTCTGATTTTAATCAGGTCCTTTACTCCGTCTGTAATAACATGTACGCTTTTCTTTTCTTTTATTTTTCTTATTTTATTTTATTTTATTTTAAGTAGTTAAATGAACTTTGTGGGTATGTTCACTGCAAGCCCTCACGAGACAAAACTCGTCCACCCGAGGGAATCGGGTGGTTTAAAGCGGGATCCCTCCGAAAGTGGGCTAGTTAGTTTTTATCTTTTCTTTTGTTTTTGTAGTGTAAGAATAAAGTTGGATGGAAGGAACATGTTGTGTGATGAAATGGGAGTTGGTGTACTTGTCACAATGGTATTGGGAAGTTGCTTTTGTTCCCGGGTAATATTGTTCTTTTTCTTCTTTCTCTTTGTTTAATTTCCTCACTTTTGTCTATGATAATTTCTAAACATGCATACGAGGACGTAGCATAACTTAAGTGTGTGTGTGGGGGGGGGGGGGGGCGGAAGGAAATTTTCACATTTGGCTTAGCTTGAAAATGTCTGTTGTTCAAAGGTGTTATGAAATAAATGGTTTTAATTGCCTAGGTGGTAAAAATTTTAATTTTTTATTTTAAAGCTATAATTGAGATATTGACCCATGAGAGTACCCATAGTGATTGAAAATTAACTGGAAAGTTTGGTCTTGACCGGTGAGGAATGATAGTGTTAGGCATTTGACCTTGTTGACCTTGCCTAGTTAACTTTAAGAAAATGAACTCTTATGGAGAAAATAAAGGTTGGAAATGAGATTCCATTGTTGTATGCTAGGTAAGATGAATGATAAAGAAACATCTTAGGATTTTCTTTAAACCATTTGATTTTTATTTTGCAGCCAGTCTACCCAGGTCGTTAGTACACAATTGTGTACTAGAATCAATTAGTGACCATTAGCAGCCTAAGCCTTAAAAAAAAAAAAAAAAAAAAAAAGACCAATTTCCCATTCATACCCTTATTTTTGGTTATTAATGTCGAATTTAATCTTACTTTATCTTGTTTAGATTTGGTAACATTAGGTGGCAACGCAACTCATTTTTGCTAAGACATAATTAGTTTAAATTAGCATAGCAATTATAACTAGCTATTATGCTATAGTGTTTGTGGCTGTTTAATTAGTTTGACTCAGAGTGGTTTCCTAGGTTCCACAATGGATTTCATGATTTACTCACTAGTATGAAAGTGCATAATAATGATGATAGTCACCAACGCAACACTTGTAGAGTTTACTCTTCCCTAGGCAAAGGTCGAAAGGGGGTACTTTATATCACAAGCTATGACAATGATATTCATCATACCCAACAACCATCATCTACATTACATACATATATCTATATATCATTGTCATCATCACCACATATTCACCATTACATCCCAAATGCTCTTAAAATGTTATATGCTGTGTGCTATCATGAAAAAAAAAAGAGAGAGAAAAGAAAAGAAAAAGGAGGAGGAAGTGAAAGAGACGAATTTAAAAATATATATGCCAAAAATTGTGAAACGATTGCCCTAAAAAGCATGGACCACTTAGGCATAGAGAAAAAATGACGAAAAAAAGGAGAGTAGAAGAAGAGTATGCCAAAAATTGTGAAATGATTGCCTTATAAAGCATGGACCACTGAGGCATAAAATTCGTTCTCGTGGAAATGTCAAGTCAAAAATGCAAGACTCCTTATAACCTCACAAAGTACCTACACCTTTCATGGATGCCTTGTACAAATGGGCAATTGATGTGTGAAATCGTGTCTATAATTTATAATGGAAAATGCCGGTTAAAAGATTACTACACACTAACGGGCAGTGTACCCGATCGTGTAATAGTATAAAATTGGTAATTCCGAAATCGTTCCAAGGACAGTTTAAACGTGAGAATTAAGATTGTAACTAATAAAATAAACTAAGTTAATCTATGAAAATCGAAAGTACGAGATAATTTGTTTTGTGGCTATTTAACGATTAGCCAAATCAAAGATTGATTAAAAGTAAAAGACGATATTTTTGTGTTTTTTAAAGTTTATAAAAATAAATGCTGACTCGACGAAAAGTAAAGATATTTGAATTCAATGGATAAACGAATGTTCGCCTAGATCTCCTATTCGCAGTGTCGGATGATTTTTTATTAAGCACTAGTTCAATTTATCAATACATGCAACTACATAGTCGGTTTACCCAGAGTTCTCTTTTAGCAAACACGTCAAACTTAGATTTATTGGCTTAGGGTTCCCTTTCACCAAAGACCTCTTTTGTTTGTGACTTAGTAATTAACTAATTACAAGATTAAGATTCAATTGGTTACACGTTCGCTCCACACAATTCACCCCTGTTTTGTTTAATCCTTGTTGCCCGGTTTACCCCCTTGGTCCAGTAAGCACCCAATTGGTTAAGACAAATCAATTGAAAAGTAGTGTACTAAATTGAAACAGGGTTCCCTTTATTCAAACAAGATCACTAATCAACCTAGTAACAATCATCAACACCCACAAGAATGGTTCTTAATCAAAACTCATAATTATCATGCATTAATCAATAAAACATTAAAGTATCATCCAAACACACACGAATATTCAATCTAGACAAACATTAAAAGCTTAGCCAATCATGGCTAGAACAAAAATTACAAATAAACAATTAAGAGTATTCATAATGATGATAAGAATTAAACCTAATGGAAATTGTGTTCTTGAATAATAGACGGATCGAGACTTGTTTCCGAAATGATTGATGTGTTAGAATGAGCTTGGGAATCCCCAAAAATCACCTTGGTTCGTCAAAAAGCTGCTGGAAATCGTCTGGATGCGAAAGTGATTAATTAGGGTATTTTTCAGGCCTTAAATAGGAAAAAATCTGAAACCGACTGAAGGTGGGGCGGCGCGCCAGGATATCGTGCGGATCGCCAAAACCCCGCACGGCGCGCCAAATGCTGTAGATCTGCTTTCTGGTCTCCTGCAAACTGTCGAACTGATTTTCTAGCCTAATGGAGCGGCGCGCCACCTTTTGGAGTGGCGATCCAGACCCTTTTTGCTGAATCTGAGCTGAAAACTCACTAATATCACCTGTTTTCGAACCAAACTCGAATCAAACAAATCCCTTTCACTTGCTTTCATAAAAAATCACGAAAAACCGTCAAATATCTTCAAAATTCATCTCCTTGGTCTTAGAACTCGAACTTTCAAAACACTTATCAAAATATCACCAAATCGTATCCAAAAGGACCAAAATGTACCCGATATCGCTAAGGAAAACGCGTATTAAATATGCGATATCATACAACCTCACACTAGAGTTTTGCTTGTCCTCAAGCAATTAAACTCGATAATAATCTTCTACCATATAATAACTCTTCAAACGTGTATGTAGAACCAAACGAAAAAGAAACCAAACCAGCAACAACTAGCGTGGGCACGATTTGGAGTAAATAACAACCATGGTTCCCACTTGCATTCCCCTGAATTAACTTCCCAAACCGCAAATAATATGTAATGGATATAGTAACCAAAAATAATCTCGAATAACGTACCATACTGATGAAGTAGGGAATCTCGAATCATAAAATAAGTCTTCAAAGTAAAAGGGAATCAAGTGGGAACCGAGCACCAAAAAGTATAGCAATCGAACATGTGTGCCAAAAGAACGCACGGGCTACCCCGCAATTGGTCAAGCCAAGCCTCCCACAGTACCTAACATCGCGAGATGTCAGTAAGAAAATAATGTGCTTAGGAGGATACACATTACATCCAGATATCATCAATAATCATGAGGTGATCATCTAATCCGTTAAGTCAACCATAAAGATTGAGGTTCATCTGGCTTAAAAGCTGATATCTTACCTTTCCGGAGGTTATCCACTGGGAATCTGATTAATCACTGACATTTTGTGTATCATGGTGCGCTTCCCATTTGGCTAGCAAATCTCCCTCATTGAGATAAGCTTTGACTACTAGTTTCCCTGTTTGACGTTGAGGCCTGGTAGATTTCCAGTCGATTTTAGCAATGACTTTTCAAGATTTTTCGTCACCCTACAACTGGTCTGGACTACATCTTCTGAAACAAATCAGCAAGTGTGTCGTTCTAGAGACTTGACTCCCTTAAGGATGGAAAAGATACATCATGTGTGGTTAAATAAGGTGGTCGGGTGCAACATTGTCCTTGTTAGGAGAAACAATGAGGATCGCCCTGTTTAAGTTTTCGATCTAGCGCATGGTCCGGTTTCGACCACACGCCACTATCACCATTCATACGGTCGACACCCGCCTTGGTGCAGATGACCTACGTATGAATTTTTATTTTCATGTAGGATTTCACATTCAAAATAATGAACATGTTTTGAAAGTTCAAGACTTTCTCCTCTAACAGTACCTCATCGTGAAATGATGGGTAATGAAATGGTACAGCTTAAGAGGTATACGTACCAAGTAAAACGGTCGGAAGACTTTACTTCCTTAATGAGTGGATCTGAGTCACTCGGGAATGCCAATCTATTTCAATTGACACTCGGTTTAAATCCCAAAAACCTTTGGGTGCCATAGCTTTTGGCTATGGGTTGTGTTGTCTAAGAAAACACAAGCACGTAGCTATTGTTCCTAAAAAGTACAACACTGGTGAAGCTCTAGGCTCCTCTTCCCACAGTATCACACCATTAGATGATGTAATAATAAAATGATATAGTTTCGAAAGTCTGCTATACCAAGTAACCAAAAGTTTGTGATCAGGCACGTGATTCGGTCACAATCACGCTATGCAATCACCGCTCTCTCACGGTTTATACCCGTTTTGGTACAGGTGACCTACTATATAGTTCCCCGAACTCGTAGGATTTCATGTCCAAAATAATGAACATGTGGGACAATTTTGACTTTTTTGAAAACACGAATTATACCATAAAATACCAAGCCAATTTTCATAATAAAGGTTTTGGCCGAATTTTCAATTATTTTTTCTACTTTTTTTTTTTGAACTAACTTTTCTGTTTTTTTTTATTTTACCCCTAATTTTTCAATTTTTTTTACGACCAAAACCCGTGAAACGTCAAGTCTTTTTAAATCAAAACTAATATGATGATGATTTCATTAACAACCAACCCGAGAGATTTTACATCCCCACCCCACACTTGAGATCAAGTAATGTCCCCATCACTTGAGATCAAAAATAGATAAAAATCGAAAGGGTTATGTGAGAAAGAAAATATAAAAACTTATCGAGTTAACCACTGATCGCGGAATGCCAGTGACAGATGGTGCTGAACTGACTGCCAGCATAAGAACATCGTCCATTCCCGATCATCACACGCTTTGCTGAACTTAATGCCAGACTTGAAAAATCGCTTCACCAACAAACCTAAGAAAATAAAAACATACGAACTACATAAACGGGACAAGGTGGCACCACCCGATGCCGAAACGCCTTGTCCCTCAAATAAGTTGCAGAGTACATAAACAAAAAATAAAATTATTCAAGTACAGACCAAATGAAAAAGAAATAGTTTCAAACAATCAATCATTCCTCGGCCAAAAATCTCTGGTAGGGTCCTAATTCACACCATAAGCATCCTGACAAGCTTGGTACGGGTCATATGAAGGATCCGGTCTCGGAGGAGTAACTGACGTATAATCGGGAATGGTAGTTCGCGTCGGAATATACGCCTCCGGGTTCTGAAGCATCTGACGCTGAATTTGTCGCTGATGGACCTCCCACTAATTGTGGGCCCTAATTCCCCTAACATCGTACTCAATCCTGTCAACACGCTCTCCCAAACGACCCAACTCTGTTCCAAACTGTCCTAGCGTTGTGTTAATCGACCCATAATTGTTTTGGTGCCAAGTCATCAAATCCTCGTTATGCCTACGCTGCTCCGCTAACATCTGCTGATTATGCTAAACCTGAGCATCATACGCTGACCTGCTGTCCCTATACTCTATATGAAAACCGTCTACACTGTTAACCAACGAATTCCAACTCTCTTCACCAATTGACCACGTACCCTGTACGTTCGCAGCACTCGAGATACCTGCCTCATACGTGGATCGATTAACACTACGTCCACGACCACGACCTGCACCATCTCCCGATTGTTGCTGTTTATCATACCACAAAACCCAACCTGCTGGACCACGACGGATTAACTCAGCTTTCGAGAAAAACAGAATGTTAGTGGGCATCGCCTCAACTCCCACTACATCACACCTACTAGTCGGGATCGAGAACGCCCGAGCCAACCTAGTGACCAAGTGCCCACCTAACAATGGGCGTTCCGTGCGTGTATCTGTTCCAATCTCCTGCAACCATACCCCTAACATACACGGGACATCGATTGGCTCCCTCAGTTTAATTTGTTGTAGGATCCAAAGATCCCTTCGCTGAATCTTGTTCGCGTTTCTCCTAGCCATGAACATACTAGCAATCATCTTAAAAATTATTCGATCCTCAGGAAGTCTAAGCATCGAATGAACACTCCGACTGGAACTAAACGGACCAGCATTATCATTTGCCACAGTTGGCCAATAATCACTCTCACTGAAAACTTCCTGCCCAAATGTAGTGACCCAAACTTTTCCATGTTTTTATATATTAAATGAAATTGATATTTACATGATTAAATGTTTCCAACATGTTAAGCAATCAAACTTGTTAAGACTTGATTAATTGAAATAGGTTTCATATAGACAATTGACCACCCAAGTTGACCGGCGATTCACGAACGTTAAAACTTGTAAAAACTATATGATGACATATATATGGATATATATATATATATAGTTAACATGATATTATGATAAGTAAACATATCATTAAGTATATTAACAATGAACTACATATGTAAAAACAAGACTACTAACTTAATGATTTTGAAACGAGACATATATGTAACGATTATCGTTGTAACGACATTTAATGTATATATATCATATTAAGATATATTAATACATCATGATATCATGATAATGTAATAATTTAACATCTCATTTGATTTAATAAACAATGGGTTAACAACATTTAACAAGATCGTTAACCTAAA
This sequence comes from Rutidosis leptorrhynchoides, assembly GCF_046630445.1. NCBI lineage: Eukaryota > Viridiplantae > Streptophyta > Magnoliopsida > Asterales > Asteraceae > Rutidosis > Rutidosis leptorrhynchoides. Next base: position 606,723,958 of record NC_092336.1, read on the forward strand.
GGTTTCAAAACAACACTTACATGTAACGACTAACGATGACTTAACGACTCAGTTAAAATGTATATACATGTAGTGTTTTAATATGTATTCATACACTTTTGAAAGACTTCAAGACACTTATCAAAATGATTCTACTTAACAAAAATGCTTACAATTACATCCTCGTTCAGTTTCATCAACAATTCTACTCGAATGCACCCGTATTCGTACTCGTACAATACATAGCTTTTAGATGTATGTACTATTGGTATATACACTCCAATGATCAGCTCTTAGCAGCCCATGTGAGTCACCTAACATATGTGGGAACTATCATTTGGCAACTAGCATGAAATATCTCATAAAATTACAAAAATATGAGTAATCATTCATGACTTATTTACATGTAAACAAAATTACACATCCTTTATATCTAATCCATATACCAACGACCAAAAATACCTACAAACACTTTCATTCTTCAATTTTCTTCATCTAATTAATCTCTCTCAAGTTCTATCTTCAAGTTCTAAGTGTTCTTCATAAATTCTACAAGTTCTAGTTTCATAAAATCAAGAATACTTCCAAGTTTGCTAGCTTACTTCCAATCTTGTAGAGTGATCATCCAACCTCAAGAAATCTTTATTATTTACAGTAAGATATCTTTATAATACAAGGTAATACTCATATTCAAACTTTGATTCAATTTTTATAACTATAACAATCTTATTTCGAGTGGAAATCTTACTTGAACTTGTTTTCGTGTCATGATTCTGCTTCAAGAACTTTCAAGCCATCCAAGGATCCTTTGAAGCTAGATCCATTTTTCTCATTTCCAGTAGCTTTATCCAGAAAACTTGAGGTAGTAATGATGTTCATAACATCATTCGATTCATACATATAAAGCTATCTTATTCGAAGGTTTAAACTTGTAATCACTAGAACATAGTTTAGTTAATTCTAAACTTGTTCGCAAACAAAAGTTAATCCTTCTAACTTGACTTTTAAAATCAACTAAACACATGTTCTATATCTATATGATATGCTAACTTAATGATTTAAAACCTGTAAACACGAAGAACACTGTAAAACCGGACATACGCCGTCGTAGTAACACTGCGGGCTGTTTTGGGTTAGTTAATTAAAAACTATGATAAACTTTGATTTAAAAGTTGTTCTTCTGAGAAAATGATTTTTCTTATGAACATGAAACTATATCCAAAAATCATGATTAAACTCAAAGTGGAAGTATGTTTTCTAAAATGGTCATCTAGACGTCGTTCTTTCGACTGAAATGACTACCTTTACAAAAACTACTTGTAACTTATATTTCTGACTATAAACCTATACTTTTTATGTTTAGAGTTCAATATGAAACCATAGCAATTTGATTCACTCAAAACGGATTTAAAATGAAGAAGTTATGGGTAAAACAAGATTGGATAATTTTTCTTGTTGTAGCAACGTGATAATTGGTAATAAATCTATATTAATCATATCCTAGCTAACTTATATTGTATTATACATGTATTCTAATATATTATGTAATCTTGGGAAACCATAGACACGTATGCAAATGTTTTGACATATCATATCGACCCATGTGTATATATTATTTGGAACAACCATAGACACTCTATATGCAGTAATGTTGGAGTTAGCTATACAGGGTTGAGGTTGATTCCAAATATATATATACTTTGAGTTGTGATCTAGCCTGAGACGTGTATACACTGGGTCGTGGATTGATTCAAGATAATATATATCGATTTATTTCTGTACATCTAACTGTGGACAACTAGTTGTAGGTTATTAACGAGGACAGCTGACTTAATACACTCAAATCTTCAAAACATAATAAAAATGGTTGTAATTATATTTTGATCATACTTTGATATATATGTACATATTTGTATAGGTTCGTGAATCGATCCGTGGCCAAGTCTTATTTCTGAGGAAGGAAATATCTGTGAAAGTGAGTTATAGTCCCACTTTTAAAATCTAATATTTTTGGGATGAGAATACATGCAGATTTTATAAATGATTTACAAAATAGACACAAGTACGTGAAACTACATTCTATGGTTGAATTATCGAAATCGAATATGCCCCTTTTTATTAAGTCTGGTAATCTAAGAATTAGGGAACAGACACCCTAATTGACGCGAATCCTAAAAATAGATCTATTGGGCCTAACAAACCCCATCCAAAGTACCGGATGCTTTAGTACTTCGAAATTTATATCATATCCGAAGGGTGTCCCGGAATGATGGGGATATTCTTATATATGCATCTTGTTAATGTCGGTTACCAGGTGTTCACCATATGAATGATTTTTATCTCTATGTATGGGATGTGTATTGAAATATGAAATCTTGTGGTCTATTGTTACGATTTGATATATATATAGGTTAAACCTATAACTCACCAACATTTTTGTTGATGTTTAAAGCATGTTTATTCTCAGGTGAATACTAAGAGCTTCCGCTGTTGCATACTAAAATAAGGACAAGATTTGGAGTCCATGTTTGTATGATATTGTGTAAAAACTGCATTTAAGAAACATATGTCGATGTAATATATTTCTATTGTAAACCATTATGTAATGGTCGTGTGTAAACAGTATATTTTAGATTATCATTATTTGATAATCTACGTAATGCTTTTGAAACCTTAATTGATAAAATAAAGGTTATGGTTGTTTTAAAAATGAATGCAGTCTTTGAAAAACGTCTCATATAGAGGTCAAAACCTCGCAACGAAATCAATTAATATGGAACGTTTATAATCAATATGAACGGGACATTTCACCAAACACTCTGCAATTCATCAAATGCCACTTCAAATCATTATCAGTCAACTCGGGATATAGATCTAACGCCCGAGCCAACACAATTTTAGACATGCGACGCTCTAGCCCGCCAAGCCTAAATGTCAAGAAATCTGCCTCGGTCGGAGAGACTCGAGGTCGACAACTAACAGTCGAGAAGAACTCTATATTTAACTGCTCATAAATATCTTCATTAATTTCAAATAACCTTTCATAAGGTCTCAACTCATTACCCGCATAAACTACCCACAATTGACGGCGCAACTCCCGAACATTATTATTACCCAATGATGAAAGTTGCGACCAATCCAAATAAAAAGTTCGCTCAATCGGACGAGCGCTATTTGTTGTGAACCTTTCTTCCAAATCCTCATCATTAGAGATGTGGGATAACCATAATTCAGGATTATTTGGTGGTTGCCTTTGTTGCTCCTGGTTTCCTCTTGATCTCTACATTCATGAAACAAATAAAGAAAATAAAACACGAAACTCAAAAGTTAGTGTTAATCATAATAATAAGCACCAAATACCCTTTACAACCAAACCATGTTTCATGTCAATCCACTTTTGAAAACAATCTCCAAGTTAACAAATAACCCTTGTAAAACAATGCCAAGACCACAAATCTATCTCATATTACACTATCATTTAAACCAATTCATCATATCAACGACGCTAAATTAACACCATTACCAAAATAGTAACAAACACGACTACTCATAACACTTTTTAATTTCCACAAATTTAGAAAAGTTCATCATGTTCGCCAATTTTCAACAATGTAAATTACTACTACCAACATACTCATCACAACTTAAAAACACATGTTTAATCCTCACTAGCATGGCATCATACATAACTAAACCAATTTTGCATCAAGTCATTCAAACCAATATGACCCGCCCATATGAACACAACCCCATACTAGTTCAAAAACACATAAACAATTCAAAAACTAGAGCAATTTCAAGCATGTAACTCCTTTATCACCTACAAATTCGCATTCCCAAACATACAAACCCTAGTTTCAATTGCTACTTCTAAAAACACAAAATTATTTATGAATTCAAAGCATACAATCATAATCTAACAAAACCCATCACTAATTAGAACACAAAACCCCAATTAAAGAAACCTCACACTAATTCATCATATAAATCAAAGATTAAGCAAGTAATTACATATAATAAGATGAAATTAGTAAGATAGGAAACAAATTCGGACCTTAGTGTTAACCATTCTTGAAAGATTTGAAGTCAATTGATCAAGAAATTTAAGTATTTGAAATTAGGGTTCTTGGATCTATGTGTTTGTATGTGAAGAAGTTGAGATAGAATAGAAAGAATAAGTATTTTGGGGTGAAATAAGGCTGTAAAATCCGACTCCTATTTTGTGTGGTTAAGAAAATTCAGTTTTATTTCATTTAAAAAGCAAAATAGATTGCCCGACAGCAATATGCGCGGCGCGCCAGGATATTGCGCGGCGCGCCATTCAACTAAAAATCCATGTCGATGCTTTTTCAAGATCTGGCACATCAGGTACTTTAATGTGGAGCGGCGCGCAAGGATATGGAGCGGCGCTCCAAGTGCTGTTTCCTCAGAAATTCGAAATTTTAAGCCATTTTCTCAACCTAAAAACCAACAAACAACCCCAACAAAATCCGAGCATGATCACATTGCACATATCATCAAACAAGCACAAAAACATACAAACTCTACAACAATGTGAAGTTTATTACCGAGTCATTCACAAGACTCGTTTCCTACTTCAAGTGACGTTAGGATCGGGTTCAACGTGAACCCCGTCATCAATCTCCAATGGACCATCGAAATATTTCTTCACACGATGTCCGTTCACCTTAAAGGTAGTACCACTAGCATTTTTATAACTCAATCGCACCGTATGGGTACACCTTAACAACCTCAAATGGTCCCGTCCACCGGGACTTAAGTTTTCCCGGTAAAAGCTTCAACCTAGAGTTAAACAAGAGCCATCGATCGCCCTCATTAAACTCTTTCGGACCCTTTAACCTTCTATCATGCCATTTCTTGGTTTTCTCTTTATAAATCAACGAATTCTCATACGCATCAAGGCGTAATTCACCAAGCTCATTCAGTTGCCCCGCCCTTAGGCGTCCGGCTTCCTTCAAATCTAAATTGCACTTTTTAAGTGCCCACATCGCTTTATGCTCAATCTCCAACGGGAGATGGCACGCTTTTCCATAAACCAACCGATAAGGAGTGGTACCAATTGGCGTTTTGTAGGCGGTTCGAAACGCCCACAAAGCTTCATCGAGCTTATTCGCCCACTCCTTCGGATTCGACCCCACAGTTTTCTCAAGAATCCCTTTAAGAGCTCGATTGGTGTTCTCAACTTGTCCGCTCGTTTGGGGATGGTATGAAGTAGAAACTTTATGGAGAACTCCATATCGCTTCAAGACCTTCTCCATTTGGGCGTTACAAAAATGAGTACCCCTATCGCTAATTAAAGCTTTAGGAGTTCTAAATCGAGAGAATAAGCGTTGAAGGAATGAAATCACAACTCGTGCATCATTTGTAGCTAAAGCTTGCGCTTCGGCCCATTTAGACATGTAGTCAATGGCAACGAGTATGTAACTATAATTCTGAGATTTCGAAAATGGCCCCATAAAGTCAATTCCCCAAACATCAAATACTTCACAAACTTGGATGCTTTGTTGAGGCATCTCGTCCCGTTTGGTGACTTTATCGGCCATTTGACAAGAATCGCACGATTTTCAAATTCGGTGGGCATCCTTGAAAATTGTCGGCCAAAAGAAGCCGGCATCATAGACTTTACGCCCCGTGATTTGGGATCCAAAATGCCCGCCGGTAGGCCCACTATGGCACTCGGTCAAAATACGCATACACTCCTCACCGGAAACGCACCGGCGGATAACCCCATCGGGACAACAACAAAAAAGATAGGGAGCCTCCCAGAAATAGTATTTAAGGTCATTGAAGAATTTCTTCTTCTTTTGATGTGACCATCCTTTTTCCAAGAATCCCCCAACGAGATAATTAGCAATGTCCACGTACCATGGCTCATCCACCTTGTCCATCGCCATGAGATATTCATCGGGAAAATCATCATGGATACTCGATTCGTGAAGGACTTCGAGATTCGGATTCTCGAGTCTAGACAAGTGGTCAGCCGCTAGATTTTCAGCACCCTTCTTATCTCGGATCTCGATATCGAATTCTTGCAAAAGCAAGATCCATCGAAGCAATCGAGGTTTTGCATCCGGTTTCGAAAATAGGTACTTCAGAGCAGAATGGTCCGTAAAAACAATAGTTTTAGACAAGACTAAGTAGGACCGAAACTTATCAAATGAAAATACCACCGCAAGGAGCTCCTTTTTAGTGGTATTATAATTCAATTGCGCTCCCTGCAAGGTCTTCCTTGCATAATAAATGGGTCGGAAGTGTTTCTCGACCCTTTGACCCAAAACAGAGCCAACAGCAAAATCAGAAGTATCGCACATAATCTCGATTGGAAGGGACCAATTCGGAGCAATTATGATTGGCACATTGATTAGTTTCTCCTTAAGAAGATTGAATGCCTTTAGGCACTCTTCGGAGAAATTCCAAGGTGTGTCCTTTTCGAGGAGTTTGTTCATCGGGTTAGCAATTTTAGAAAAATCCTTAATAAACCGCCGGTAAAAACCAGCGTGCCCGAGAAAACTCCAAACACCCTTAACATCGGTGGGAGGTGGAAGGTTCTTAATAGCCGTTACTTTTGCGGGATCCACCTCAATATCGTCCTTAGAAATCTTGTGCCCGAGAACTATGCCCCCTTGAACCATGAAATGGCACTTTTCCCAATTGAGCACAAGATTAGACTTCTCACACCTTTCCAACATCCGCTCTAAATTAAGAAGGCATGAATCAAAAGTGTCACCGAAGACCGAAAAGTCATCCATGAACACCTCCATGCAATCCTCTATCATATCGTGGAATATGGTCATCATGCACCTTTGAAAAGTGGCCGTAGCATTGCAAAGGCCAAAGGGCATGCGTCGGTATGAAAATGTGCCATACGGGCACATGAAAGTAGTTTTCTACTGGTCCTCGGGCGAGATAGGAATTTGGAAATAGCCCGAAAAACTATCAAGAAAACAATAAAAGCTGTTTCCCGCTAACATCTCTAGCATTTGATCCATGAAAGGTAACAGGAAGTGGTCTTTGCGTGTGGCATCGTTCAACTTTCGATAGTCAATACAAACACGCCACCCCGTGACAGTTCGAGTGGAAATTAACTCATTTTTATCGTTGGTGGTAACAGTCATACCACCTTTCTTAGGTACACAGTGTACCGGGCTAATCCAAGGACTGTCAGAGATCGGGTAAATCAGACCTGCATCGAGGAGCTTAATGATCTATTTCTTCACGACATCTTGCATGTGCGGGTTCAACCTCCTTTGTTGTTGCACCACAGGTTTGGAGTTATCCTCCATTAGGATTTTGTGGGTGCAATAGGAGGGACTAATACCCTTAATGTCGTGAATTTTCCATGAAATTGCCGATTTATGGGCCTGCAGCATGGTTACAAGCTCAGTTTTCTGACCTGTAGTAAGAGAAGAAGAAATAATTACCGGAAGCTTAGATTCCTCCTGCAAATAAGCGTATTCCAAATGATCTGGAAGTGGCTTCAATTCTAACTAGGGAGGTTCTTCAATTGAAGACTTGCTCCGATAATCCGCATCGCGTTCGAGTTCTTTGAACTCATCCTCAGTCGGCTCATAGCCGTTTTCCATCAAGGAAAATGCCGGTTAAAAGATTACTACACACTAACGGCAGTGTACCCGATCGTGTAATAGTATAAAATTGGTAATTTCGAAATCGTTCCAAGGACAGTTTAAACGTGAGAATTAAGATTGTAACTAATAAAATAAACTAAGTTAATCTATGAAAATCGAAAGTACGAGATAATTTGTTTTGTGGCTATTTAACGATTAGCCAAATCAAAGATTGATTAAAAGTAAAAGACGATATTTTTGTGTTTTTTAAAGTTTATAAAAATAAATGCTGACTCGATGAAAAGTAAAGATATTTGAATTCAATGGATAAAAGAATGTTTGCCTAGATCTCCTATTCGCAGTGTCGGATGATTGTTATTAAGCACTAGTTCAATTTATCAATACATGCAACTACAGAGTCGGTTTACCCAGAGTTCTCTTTTAGCAAACACGTCAAACTTAGATTTATTGGCTTAGGGTTCCCTTTCACCAAAGACCTCTTTTGTTTGTGACTTAGTAATTAACTAATTACAAGATTAAGATTCAATTGGTTACGCGTTCGCTCCACACAATTCACCCATGTTTTGTTTAATCCTTTTTACCCGATTTACCCCCTTGGTCCAGTAAGCACCCAATTGGTTAAGACAAATCAATTGAAAACTAGTGTACTAAATTGAAACAAGGTTTCCTTTGTTCAAACAAGATCACTAATCAACCTAGTAACATTCATCAATACCCACAAGAATGGTTCTTAATCAAAACTCATAATTATCATGCATTAATCAATAAAACATTAAAGTATCATCCAAACACACACGAATATTCAATCTAGACAAACATTAAAAGCTTAGCCAATCATGGCTAGAACAAAAATCACAAATAAACAATTAAGAGTATTCATAATGATGATAAGAATTAAACCTAATGGAAATTGTGTTCTTGAATGATAGACGGATCGAGACTTGTTTCCGGAATGATTGATGTGTTAGAATGAGCTTGGGAATCCCCAAAAATCACCTTGGTTCGTCAAAAAGCTGCTGGAAATCGTCTGGATGCGAAAGTGATTAATTAGGGTATTTTTCGTTCCTTAAATAGGAAAAAATCTGAAACCGACTGAAGGGGGCGCGGCGCGCCAGGATATCGCGCGGCGTGCCAAAACCCCGCGCGGCGCGCCAAATGCTGTAGATCTGCTTTCTGGTCTCCTGCAAACTGTCGAACTGATTTTCTAGCCTAATGGAGCGGCGCGCCACCTTTTGGAGCGGCGCTCCAGACCCTTTTTGCTGAATCTGAGCTGAAAACTGACTAATATCACCTGTTTTCTAACCAAACTCGAATCAAACCAATCCCTTTCACTTGCTTTCATATAAAATCACTAAAAACCGTCAAATATCTTCAAAATTCATCTCCTTGGTCTTAGAACTCGAACTTTCAAAACACTTATCAAAATATCACCAAATCATATCCAAAAGGACCAAAATGTACCCGATATCGCTAAGAAAAAGGCGTATTAAATATGCGATATCAGCAATGTAACCAAAATCCACTCCATCAAGCTTGTAGTATGGGGTATTTCCAAATAGACTTAGGGGGTTCATTGGTGTCGGGACTTAAAAGCTATGCACTTAGTACTAGTGTAGACAAGGGCATGAGTTTGGCTAGTTGAAAAGTTAAGGAGGACAAAAACACAAACAAATATGATTCTAGTTCTAGTTGACATTCTGATTTAAATTAATTTAACTTTGTACGAATGAGGGTCACGTTAAAATTTCTAAACCTTATAAAGTTTGATTGATTCTACATTCGTAACCGCTTTTACACCAATTTTTATTTGAGTCATGACTACCCTTATGCAATCACTCCAGATGTAATTGAACCCATTTTGTGTTTCTTTTGACATGTTACTTAGATGCATTTATATTATTGTTAAAGGAGTAAGTGTGGATCATGAAAGTTGTGAAATATAATCGTTCAACTTAGTTCTAAGTATTGATCCATTTGATGATTCGGGGAAATGATTGAGGTTTATGATGTTATGACTAGCGTTGGAATTGTTGAACTAAGGAAAAATTCTGTGAGGAGAAGTTGTATGATTGATGTATTAGAGGTTGAAGATTGTTTGAGGTTTTGAGTGATTGGCCCGTATTGTCCTTACATCTCAATTAATAGTTAATCTTGTTTGCGAAAAATTATTTGAGTTAATACCACCTAGGTGTTGTTGTCTTGTAGTCAAAAACATATTTGCTTGAGGACAAGCAAAAGCCAAGTGTGGGGGGTTTGATCGTTCCTTATTTGACACGATCATTTATGCTTAGATACGCGAAATTAACCATATGTGAGTAAAATGTAGATACTTTGATATGGTTTTATGTTTTACAGGCAAGAAAGATGTTGGCGCGAAATGTGGTACAAAACAACGGTTAAAGGCGGATTATGGACAAGATTTAAGAGATTGAAAAGTGACCAGGAAATTAACATTGGCGTAAAATACGCCATTTTGGGCGTAAAATACGCCACATCTCAGGTCCGTGCAGAACAAAAGTCAATCTTTGGCGTAAAAATACGCCCAGGAAGAATTACATTAGCGTAAAATACGCCAATGCTGGCGTAAAATACGCCAGTAAAATTTTGCTGGTGCCAGGAAATTCGAAATTTAGCTTTGTGATCAAGTTATCCAACCCCTATTTAAAGGGAGCACTAGGGTTACGAAATCAACACCTTTTCCAGCAGTTTTTTGCAGCAGAGATCACTCCCAAAACACATCAAAACACCATCCAATCATCATTATTCAAGGATTCAAGTTAAGATCAAGGTGTTGTTCATCATGCAATATTCAAGAATCTCCATGATTGTCATCACCAACATGCTTGGCTAGTTTTCTTAACTTTATCCTTTCCAAGAACAATTAAAATATGTATGATTTCATTCAAGATTATGTGATTTGTGATGTTTAATACTTTTGGATTATGATATTGCGAATCAATTTGATTGTTCATTTATGCAAGTTCTATGTTTTGTTATTGCAAGTTAAATTATTGTGATTTAACAGTGTGTTATTGATCCAACTTAGTGTTAATTAGATTAGGGATAAAGACACCTTGTCTAGATTGTATAGTTTAATCCCAAAGTAATAGAAGTAATGAACTCAAGAAATCGTGTCTATGAGATTTGATCAACAATTGATAAACATAATACTTGTTTGAATGAATACATATTAGATTGGGATTGTGAAAGGATAAAGGTTTTAATATCATTGTTTACATTTCAATCTTTTCAATTGCACTTTAGTTTAAGTTTTAAGTTTTAAGTAGTTGATTAATCTTAGTAGTTTTTAGTTAAACCAACAAACCAATCTTGAAATTGCTTGTTAGTTAACCATAACTTCCCGTGGAACGAATCCTGCTTACCCTATCTAAAGTAAAGTAATTAGACTATTTTTGACCGGCCCTTGGACACCGATCATATATGTATTAAATTCGTGATTCATCATAAAACTATCTAACAACAAAATTTAGCGTACAAGCATGTATAAACATATATACTCGAGCACTAGACATGGATACACTATTAATATATAAAAGATAAGATATGAATGCTCACGTATCAATATTGTGATTCAATATTGTAGGAAAGTACGTAGATGCAACGGAGATGATAAACACTAGGTTTGACTTGCGGACAATACCCACGAACATTACCCATAACCTCCATAGTTATAACCCATAGTTTCCTTATCTTCCTCCCGCTAGAAAACCCATTTTGAAAATGACACGCTAATGACTTTGTCGTAATATTTTATGTAAAATAGTTATTACTAATATTAATATCATAAGATTAATAATAATAATCTTTAATAATAATAATAATAATAATAACAATAATAACAATAATAATAATATAAATAATAATAATAATAATTACATAGGGAGTACGATATAGATGGATGTGTGTGTGATCGACTGAATTCGTTTGAGATTTATAGATAGTTGCTGAACCTGGTTCCCATGAGATCGCATGGGTTCACAGGCCAAGAGCCATGGGATCGCATGGCCTCTGAATCCAGCTCACAAACTTTTTGTTATCTAGCTTGTCGACATATTATTTAATTATATATTAATTATATATATTATATTATATTCTCGTGTATAGGTGACTTGTAATTTTAGTTCCGATTACTTGTACGTTGTCACTTGACTTATGTCCCGTTTCTGGTTTTTCAAAAGACGTTTCGTACGCTTAGAAAACTAGCACTTTACGTTTCGCGACCTGTACCTTTATTAATAATTAGACTTAATCATCGATAGACTATATTACTCGAAGTATAACTTATACATTTGAGTAATTTGTTCTTTTGCTTCTATAAATCAACTCCTCATTGTTTATTAAAATATATTTACTAATATCGAAACGTTTTATATCTAATTTAATTCTATACGTTATCACATTGTAAAATATATATTTTCGTTTAGAAAAAATATAAATTTGTATATAATATTTATTAATCAAACGAAACAATAAACGGGTGTTACTATCATTTACAAAAATAATTTTAAACCTTTATATATATATATATATATATATATATATATATATATATATATATATACACACACAATATATATAAACACTTTTTCTATACACGTTGCAAGTTATTTATATATTTAATTCAAATACAGTCAAAAATGAAAGATTTCTTAAATCAAAGTGGACCTCTCAACAAAGACTTATCACAATACTTACGGGATTTATAATTGTTGAAATATCTACTAATCCAATCATTGTATTATCTTCTAATTCCGCAGATGAATATATTAAGCATATATTGAGACAAATACGTTTAATGTGAAATATTTTTCATTTAATACATTGTTAATGTTTTCAAGTTATAATATATATATACATATATATTCATATCCAGTTATATAATGGTTCGTGAATCATCGGAATCTGGTCGAAGTTAAATGAATACATGAACATAGTTCAAAATGTTTGAGATTTAACCTAACAGATTTTGCTTATCGTGTCGGAATCATATAAAGATTAAATTTAAATTTGGTCGGAAATTTTTGGGTCATCACAGTATCATTCAAGATTCCCGATGATTTCATCATACATATATTAACGAAGACAATCTGCATTTAAATCCTTCAAAATTCTTGAAGATATATCAATCAATGAACAATCGAGGGATGAACCAACCTCACATTATCAACAGAAAGAAGGATTTACGCGTATAGCGATACACCTAGAAAACTCTCGAAACCAAAGTCATAGATTAACACATATCTGTGTCAGATCCTTTGGCATTTATTACCAAAAATAACTTTGCAATCCCTTTCCAAAGTAGCCAGTTTTGTGACAGCTCCAGCAAGTCAACTTCGAATTTTCAGTCGAAACAGTCTTATTATAACCTCGATATATACGTTGCCCTTTCGTCATCGTACCGGGGAACCTTTTACACTTCCCCATATTAACTGAAAACGTATCAACAACCTCATTACCTTTTGACTTAAGCCTCTCCGAAAAATCATTATACTTATTCATTGAAACCCAATCATGCACTCATCTGCATTTTGTAACGGTAGTTGCCATACCAAAAAGCTTGAATCATTATTCTCGAATTTCGCAGCAATTCTACGCCAACAGTTATATATATACATATAACGTCTATCTCCAAGACTTACATACTTAGAATGTGAAGTTTCTGAAAAACACCCCAATCTACGAATTAGTTTTTCGAATTTTTGGAAAAGTTGAATGAAGCAACATAAACTGTAGACAACCGTAACTGTTAAAAGTTGATGATAAAGAATAGTGTGTTGGCAAAGCTCAGAAAAAGAGAAGGTTTGGAACTGGAAAACGGATTGAGCAAACCATGAAGGAGGCTGTGGACAAATCACAAAGAATAAATCTGCCTTCAAAGAATCCAAATGATTCAGTGTCTACTGAAGTCTTTAGCGAATACCTTACTCCTTACTCTAAACCCTTGCGGACAATATTCTTCATCATCCTCTGACCTTAGATATTCTAAGATATCATCATATCTTTTATTTTAAATATCTTCGATGTTTCTGAAGATATCTTTATAACTATTTTTATCCGAAATCATTTACCTTTTCGTGCTATCTGTGTTCATCAACAATTCTACTCGTATGCACCCGTATTCGTACTCGTACAATACACAGCTTTTAGATGTATGTACTATTGGTATATATACTCCAATGATCAGCTCTTAGCAGCCCATGTGAGTCACCTAACACATGTGGGAACCATCATTTGGCAACTAGCATGAAATATCTCATAAAATTACAAAAATATGAGTAATCATTCATGACTTATTTACATGAAAACAAAATTACATATCCTTTATATCTAATCCATACACCAACGACCAAAAACACCTACAAACACTTTCATTCTTCAATTTTCTTCATCTAATTGATCTCTCTCAAGTTCTATCTTCAAGTTCTAAGTGTTCTTCATAAATTCCAAAAGTTCTAGTTTCATAAAATCAAGAATACTTCCAAGATTGCAAGTTTACTTCCAAGTTTTCTAAATCCATTTCAAGTAATCAACCAAGATCAAGAAACCTTTGTTACTTATAGTAGGTTATCTTTCTAATACAAGGTAATAATCATATTCAAACTTTAATTCAATTTCTATAACTATAACAATCTTATTTCGAGTGGAAATCTTACTTGAAATTGTTTTCGTGTCATGATTCTGCTTCAAGAACTTTCAAGCCATCCAAGGATCCTTTGAAGCTAGATCTATTTTTCTCATTTCCAGTAGGTTTATCCAAGTAACATGAGGTAGTAATGATGTTCATAACATCATTCAATTCATACATAAAAAGCTATCTTATTCGAAGGTTTAAACTTGTAATCACTAGAACATAGTTTAGTTAATTCTAAACTTGTTCGCAAATAAAAGTTAATCCTTCTAACTTGACTTTTAAAATCAACTAAACACATAATCTATATCTATATGATATGCTAACTTAATGATTTAAAACCTGAAAACACGAAAAACACCGTAAAACCGGATTTACGCCGTCGTAGTAACACCGCGGGCTGTTTTGGGTTAGTTAATTAAAAACTATGATAAACTTTGATTTAAAAATTGTTATTCTGGGAAAATGATTTTTATTATGAACATGAAACTATATCCAAAAATTATGGTTAAACTCAAAGTGGAAGTATGTTTTCTAAAATGGTCATCTAGACGTCGTTCTTTCAACTGAAATGACTACCTTTACAAAAACGATTTGTAACTTATTTTTCCGACAATAAACCTATACTTTTTCTGTTTAGATTCATAAAATAGAGTTCAATATGAAACCATAGCAATTTGATTCACTCAAAACGGATTTAAAATGAAGAAGTTATGGGTAAAACAAAATTGGATAATTTTTCTCATTTTAGCTACGTGAAAATTATTAACAAATCTATTCCAACCATAACTTAATCAACTTGTATTGTATATTATGTAATCTTGAGATACCATAGACACGTATACAATATTTTCACCTATCATGTCGACACATCTATATATATTTCGGAACAACCATAGACACTCTATATGTGAATGTTAGAGTTAGCTATACAGGGTTGAGGTTGATTCCAAAATATATATAGTTTGAGTTGTGATCAATACTGAGATACGTATACGCTGGGTCGTGGATTGATTCAAGATAATATTTATCGATTTATTTCTGTACATCTAACTGTGGAAAACTAGTTGTAGGTTACTAACGAGGACAGCTAACTTAATAAACTTAAAACATCAAAATATATTAAAAGTGTTGCAAATATATTTTGAACATACTTTGATATATATGTATATATTGTTATAGGTTCGTGAATCAACTAGTGGCCAAGTCTTACTTCCCGACGAAGTAAAAATCTGTGAAAGTGAGTTATAGTCCCACTTTTAATATCTAATATTTTTGGGATGAGAATACATGCAGGTTTTATAAATGATTTACAAAATAGACACAAGTACGTGAAACTACATTCTATGGTTGAATTATCGAAATCGAATATGCCCCTTTTTATTAAGTCTGGTAATCTAAGAATTAGGGAACAGACACCCTAATTGACGCGAATCCTAAAGATAGATCTATTAGGCCTAACAAACCCCATCCAAAGTACCGGATGCTTTAGTACTTCGAAATTTATATCATATCTGAAGGGTGTCCCGGAATGATGGGGATATTCTTATATATGCATCTTGTTAATATCGGTTACCAGGAGTTCACCATATGAATGATTTTTATCTCTATGTATGGGATGTGTATTGAAATATGAAATCTTGTGGTCTATTGTTACGATTTGATATATATAGGTTAAACCTATAACTCACCAACATTTTTGTTGACGTTTAAAGCATGTTTATTCTCAAGTGAATACTAAGAGCTTCCGCTGTTGCATAATAAAATAAGGACAAGATTTGGAGTCCATGTTTGTATGATATTGTGTAAAAACTGCATTCAAGAAACTGATTTCGATGTAACATATTTGTATTGTAAACCATTATGTAATGGTCGTGTGTAAACAGGATATTTTAGATTATCATTATTTGATAATCTACGTAAAGCTTTTTAAACCTTTATTTATGAAATAAAGGTTATGGTTTGTTTTAAAAATGAATGCAGTCTTTGAAAAACGTCTCATATAGAGGTCAAAACCTCGCAACGAAATCAATTAATATGGAACGTTTTTAATCAATAAGAACGGGACATTTCAGTTGGTATCCGAGCGTTGGTCTTAGAGAACCAGAAAATTTGCATTAGTGTGTTTTATCGAGTTTGTTAGGATGCATTAGTGAGTCTGGACTTCGACCGTGTTTTCTTTAAAAATGATTGCTTAACATTTTTGTTGGAAACTATATATTATTAACATGTATATATTATGTGATATATTAATCTCTTAACATGTTTGATATTATGTGATAGATGTCTACCTCTAGCACAAATTCTATTGACTCACCTAATAATAACGAAGAGTCGAATATATATTGGACAGATTCACAAGTTCCCGAAGAAGAACCGGAAGAAGAATCAGAACCGGAAGAAGAATTAGAACCGGAAGAGGAGGAACCGGAGGAGGAAATAGAACCGGTGGGGGAAATAATAAAACGGTTAAATAAAAGAAAATCCTCAACCAACCGACCAAGGTTAATTATGGTCAATGGTGTTTCCGCCAAGGAAGCAAAATATTGGGAGGATTACCAATTCTCCGATGAATCGAATTCCGACGAGAATTCCGATGATGTTATAGAAATTAACCCAACTGAATTTAAAAAGGCAAAAGAAAATAATAAGGGAAAGGGCATAAAAATAGAGAAATCTAATTCCAACCCCGATGAACTTTATATGTATCGTCAACCCCCGAAGCCCTTAAGTTGTAACAATGACCCGGGAACCTCTAAACCACCAGGTTTTTCTAAACCGTTGTGGAAAATGACAGCTCGTATTAGGGGAACATCATATATCCCTAGAAACTTGGCAAAACGAACCAAAACCGAAGAAGAAGAAGAAAAGAGCGAGTCGGAATAAGATAGTTGTATTCGTGTGGTGTAATATATGTAATATAGTGTGCTTATGCTTTATGATATATGTAAAAATTGCTTGTATTAATAAGTATTTTTTTTTATGAATCTAACTCTTGTCTATTTTACAGTATAAAAACACAAAATGTATAGACAACCCAATATTTTAAGAGACCTACCCGGAGACATGATTGATGAAATCTTGTCTAGAGTCGGTCAGAATTATTTGGCACAACTATTTACGGCGAAATCAGTTTGTAAGACATTCGAAGAACGTTCCAAGAATGTCTTGGTTTATAAGAGACTTTTGTTTGAAAGATGGGGGATTTCACATTGGGAAACCCATAAGTTACGATGTGTTTACTTTGACGCATATATTGCGGGGAACCCAAATGCTATTTTACGCAACGGGTTAAGAAATTATTTTGACTCAATGTATCCGAATATAGGACTTCATGATTTAGAAAAAGCGGCTAACATGCAACATAAAGAAGCATGCTATGCTTACGGGTTAGTAATGTTCGCTTCTCACCAATGTGAGAAAAAGAACATCGGGCTACAACTATTAAACAAAACGTTCCCACAAGTGACGGAGTCGGTAATTGGGGTAAGAAATGAGCTTTTTAGGTTATTATGAGACTGTTGGTCATTACGTAACCCTCGTCCCTTTGACGACGTTACAACACGCTGTCTTATCAACGGCCATAACGGTTATGTTCCACAAGACCAAGGATGGGAAGTAGTCCTAGTAAAACCAGAATGCATGACTTGTTTCTGGACGTATGAATTACGTGTCTTTATTGCCTTTGCTGAACGACTTGTGTACTAGCTAGAATTATCTTCACAACTATCTTGTATCAAAGTTATTATGTGCTATATTTCATGCTTTATGTAAAATAAGCTGTATTGTAAGTTTGTAAAATATTGTATAAAAGCTTGAACGCAAAATATTATTATAATCAGTTTTTCATATAGAATTGTAGTAGTTGAATTGTATATTAGCTACTAAGTATGAACTTAACGGGTAGGTACTACCCGAATTTAAACTTATAAAATGTTAATATGAAGAAAAAGCTTTTATAAATGAGTTCATATTATGCTACGAAATACTATTAACTACTCTTAATATTCTGTATGATTAACTTGTTCCATTTGAATATTTTGAAGGAAATGGCACCGACTACTCGACACACAGTGAATATGAATGAAGAGGAATTCCGTACTTTTCTAGCTTCAAACATAGCCGCAGTACAGGCTGCGCTACATACCAACAATAACCATGGATCTAGCAGTACAGGAAATCGTGTAGGATGCACCTACAAAGAATTCACTGCCTGCAAACCTTTGGAATTTGATGGAACCGAAGGACCGATCGGATTGAAACGGTGGACCGAGAAGGTCGAATCGGTGTTTGCCATAAGTAAGTGTACTGAAGAGGACAAAGTGAAGTACGCTACGCATACCTTCACAGGTTCTGCGTTAACATGGTGGAATACCTATCTAGAGCAAGTGGGACAAGATGATGCGTACGCACTACCGTGGTCAGCATTCAAGCACTTGATGAACGAGAAGTACCGTCCCAGAACCGAGGTCAATAAGCTCAAGACAGAACTTAGAGGTTACGAACCCAAGGATGTGATATTACCACGTATGAAAGACGATTCACAGAATTGTACCTATTGTGTCCGGGAGCGTTCGAAGATGAGGAAGAAAAGATCGACGCGTTTGTGAAAGGATTACCGGAAAGAATACAAGAAGATATAAGTTCACACGAGCCCGCCTCCATACAACAGGCATGTAGAATGGCTCACAAACTAGTGAACCAGATTGAGGAAAGAATTAAAGAACATACGGCTAAAGAGGCCAATGTGAAGCAAGTCAAAAGAAAGTGGGAGGAAAACGGTGATAAGAATCACCAATACAACAACAACAGCAATTACAATAATAATCGCAACAATTATCCCAACAATCGCATCATCAATCGCAACTACAACAAACGACCCAACAACAACAACAACAACAACAACAACAACAACAACAACAACAACAACAACAACAACAACAACAGCAACTACAACAATCATCCCAACAACAATAACAACCGCAACAACAACAACAATCAGAAGCAGCTATGCCAAAGGTGTGAAAAGTATCACTCGGGGTTCTGCACCAAATTTTGCAACAAGTGTAAAAGAAATGGTCATAGCGCGGCGAAGTGTGAGGTCTACAGACCAGGGGTTAACAGAACGAAAGGAACAAATGGTGTCGGAACGAGTAATGGCGGAGCAAGTAGTGTCGGAGCAAGTTATGCCAATGTAGTTTGTTATAAATGTGGAAAACCAGGCCACATTATTAGAAATTGCCCGAACCAGGAGAACACGAATGGACAAGGCCGCAGAAGAGTTTTCAATATTAATGCGGCAGAGGCACAGGAAGACCCGGAGCTTGTTACGAGTACATTTCTTATTGACAATAAATCTGCTTACGTTTTATTTGATTCGGGTGCGGATAGAAGCTATATGAGTAGAGATTTTTGTGCTAAATTAAGTTTTCCATTGACGCCGTTGGATAGTAAATTTTTACTCGAATTAGCAAACGGTAAATTAATTTCAGCAGATAATATATGCCGGAATCGAGAAATTAAACTGGGTAGCGAAATATTTAAGATTGATTTGATACCAGTAGAGTTAGGGAGTTTTGATGTAATAGTTGGCATGGCTGAAGAAGGTGAAAGCAGAGATCGTATGTTATAAAAATACAATTCGCATTGTACGAGAAGAAGGAGAACCCTTAATGGTGTACGGAGAAAAGGGCAACATAAAGCTACATCTTATTAGTAATTTGAAGGCACAAAAACTAATAAGAAAAGGTTGCTATGCTGTTCTAGCACACGTCGAGAAAATACAAACTGAAGAAAAGAGCATCAATGATGTTCCCGTCGCAAAAGAATTTCCTGATGTATTTCCGAAAGAATTACCGGGACTACCTCCACATCGATCTGTTGAATTTCAAATAGATCTTGTACCAGGAGCTGCACCAATAGCTCGTGCTCCTTATATACTCGCACCCAGCGAGATGAAAGAACTGCAAAGCCAACTGCAAGAACTATTAGAACGTGGTTTCATTCGACCAAGCACATCACCATGGGGAGCTCCTGTTTTTTTTGTCAAGAAGAAGGATGGTACATTTAGGTTGTGTATTGACTACAGAGAGTTGAACAAACTTACCATCAAAAACCGTTATCCAGTGCTGAGAATTGACTACTTATTTGATGAACTACAAGGCTAATCGGTTTATTCGAAGATCGATTTACGTTCTGGATATCATCAAATGCGAGTAAAGGAGGATGATATTCCAAAAACTGCTTTTAGGAAGCGTTATGGTCATTACGAGTTTATGTTATGCTGTTTGGATTGACTAACGCACCAGCTGTGTTCATGGACCTTATAAACCGAGTGTGTGGGCCATATCTTGACAAGTTTGTCATTGTTTTCATCGATGACATACTTATTTACTCAAACAAGGATCAAGAGCACGAAGAACATTTGAGAAAAGTGCTAGAAGTATTGAGGAAAGAAAAACTGTACGCTAAGTTTTCAAAGTGTGCATTTTGGTTGGAAGAAGTTCAATTCCTCGGTCACATAGTGAACAAAGAAGGTATCCAGGTGGACCCGGCAAAGATTGAAACTGTTGAAAAGTGGGAAACCCCAAAAACTCCAAAGCATATACGTCAATTTTTAGGATTGGCTGGTTACTACAGAAGATTCATCCAAGATTTCTCCAAAATAGAAAAACCCTTGACTGCATTAATGCATAAAGGGAAGAAATTTGAATGGAAGGATGAACAAGAGAAGGCGTTTCAATTATTGAAGAAAAAGCTAACTACGGCACCTATATTGTCATTTCCTGAAGGGAATGATGATTTTGTGATTTATTGTGACGCATCGAAGCAAGGTCTCGGTTGTGTATTAATGCAACGGACGAAGGTGATTGCTTATGCGTTTAGACAATTGAAGATTCACGAGCAAAATTATACGACGCATGATTTTGAATTAGGCGCGGTTGTTTTTGCATTAAAGACTTGGAGGCACTACTTATATGGGGTCAAAAGTATTATATATACCAACCACAAAAGTCTTCAACACATATTTAATCAGAAACAACTGAATATGAGGCAGCGTAGGTGGATTGAATTGTTGAATGATTACGACTTTGAGATTCGTTACCACCCGGGGAAGGCAAATGTGGTAGCCGACGCCTTGAGCAGAAAGGACAGAGAACCCATTCGAGTAAAATCTATGAATATAATGATTCACACTAACCTTACTACTCAAATAAAGGAGGTGCAACAAGGAGTTTTAAAAGAGGGAAATTTAAAGGATGAAATACCCAAAGGATCGGAGAAGCATCTTAATATTCGGGAAGACGGAACCCGGTATAGGGCTGAAAGAATTTGGGTACCAAAATTTGGAGATATGAGAGAAATGGTACTTAGAGAAGCTCATAAAACCAGATACTCAATACATCCTGGAACGGGGAAGATGTACAAGGATCTTAAGAAACATTTTTGGTGGCCAGGTATGAAAGCCGATATTGCTAAATATGTATGAGAATGTTTGACGTGTTCTAAGGCCAAAGCTGAACATCAGAAACCATCAGGTCTACTACAACAACCTGAAATCCTGGAATGGAAATGGGAAAACATTACCATGGATTTCATTACTAAATTGCCAAGGACTGCAAGTGGTTATGATACTATTTGGGTAATAGTTGATCGTCTCACCAAGTCAGCATACTTCCAGCCAATAAGAGAAGATGACAAGATGGAGAAGTTAGCACGACTATATTTGAAGGAAGTCGTCTCCAGACATGGAATACCAATCTCTATTATCTCTGATAGGGATGGCAGATTTATTTCAAGATTCTGGCAGACATTATAGCAAGCATTGGGAACTCGTATAGACATGAGTACTGCCTGTCATCCACAAACTGATGGGCAGAGCGAAAGGACGATACAAACGCTTGAAGACATGCTACGAGCTTGTGTTATTGATTTCGAAAATAGTTGGGATCGACATCTACCGTTAGCAGAATTTTCCTACAACAACAGCTACCATTCAAGTATTGAGATGGTGCCGTTTGAAGCACTTTATGGTAGAAAGTGCAGGTCTCCGATTTGTTGGAGTGAAGTGGGGGATAGACAGATTACGGGTCCGGAGATAATACAAGAAACTACCGAGAAAATCATCCAAATTCAACAAAGATTGAAAACCGCCCAGAGTCGACAAAAGAGCTACGCGGACAGTAAAAGAAAAGATATAGAGTTTGAAATTGGAGAAATGGTCATGCTTAAGGTTTCACCTTGGAAAGGCGTTGTTCGATTTGGTAAACGGGGGAAACTAAATCCAAGGTACATTGGACCATTCAAGATTATAGATCGTGTCGGACCAGTAGCTTACCAACTGGAGCTACCTCAACAACTCGCAGCTGTACATAACACTTTTCACGTCTCAAATTTGAAGAAATGTTTTGCTAAAGAAGATCTCACTATTCCGTTGGACGAAATCCAAATCAATGAAAAACTTCAATTCATTGAAGAACCCGTCGAAATAATGGATCGTGAGGTTAAGAGACTTAAACAAAACAAGATACCGATTGTTAAGGTTCGATGGAATGCTCGTAGAGGACCCGAGTTCACCTGGGAGCGTGAAGATCAGATGAAGAAGAAATACCCGCATTTATTTCCAGAAGATACGTCAACACCTCCAACTGCTTAAAATTTCGGGATGAAATTTATTTAACGGGTAGGTACTGTAGTGACCCGAACTTTTCCATGTTTATATATATATTAAATGAAATTGTTATTTACATGATTAAGTGTTTCTAACATGTTAAGCAATCAAACTTGTTAAGACTTGATTAATTGAAATAGGTTTCATATAGACAATTGACCACCCAAGTTGACCGGTGATTCACGAACGTTAAAACTTGTAAAAACTATACGATGACATATATATGGTTATATATATAGTTAACATGATTTTATTATAAGTATTTATCTCATTAGGTATTTTAACAATGAGTTATATACATAAAAATGAGACTATTAATTTAAGAAACTCGAAAACGATATATATAACGATTATCGTTATAACAACGTCTTACTAGGTACATATGAATCATATTAAGATATTGATACACTTGGTTAATTATGTTAAATGATAAGTAAATATATTATTAAGTGTATTAACAATGAAATACATATGTAAAAATAAGACTACTAACTTAATGATTTCGAAACGAGACATATATGTAACGATTATCGTTGTAACGATATTTAACTGTATATATATCATACTAAGATATATTATATATCATAATATCATGATAATATAGCAATTTAACATCTCATTTGTTATAATAAACAATGGGTTAACAACATTCAACAAGATCGTTAACCTAAAGGTTTCAAAACAACATTTACATGTAACGACTAACGATGACTTAACGACTCGGTTAAAATGTATATACATGTAGTGTTTTAATATGTATTCATACACTTTTGAAAGACTTCAAGACACTTATCAAAATACTTATACTTAACAAAAATGCTTACAATTACATCCGCGTTCAGTTTCATCAACAATTCTACTCGTATGCACCCGTATTCGTACTCGTACAATACACAGCTTTTAGATGTATGTACTATTAGTATATACACTCCAATTATCAGCTCTTAGCAGCCCATGTGAGTCACCTAACACATTTGGGAACCATCATTTGGCAACTAGCATGAAATATCTCATAAAATTACAAAAATATGAGTAATCATTCATGACTTATTTACATGAAAACAAAATTACATATCCTTTATATCTAATCCATACACCAACGACCAAAAACACCTACAAATACTTTCATTCTTCAATTTTATTCATCTAACTGATCTCTCTCAAGTTCTATCTTCAAGTTCTAAGTGTTCTTCATAAATTCCAAAAGTTCTAGTTTCATAAAATCAAGAATACTTCCAAGATTGCAAGTTTACTTCCAAGTTTTCTAAATCCATTCCAAGTAATCATCCAAGGTCAAGAAACCTTTGTTACTTACAGTAGGTTATCTTTCTAATACAAGGTAATAATCATATTCAAACTTTAATTCAATTTCAATAACTATAACAATCTTATTTCGAATGGAAATCTTACTTGAAATTGTTTTCATGTCATGATTCTGCTTCAAGAACTTTCAAGCCATCCAAGGATCCTTTGAAGCTAGATCTATTTTTCTCATTTCCAGTAGGTTTATCCAAGGAACTTGAGGTAGTAATGATGTTCATAACATCATTCGATTCATACATATAAAGCTATCTTATTCGAAGGTTTAAACTTGTAATCACTAGAACATAGTTTAGTTAATTCTAAACTTGTTCGCAAATAAAAGTTAATCCTTCTAACTTGACTTTTAAAATCAACTAAACACATGTTATATATCTATATGACATGCTAACTTAATGATTTAAAACCTGGAAACACGAAAAACACCGTAAAACAGGATTTACGCCGTCGTAGTAACACAGCGGGCTGTTTTGGGTTATTTAATTAAAAACTATGATAAACTTTGATTTAAAAGTTGTTATTCTGGGAAAATGATTTTTATTATGAACATGAAACTATATCCAAAAATTATGGTTAAACTCAAAGTGGAAGTATGTTTTCTAAAATGGTCATCTAGACGTCGTTTTTTCGACTGAAATGACTACCTTTACAAAAACGACTTGTAACTTATTTTTCCGACTATAAACCTATACTTTTTATATTTAGATTCATAAAATAGAGTTCAATATGAAACCATAGCAATTTGATTCACTCAAAACGTATTTAAAATGAAGAAGTTATGGGTAAAACAAGATTGGATAATTTTTCTCATTTTAGCTACGTGAAAATTGGTAACAAATCTATTCCAACCATAACTTAATCAACTTGTATTGTATATTATGTAATCTTGAGATACCATAGACACGTATACAATGTTTCGACCTATCATGTCGACACATCTATATATATTTCGGAACAACCATAGACACTCTATATATGAATGTTGGAGTTAGCTATACAGGGTTGAGGTTGATTCCAAAATATATATAGTTTGAGTTGTGATCAATACTGAAATACATATACACTGGGTCGTGGATTGATTCAAGATAATATTTATCAATTTATTTCTGTACATCTAACTGTGGACAACTAGTTGTAGGTTACTAACGAGGACAGCTGACTTAATAAACTTAAAACATCAAAATATATTAAAAGTGTTGTAAATATATTTTGAATATACTTTGATATATATGTATATATTGTTATAGGTTCGTGAATCAACCAGTGGCTAAGTCTTACTTTCCGATGAAGTAAAAATCTGTGAAAGTGAGTTATAGTCCCACTTTTAAAATCTAATATTTTTGGGATGAGAATACATGCAGGTTTTATAAATGATTTACAAAATAGACACAAGTACGTGAAACTACATTCTATGGTTGAATTATCGAAATCGAATATGCCCCTTTTTATTAAGTCTGGTAATCTAAGAATTAGGGAACAGACACCCTAATTGACGCGAATCCTAAAGACAGATCTATTGGGCCTAACAAACCCCATCCAAAGTACCGGATGCTTTAGTACTTCGAAATTTATATCATATCCGAAGGGTGTCCCGGAATGATGGGGATATTCTTATATATGCATCTTGTTAATGTCGGTTACCAGGTGTTCACCATATGAATGATTTTTATCTCTATGTATGGGATGTGTATAGAAATATGAAATCTTGTGGTCTATTGTTACGATTTGATATATATAGGTTAAACCTATAACTCACCAACATTTTTGTTGACGTTTAAAGCATGTTTATTCTCAGGTGAATACTAAGAGCTTCCGCTGTTGCATACTAAAATAAGTACAAGATTTAGAGTCCATGTTTGTATGATATTGTGTAAAAACTGCATTCAAGAAACTGATTTCGATGTAACATATTTGTATTGTAAATCATTATGTAATGGTCGTGTGTAAACGGGATATTTTAGATTATCATTATTTGATAATCTACGTAAAGCTTTTTTTAACCTTTATTTATGAAATAAAGGTTATGGTTTGTTTTAAAAATGAATGCAGTCTTTGAAAAACGTCTCATATAGTGGTCAAAACCTCGCAACGAAATCAATTAATATGGAACTTTTTTAATCAATAAGAACGGGACATTTCATATATATATATATATATATATATATATATATATATATATATATATATATATATATATATATATATATATATATATATTATAACTTGAAAACGTTAACAACGTATTAGGTATAATACTTTACATGATCGTATTTGACGACGGAATTATAAGATAATATCAAATGATTGAATCATAATGATACATTATGATATGATTACGGGTCTCTGTTGAGAGGTCCACTTTGAATTAGAAAACCTCTTCTTTTTAAAGGTATTCAGAATAATTGGTAAAGTGATCTACATATGAAAACAAAGTGTCAAATAACGAGAATTAGACAAAAGTTAGTGGAAGACTAAATTACATATTAATCAATTGATTTAGTTTCAAATGTACGAAAACGTTTTTCGCTATAATGGAACTTGATTATTTAAAATGTCTTTGATTAATTAATGTGAGTTGGAATATTGTTTGTTAAATATAAAAATAACTTGCAACATGTATTTAAAACGTGTTTATGTATATTAGATATATTTGATTTCAAATTAATTAAGTAAACGATTGTAACACTCGCTTATTGATTCGATTGATATTTTAGATATGTTAATTAATATGTTAAAATAAACGCTAGTACATAAATGAACTATATCTAGTTAAGTTTTAAAAGAAAAACGTTATATGATATAATAATCTCTATTATCTAAACGATCTAAAATTTTACTTTGAACTATAATTAGTATTTGAGAAACTAAATATTATTAAATAAATATTTCAAAAAAAATTATAAATTAATATTTCTAAATGAATATGTAAATAAATATATATACATTTGATAATGCTAAAAAGGAACATATATTTAGTATCAATATCCTTCCAATATGTAAAGCTTTTAGTTACTATTGTTCTATTTTTATGTAATAATCGTAAATAAATAAGTGCGAAGACAGAAGAAGAAAACGACGATTTGAAGACGCAAATGACCAAAAAGCTCAAATGTACAAGATATAATTCAAGCGGTTCAAATTATTGATGAGAAACATCTAAAAATTACAAGAGTACAAGCCGTGAAATGCAAAGTACACGATATTAAATCGTACGAAAAGGCTTTCAAAAATTCGGAACTGAGACATGAACCAACTTTCAGCGCGCGACGTAATGGATCAAAAATTACAAGTCAACTATGCACAAGAATATAATATAATATATAATTAATTATATATATTATTATATATTATATTT
This sequence comes from Rutidosis leptorrhynchoides, assembly GCF_046630445.1. Classification (NCBI taxonomy): domain Eukaryota; kingdom Viridiplantae; phylum Streptophyta; class Magnoliopsida; order Asterales; family Asteraceae; genus Rutidosis; species Rutidosis leptorrhynchoides. The sequence goes on from NC_092336.1 coordinate 606,751,539, forward strand.
ATAAGCAGCCCACGTTTAACTCAAAGAGATGAGCTGGAATCCAAAGCTCCGTGACTGCGGAGCTATGAAGCAGAAAATGCCGCACTCGCGGAGATGTACAGTTCAACGTGGGCCTATAAAAGGCAACGAATTCTGCTCGATCAAACACACCTTTTTCTTTTCCTTTCTCTCAACATATACGATATATATATATATATATATATATATATATATATATATATATATATATATACATATATTTATATTTTATAATTTTAATTTTAATTTTAATTTAAGTTTAATAATAATAAGGTTATGTTAGCGAATGTTTTAAGTTTGTAAGTCGAAACTCTGTCCGTGTAACGCTACGCTATTATTAATCATTGTAAGTTATGTTCAACCTTTTTAAATTAATGTCTCGTAGCTAAGTTATTATTATGCTTACTTAAATCGAAGTAATCGTGATGTTGGGCAAAATATTAGAGACGGGGTTATTGGGCTTTGGACCATAATTGGGGTTTGGAAAAAAGACCGACACTTGTGAAAATTAGACTATGGGCTATTAATGAGCTTTATATTTGTTTAATTGAATGATAGTTCGTTAATTTAATATAAAGATTTACAATTGAACGTACCTATAAATAACCACTTACACTCGATCGGACACGATGGGTGGGATATTTATAAGTACTAATAATCGTTCATTTAACCGGACACGGGGATAGATTAATAGTCAATGGACTCATTAAAACAGGGGTGGATTACATACAAGGATACTTGGTGTAATTGTTAATAAAGTATTAAAACCCTGGATTGCACACAGTCGATAACCTGGTGTAATCATTAACAATGTATTAAAACCTTATTACAGTTTAAGTCCCCAATTAGTTAGAATATTTAACTTCGGGTATAAGGATAATTTGACGAGGACACTCGCACTTTATATTTATGACTGATGGACTGTTATGGACAAAAACTAGATGGACATATCGAATAACCCAGGACAAAGGACAATTAACCCATGGTAATAAATTAAAATCAACACGTCAAACATCATGATTACGGAAGTTTAAATAAGTATAATTCCTTTATTTTATATCTCATCGCACCTTTAATTATCGTATTTTTAATTATCGCAATTTTCTTTATCGTCATTTTATTTATCGCACTTTAAATTATCGCACTTTTATTATCGTTATTTACTTTACACTTTAAATTAAGTTATATTTATATTTAATATTTTACATTAGGTTTTAATTGTGACTTAAGACATAAAATCGACAAACCGGTCACTAAACGGTAAAACCCCCTTTTATAATAATAATAATAATAATAATAATATTACTTATATATATATTGATACAAATATAGTTTAAAATAAATATAGCGTTAAACTCAGTTAGCTCCCTGCGGAACGAACCGGACTTACTAAAAACTACACTACTTTACGATTATGTACACTACCTATAGTGTTGTAGCAAGGTTTAGGTATATCCACTCTATAAATAAAAAAATTATTTGTGTAAAATTGTATCGTATTTAATAGTATTTCGCAATAAAATTATAACTATTACGTATACACCGCTGCACACATCAAGTTTTTGGCGTCGCTACCGGGGAATACTCAAACGCCGAAGCGAAACGCTATAAAAAATTAGTTTTTAAGTTATTTTTGTAAAAATATATTTATATAAGTTATTAGTTTTAAAAAAAACAAAAATAGAAAAACATAAATATATATATATATATATATATATATATATATATATATATATATATATATATATATATATATATATTTATATATCTATATTTTTAAGTGTTTAAAATTAAAAAGTTTTTATTTTTAGTTACAAAAACTAATAAGTAATTGTTAAAATATAAGTTTTATTTAAGTTATATTTTATAAATTTTAAAAAAAAAATTAAAAAAAAAAGACCCGAACGATTTTGAGCCTGCAACAACAACTGAACCTGCATTACTCCGCACTCGCGGAGATTTTTGGGCAGCTATCCTCCGCACTCGCGGAGCTGTCTGACACGCCTGACCTGGTACATCATTAATTACGTAGATTAGGGTTTTATTATTATTATTATTAAACCTAATTAGGGTTAGTTATTTAATAATTAGTATTTAGTTTTTAGTTTTAATATATATTTTGTAATATTAAGTTTAAATATTATTATTAAATATATAGATTAATACTTTTATATAAATAATATAAAAATAATATTTTTAGAAAATTGTATTTTTTTTTACTTTAGTTTTCTTTTTATACTTTGTATCTTTTTATTTGTTTAAATTCATAATTTTTATATTTGTCGTTCGTATTTAGTTTTAAGTTTAGTTTTGCCGTAGTTATTTTTAGACTTCTAGATTTTTAGGTTTTGCCGTAAAATCCCTTAAGTGCTTTTTCTTTAGATTAAAATTTAGGCGCTTTAGAATTTTGTGACGCCCTTTATATATTTTAGTGCCTAAATTAAGTTTATTTCCGTTTTCGAAATAGAATTCCTTTTAAACTTTAATACCTTTAAACGCAATTTTTAGTTTTTAGTTTTTAGGCTTTTAAGTTTCGACGCTTTACTTTCTTATTATTATTTTTCAACTTTTATTTTTCGACTCTTATTTTTCGATGCGCTTTTTCTTTCTCATTTCTACGCTCTAGTTTTTAGGACATAGATTTTTATCTTCTAAAAATTTTGACAAAAAATTATTTTAAGCGGTTAAATTAATAGACATCCAAAATTTTCTGGTTCGTAGTAATAGTTGAATTTGTTAGTGGCGAGTTGTGGGCTTCCGATTTAAAGGGTCTTGGCTACCTGCTGCATCTATTGGCTGTTCGAAACGTGGACAAAATCAGAAAAGTCTATTAATTTGATAGCTTATATATTTTTTATCTTTTATAACTAATAGGATATTCAGTGAATGCACCGAGTAAAACGTTCACCACCTTTCATACGTTCACCACCTGTAACTCGATCAAGACATCTAGCCAATATTGTCGCCGTTGATTTTTCTTTAGAATCGTCATCTAGTCGACCAAGTACTCCAATTAAAATTTCCAATAATCCATTTTTTGAACCCGACCTCCCAATTGAGAACCCGGAGGATATTCAAGGACAAATCAGAGATCCTGAACCACTAATCATTCCTCCTGAACCACAAATCATTCAACCAGAGATTGTCGAGGAAGAAACCATTAAATCAGAATCCTCTAGTGATTCAGATTCAACAATTTCAATCATGGAAAATTCGGAACCTCTAAGTATGGAAGACCGAATGAGAGCTAAACGCACTGGCCAAGGACACGCCATTATTAAGCCAGACATTAATGCGCCAGATTATGAAATCAAAGGACAAATCCTACACATGGTAACTAATCAATGCCAATATAGTGGTACGCCAAAAGAAGATCCAAACGAACATCTTCGAACCTTTAATAGGATTTGTACTCTATTCAAAATTAGAGAAGTTGAGGATGAACAAATCTATCTCATGTTGTTTCCCTGGACTTTAAAGGGAGAAGCCAAAGATTGGTTAGAATCGTTACCTGAAGGAGCGATTGACACATGGGATGTTTTAGTTGAAAAATTTCTTAAACAATTCTTTCCGGCATCTAAAGCCGTGAGACTTCAAGGAGAAATTGTTACGCTCGCGCAAAAGCCAAATGAAACATTATATGAGGCGTAGTCGGAAAGTTATTGAGAGGATGTCCTCAACACGGTTTAGACACTTATCAAATAGTACAAATATTCTACCAAGGTGTCGATGTTGCTACATGAAAAGACATCGACACAGTAGCTGCTGTTCCATTATGAAGAAAACCGCAACCGAAGCTCACAAGATTATTGATAACACATCCTCCCACTCACATGAGTGGCATCAGGAAAAAGATATTTTTCGTTCATCTAAAGCGGCTAGAGCCGATTCTAGCCATGACTTTGATTCTGTTTCCGCAAAAGTAGATGCTTTCGAGAGACGAATGGAAAAGATGACTAAAGATATTCACGCAATACGAATCAGTTGTGAGCAATGCGGTGGACCACACTTAATGAAAGATTGTCACATTGAGCAAACGATGGAACAATGTGAGAATGTTTCCTACATGAACCAAAGGCCGGGAAATAATTATCAAAATAATTATCAACCGCCAAGGCCAAACTTCAATCGAAATCAAAATATTCTTTACAATCCAAATGGACCCAACAATAACACGTACAACCAACAAGGTCCGAATAACCAACCAACTCAAAACAACACTTTCAATCAACTAAGACCTAGTTGTATAAACTACCACAACAAACCGAAGAGAAAAAGCCAAATCTGGAAGAAATGATGGCAAAGCTAATGGAATCTCAAACACAGTTTATTACATCTCAAACCCAAACAAATGAGAGGTTTGATCAGTCATTAAGAACTCAACAAGCTTCCATTTTGAATCTAGAAAAACACGTGGGTACTCTTGCTAGCTTGATGAGTAAGAGGGAACAAGGAAAGCTACCGAGTGATACTGAAGTAAATCCTCGGAATGAGAATGTTAATATGGTATCAACGAATTCTGAAAAACCAGCATCAGAAGATGGGAAGGTTTTAGATGTGAGTAACAATGAAGAAGTTACACCACCACCACCTGAGTATGTAAAGCCAGTGATGGCACCATACAGACCACCCATCCCGTTCCCAAGAAAAGGAGTTGAGTATGAAGTTTGTGATACCTTTAGAAAGAAGATGAAAAATAAGAAAGTACAAGAAACAAAAACCGTAAAAGTAACCCGGAGAAGACTGTTCCACCAAAACCTCCACCCAGGTTAGGTGATCCGGGTGAATTTATTGTTCCTTGTCTACTTAGTGATTATGTCATGTATGATGCACTAGCAGATTTAGGTGCGAGTATAAGTGTTATGCCTCTTTCATTATATAAGAGGTTAGGAGTAGGTGAGTTAAGCCCAACGGAAATGAGTGTTCGACTCTTTGATCAAACCATTAAGCACCCAGTTGGAATTACTGGCAACCTACCCGTTCAAGTGGGTAATTTAACTTTTTTAGTCGAATTTATTGTGATTGACATAGAAGAGGACTCAAACGTTCCTTTAATTTTAGGTCGACCATTCTTAGCGTCCACCGGGGTATTATTTGATGTAAGAGAGGGTAGAATGACACTTAGTGATGGTGACAAATCGGTCACCTTTGTGATTTGAAAGTCTAAATCTCCACCAACCAAAACCGTTGAACCAACAAAACTGATTGATAAGAACCATATTGTTTTACCAACTCCAACGGTAGTGCTTAGCAATAATAAAACGCATAAGTGTGGGGAAGATGAAGTAACACCTAATGATGACCTGATAACAAAGAACCCCATTGTTAATACGAAATTAAATGACCCCGTTATTAACAGTTCAATGAAGAAACTTATTAAACGAATTCGCGATGCCAGAACCAAGGGGAACTTTAAGTTATGTAACCGGTTAGTATCCAATCTGTCGCCTAAAGAAAAGGCAAAACTAGTTGAATTTGTGGATATTACACAGGAATCCAACCAATGGCTTAAAGCAAAAGTCACAGATATGGAAGTTGATTATGGTCCAAAAGAAATTGATAATGAAGTTAATCACAATTTCGACACCACATCTACCTAAGTGTGAGGAGATTCAAATGTTCTAAGAAGAAAACGTTGTCTAGAGTTAGTTGTTCTGTTCTCGTGTAGTTCCGAGAAAGGAATCTGATTGGTCTTTTCCACTAGCAGACACTAAAGAACTAGTTTCTCCCCCCATTCTGAGTTTTTGTTTTGTAGGTTTTGTATGAAATTAATTTACATTTTTAAATTTAATTTTTGTGTGATTTTAAAAAACAAAAATTACTTTATTTCATTAAGTTTAAAAAATGATTTCTAAAATTCATCGTAAGTTGAAGACTAGGTCATGGAACCGAAATTGCTTTACCCGAGGACGGGGCGAAAAATTTTGTTAACATTATTTTTAATTTTATTGATCTAAAGTATACAAAAAAAATTAAAAAAACCCAAAAATATTTGCTTTTAAAACAATCGCTTTAACGACAAATTTTAAATTTTATCGAGGGACGGCTAGATAAACATACCGAAACTACCTAAAGTAAAAGGAAACAAAATTTTAAAAAATTATTCATTTAAATTGTTTTAATAAATAAAGATTTTATAAAAAAAATAAAAAAAAATATTATGTATATTTGTAGTTTATCTTATGTACAAAACAGGGTAAAACATCGCACTTTCAAAGACTGACATTAAGTTCAGCAAAAGCTACTAATTTTAACGACAAGACGTAAAATATCAAATGTGATATAAAATAATATGTTTGCAAACTCGGTATTTTTAATCACTTTTTTACACTAATCCCCCTCATGAATTTATAATTATAGTCTGATTTCATGCAAATGAGGGCATTGCATGATCTCAAGTGTGGGGAAGGGTTATAAATTCTCTCGGCTTTACACTTAGTTTAATTGCCAAATTTTGTGAAAATTTGAAAAAATTTCAACTAAATGAATTCAAAATCATGTTTATACATATTTATGAACGATAAAACTAGATGTTAATGCCGAAATTATTGTTACCTCGGAGAGAACATAAATGGAGAAACAACCCAAAACGCTTGAATTCATTTAAAATAGAATAGAAGAGAATAAAAAGGCAAAGAAAAGAATAAATAAAAGCTAAGTGTGGGAAGAATTTACCAAGTTCTTTAAAACATATATCACATATTTTGTACAAGATTATTGCAGGTACTTTTGTTTTGGACGATAATAATCAGTTTTACCCGATTTACTGTAATATATTTAAAAGAAAGATAGATCTACACGATGAATCAATTCCATCATTAAAAGGAAGTAAAGTCTTCCGAAAAAGATACGCGCTTCTTGATTTAGGTCAGGAAGTTGTCGTCCAGACCAGTTGTAGAGTCTACGAAAAACCTTGAAAAGTTTTCTCGAAAATCAGCTGGAAATCCACGGACCTCAGCATCAAACAGGGTCGCCAAGTGGTCAGACTTATCCTATCCATAAGAGGATCTGTCTCGTAAAATGGGGAGGTCGCCGTGCAAATTAGCTTGATAAGACTAATGAATCAGACCCCCAGAAAGGATAATCTCCTTAAAGATTAAAAATCGGCTTTTAAGCCTGATATTACTCAATCCTTGAGATTGACCTTAAAGATTGAGAATTACAAACTCATGGAATTCGATGATATCTAAACTCGAGCTTGAACGAGAAAATACTTTGATCAAAATTAAAACCGATTTGTTTTCTGAAAAACCTATTTTCAATGTGTTCATTACCATTGAACGTAAAATTCTGAGAATTCACCGGAATTCATTAGGTCACCTGAACCAAATCAGGTGTCAATCGTAAGAACGGTGGTTGCATAACATGGTCGAAGACAGGACCTTGTGTCAGACTGAAAAATTATAGGGTGATCTTTACTTTGCTCCTACAAAGGATAGTAATTGCATCCGACACATTGTGGACCATGAACATCTGCATGTCATTAGACATTGCGTTAACAGTTGCTTGTTCAACGCTTTCCTTTACAACTGGATGGTAGTTTACCGAAAGGTAATATACGGAGCAAGTATACTGGACGTGTTACTTTCCTAATACAAGGTTAGCAAGTGGGTGACACAAAACCACAAGTTTTGAGCTAAAATTTTAAAAATATGAAACCCACAAAACCCACAAAAATATTTTGCAAACACCGGTGAAGGGTTATTTCAGAAAACTTATCTAGGGTAAAAGCTAGATTGAATTTTCAAAAGATCGAATGTTTTCATAAAGATCCAATTTCCTTAAGGATCTAAATTTTATAAGTCATGTGGGACTGTAAACCACATCGTTACTATCATTGTTTATACCACCGTATCAAAATCACTGATGTATAAAGTGTGAGAATAAAAAAAAAGTGATTCGAGTGAAGTGTGATTTAATTTCAAGTTCTGTATTGCTTGAGGACAAGCAACGTTCAAGAGTGGGGATATTTGATAATGCTAAAAAGGAACATATATTTAGTATCAATATCCTTCCAATATGTAAAGCTTTCAGTTACAATTGTTCTATTTTTATGTAATGATCGTTTAAATAAATAAGTGCGAAGACAAAAGAAGAAAACGATGATTTGAAGACGCAAATGACCAAAAAGCTCAAATGTACAAGATATAATTCAAGTGGTTCAAATTATTGATGAGAAACGTCTAAAAATTACAAGAGTACAAGCCATGAAACGTAAAGTACAAGATATTAAATCGTACGAAAAGGCGTTCGAAAATCCGGAACCGAGACATGAACCAACTTTCAGCGCGCGACGCAACGGACCAAAAATTATAAGTCAACTATGCACAAGAATATAATATAATATATAATTAATTATATATATTATTATATATTATATTTATAAGAAGCCCACGTTTAACTCAAAGAGATGAGCTGGAATCCAAAGCTCCGCGACTGCGGAGCTATGAAGCAGAAAAATGCCGCACTCGCGGAGATGTACAGTTCAACGTGGGCCAATAAAAGGCAACGAATTCTGCTCGATCAAACACACCTTTTTCTTTTCCTTTCTCTCAACATATACGATATATATATATATATATATTTATATTTTATAATTATAATATTAATTTAAGTTAAATAATAATAAGGTTATGTTAGCGAATGTTTTAAGTTTGCAAGTCGAAACTCTGTCCGTGTAACGCTACGCTATTATTAATCATTGTAAGTTATGTTCAACCTTTTTAAATTAATGTCTCGTAGCTAAGTTATTATTATGCTTGTTGATGCATTTTATGCAAGTCCCTAGACATCTACCCACGTCCATTGTAGGTATAATAGTTTATAGGCCACCATGATCGGTCGTTATTATCCTATCCATATTTGTACGTGGTTACAGGAACTGCAGGAACGAGATTTGGATGTTTGACTATGTTAGACTTAGTCAGACGTACGAGTGAAGCATCACTCGTACGACTGACTGGCTCATATACACGGTTGATGCTGAGCTAAGTCACAATTATAATCTAAATAAGAAGACACGAGTGAGTGATCACCCGTACGGCTGATGAAGCCAACTCGTACGTGTGATGGATGACTCGTACGGGTGAGTCAACAGCAGGGGTACATAAAGTCTTATGTTCTTCATTTTAGGTTAAGCCTCTCATTTGTTACACACACTCAGATCTGGTGAACTCCTCCGATTCTCTCTCAGCCCAAATCACCCAGGTGGTGAATAATAGCTCTAGGTGTTGATCTAATCACACTTGATTTAGTTGTAGTTTGACTAAATTAATCTCAAAAAGCTTAACCTATTCACTAGAGGGTTTGATTCACTTATTCCGCCATTGTGTAAGTTAAATCTGTTGATTTCTAAGTTCCTAGTCATGTTTCATCATTGGTATCAGAGCGTTGGTTGTGATTTCAACATAATCCTAGTGATTTTTGGTGATTAAAGAGTTTATTTGTTTGGGTTTTTGAGTTTAGAGTAATTTTTAGCAAAAAGGAATCATTTTTACGTGTGTAATTGTGATTTGAGAGTGTATTTATGTTAGTTTAGTGCTAATCCAGCTTGTGAATGAAGAAATTGAGGTTTAGCTTTAATTTCTAGGATTTTTGAGTGATTTATGTGTGAACAGCAGCTCACACGAGTGGGTCAAGAATTTTGATCACACGCACGGTTGACCAGACAGTTGACATCACTCGTGAACTCACACGCACGGGTAAGCATAACCTTTTAGGTTAAGAAACTACAAGTCTGATCACACGAGTGATCAAGCGGTTGACTGTGACACGTACGAGTAATTACACGAGTGATCCTGACTTGCACGTTTGGTACTTTGGGTTTGGTACTTTGGTTTGAGTAGTGACACGTACGTTTGATTTGTGACACGTACGAGTGAGACTGTCACACGTACGCTTGACATCCTGAACCGCACGGTTAATAACTTGAACTGCACGGTTTACCAGTTTTGGTAATTTCTCAAGATGTTTAATTCAAATGATTATGCGTTAGCTGCACCGTTAGATCAAAGCATTACGAGTATGACTCAACGATTACTTCTTGCTGAAAGCGAATCCGGAAGTGGTACGAAATGTCCAAGATTAATGAATATGGATAATTATTCTACTTGGAAGTCGAGATTTAAGATATGGTTTGATGGTCAGTACACGAAACTTTGGAAGTATATTGAAACTGAATTTCAATGGCCACATTCACCTGTGACAAATGAACTGTATACGTTACATAATATGCCTTCGGAAGAACGTGATGAGTATAACTTAGAAAAGAAGATGTACTGTAACTTGACAAGTGCTCTTGATGGTCCAATTTTCCATCAATTTCTATGTCATGATAACTCATTCAAGAAATGGGAAGCACTTCATACCTTCAATGAAGGGAATTCATCTTACAGAACAAGAAAAGGGTTAGAACTGAAAGCTGAGTTTGATCATTTTCACTGGCAAGTTGGAGAGTCTATTACAGAATTGGTTGAAAGATATCATCATTTGATGGCTGAAATACACAAGCATGATGTAACCATTGAAGAGAAAGACAAAGTAACATGTCTAGCTGGAGCATTACCGTTAGAATGGAATAGTTTCGTATTAACTATGAAGACCAGTGGAGAATTAGCTACTTCTACAGTGAACTCGTGTATTGCAAGACTTCTGGAAGAAGAACTAGAGTTGTTAAACAAAGTCAAGAGGTCTAAACAAGTTCAAGACACGAAAATGTATTGTCCAAATGGTTATACACCGCCTAAGTGGCTCATGCACCATTTCAAATAGCTTTTGCTACGAACAATCAGAATATGTTTGGTTTGAATGTAAGCAGTGCACCTATTCAACAAACTTTGTATCCACCACAAGTTTCAACATGTTCTCTCAATACTCAATCACAGCCTACTACCAATACTACAGAGTCATCTACACCGACTGCATCAGATTCTGCTCTTAAGATCGAGAACTTGAGGAAAGCTGGAAAAGAAAAGATTAGTGAAGATATAGCTTTGTTGTCAAGCCTTGTTAATTCTTATGATAGTTATCTTGATGGTCGTGTGGGTAACATTCATCTAACAACAGAAGATTATCATCAGCTTGATAAAGATGAAGCAGAAAAGATGGATATTATGTGAGGTATGGAAAATCTTGTGAGACGAGCTAGAGATTACGAAGAGCGAACTGGAAAACCAATCAGTCTGACCAAAGATACAAAACTAGGTTTTGATATGAATTCTGTTACTTGTTATAACTGTGGAGAATTAGGTCATTTTTTAAGACAGTGCACAAAACAGAAGAAGCAGGGTAATCGTAATCCGTTCAAGAATTAGAACTACATTTCTCAGAGTCAATCTACAAAGCGTAAGATTTACATTACTGATAAAGTAAATGAAGCTGATACAGCTGAGGGTCCGAACAAAGCTTTAGTTGTCATTCATGGAGACGATGATAATTGGTCTATCAAATTGAATGTTGATGATCAACAACCTAAAGCTAACATGGCCAAGATTTTTGAAGAAAAAGAAAACTGTGTTATCGGTCAAAGTATAATTGAGAAGCTGACTGCTCGTGCTGAAAGAGCTGAAAAGTTATCACGAATCATTCGGAAAGAGAAGATTCAAAAGATGGTTAAAGATAAATTCAAGAAGGCACGTGATTTAGTTCATCGTACACCTGAATCTGGAAGTATTTCACCATCATCGTCAGAGGACTACTACTTCAACAGTTGGAAGGTTAACTATGGTGATACCTCTGTGTTTGAAGAAATTCTAGAGGCTAATAAGAGTGAAGAGACATTGGTTGATTCTGATACGGAACTAGACAGATGGGGTAAAATGTTTGCTGCTGAATTGGAAATGTTAGTTCTTATGGGTGAAGGTTCAGATCTTGAGAGTGTAAGCTCAGATGTTGATGATTCGGACAAGACGTCAGAATCAGAGGCTGAAGATAAAGCTGATCATACTGGAGTAGATCAATCTGAGTTTGAAGCATTGAACAAGCAAGCAGTAGATTTACTGAAGATGTGCTTATCAGAAAGTGATCTTGAAAAGGTTTCCGGTTTGACAAGAGCTAAGGATATATGGGACAAACTTGAGCAGATTCATTTGGGTAAAGATGCTAATACATCAGAGTTTCTTACAGACTCGTCAGAATCAGAAGATGAGCTCGATGATGGGAAGAACACAGATTTCTTTGCATTTATGGCTGAGACTTCCTCATCAAATAACGCTCAACAGGTATCTTCTGATACATCTACTGTTATTGAATGTGTTAAATGTGCTGAATCTAAGGTAACAATAGATAATTTAACAAAGGCATATGCGGAGATGAAAGAAAAATGGCATGCTGACCATGTGACCACTAAGGTTGAAAATGAATTGAAAGAGCAAATCAAAGTTTATAAAAAACAACTTCACGATCTTAAATGTTATAACTTTGACATAAATCAAGTTTTAATTAAACGTGTTGACACAATTAATGAACTAAAGAAAGAAAATGGATGCGTTAAAGCTGATTTAGAGGCAATTTCAATTAAAATGAAATGTTGGGCAAGTGCATCACAATGGAATGCATTAATGGTGGAACTTAATGACACAAAGGGAATGGGTATTGGATATAGTTCTGCATCTCCTCCTTTTCAGAACACATTTATTAATGCTAACGTAGTTGACGGTCAACCAGAAGATTGTATCCCTCCTAGTTATGAAGATTATGTTGAAAAGAATAAAAAATGTAGTTCAACTAAGAATACAACTTCTGATGATACTGCTGAAGGTGCTCTAGATCATGAGGAAGATAGGAAAACTGGGTTAAGAGATAACTCTAAGACAAGTAGAGTTAGAACACCGAAAGGTCCTGTTAAAATTTTGAGAAATCCTAGATTTGCTAATAGACCGGTTCCTCCTGTTACACCGACACCTGTTCCAAGAAATAAAACAAATGATTCTCCTGTGTTAGTAAGAACATAAGATCTGTAATCTTCAAATTCTAATAACTTGTATGAATTTAGAGGACATAGGGAGTTTCGTCAATGTTTTAGTTGTGCTATTTTTGGACACATTGCTGCAAATTGTCCTAGAAGATATAGATCACCAAGACAGAAGATTGACCTCACATATGATGATCGCAGATCATCTTATGCTCATAAAACAGGTTCACCTATTAATGATGAAGTTCATGTTAAAAATCATACGACAAAGGTTGTCTTTGGAGAGTATAAGAGAAAGAACGTCAATAGGTCAATTTCTCCTGTGAAGATTAAGGTTCCTAAACAGGATACTGAGGCAAGAGTTGCCAAATCAAGTGATCACAGTAGAGTTTTTGAGTCAAAGTCACGATCGCCTTCACAAAAAGCTAGTCGTCGAAAATATTTTCTCGTACCAGACCACGAGCTAATCGCTCCGAAGATGAGAAAAATGTGGAAAACCAGAAGAGCAATATTGCTACTTCTAAACTGTCTAAGTTTATGATTTCTAATGATGAGATTCACCGGACTCAAACGGGAAATGGATGGAAGTTCAAGCTATGGGTGTTAATGGACAACCTACTGCCGTCCGGGCGTGGGTTCCCATTATCAATTAATTTTCTTAATGTGATATGCAGGGAACCAGGGTATCTGCAAATAACACCTGGATTGTGGATAGCGGTGCTTCGAGACATATGACTGGACATCTATCTCTTCTTTCGGATGTACACCCAATTAAGGGAGGTTATGTTGCATTTGCTGGAGATAAGGATGGTCATATTTCAGCTCAGGGTTTATTGAAAAATGATAAAGTCAGTTTTGATAAAGTGAACTATTGTCAAGAGCTTGCAAATAATTTGTTATCAGTTTCACAAATCTGTGAAAAATCCTTCAAAGTAGCATTTGATGACGAATTCAGCTACATCTTGAAACCAGAGTTTGTGATTTCTCCTGAAATGATTTTGATGAAGGCTCCTCGACAAGCTGATTTATACATGCTAGATATGAATGTTGCTACTTCAACTGTTGAACATCATCAAGCTTTTGTTTCTAAAGCGACTGAACAAGATTCTATTACATGGCACAAACGCATGGGTCATTTAAGTTTTCGGAAGATGAACCATCTGGTTCACAACAATCTCGTAGAAGGTGTTGATCTTCGTTCATTTCAGATTCCAGGCACATGTGTTCCTTGTAAGAAGGGTACGCAGAGCAAGAAAACACACAAGTTGGTGAAGTATAATCCAATCTCTGCTCTGCTAGAGTTTTTGCACATGGATCTATTTGGTCCAATTCGTTTTGAAAGCATTGATGGTAGTAAGTATTGTCTGGTGGTAACTGATGATTATTCAAGATTCTCATGGGTTATGTTTTTGAAAGAAAAGTCTGATACGTTTGAGAAGTTGAAAGTGCTAATCAATCGATTAGAGACATGTTTTAATTTGAAAGTTAGAAAGATTCGATACGATAATGGTACAGAATTTAAGAATCAGTATCTTACAGGTTTCTGTATTTATGAATCAGTATCCACATATGAATGGTGTTGCTGAAAGAAAGAATAGGGTTTTGATTGAGACTGCTATAACTATGCTAGCTTATTCATCTTTACCTGTTCACTTTTGGGGTGAAGCTGTTGCAAATGCTTGTTACACTATGAATCGAGTTTTAACTGTTAAACGACTAGGTAAAATGTGCTATGAGTTATTGCATGGGAGAAAACCTTCTTTGAAGCATCTAGAACCATTTGGTGTCCCATGTACCATTTTGAAGAGAAAACCAGGAAGTAAGTTTGATTCGAAAGTGGTTACTGGAGTGTTTCTAGGGTATAGTTCTCCTAACAAGCGAGTTTTCAACAATGAGACGAGATGTGTTGAAGAATAGTCTGAAGTTGACGTCCAACGGAATTACACAAAGATTGCTACCAAAAGTCATCCTTGGATCTACAACTATGATGAGCTAATTGATTCATTTAATCTTGCTCCAGATCAGACGGAGAATGAAGTAGAGTTACAAATGCTGTTTGATTTACAGAACGAGCCAGAAGTGTCTGCACCTACTCCAACTCCATTACCTACAATCATTGAACCAGTACAAGATTCAGATCAAGATGTTGATCCGGTGTACGATACATGCGGATCTGATATTTTAAGTGAGAATTCTGATAATCCTGAAGATGGAGATACCACGAATCTACACCACGAGATACCTGTTCCCGCACACCCAGTTCCCAGAACTACAGCTGCTCATCCTAGAGAAAATATAATTAGAGATCCAAATGCATGCGTTAGGACAAGAAGAAAAGTTCAGTTTGATGGTCAAGTTGATGCTCATATGACAGTTGCTGCTGCATATTACGAGTACTCATGTCATATCTCAAGAATTGAGCCAAAGACTACAAAAAGAAGCTTTGAAGCATGTTGATTAGGTCATGGCTATAAAAGAAGAAATTCAGCAATTCAATCGTCTAGATATTTGGAAACTAGTTACTAAGCCGCAAGGTGCGAAAGTAATCGACCTCAAATGGGTTTGGAAGTGCAAATTCGACGAAGATGGCAATGTTACCCGTAACAAAGCAAGATTAGTTGCTAAAGGTTATCAGCAAGATCCTGATTTTGATTACGATGAAATTTTTGCTCCTGTTGCCAGATTGGAAGCGATTCGCATTTTCTTGACTTTCGCTTCTTTCATGAAGTTCAAAGTTTATCAAATGGATGTTAAGAGTGCATTTCTTTACGGCAAGCTAAACGAACGAGTATATGTCAGTCAACCTCCGGGTTTTGAAGATCATCTTCATCCTGGCAAAGTTTACTGATTACGACGAGCCCTTTATGGTTTACATCAAGCTCCTAGAGCTTGGTACGGACGATTATCGAGTTATCTTATCGAAAAAGGATATCAAATGGGCATGGTAGACTGTACTCTGTTCACAAAAGTTCAAGATAATGACATTATTTTAGTCCAGATTTATGTTGACGATATTATCTTCGGTGCTACTAAGCAGGAAATCGTTGATGAGTTCGAAAAGGTGATGAAGGACGAGTTCGAAATGAGTAAATTGGCTCTTCTACACTACTTTCTTGGTTTACAAGTCGAACAGACAGAAAATGGAATTTTTCTTCATCAGGCAAAGTATGTGAATGATATACTGGAACGTTTTGGTATGACTCAAGAACGTCTTGTGTCAACTCCGTTAGCTGTGAATCATGGTATTTCGCTAGAGTACGAAGGAGAACCTGTTGATCCTACGTATTATCGAGAAATCATCGGGTCGCTTATGTATCTCACTGCGTCTAGGCCGGATATTATGTTCTCAACATGTCTATGTGCTCGTTATCAAGTTAATCCAAATACAGTTCATCTTACAGCTGCCAAGAGAATCCTACGTTATTTGTTGCATTCGCCAAATCTCGGCATCTGGTATTCGAACGATGAGAAATTTGATCTTGTAGCTTACAGCGATTCAGATTATGCAGGTTGCAAAATCAACAACAAATCTACATCAGGAGGATGTCAATTTTTAGGTGAAAGGCTGGTGACCTGGCAGTGCAAGAAACAAACTGCAGTTGCTCTTTCCACGTGTGAAGCTGAATATATGGCTGCTGCTAGTTGTTGTTCGCAAGTTGTTTGGATCCAACAACAACTTCGTGATTACGGGCTAAGAATCTCTTTCTCTCCTCTTTATATTAATAATAATGCTGCTATAGCGATCACTAAGAATCCTGTGCAACATTCAAAGACCAAAAACATAGGTGTTAAATATCATTTTCTTAGGGATTGCCATGAGAAAAAGGTTATTGAGGTTAAGAGAATAGGTACTAAGGACCAGAGGGCTGACTTATTTACTAAGGCTTTTGATAGACCTGGGTTCTTATTCCTACTAGAGATGAATGGCATTGTTGATCGAGACAAAGTGATTTCGGATGTTGTGTGCGAGGTTTAGTCAAGACTTTTAGACTTTGCATGTAGGATGCATGGCATATAGATTTTTAGTTTCTGATTATATGTATTGCATATTTTTGCTTCTTGTCTGCATTTCTTTACATGATTTCATTCATGATTGCATGCTAGTCTGTAGATATTTTATGTTTGGTTAAAATGCTAAAACACAAAAAGATTTTATATTTTAGTATTTTAGGGGGAGTATATGTTATCAGCAGAAAATACCTAAAAAGTGAAAAATGCCTCACCCAGAAAATCATAAAAAGTTGAAAAATTCGAAAATGAGCTTGTTTTGATTAATCTACTGGACGTGAAGAAATTATTGTACTGAGAATTGATATATTTGATTAGTAAGGACTGATTTGAATGTTTATGTTTATCTGTTGTGTGATGTACTGATAGATGTGACTTATGAATTCTTGACATTAGACAATCATAATAAGAATAACGATCATCTGAGATTCAGAAGTCATGAACGATCTATAGCGTTTGCAGGTAGTCACCTAATTATCTCCGAAATCGTATCTAATGATAATTGTTTAGGAACTCAACAGTCAGTTGAGGGTTTCCCCTATCATAATTGATAATCGTTAGAGAAAGTTGGGGGTGAATTTTAAGTTGAGGATTATCTGTTTGGCTGGTGCATACCACGTTGTCACGGGCCTAAGACTTTATAATCGAAACTAAACCCTGAAAATTTCAGAGAAAATTAGTTTATGTCGAAAGTAAGTGTTCCTTCTCGCTTAAGGTTGAAAAGTATAATTCCTTATTGTGAACCGTTCAAGCATTTAAGGGAGAACACCTTCGAGTGATCTGAGCACACAACAAAGAAACATGAGTTCATGCATAAAAATGGAAAATCCATTCATGATGGCGTTCAAAATCAATATATTAAAAGACAGTGATATGCTGAAAAAGAAATATCAAAAGAAAATCAAAGTCAAAAATAATTGGCGTATCAAGATGGCAAAGTCCTGAAAGTAAGAAGAATGCTGATTCATGATGTGCTCATAAAGAACTCAGATCATTCTTAGTGTGACGCCCCCGCGCAGCTTGAATTGTTTAATCACGACGTTCACTCTGAACTATCAAGATTCTTGTCGTCTGCAATATAGAGTTATACCTATTAAGACTGTAAGTTGGAAAGATACTTATCTAGATATACTCTAATTAAATATATATATGAAAGTTTAACTTTCGATTCCATTTTCCATGTCAACTTGAACATAATGAAGTTAAGGGCCTTGAGATTTATTTCGTGTGACGACTGGTCATCAGGCAAGTCTGCTTTAACTGTAGACCAATCCCCGCAGTAAATAATGCGCCTATTCGGATAATCCAATATATTCTAAAATCTGCCCTTTCAACTAGATTGAAGATTATCAATTCACTGATAGAAGCCAAAGGCTGACAGGGTTATTCAAAATGCCGTGAGAACCATCCTGTTCAATTTGAATGAAATACATGGAAAGAGATAACGGAAAGTTACATGTAATGAATTGACAACCCAATAACAACGCACAATCATAAGTGATGAAAGAATCAAGGATTAATGAACTTAGCGTGATCTCAAAAATCATTGCTCTATAGTGTTCAAGTAATTAATGCCAACATGATTGTCGAAGTGTTCGGAATGAATATGTTCATGTTTAATGAGGATTGATATCAATAATTGCATGATAATAGACATAGACTGGATAATTGGGAATGAACAACAGAAGTTGATTCAATATGTCAGTTCTGATCCATTTTTATTTTAATTAATCATATTTCTCACAAAAAGAATGTGGATTTGTATATTTCATTTATATGCTTGTTAAATAGCTTGTTCTGATTACTGAAAAACAACAAAAAGATTTTGGTTTACATGTTATTGCATTTCATGATAGAATGTCTTTCATTTGCATAATTTTAGTTGAAAATCTATAAAGATTTTTTTTTATTATTTCTCTGTTTTCTGATTATCCTCGGAATGCATAACGACATCTGAAAGAACCTTGTTGAGATCAAGATATTTTTGGCCACCAAATCCATAAGTTTGAAGTTTTTAGAGCTGGTGATTACTTGAAGGACTTTAATGATTTAAGGTTGTTAGTGAATTTAAGATGACATTACACTGTAGGACTTACTCAGGATAAACAAAATATTTGGAGTAATAACCTCAATTAGGTTAAGTTGTTTGGATTACCTAAGTGTTAATGGTCATTTCTTGAAGGCTTTAGTGATTTATGACTCAAAATGAAAGTGTTAGTTAGCCCTAAGATTGCTAAACGAGTCAAAATCCTAAGTTTGTGAAATTTTGAAATTGCCTAATTGGCTCACACGCACGCTTGATGTGTGAACCGTACGAGTAACCACACGTTTAAGGTTAACCGTACGGATGACCCTGATCAAAATTGGTCTAAGACTATTGGGTCACACGCACGTGTGATTAAGATGAGACGCGTGGTTGATTGTGGATCGTGTGATCACGAGAGTATAAATAGGGGTGACGAGCACTGATGCTCACACTTGTGCACACATTTCATTTTATCTCTCAATTTTCGATCTTAACCAATCAAGATTTCCACCGCAGCGCTCGTTCATTACTTGATTCCGACCTCAGCGCCACCTAATAGTTTTTTTTTTTAGATATCATCAAATGGCTGAACAACAAGTCGATATTCTGGTTGTTAACGTTGAAGGACAGGGGGAGCAACAAGCTAATCCTCAAGTGAATCCAGTCATCCAACCTGCTCAGCGAGAGATTCCTTTAGAGAAGGGAGAACTGAACAATCAAGTTGCTCTTTATGATCTTAATCTTGAGAGAGGTTCTCATTTTAAGGAGATTGTCGAATTTCTTAAGATATCGAGGATACACACTGCTATTTCTACTCAGTGCACAGCATACTATAGCCATCAGAGAGAGTTCTGGAGAAATGTTGTACTGGATGTAGATGAAGATAAGCTTGTTAGTAAGGTTCAAGGACATGATATTACTGTTTCTAAGGATGTGATTAGAAGGATTTTGGGTTTTAATGATGAGAACTGCTCCCACATGACTATCAGTAGAGAACGAATTCATGGTTGCTTTAGAAGATGTGCTTATTCTGGATACATTGGTGGCAAATCCGAACTGATGAAGACACTACTGCCTCCACAGTTTAGATATCTTGCTCACGTGATTATGCACTGTTTGAGTGGTCGCAAATCTGGATTTGATAAGCTGAAGGAGAAAGTACAAAGCATGTTTGTGGCACTTGTTCTCAAGGCACCATACGATTTCTTGGGATTTTTCTTATACTACTTCAAAGCAAACCACTTTAGTTCTACTCAGAGGTATCTGATCTACGTTCGTTTTCTTCAATTAATCATTAATGACGCTGCACCTGATCTACCCAAGCTTGAAGAGGATATTATCCACCTTAAGCCAATGAATCCGATTACTTTCCGCAGAATAGAAGAGACAAGGAATGAGGATTTAAAGCCTGACTTTAATAGAAAGCTCATTTGTCTTCTTATCAAGGACAACTATCGATGCCCAGCAGGTAATGCTTGAGGGAATGAGGATTCATATTCTGACTATGAAGTTACATATGAGGAAGGACAACGTGATAATCAGAAAGCTACTGGTAATGTTCAAGGAGGAGATAAGGTTGATGACGAGGTTATCGAGGGTGATGATGAAGCGACAGAGGAGGATGCCAGCTTGATTCATGGAAAGAGGAAAGGAACGGATCCTATGCCCTCAGAACAACTCAAGAAGAAGGAGAAAAGAACGAAGTATTCCTATGATTCACCTCAGAGATCATCACAAGGAGGCTCGAAACAACAAGCTCAGAGAAAGCCATCCGGTTTCATGAAGGATGCAAGGGCTGCTGTTACCTCACCAAAACCTGCCACCACAACACCTCAGGTCACGCCAGACGAATACAAGACACAGCAAAATCTACTGATGTCTTTGATCACGAAATAACCAATCTGGAAAATCAAGCCATTGAGGAGAAGAAGATCAGTAATGCTAAGATTGAGTCGTTGGTGGAAGAGAACAAGAGGTTATCTGATAGGTTGGACCTACAGAAGAGTAGGACAGATAACTTGAAAAAGAAAGTTTTGGCGATTAAGAGTGAGAACAAGGAGAAATTGAAGAAGTTGAATGAAAGAATCGAACAGCTTACCTCTGGTAAAACAAAGTTGATTAAGGAGAAAGGAGAAGAATATTTTTCTAATTTGGGAGTAGGTGATGAAAAGGATGAAGAAGAAGATGCTGGAACTGGAGGACCCTCTTTTGGATACCCGTTAGTGATACCTATTCGAAGTTTTAATGAATATGGTGAGGTCTTTACTGCTGAATATTATATGAATTATTCAAATGTTTTTAATGATGCAGAAAAGGGGGACGTTCCACCAAGTGAATTTCCTTTGGAACAGCTTGCTGCTCTGGCATATGACAGCGAAAACGATATGGAGAATGCAGAGTTAGTTGAAGCTGAAGACAAGGCTCCACAAGAAGAGCCAGCTAATGAAATCCCTCCCGAATCAATCCAAAATATCAACTTAAGTGATTTTGATCTGTTCGAAGACGAGAAAACTGAAAGTTCTGTTGGTAAAGAAAGCATGAAAGAGAATGTGATTGTCGAATCCGAGACGAATTTGTGACAGAATCTGATGATGAAGAAGAAGAAGAAGAAGAAGAAGAAGTTGAGATTGTTATGCCTTCGCTTGAGCCATACTCGCATCCGTCACTCAACACCTTAAGTGACTTCTTCAATCTGAGTTGTGAGGAGAAGAAAAAGAACTTAATTGAGTTAGAAAAGGCGAGGAAGGTATACAAAGAACAAGTAAAAGAAGTGGATGTTATGATAGAAAGGAACAAGAAGATCCGACATGAGAAACTGCTCGTTGAGAAAGAAAGAAAAGAAACTGAATTGAAAGATAAGAAACTCCGAGCCGAACAAGCCGAGGTAGAGGGATGGAATGAGATTAAGAAATGGTTTATATGTGATAGGGTTAAAGTGAACATAAATGTTGTAGAAGACGAGATCCGTCAGAGTTGGTGGAAACAAAACGTTGTTAACCCTGATCAGTTGAATAAGCCAGAACTTGAGCCGAAGTTTGTTAGTTTCTACGAAAGGGGAAAGAGAACCAAGAAGTATTCCAAGGGTAAAATACTGAGTTGGGGTTACTTCAAGGAGATCAATTGTTTCGCGATCAAGAGGGAAGGAGGAGTTGATTACATGGCACGTCCTAGTCACTTCAAAACTCTACCGTACTTCGAGATCATGCAACTTGCTAAGCTGAAGATGTTGAACGCTGAAGATAGTGACCTTTCCAGGTGGTTTCAGAGAAAACTCAGATATGAGTATAAGACAGGGAAATGGGACATCTTTAAGTCAACAGTCGCCAGGTTTTCCATGAACCCAACAAAGAGAAATTCTAAAGGTGGACCTGTACGCGATTAAGTTCCGTCTGGCCAAGTACATGAAGCAATCTCCATTGATGCCCTTACCCAAGGATATTTGCAAAAACTTCAGATGGTGGTTCTATGATGAGTTTTCGGAGGAAGCAGTGATCTTGACTGCGATTGAGAAGGAAGATGGAAGCATACAGTTCGACAATGTGAGGATTCTAGATCCCATGTGGCTGAGGAACTTATCGATATTTGATGTGGAGACTCTTCACCGCCATCACATTACTTTTAGAGATGATCGAAAAGAGGAAGCTATGAGATATCAACGTGTGATCGATGTCTACTATGCATACCTCAACAGAAACAGTGATGCTCAAAGCTCAAACCAAGTTCAAGCCAGCTGATCTATGTCGGATACTGTGTTGATCGTTTGTTTTTAGTTTTTGATGTTTGTTTATGCGAGAGAGAGAATCTGGATCTGTAATAACTTTACTAAACTGTTTGTGTTTATGAATTTGCATAGTTTATGGATGTTTACTTAATTGTAATAGATGTTCTAGGTCCTAGGGGGAGTTATTGATGCATTTTATGCAAGTCCCTAGACATCTACACACGTCCATTGCAGGTACAATAGTTTACAGGCCACCATGATCGCTCGTTATTATCCTATCCGTGCTTGTATGTGGTTACAGGAACTGCAAGAACGAGATTTGGATGTTTGACTATGTTAGACTTAGTCAGACGTACGAGTAAAGCATCACTCGTATGGCTGACAGGCTCATACGCACAGTTGATGCTGAGCTAAGTCATAATTATAACCTAAATGAGAAGACATGAGTGAGTGATCACCCGTATGGCTGATGAAGCCAACTCGTACGTGTGATGGATGACTCGTACGGGTGAGTCAACAGCAGGGGTATATAAAGTCTTATGTTCTTCATTTTAGGTTAAGCCTCTCATTTGTTACACACACTCAGATCTGGTGAGCTCCTCTGATTCTCTCTCAGCCCAAATCACCCAGATGGTGAATAATAGCTCTAGGTGTTGATCTAATCACACTTGATTTAGTTGTGGTTTGACTAAATTAATCCCAAAAAGCTTAACCTATTCACTAGAGGGTTTGATTCACTTATTCCGCCATTGTGTGAGTTAAATCTGTTGATTTCTAAGTTCCTAGTCGTGTTTCATCAATGCTTATTTAAATCGAAGTAATCGTGATGTTGGGCTAAATATTAAAGACGGGGTTATTGGGCTTTGGACCATAATTGGGGTTTGGACAAAAGACCGACACTTGTGAAAATTAGACTATGGGCTATTAATGAGCTTTATATTTGTTTAATTGAATGATAGTTAGTTAATTTAATATAAAGATTTACAATTGAACGTACCTATAAATAACCACTTACACTCGATCGGACACGATGGGTGGGATATTTATAAGTACTAATAATTGTTCATTTAACCAGACACGGGGATGGATTAATAGTCAATGGACTCATTAAAATAGGGGTGGATTACATACAAGGACACTTGGTGTAATTGTTAATGAAGTATTAAAACCATGGATTGCACACAGTCGATAACCTGGTGTAATCATTAACAATGTATTAAAACCTTATTACAGTTTAAGTCCCAATTATTTGGAATATTTGACTTCGGGTATAAGGATAATTTGACGAGGACACTCGCACTTTATATTTATGACTGATGGACTGTTATGGACAAAAACCAGATGGACATATCGAATAATCCAGGACAAAGGACAATTAACCCATGGTAATAAATTAAAATCAACACGTCAAACATCATGATTACGGAAGTTTAAATGAGCATAATTCCTTTATTTTATATCTCATCGCACCTTTAATTATCGTATTTTTAATTATCGCAATTTTATTTATCGTCATTTTATTTATCGCACTTTAAATTATCGCACTTTTATTATCGTTATTTACTTTATGCTTTAAATTAAGTTGTATTTATATTTAATATTTTACATTAGGTTTTAATTGTGACTTAAGACATAAAATCGACAAACCGGTCACTAAACGGTAAAACCCCCCTTTAATAATAATAATAATAATATTACTTATATATATATTGATACAAATATAGTTTAAAATAAATATAGCGTTAAACTCAGTTACCTCCCTGCGGAACGAACCGGACTTACTAAAAACTACACTACTTTACGATTAGGTACACTGCATATAGTGTTATAGCAAGGTTTAGGTATATCCACTCTATAAATAAATAAATAACTTGTGTAAAATTGTATCGTATTTAATAGTATTTCGCAATAAAAATATAACTATTTCGTATACACCGCTGCACACATCAACATTTTTTTTATAAAATGATAAAATATAATATTAACCTTGATATATAAACGTTTTGATTTAAAAATACTATTTTATATATATGTATATATATCGAAACTACGATTTATAAAAGCAATTGACCAAAACACTTGAACGTTCAAGTTACATTTAGAGTAATCTAGTTTATTGACAATTTAAGTCTAATTATTTATAAATGTACTTGTCGAGTAACATAGAGTGTCAGTTTTCTAAGCTTACGAAAATGCATTCGGGAAATCGGAACCGGGACATAAGTCGAGTGACAACGTACAAGTCATCGGTACTAAAATTATAAGTTAACTATGCATGTAAATATAATATAATATTTAAGTAATTATAAAGATTTAATATATATATATATATATATATATATATATATATATATATATATATATATATATATATATATATTAATAAAACTATCGGCAGCCAGACAATTAAAATCTGTGAGATGGTTTTGGGATTATCGCAATCGCGGAGGTGCAGCCCACAAATGTTTTGCAATCGCAGAGCAGTTGGTCCCAGAAAATGCTATAAAGCTCGAACGCGTTCTGATCGATTCATTTTTCAATCTATCTCTCGGTCCCTCTGTTTCTCTATTATATATATAAATTATTATTATTATTATTATTATTATTATTATTATTATTATTATTATTATTATTATTAAGGATATTATTATTAATCTTATTATTATGAGTAGTAGTATTAGTATCATTATACATAAAATACTACGACGAGGTCATGAGCAAATTATTTCAAAACGGATTTTTCGAGTGGGATAGAGTTAAGGAAATTATGGGTTATAGCTATGGAGGTTATGGGTATTGTTCGGGGGTTTCGTTCGTGAGGTCAAACTAGTTTTTATCATCTCCGTTGCGTCTACGTACCTTCCTGCAATATTGAATCTCAATATTGATACGTGAGCACTCATATCCTATCTTTTATATATTAATAGTGTATCCCTGACTAGTGCTCGAGTATATATGATCATGCATGTTTGTATGTTTTATTTCATCGTTAAATAGTGTATGATGAATCACGAATTTAATACATATAATATTGATATAAGGTATATGATATGCATGTCGTTGGAAAGCTGTCGAAAAATTATTAACTTTTCATTTAGAAGTCGTGTGATTTCGATGAACGGATTTAAAGATATGGTCCACTGAATTATCGTTGACTCTAATATTATTATTATTACTATCGTCGTTATTATTATCATCGTTATTATTCTTATCTAATAATAATAATTATTATTATTATTATTATTATTATTATCGTTATTATCACTAAGGTTATTATTAGTATTATTATTATTATTATTATTATTATTATTATAATTATTAGTATTGATATTTGTGACAACCTGAAAATTTCCAACCAAATTTAAACTTTATCTTTACATTATTCCGACACGATAAGCAAAGTTTGTTAAGTTAAATCTCAAGAATTTTAAATTATGTTCATACATTCATTATAACCTCGACCAAATTCCGACGATTCACGAACCGTTATATATAAATAAATATGTATATATATATGTATATATATTATAACTTGAGAATATTAATAAAGTATTAAACGTATAATACTTTACATGAATGTATTTGTTTCAATATGTTTATCGATGGAATTAGAAGATAATATCAAATGATTGATTTATCAGATACATTGTGATATGATTACGGGTCTATGTTATGAGGTCTACTGTGAGTTAAGAAATCTATTCTTTTTGACAACATTCGGAAAATGGTAAAGTGATTTATAAGTAACAACGTAGAGTGTAAATAACTTAGATGTTGGATATCGACAAGTTAAGTAACTCGACATTTTTCATTAAGATGATTTCATACGTTTATTTAACGTTTGAACTTTATCACATGCTTCACCAACAGACTGTAATTTAAAAACTTGAAACCTATTATGAATATATATGATTCTACCTTTCTAAAACGTTTTATGATATAACGATTTCTATTATTTTAACCTTTAAACAAAATGATTCTTAAATATATTTAGTTTTGGAAAACAAAATTATCATATTTATTTGATTTAGTTTCAAACGTACAAAAACGTTTTCAGTTTAAAAAGAACTTTATTATTAAAACGTATATAACTTTTATAAATATCTAGAACCACTTTTGACAACTCATTACTTAACCAGTATGATAAAGATAATGATATTTATATATTATTTTATTAAATATATAACGATTTAAATTAATATTCTATATATTTATATGCGTATTATACGTACATAG
Source organism: Rutidosis leptorrhynchoides (assembly GCF_046630445.1). NCBI lineage: Eukaryota > Viridiplantae > Streptophyta > Magnoliopsida > Asterales > Asteraceae > Rutidosis > Rutidosis leptorrhynchoides. Next base: position 606,778,458 of record NC_092336.1, read on the forward strand.
TTTTATACTTTTACTATACTTAAACTTTACCTTTACTTTATTTTTACTTTACTTTAACCTTAATAATTCATACTTTAATAATTCACTTTAATAATTCATACTTTAATAATTTACTTTAATAATTCATACTTTAATAATTCACTTTAATAGTTCATACTTTAATAATTCACTTTAATAATTCAAAAATCTATTATAAATAGAATTCAATAGGTTTCATTATTTTATAGAAACTTGAAAATATTTTTCTCTAAACTCTTTCAATCGATTTACATATATATATTTACTCCGTATTATTTCAAGATATTATTAGTATACATAAAATATTACGACGGAGTACTGTCCGAGTGATTTCGAAATTATTTTTCGAGCGGGATAGAGCTAAAGAAATTATGGGTTATAGCTATGAAGGTTATGGGTATGGTTCGGGAGTATTGCTCGTGAGTCAAACTAGTGTTTATCATCTCCGTTGCATCTACGTACTTTTCCTGCAATATTGAATCTCAATATTGATACGTGAGCACTCATAACTTAACTTTTATATAGTATTAGTGTATCCCTGACTAGTGCTCGAGTATATAGGATTATGCATGCTTATACGTTCGTTATTGTCGTTAGATAGGTTATGTCGAATCTTGAATTAAATACATATGCTATTAAGATAAGGTATATGATATGCATGTCGTTAGAAAGCTAGCGAAAAATTGAGAACTTTTCATTTAGATATCGAATGGTTTCGATGAACGGTTTAGAAGTTATAGTCAATTGAATTTTTGTATTATTATTAAAAATGATTATTATTATCGTCATTATTATCGTCGTTATAATCTAATTATTGTTATTATTGTTATTATTATTATTATTATTATTATTATTATTATTATCATCATCATTGTCGTTATTAATAAAAGATATTATTGTTATTTTTATTATTATTACTATCGTTATTATCGTTATTATTATTATTATTATTATTATTATTATTATTATTATCATTTAAATAGTTATTAGTATTATCATTAATATTATTATTAGTATTATTAGTATTATTATAATTAAAACTAATATTAATAACATCTAATTATTATGATTACTATTATTATTATTATTATGAACGCGATATAAAAGACGACTAAAAGATATTAAACAAAGCGATTAGGAAATAATGAGTATGAGTATCATGATGAAATTAAGATATTGTAAGATATTGATTTAAAGGAAAAATATTGTTTTCATTATTTTACTATTATTATTATTAAAAGTATTATTAATATTAAAACTATCATTTTTACTAAAATTATTATTTTTAATAAAAATATCATTGTTAATATGAAACATCATTATTATTATCATTTTAATACTATTGTTAATAAAAATTATCATTTTATCATTTTTAGAAAATATAATTATTGTTATTTTTATTAGTAGAATAATAATAATTATTACAAAATAATACAACTTTTACTTATTATTATTATTATCAATATTATTTTATCAAATAAATATGTGATACAAAGATATTTTACTACGTATAATATAACTACATTAATAATACCTATTATATTATTTTTATGATATTAAATGAACTTTATAAATTTTATTACTTAAGATATATAAAAGTATATTTTTATTATATAAATTTTAATATAAAATTTTATTTATTAATAAAAGAACTATATTATTTACTTTAATAAAATCTATTAAAAATATTTAAAATAAATAAAACGACTATATTTAAACTATATTATAATCATGTATAAATTTTGGAAGACATTTTGGTCAATATGACTTTTGTTGACTTTTGCATATTTAGTCTCGAGCATTAGGATTGTGATACACTATGACTTGACCTAAATTGTTAGACAGATATTGATCAAACATATAAATATATATAATTAATATAGGTTCGTGAATCCAAGGCCAACATTACAATTGTTCAATGACGTCATATGTATTTTTACTACAAAATACAGTATTGTGAGTTTCATTTGCTTCCTTTTTATATATATTTTTGGGACTAAGAATACATGCGCTATTTTTATGAATGTTTTACGAAATAGACACAAGTAATCGAAACTACATTCTATGGTTGGATTATCGAAATCGAATATCACCCCTTTAGCTTGGTAACCTAAGAATTAGGGAACAGTACCCCTAATTGACGCGAATCCTAAAGATAGATCTATGGGCCTAACAAACCTCATCCGAGGTACGGATGCTTTAGTACTTCGATTTTTATACAAACGAGAGGATTCTGTTATACAGACAAGAGGATTCTGTTTTGGGGATATTCTATATGCATCTTGTTAATGTCGGTTACCAAGTGTTCACCATATGAATGATTTTACCTTAATGCAGACGAGGGGATTCTGCTTGAGGATTATGTTTATGAAAAATGAAAATCTTGTGGTCTATTATATTATTGGAAATGATTTTACCTTTATGCAGACGAGAGGATTCTGCTATTGGAATTATGTTTAATAAAAATCTTGTGGTTTATTAAAATAATGGAAATGAATGATTATGATAAACTAATGAACTCACCAACCTTTTGGTTGACACTTGAAAGCATGTATATTCTCAGGTTTGAAAGGAATCTTCCGCTGTGCATTAGCTCATTTTAAGGATATTACTTGGAGTCATTCATGGCATATTTCGAAAGACGTTGCATTCGAGTCATTGAGTTCATCAAGATTATTATTAAATTATAGTTGGATGTATTATGAAATGGTATACATTTCGTCAACTTTAGATGTGAAGAAAGTTTGTCTTTTAAAAACGAATGCAATGTTTGTAAAATGTATCATATAGAGGTCAAATACCTCGCGATGTAATCAACTATTGTGAATCGTTTATAATGTATATGAACGGGTCCTTTCAATATTATTACTAAAATAATCGTTATTATTAAAATGTAACATTTTTATAAAAACTATCATTTTATTATTTTTATCATCATTATTATTATTAAAAGTATCATTAATATTAAAAATTATCACTTTTATTAAAATTATCATTTCTAATAGAAATATCATTTTTACTATAAAATATTATCATTATTATCATATTAGGATTATTATTATTAAAAATTATCATTTTTGATAGAATTACTATTATTACTATTCTTATTATTGTAATTATTATATATAGTAAATATTATTATTAAGATAAATTATATTAAAGTATCGATACTATCAATTATCATTTAAAATTTATCATTTTTATTAAAACTATCATTCTATTAAAAATTATTATTATTATTAAGAATTATCGTTTTTATTAAGAATATGGTATTATGAAAAGTATAGAATTTAAAACTATCGTTTTATTTAAAATTATCGTTATTATCAATTTTATTAGTATTAGTAATATCATCATTATTATTACCCTTGTTATTTATATTAAAAACTTTTAATAACATTATCTTTATTAATATTATCATTATTATTATTACAAAATAATACAATTTTTACTCATTATTATTATTAATATTATTTTATCAAATAAATATGTGATACAAAGATATTTTTACCACACGTAATATAATTACATTAATAATACATACCACAATATGTTTATGATTTTGAGTGAATTATATAAATTTTATTACTCGAGATATATAAAAGTATATTTTTATCATATATAAATTTAAATTTTTTATTTATTAATATATGACTTGTATTATTTACTCTAATAAAATCTGATATATATATATATATATATATATATATATATATATATATATATATATATATATATATATATATATAATGACTATATTTAAGGTATATAATAAATATGTATAGATTTAGAAAGTTATTTTGGGTCAAACTGATTTTTGTTAACTTTTGCATATCGGTCTCGAGCATTAGGATTGTGATACACTACGCCTTGACCTAAATTGTTAGACAGATATTGACCAACGTATAAATATATATACTTAATATAGGTTCGTGAATCCGAGGCTAACCCTGCACTTGTTCAGTGCCATCATTTGCATTAATGCTACGAAATACAGTATTGTGAGTTTCATTACTCACTTTTATTATATTTTTGGGACTGAGAATACATGCGCTTTTATAAATGTTTAACAAAATAGACATAAGTACTTGAACTACGTTCTATGATGAATTATTATACCGCGTATCCCATTTTGTTTAGTCTGGTAACCTAAGAATTAGTGAACCAGTCCACTAATTGACGCGAATCCTAAAGATAGATCTATGGGCCTTGACAAGCCCCAGTCAGAGAATTTGAACTGCTTTATGTAGAGTCCCGTCCTAATCCATCCGGACGAAGTCCATATCGATTATAAACGATTCACAACAGTTGATTACATCACGAGGTACTTGACCTCTATATGATACATTTTACAAACATTGCATTCGTTTTTGAAAAGACAATCTTTTATTTCATCGAAAGTTGACGGCATGCATACCATTTGATAATATATCTAACCATAATTGACTTAATAATAATCTTGATGAACTCAACGACTCGAATGCAACGTCTTTTGAAATATGTCATGAATGACTCCAAGTAATATCTCTAAGATGAGCAAATGCACAGCGGAAGATTTCTTTCATACCTGAGAATAAACATGCTTTAAAGTGTCAACCAAAAGGTTGGTGAGTTCATAGGTTTATCATAAAATAATAAAATTCATCATTTTGATAGACCACAAGATTTAAATGCTGCATGGTACAAATGGGCCCGAATCCTATACCCACCTGTAATGTACATGCGATATCTTTTAAATACAGTACACCTTTCTCGTGTACCAAATCATCTTTCATAAATCTTAGTAACCGTACACATATCTCGTGCACAAAAATAACATACACATAACATGTGTATAAAATCATTCTCTCGATATATAACATTCATATCAATTGGTGGCAATTATCATGTCCACATAATTCAATGGTGGTAATTATCATGTCCACATAATTCAACGGTGGCAATTATCATGTCCACATAATTCAACGGTGGCAATTATCATGTCCACATAATTCAACGGTGGCAATTATCATGTCCACATAATTCAATAATAATCCGCAGAACTTCTGTCTGCATAATAATTCATTCGATAAATGTTTTGCTTATGTCTATCTCGTCAAACATTTATAAAAGCATTTCATGTATTCACAGTTCAAAATATATTTCAAAGGCATTTAATAAAGCAGTTGTAAAAATGGCGCATGTATTCTCAGTCCCAAAAATGTAAAGAGTAAAAGGGAGCAAATGAACTCACGCATATAAATATTGTAAAAAAGTTAATAAAGCATTTGCATATATTCTCAGCCCAAAAATGTAAAGAGTAAAAGGGATCATATGAAACTCACAGTACAATATTTTGTAGTAAAAATATGCATACGACGATACTGAACAATGCAAGGTTGACCTCGGATTCACGAACCTATATCATTTATATATATATATATATATATATATATATATATATATATATATATACACATATAATCGAAATTGAAAATTTCATTTTTATATCTTATTTATCTTTTGTATAAATATATATATATATATATATATATATATATATATATATATATATATATATATATATATATATATTTTATTAGTATTATATAAAAAAAATAGATATTAATTTGTTATATATATATATATATATATATATATATATATATATATATATATATATATATATATATATATATATATATATATATATCTATGTAAAAGTCATTAATATCATTAATACATACTTATATTTATTGTTACTTATAAATGTTTTTATATACATAATGTTTATTTGGTAAAAATAATATTAATAATAGTAATAAAAATTGTATCTGATTATAACGATAATATTAATAATAACAATACTAATAATAATTGTAATAAGAATCGTAGTAATATTAATAGTGATATTTATACTAATACTTGTAACAATATTGGTTTTACTGTTAATGATAGTCATGATATTGATTTTTGTACTTACCTAATAATAATAATCGTGACAATAATATTACTTACGTCAATATTACCACTTCTATTATTTACAAAAAGATATTAATACCAATGTTTAAGAAGATGATAATAATTTATATCACTTTCTTAATAATAATGATAATAAGCATATTCTTGCTGATAATATTATAGTTTTAAATTTGATAGTAATATCATATTTAATACATGTAATAATAATAATAATAATAATAATAATAATAATAATAATAATAATAATAATAATAATAATAATAATAGATGTAATACCTATTATTATCAATTCTTATAATAACAATAATAATATTTACATCAAAAGTAATAATCATGGTAACAATAATAATATGAATATTAATATTAATAATAATAACAATAATAATAATAGTAATGAACTTAAGAAACTACCTCAATTTTTAAGCCTTTCTAAAAATATTTGGCACGGACGAGGATCGAACCCGTGACCACTCGCTCACACCACAACACCTCAAACCAATGATCTGTTTCTATATTCCTGATTATATCTCGCAGAAATAAATATATACCCGTAATTCGAGCTGTTCCTTTCCTCTTCTTTATTCTCTAAAAAAACGTTACATGTCAGGATTGAACTCGTGACCACTTGAATACCCTCAAAATTCTAAACCGTTGGGCTGCTCATGTTTTTCTGATTACACTCACAGAACCCTTTTATTTAAATCTATTCCATATGTTTCTAATTCATCTTCGACCTTTCAATTCCATCGACCCAAAATCAATTTACACAAGTTTCTAGTAAATAAAAGTTTTTAATTATGACATGTAATCGAAACGCTATAGACCTGTAATAGTTATTTTGATAAATCATATCATAAAAGGAAGAAAAAAAAAATATAAAGAACCTGTGAAAAAAAAAACGTATATGAACAAAAATCACAACTCGAATTTGAAAACGTTTTAGCTCAAAATTCCAAAATGAAATATGTTTTAAAACCTTTCTAGAATCTTTGTCAAACCTCAATTTAAACAGAAACAACAACAAGAACTTCAATTTAATCTTAAAATGACGTTTGACTTTTTATTTCATAAACAATGACTTTCAAAATTAAACATATTTAGAACGAATTAGAAACTGGAAACTTACAGATAGTTTATGTACGTGATTCCTAACACTTCTGTATTCTCAAATTTTGATGATTGATTTGGAGATGAATTAGGGTATAAAAGTGATTCGTGAACAGAGTAATAAATGGGTGTTTAATATTTCTGTATTCCTATTTCGAGTCACAGCAAGATATATCTATATGTTGTGAAATTGAATAATTTATGTGGTAATCATAAATCAATCTTAGTTGTTTTGTAATGGTGATAATGGTCGGCCAAGACTTCCTTGAGCAGAAGAAGAAGACAGAAGGGAGAAGACAGGAAGAATCATTTGGTGAAAAAAAATATAATAGATAATGATATGTATAATTGATTCGCGTTCTTAAATCTGATTCTATACCTTTATATATTTAATTTTTATAATTATTAGATAGATATATATTAATAATTACATGTTCTAAATAGATTATTAATAATAATAATAATAGAATTACTAATAATATTAATGATATGAATTAATAAGTTGTATTATAATACTATTAACCATATTTATTATAATTCTAATAAATTTTTTAAAAAAAATTTAAAAATAGTAATATTAGAATTTATTTTAATGATAATATTTAATAACGATTTTAATGATTTTAATAATAAGGATAACACTTATAATATTGATATAACAATTTATGCTTATCAAGTCTCCTATCTATATATTATATAATTATTACATACTGAATATTTAATATTTATATATTTCTATATATTACAATGTACATGTAATCAATACTTATGTATATAATATGTATATATATATATATATATATATATATATATATATATATATATATATATATATATATATATATATATAATTGGTTCAGTTGAAGGGATTAAACACCAATCAAACATTAATTCAAATTGATGGGAGTGCATTTTATTAATTCAAAATAATATATATGTATACTTATATTTATTTTTCTATCTATATATTTATTTATAAACAATTGCTCGTGAATCATCGAGAATGGTCAAAAGGGCAAATGCATTCATGTAAACTTGTTCCAAAGTTTTCGAGACTCAACATTACAGACTTTGTTTGTCGTGTCGAAATCAAATAAGAATTAAGTTTAAATTTGGTCGAAAATTTCCGGGTCGTCACAGTACCTACCCGTTAAAGAAATTTCGTCCCGAAATTTGAGTGAGGTGGTCATGGCTAACAATAAAAATGTTTTCATGACGAATATGAGTTGATAAATGAAGTTTTCATCATTATTGATTAATATTGATAAAATACATCGATTACTTGAAGCGTACGAGTGAAGCTATCATAAAAGATCGAGATGAAGAAATGGAGATTTTCCATAACTTTTGACGTAGTCACGATTGAATTCCAGAATTCATGGGATTTAAAGAAAATCTTCGAAATCTAAAAGATTTGATTCTTCGGCGAGTAAGGAAATTAAGATCTCTATAATTAAATACGATGATCTGCCTCGATTACTCTGTCTGATATTTCCATTATAAATTTAGCTCTTCTGTTCCATTATTCTCACCATTCCTATACTTTCTTTCTTAGTTCATACATCCAAAAGATTGTGAAAATGCTTAATCCAGTTCTGATCCTTGTCCTTATCCTTACTTTTGTAACCATCATTCTCCTTTTCCAACTTCCATCGGAGGAATCTGCTTTCTTCTACTTCGCACTTGGGGTTGTAGTGTTTTTAATTCTCCCGTGTCTTTATGTTGCGATAAACATTGATATATACGGTTTATAATTTCTATGTTGGTGTTGGGTTTTATATCTTCTCTTATATTTTAATGTCCCTGTTTCTGTCTCCTATAATCATTGTCATCCATAGTTAATGCTCTCTCCTATTTGCTGCGATTTATACCCCCTTTCTCTTTCGAAACTTCATGCTTTTGTTTTCATTTCGCAAGTAATGGTCCAGACTTCATAGGTATGGAGTTTCGAATTATCATAATATACAAGGTAGAAAGGAAAGGTAGTAGCACGATTTAATTTGTCAAATTATCAGATTCACTGAGAATAGAACTATCAAGAATATATATTCTTGATATGTTCAGAAGTTAAGCAGAATGAAAGAGTTAAGTAACATGGCACGTGATGACGTTATGATCTTTGAATCATCACGTTCCATTAGAAACTCAGCATGACTTACTGTAATATAATCACGTTGATCAAGTGTCATTATATTATACTAACTCATGCTTCAGTTCCCAACATTACTTCAATAACATTCATATTTTAAGCTCGAAAGTTTACAGAATATAGAAACTAACAGTTTCTATATGATGTAACACTGATAGCACGAAGAGATTAATGATTTCAGATACGAATAGTTATGAAAATATCTTCTGAAATATGGAGGATATTTATAATGAAAGATACGATGATATTTCTAATATCGAAGGATGGTGAAGAAAATTTGTCCGTAAGAATTCAGAGTCAGAAGCAAGGTATTCGCTGAAGATTTCATCAGAAATAGAATCATCAGGATTCTTATTGTACAAGTTTAGTGCTTGTGATTTGTTCAGAGACTCCTTCATAGTTTGCTCAATCCGTTTTCCAGTTCCAACTTTTCTGAGCTTTTCCAACATACTATTCTTTATCATCAAACTTTCGACGATTAAAGTCGTTTACGGTTGTCTACAGTTTCTGTTGCTTCATTTAGCTTTTTCAAAGTTCAATGTATTGATTCGTAGGCTGGGTGGTTTTCAAAATTTCAGAATGAAAGATCATAATTCTAAGAGATAAATGTTATACATATAACTATTGATGTAGACATGCTGTGAGTTTTCAAAGTACTGATTGTTGATTCCCGATATTTGGTATGGCAATTCTCGTTACAAGATGCGGATGAGTATATGATAAGACTTCAATGGATAAATATAGTGATTTGTCGGGAAGATGTAATCCATTGAGTAATGAAGTTGCTGGTAAGTTTACTGCTAATGTGATGGAACATAAACGGTTCTCCGGTAATGATGATGAAAAGTAAACTTATATATCAAGGTTATGATAAGGCTAATCCGAATGAAAAGTCGAAGTTGACCTACTGGAGCTGTGACAAAATTGGCTATTTTGAACAGGAGTTTCAAAGTTATTTTCAATAATAACAATGCTAAAGGAGCTATTATATATACGTGTTAAACGTTTACTCAGGTTCCGAGTGTTTTCAGGTGCATAACTATAAGCGTCAATCTCTTCTTACGTAGATGAAGTGCGATTGGTTCATCCTTTCGATTGAGGTGTTTTCGAGAATTACGAAAAGTTTGAACACAGATTGTAATCGTCAAGATACAAATGAGGTTTAAGATGAAATCAAGTGGCAAACTTGAAAAAAATTGTTTAGTTTCATATGTTATAATCAATATTTTAATTCATTTTAACTGTCCAATATCATTAGTCCTCAGTTGATAGTCCACAGTTACCAATTCAATAATTCATATATAGTTAAATATATAATATTCGAATTAATTAATACGTATCGTGACCCGTGTACATGTCTCAAACTCGATCACAACTCAAACTATATATATTATTGTAGAATCAACCTCAACCCTGTATAGAGAACTCGATCATTACTGCATATAGAGTGTCTATGGTTATTCCAAATAATATATATAGATGCGTCGATATGATATGTCAAAACTTTGTATACGTGTCCCGATATTTAAAGTGCGTAAAATAAATAACAGAAATTAAATGACGATAAATAAAGTGCTTAAAGTAAATAACAGAAATTAAATGACGATAAATAAAATTGCGAGAATGTAAATTGAGATAATTAAATTATGATAAATAAATTGCGATAAATAAAAGGTAATACGGAATTAACAGTTAGCTAGGAACAGTTAGCTAGGATTTTGTTAGCGTGGATTCTTAATAGAATTTCTCATAATTAAATCGTTTGTTTCTAACAAATTTTATTTTGTCCAATGTTTTCTTCATTATGCCACTTGTTGGATTCTGATAAATCAAAATCCAAATATGAAATTGAATGAAAATGGTTATTCTACGGTGAACAGATACGTATATCGGTAGTTGTAAATAGGATAGTAAATGACTGTTGAATCAGATTCGAAGAATGTACAGTGTAACTTTTTAATGTGAAATCTAAATGTTCCTCGGGTATTACCTACCCGTTAAAATGTTTTCATCATTAACAGTCTGTACAAAAGAATTTTTAAATTACAATCTTTATGAAAATATATATATATATATATATATATATATATATATATATATATATATATATATATATATTTCTTCAGATGTAATCATGGATTTAATGAGTCAATATGATATTAAACTTATTTGATTTACCGTTAGAATAAGAATATATAATCTCTAAAACATTAGAGATTATATAATCGCCATGTCGAACGAAGATAAATGATGTAGAACGATTCGTGGAACGACAATCATACTCGGAGTACAGAATGAGATGTTGAGGCATGGATTGTTGATGGTACTGGTGCTGTTACTGATGGTACTGTTGGTGCCGGTGATGTTGCTGAAGCTGGTACATTTTGCACCATATTTTCCAAGGCTACAACTCGGGCGCGAAACTCATTGACTAATTCTATTATTCCGGGATGATTGTCGATCGGAACTATTGGATGAATAAGGTTTAGAATTTTAGATAGAATATAATCGTGGCGAGATACTCTGAAAATGAGTGTGAAAATGGTGTTTCGAATAGGTTCGCCGATAAATGCTTCAGGTTCTTCGCCAAGAGGGGAATGTGGTGGATGGAAAGGATCGCTTTCTTCGCGTCTCTATCGGTTAAGTCGTCTACAAACCCATCAGATGAATTGGGGATGGCTGATTGATTGATTCATTCTGGTGACACCGCTTTCGGAGCTTAGGTGAATATCCATGTCGGAATAGCTGTCGGAATAACTATCGGAATAGCTATCGAAATCTGAGGGACTCGAACTGGTTAAGGAATTCATCTCGTATGATCAGATGAAGGATTTTCGATAAGAAATAGATTATAGGATGTAGATTAGTACCCTGCAATACATAATTTACATATGCATATATAATACTAAAATTCCATAAGTTACGGAGGAATCTACGGAAGCTGTCAGGCAAAGGTAACAATAATAGATACGCTAAGATATGAATTTATCTATACACTGTCTATGCAATAGAGGCAGTAAGACGTGTCTAGATTTTAAGGATGATAAGCAAGTAATTTTCGACACGAAATGATAAGCAAAACTTTTGACATGCAGACACGGTCGAAGTCCAGACCCACTAATGCATCTAAACAACTATCAGTTAGACACACTAATGCATGACCTGGTTCGCTAAGACTACCGCTCTGATACAAACTGTAGAGACCCGTCCTAATCCATCCGGACGAAGTCCATATCGATTATAAACGATTCACAACAGTTGATTACATCACGAGGTACTTGACCTCTATATGATACATTTTACAAACATTGCATTCGTTTTTGAAAAGACAATCTTTTATTTCATCAAAAGTTGACAGCATGCATACCATTTCATAATATATCTAACCATAATTGACTTAATAATAATCTTGATGAACTCAACGACTCGAATGCAACGTCTTTTGAAATATGTCATGAATGACTCCAAGTAATATCTCTAAGATGAGCAAATGCACAGCGGAAGATTTCTTTCATACCTGAGAATAAACATGCTTTAAAGTGTCAACCAAAAGGTTGGTGAGTTCATAGGTTTATCATAAAACAATAAAATTCATCATTTTGATAGACCACAAGATTTAAATGCTGCATGGTACAAATGGGCCCGAATCCTATACCCACCTGTAATGTACATGCGATATCTTTTAAATACAGTACACCTTTCTCGTGTACCAAATCATCTTTCATAAATCTTAGTAACCGTACACATATCTCGTGCACAAAAATAACATACACATAACATGTGTATAAAATCATTCTCTCGATATATAACATTCATATCAACTGGTGGCAATTATCATGTCCACATAATTCAAAGGTGGCAATTATCATGTCCACATAATTCAACGGTGGCAATTATCATGTCCACATAATTCAACGGTGGCAATTATCATGTCCACATAATTCAATAATAATCCGCAGAACTTCTGTCTGCATAATAATTCATTCGAGGAATGTTTTGCTTATGTCTATCTCGTCAAACATTTATAAAAGCATTTCATGTATTCACAGTTCAAAATATATTTCAAAGGCATTTAATAAAGCAGTTGTAAAAATGGCGCATATATTCTCAGTCCCAAAAATGTAAAGAGTAAAAGGGAGCAAATGAACTCACGCATATAAATATTGTAAAACAGTTAATAAAGCATTTACATGTATTCTCAGCCCAAAAATGTAAAGAGTAAAAGGGATCATATGAAACTCACAGTACGATATTTTTTAGTAAAAATATGCATACGACGATACTGAACAATACAAGGTTGACCTCGGATTCACGAACCTATATCATTTATATATATATATATATATATATATATATATATATATATATATATATATATATATATATATATATATATATATATATATATATTAATACATATAATCGAAATTGAAAAATTTCAGTTTTATATCTTATTTATCTTTTGTATAAATATATATATATATATATTATTAGTATTATATAAAAAAAATAGATATTAATTTGTTATATATATATATATATATCTATGTAAAAGTCATTAATATCATTAATACATACTTATATTTATTGTTACTTATAAATGTTTTTATATACATAATGTTTATTTGGTAAAAATAATATTAATAATAGTAATAAAAATTGTATCTGATTATAACGATAATATTAATAATAATAATACTAATAATAATAATTGTAATAAGAATCGTAGTAATATTAATAGTGATATTTATACTAATACTTGTAACAATATTTCTTTTACTGTTAATGATAGTCATGATATTGATTTTTGTACTTACCTAATAATAATAATCATGACAATAATATTACTTACGTCAATATTACCACTTCTATTATTTACAAAAAGATATTAATACCAATGTTTACGAAGATGATAATAATTTATATCACTTTCTTAATAATAATGATAATAAGCATATTCTTGCTGATAATATTATAATTTTAAATTTGATAGTAATATCATATTTAATACATGTAATAATAATAATAATAATAATAATAGATGTAATACCTAATATTATCAATTCTTATAATAACAATAATAATATTTACATCAATAGTAATAATCATGGTAACAATAATAATAATAATAATATTAATAATAACAATAATAATAATAGTAATGAACTTAAGAAACTACCTCAATTTTTAAGCCTTTCTAAAAAGATTTGGCACGGACGGGGATCGAACCCGTGACCACTCGCTCACACCACAAAACCTCAAACCAATGATCTGTTTCTATATTCCTGATTATATCTCGCAGAAATAAATATATACCCGTAATTCGAGCTGTTCCTTTCCTCTTCTTTATTCTCTAAAAAAATGTTACATGTCAGGATTGAACTCGTGACCACTTGAATACCCTCAACATTCTAAACCATTGGGCTGCTCATGTTTTTCTGATTACACTCACAGAACCCTTTTATTTAAATCATTCCATCTATTTCTAATTCATCTTCTACCTTTCAATTCCATCGACCCAAAATCAATTTACACAAGTTTCCAGTAAATAAAAGTTTTTAATTATGACATGTAATCGAAACGCTATAGACCTGTAATAGTTATTTTGATAAATCATATCATAAAAGGAAGAAAAAAAATATAAAGAACCTGTGAAAAAAAATACGTATATGAACAAAAATCACAACTCGAATTTGAAAACGTTTTAGCTCAAAATTCCAAAATGAAATATGTTTTAAAACCTTTCTAGAATCTTTGTCAAACCTCAATTTAAACAGAAACAACAACAAGAACTTCAATTTAATCTTAAAATGACGTTTGACTTTTTATTTCATAAACTATGACTTTCGAAATTAAACATATTTAGAACGAATTAGAAACTGGAAACTTACAGATAGTTTATGTGCGTGATTCCTAACACTTCTGTATTCTCAAATTTTGATGATTGATTTGGAAATGAATTAGGGTATAAAAGTGATTCGTGAACAGAGTAATAAATGGGTGTTTAATATTTCTGTATTCCTATTTCGAGTCACGGCAAGATATATCTATATGTTGTGAAATTGAACAATTTATGTGGTAATCATAAATCAATCTCAGTTGTTTTGTAGAAGTGATAATGGTCGACCAAGACTTCCTTGAGTAGAAGAAGAAGACATAAGGGAGAAGACAGGAAGAATCATTTGGTGAAAAAAAAATATAATAGATAATGATATGTATAATTGATTCGCGTTCTTAAATCTGATTCTATACCTTTATATATTTAATTTTTATAATTATTAGATAGATATATATTAATAATTACATGCTGTAAATAGATTATTAATAATAATAATAGAATTACTAATAATATTAATGATATGAATTAATAAGTTGTATTATAATACTATTAACCATATTTATTATAATTCTAATAAATTTTTTAAAAAAAATTTAAAAATAGTAATATTAGAATTTATTTTAATGATAATATTTAATAACGATTTTAATGATTTTAATAATAAGGATAACACTAATAATATTGATATAACAATTTATGCTTATCAAGTCTCCTATCTATATATTATATAATTATTACATACTGAATATTTAATATTTATATATTTCTATATATTACAATGTACATGTAATCAATACTTATGTATATAATATATATATATATATATATATATATATATATATATATATATATATATATATATATATATATATATATATATATATATATTTATTTATTTATATATATATATATAATTGGTTCAGTTGAAGGGATTAAACACCAATCAAACATTAATTCAAATTGATGGGAGTGCATTTTATTAATTCAAAATAATATATATGTATACTTATATTTATATTTCTATCTATATATTTATTTACAAACAATTGCTCGTGAATCATCGAGAATGGTCAAAAGGGCAAATGCATTCATGTAAACTTGTTCCAAAGTTTTCGAGACTCAACATTACAGACTTTGCTTGTCGTGTCGAAATCAAATAAGAATTAAGTTTAAATTTGGTCGAAAATTTCCGGGTCGTGACACTTTAGTACTTCGAGGTTTATATTATATACAGACGAGGTGCCTGTATGGGGATATGCTAGATGCATTTTTGTTAATGTCGGTTATCAGGTGTTCATCATATGAATGGATTTTTACAGCAGTGAGCAGACCTGCACTTTATTATGAAAATGAAATCTTGTGATCTATTAAAATTATGGAAATGATTGATTATGATAAACTAATGAACTCACCAACCTTTTGGTTGACACTTGTAAGCATGTTTATTCTCAGGTTTGAAAGAAATCTTCCGCTGTGCATTTGCTCATATTACTTGGAGTCATTCATGGCATATTTTAAAAGATATTGCATTCGAGTCATACGAGTTCATAAAGATTGTTATTAAATAAATGACAGATTAAGTCATTTATAGTTGGAGATATTGTGAAATGGCATACATAATTGTCAATTATCATTGTAATGAAAGTTGTCTTTTAAAAACGAATGCAATGTTTGTAAAATGTATCATATAGAGGTCAAATACCTCGCAATGGAACCATATGTTATTGTATTCGCCCTTATGGATTAGGACGGGTTGCTTCAAGTTATAATCCCATTTTTCTAATATTTTAAATCTTTTTGAGATGAGAATACATGCAATTCGTTTTTACATGTTAGACACAAGTAATCAAAAATGTTAAATTATTCATATGTGGGTTGTACAAAAATTATACCTTATCTTGGTAACTTGTAACTACGAGATCTGTACCGTAGACGCAAATCCTAATTATAGATCTATCGGTCTTGACCGCCCCATTCCTTCCTAGTCGCGCTAATTTTCAAGGAAATGTTTAGTACGTCGTAGAAGATACTCATGTACAGCGTATGGTCCATAAAAGGGTAGATAAAACGAGTTAAGTTGGGTTACCAGGTACTGACAGGATAGATGTAACAATATTTTTAAGACATTTCTCAACGTTAAATCTTGTGGTCTAATGATATTCAAATTGTTAAATTAAACCTATATCTCACCAACATTTTTATGTTGACAGTTTACTCTCATGTTTTATTCGCAGGTACTCAAGTGATTGATTATGTGCTTCTGCGGGCTAGAGAGTCTGCATACTGTGTCACAGATTTTATTTAAACATTTATTAATATTGCATTCATTATCGTTATGGTTAACATTTTGAGTTAACATTTATTACATTTGGTTTTTCTTTAAAACTTACAAATGTTTGGTTTTCCTTTTTAGGATATCTCTTTTTAACAAATGAATGCAATTTTTGTTTAGAAATATTCATATAGTGTCTTCGATCAGCGTTGGTCGTCAAGAGGTTCTCTGACGGGACGTTAAAGGAATCCCCTGGGCTCGGCCGTTACAGGTGATATCAGAGCCAGGTTCCAGATCGATGTGCACAGCGGGGACGTTGTGTCCCATTAAGGGTGGGGAATTGTAACATCCATCCCACATCCGTTGGAGAGGGGAACGAAGCACGCCTTATAAGGGAGTGGAGATATTTCCTAGCATGACGCGTTTTGGAGCTACAAGCGCAGCAGACTTCGTTAGAACTTTGCAGTTAAGCGTGCTCGGGCAAGGGCACTACCAAGATGGGTGACCTCCTGGGAAAGTGGTACTCATGTCTCGTCGCCAAGGTAAAACCGTGCGCCTGAGGTCAAAGCGGACAATATCATGCTACGAGGTGGCTAGACTGTTGCACTCAGGAATCCCCTAAGCTTGGTTGTTACATTAATTAAACAAAGTTAATAAATCAAATGAATGTGCTCTGATGGCACACCGGTTCGAACACATCTTTAAATAAACCACCCTCTATGACTCCGGCTGAATAGGAATTGTTCGATATCTGTGTTGGCCAAAAGCTCCAATTACGTGTCTACCCAAACGAGTTACTTTATCTCACCCGTGTTTCATCCTGTTGGTCATTCAATACTTTTCATTCAGTCATTGTTCTTAGAGGAAAGAGTATAATTTTTTATTGCATAAATCATTCATAACAAACGATTAATTATTGTGCATGTTAACCAGTGCGTGCCTTTTACGCAGTGATGAAGATTACAGATTGCACCGTAGATGAGAATTTCAAAGGTTACATCATCAAGAAAAAAGCTGTAAATGAGAGTGTCTGTGTAAATGTTGTGGATGACACTGGCGATGTAAACGTAGAGGAGGAGATGCCTCTAAAGTGTAGGGCTTCTGTGCGCTTAAACACTCCAATTCAGAAGAAGAAGAAGAAGAAAACAGTCGCGACCCCTGGAAATGTTTCATCATCGGAAGGTATAACTTGTTATTTTTTACACTGATGCGTTGTTCATGCCATGTATAACATTTGATAACTTGATTAATGCATTGTTCTTTGCCAGTTGTTAATCTTGATGAAGAGGTTGTACTCCCACCATCTAGTGCGCCATAAATTGTGACTAATGTTGCTCTGCCCTCTGTTCATGCAACTCCTATGCCCCTTGTTGTGATTGCTCCTTTGCCATCAAATCCAATTGCTCATCAAAATAAAGCTGGTCCGTCTACCTTCTCCGTCCCAAAATCGAGCGCGAACCCTTATGTTGGAATCTGGGTGGACAACATGAATGCAATTTTGAATATTTCAAAGCGCGCTGCATCCGAACAAAATGCTTACATGCAAGGGTACGTTCCTGCTGAAGTTAGGAAAGAGTTGGAGAAGATGACCTCAGAGCAAAAGTTGTGCTTTGACACGCAGATTTCATTTTTAACATGGGTAAGGGACTACGACATATTAAACAACGATTGCACGCACC
The DNA here is from genome assembly GCF_046630445.1 of Rutidosis leptorrhynchoides. Lineage (NCBI taxonomy): Eukaryota > Viridiplantae > Streptophyta > Magnoliopsida > Asterales > Asteraceae > Rutidosis > Rutidosis leptorrhynchoides. The sequence goes on from NC_092336.1 coordinate 606,797,483, forward strand.
GTGCTGATCTTCATCTTTCTGGGAAGTTGCAGAAGAGGGTGCGGTTTTTGGAGAACCAACTTAAAGTGGCCAGTGAAGCATTGAAGACAGTGGAGGCTACTATGGAAATTGTGAAGAAGGAAAAGGAAGATGCGCTTTTTTAGAAGGTTGACTATGATGAGGAAAACATGGTGCTTCGAGAAGAACTAGCCATCACCAACTTCAGTCTTGACCAGCTATCATACCAGAGCAAGGATCTTACCTCGCACATCGATGAGGTGGCTACAGATCATGACATGATGTAAAAGAACTATAACGACCTCAAGACTGCACTTCCCATAATTGCAAGTCATGTCCTTATGCCTCTATTGTCAGCGAGCTCTATAGCCATGCCCTAAAGGCAGCACAAGCGCTTGAAAGGGTGAAATTCTAGTAGCTAATATCGGAAAACATCGAAGTCCCTTCTCTTGTTCCTCAAATCATTTCAGATCAACTTGAAGATAATGCACTAGACAAGGCAATGGAGACCATAAAAGCGCTGGAAAATATTACCATCCAATCCTTGGTTGATGCTAATTTGGATCCCGTTATTTTAGTGCATGATCTTATTAAAATAAAGTGGTAGGTTGGCGAGCTGCTACTCGCAGTGTGGGGGGGGAGGTCATTGGGCGCGCTTTAACAGGCGTCTTTTGACGTTATTTCTTTTTGTTTAAAGCGTAGGGGTCTTGGGTACGCCATGAGCAGATTTTGTTAGATATTCTTGGCCCCTTGTGCTCACTACTCCTTGGGGGTGCACTCGCTATTAGCACGCTTCGTTAGGTGATTTTAACTCATTGGGTACGCTCCCCTCCTTACTGTACAGGACCCTCATAGGTCACATTTACTTTCATGTTTACATGGGGGCAATTTGCCTGATCGCTGTGGGCGAGGGTTCATAGAATTGCTACCATTAGCGTAGGGCACCGTCTCCAACAAGCCACCACTTTTTATTTTCATTTTTGTAGTTTAAATTTCTTCTGTTGTAATGGCCTACATGCTAATGAACTTAGTGCTATAAGCACCTTTGTTTTGTAATCGTAATAATTTTGGGCATTAGTTATGCTCAACGTTAAACTCTTTTGAATAAACATTATGACTCTCACAAATCTTCGCATTAACTAGCCATTGAAAAACTTTGAGCTTGTTTCGGATCATAGTAGCGGCCCAACTAATGTATGATCCATTAAACACTAACTCATATATATCAATCAAAATAGCCCATAGTGTTGTCGGCCCATTTAGCTTCCAATATTTTGACGCCATAATACTCACCTCCTTACACCAATCGAACACAAATTCAATAATAGTCGAGGGAGGAGTCAATGATCAATCGACTCGACATGTAACAAACACCATCCACACTTGTCATCCGTTCCATCTCTTAAGCATGGTTCTAACTTAGTACCTATTTATCCGAAACCCCACCATGGATTGATAGCCAAAGAAAAATAACTGCATTGGAAGGAACAAATTTGTTCCATACCACATTTACCTAATCAATTTATATATCCAAATTAGAAGATATCATGACATGCACCCCTTCCGAATCTGTATAAAACTTTTTCAATCGAGTGAACCCATTGAAATTCATTTTCTTTGGAAAATCAAGCGTTGTATGATTTAATAAACTTTGCATCGTTTGGACTTGAATGTTGTCATACTCACTGAGTATGTTCGGCAACCCAAAGTACCACGCAATCGCTCCATTATTGTAAACAATACCTGATATGGCCAAAACGGACGGTTTTATTAGTACGGTGTCATTAGGTCGCAAAACGTTAGAATCTGTTACCACAGGGGAGTAATGGTTTTATTATTTATATTTAGCTGGGTTTCCTAGCTATAATTCACCTATTTGTCTTCTTTTTAACGAGTAAGTGGTAAGTATAACTCAGGTTCGTATTTTTGTATGTTTGCTCAGTAATGTGGGATAAAAATGCCTAAATAGTTAACCATAGTGACAAGTGGTGATAGATTAAGATTAACTAGAGATAATACAAACTATAAAGATAAAAAGGGATATGTATGAACAATAGAATACTGACGGGGAATTATTACAAGGGTTTAACTTCCTAGAATAAACACTAAACCTCAATCAATTGAGTTATTAACATAATCAGTTTGTCACTAAGAGTTTAGGCTTTGAAGATTCTGGCTAAGACGGATATCCCTACTCCCAACGTTAACCTTTAGAGGGTTTAACGACCTTGTGGATAGAATTCTATGTACATGAACAAAGTGGTATATCCTTAAAGGAAAGTCTCAGCTTTTCTTAATCCTAGTTAGTTTTACTACAGTAAAGTTCCTCCACTTAATACTAAGCTATGTTTTAACATTAACAGATGTGCAATCTTAGATATTCTAAGGTACTGCTAATTGGATTAGAGGTCTCTCCTTTGCGATCACTTACTCAACCCCGGATCATCTTACAACATCTCAAGAACGTTGCTTCTGACGCGGATCATGCTTTTGAGTAAGCAAGTGTTCACTGAACTTTATATTGCCTACTCTAATCACAACCTAAATGGGCAGCTCTTCTTTGACGGATAAATAATTAACCGTATGTATATACTATATCCCTATTGTGACGTTAAGCACATATAACTACTTACCTCGTATCCTAGGGTTGATCGGGTCCTAATACTAGGTTATAGCCACGTGAATAAGTGGAAATGGTGATCCGTAAATTAAACTTCTAAACCATTGAGGTTTCCGCATAACGACAGCATAAGTTTCAGATAAGATATTCAACATGTAATAAACATTTGCAACGGATAGATAAGCATGCAAGATGAAAGCAACGTAAAGTAACAAGATAACTTTATTAAATTAAGGAGAGCGTTCACCGTTTACAGACGAGATTTGGACCATTACAAGTGCTGACATCCTCTAGACCGCTCTTGGTACAATCTTCGGCGTTCGCCTCCGAGTACTTAATTTTCCGCTCGGAGGTGAGAAGGCCTTGAAAGCTCTAGTGTGAGAAAGTGTATTGTAGTGAGAGAGTGAAAAGAGGTGTGTGTAAAATGGATGACAAAAGGCCTTTAAATAGACTTAAAAATTGCCTGCATATGGCTGACAAGCCGTATGACAGGCCGTTTGACCAGGCCGTTTGGTATGGCAAGCCGGATTGTATGCCCGTTTACAGTGGCCGTATGGCAGGCCATTTGTCACACTTGCAGGCCGTATGGCATGCCCTGGTTTGCCGTTTTCACTGGATCATAACTTGATTTCCTTGATCGTAGCTTGGTTTATTGTCTTTCACCGTTTTCGTTCTAGAATCTTCGTTTTAACTCCGATTCTCTTGATTCTTTTTGCATCGTCTTCATAATCACTTAATCTACATAATCAACCAAAAAAAGATTATTTTTCCGATAAAGTTTGAAACTTTATGGTTTTAGGGCTCAATATCGGGGGTAAAAACGTGACTTTTTAGCCGATATCAATCCCCATATCCGTTATCCGTTCAATGTGGCAATTTTCATTGTTTGGATTTATTAAAACGTTCGCTACTATCGAACATACCCTCAAGAAAATTCCCAAAAACCTCCATTTCTTTATCTTTAAGGTTTTTCATCGGATTTAAGATTTTTCCACTTACTTTAATATGTTATTTTTGCAAACTCACTGGAGTATTTGTCATTGTCGTACCCTTCGTTATCATCTTCAGAATTAATCATTGATCCAAACTCGACTTCCTCGTAGAGTTCTCGTACCTTAAGTTTCATTTTTTTGTCTCTTTGACGGACTATGATGTGGTGTTACGCTCACGTCCTTTTCCTTAGTTGCTAGAGCTTTTGTTTATGTGAATTTTGATTATACAAAGCCCACGTTGATCTACAATCTAGTTGTAACACCCTAGGCAAATCCCACATCGCCCATGGACATGAGTGATCATGGGATTATAAAGTAATACTCACGCTTAAATGACACAACGCATTTTAGGACCACAAGCAGAGCGGATGTGTGAGTACGTTGTGGTTAAGCGTGCTTGAGCGAGGGCACTGCCAGGATGGATGACCTCCTGGGAAAGTGTTCCTCGTGTGTGGTTACCAAGAAAAATTCGTTCGCCTACGGGTAAAGCGGACAATATTGTGGTCATGTTAAGTTGAGGTGTTACAGAATGGTATCCGAGCCACTCACGTGCCGTTGGGGGTGGTGGGGAAAACCTCATCGAGGACGATGAGTCCCTAAGGGGGGGGGGGGATGAGTTGTAACACCCTAGGCAAATCCCACATCGCTCACGGACATGAGTGATCATAGGATTATAAGGTAATACTCACGCTTAAATGACACAACGCATTTTGGGACCACGTGCAGAGCGGGTGTACGAGTACGTTGTAGTTAAGTGTGCTCGGGCGAGAGCACCTCATGTGTGGTCGCCAAGAAAAAGCCGTGCGCCTGCGGGCAAAGCGGACAATATTGTGGTCATGTTAAGCAGGGGTGTTACACTAGTGTTGGAAAACGATGCAAGTCTTGTTTGTCATGGTTAAACCTTGCAGCATGAAAAAAGGTAGGACCATTTGGTACTTCCATATCAAACGACGGGCTCTTATCAACCATGTCGAGCTTAACATTATTTATTTCAGGCCCAATGCCAAACTTTGAATTGGGCATGTTCTATGTGGGGGACAAACAATAAGATTTTTAGAGAACATCATACTTGGAACACAGCCGTCAGGGGCATGGGATACCTTTTCAGTCATACAAAAGGTAGATTCAAGGTTGACTTTTAGCTCATACGGTACCTTTTTAGCAAAGCTTCTTTCCTCAGCCACCTTTAAAGGCACAAATTCTGATTTTTTCCTTAAAATCGATCCTTTGTATTTTTCATACACCTCAAGGTTCATATTGGAGTTGGAGCGTGTAGTATTAACCACTGGATCGAGCCACTTGCCCATTTGAAAATCAGAGTTTTCAAAATTTGAATTCATGTCGACGTGTACTTCACCAATAGGTCTATCTGGGGTTGAATGAACCTTCTCAAGTGACAAATTGTTTCCCAATGACGGTGAATTTATAGGCGAGGGTACATTTTCTGGTGAGGGTACATTTTCCGGTGAATCGAACTCATGACCACCCTCTTTTGCACCATCAGAATCTTCATTGGCATCATCGTTTAAATTCCCTCCATTTCCTCTCAGGTTATCTTTTACAACTTGATTGATTTCTTCAATGAAGTCATCATAATCCTCCGCTTGAATATGAACTTTAGGATCGAAATCATTACCCACTTCATGAGCTCAAATTTTAGCCTTTTGTATATCTTTCAATTCCGACATGAATTCTTTATCATTGAATTTAGGTTCGAAAACATCCATAAAACACAAACAAGGAAATAACCTGTGTCAGATCATAGGACACTTTAAAGTAATATAAATTATCACCAAAAAATTGCACTGCAGTAGCTACATTGTCCATTAATCCATAATCCACTGGAATCCATGTGACCTCAATCCAGGTTGCCCTAGAGAACTTACCACCTCTATCTTTTATCGATATTACACGTAGGAATTCCCCATTGTTACAGCCATCTAATGGACCTTGACAAATGTTGTGTAGACTTTCGTTGTTAATGCATCTAACGACCGCCCCATATTTTCCCCACATCAAACACATGTCGATCAATGCCTTACAACCAACAATCCGTTCAACAAGTTTATCATTCGAAAACTCTACTTTGTCAATGATTAGCACCGTTATGTCCGTTCCTCCGTTATTCTCCTCAATAACTTGAAGTTCAATGAGTTTGTTGGCGTCCTTCCTTTTGTAAAAAACCTCCCTTGTCGAAGTATAAGCGTAATTGTTTCTAGTCGAATGACTATAATGATTTGAGTAGCCTTTTCTATTCTAACTAGAGTGTGAACCCTTTTTCAAATTTTGAAAACCTCATCCTTAGTCTCTTCCCCAACAATATGTTCTGTTCATGGAAGTAATGGCGGTTGAAGCTTGCTCAAAAGTAGCGAATTTGACGAATGCATAGTTTCCATTCCACCACGCTATGTTTTGAATCCACTTGTATCTTATGAATGTGTTGCTTATCACCATAGGAGTTAAGGATCTACATATATTACTCAGAAACACCGTCGTAATTCTCTTCCCATGCTCATCGCGTTTTGGATCTGATGTGTTCTGATTTTCTTTTTGATGGTGATCCTGTTCCGGCGACTTATGTCCATCGTTTCTACTCCCATTTGCCCGACTGTTTCTAATAACCACTGGAGCGTAGGAATGTGTTAAGGCAGTGGCGGATGTAGGATTGGTGGTCACTGGTGTCACATCTTAAAACCCCAAAAAAAATTCTACTAGATGACTTATTTTAAATGGTGTCACACAATATACACTATCCATTGCTATCACTAGTTAAACCCCCCAAAAAATTTCCACTAGATCTCGAATTTCAATGGTGTCCCGTGCAACCACTCGGCTTAATATACATCCGCCCCTGTGTTAGGAATTTAGTAGAATAGCCGGTAGAGGTTGTGAATTACCCGGATGAGATAATGAGATTAGAAACGGAAATGGAAACGGAAATAGAGACTAAATAAAGAGTTTGAAGTGTTGTTGGAATTGGAATATGCTAGTTCAACCCCAGGTACTTAAATTTGGAGGAGGGTTACCATGTTTGATACAGTAAAATTTAGCAAAATACAATTAAATGTGACTATGTGAGTGTGCATTTATGATTTTTTTTTTTTTTAAAGGCTATATAGCCGCCATATGTATAGCCAAGCCAACCTTTTGAGCCGGCTCCAATTTCACTATAAATTCTATATTATTATATAATATAATATATATATATAAATTTTCTAATTGAATATATATATATATATATATATATATATATATATATATATATATATATATATATATATACGGAGTATAGTGGTAGGATCAAGAGGGAAATAACCATTCGGGGGAGGCGGGGGGAAGCAAAAACATTTTTTTTTTCGTTTTTTGAAAAAACTTTGTTCACGAACATTATAGATGAGATGAAAATATGAACATTTAGTAGAGACACTTTGTGATAAATATTTTTATTTTGGCGGAAAAACGCTCGAAGAAGTAATATATAACAATTATCGTGTATTTCGAGCGTATATTGAGGTTTTAGCTATTGGGGTTTAGATATTAGGGTTTAGATATTAGGGTTTATAGGGTTTAGATATTAGGGTTTAGAAATTTAGGGTTTAGGGTTTAGATTTAGGGTTTAGATTTAGGATTTAGATTGAGTTTTTAACACGAACGGTTTAGAGTTTAGGGTTTAGGGTTTGGTGTTTTGGGTAATAAACCCAAAACACCAAACCCTAAACCCTAAACCCTAAACCCTAAACTCTAAATCGGGCTAAATTTTACTTCACAAAACATGGTAAAAAACGTTCATATTCTTCACGAACAATATTATCTTGAATGTTATTTTTGTCGATCGTTTTCCCGCCTAAATAATAACATTCATCACGAAGTGTCTCTTCTAAATGTTCATATTTTCGTGTGATCTTGATGCCGGAAAAAAAATTTCAAAAAAAAAGCGAAAAAAAAAATTTTGCTTCCCCCCGTTTTCCCCCGATTGGTTAATTCTCAATTGATCCTGCCAATATATATATATATATATATATATATATATATATATATATATATATATATATATATATATATATATATATATATATATATATAAAATATAATATAATATATATAATATAATTACTCCTTAATACTCATTGAAAAGAAACCCCAAATAAATAAACCCAAAAAACCCAGTGTGAGAGAAAGCCTTCATCTTCATCTCCTTTTCTCATTCTCTCCCTCTAAATAAAATTCTAATTTCAGAGATTTTAATGTCTACCCCCAACCTCTGAATGTTGTTGTCAAACTTCTCTTTGTTGTTGCTATTTTGTTTATCGTTTTAGTTTTTCTTACCCTTTTCACTCTAATCAAAGAAACCCCAAAACTACCCATTTTTTAGTTTTCTTGATTTTCACAGAGTATTCTTGATCGTTCTTAATTTTTAGTTTATGCTCTGTTTCTTGTCAATTCAGATCTGTGAAACACATATATCTCATTTGCAGCTCTATTTCTGAGTTTTGTTTATATTAACTTGAAAACATGAGTAAAGAAGAGTTTGTGAAGATTCAGGTAAATATACATTTACATTACCATTCTTCAATTTAAGTATGTAAAGAAAAAGTGTAAAAAAATGTGTGTTATTCTTTAATTTAATTTTTATAAATTCAAAAAATTTGCTTTTATCTAAGTGTATGAGTATATTGCTTATTTCAATGCTTTGCGTGTTGTAAACTCAAAAATCTACAAACCTCCCTTTACATTTTGTTGATTTTTGACTCCGTTATCTTATGCTCTTTTCATCAACAGTAAATGTTCAATCAACTGATAAAAAAATTATACTACATACAAAACAAAAATTAAATAATAAATAAACACGGTCAAATGATTGTTATTCAATTCAAAGTTGTTTGATTTCTGAAATTAATTAATTAATTTTATGCATGCAGACTTGCTCTCTGAAAGTGAACATACACTGTGATGGGTGTAAAAGGAAGGTTAAGAAAATACTTCAGAAAATTGAAGGTATTGTGTTCAAATTATGTAAATTTCATGTCTTTTTGATGAATCTGAGATGGGTTTTATGTTAATGTGATTATCTGATTATCTGTATTTTTTTACAGGGGTTTACACCGTTAATATAGATCCAGAACAGAGCAAGGTTACAGTATCAGGGGATGTCGATCCTGATACACTGATCAAGAAACTGGCAAAAGGTGGAAAACTTGCAGAGATTTGGGGTGTTTCTAAGCCAAATCAACAAATCAATAACCAGCTTAAAAACATGCAGATTGAGGGTGGTAAAGGCGGCGGCGGAGGTGGCGGTGGCGGTGGAAATAATAAAAATCAGCCTCAAAAAGGTGGTGGTGGAAATAATAATAATAATAACAATGGTAACAATAATAGTAAAAATCACCAAGCGCCGCCGCAAGGCGGTGGTCCGACGGCACAACAACTTCAGCAGCTTCAACAGTTGCAAAAAATGAAAGGGTTTCAAGATCTGAAAATGCATCCTCAATTTAAGGATATGAAAATTCCTAATCTTGGTGGCGTTCCCGGAAGTGGTGGTGGCGGAGCCGGTACCGGTGGAAAGAACGGACAGAAGGGTGCGAAGGTGATTGATGAAGATGATGAGAGTGATGATGATTATGACGACGATGATGAATTTGATGATGAAGATTATGATGATGACGAGGACTTTGATGATGTTCCTGTGAAGAAACCGGCGGTGGTCGGCGGTGGTGGAGGTGGTCAGATGGGTAATATGTTACCGCAGCTTATGAAAAGTGGGCAGATTCCGCCACAGTATATGAAAAACGGTCAGTTGCCGCCGGGAATGATGAAAAGTGGTCAGATGCCACCTCAGCAAATGAAAGGCGGTGCTCCGCCAATGGGGAATAACGGTGGAAATGGAGGGAAGAAAGGAAATGGTGGCGGTGTTAATATTCCGGTTCAGGGTGGAAATGGTGGCGGTGGAAAGAAAGGTGGTGGTGGTGGTGGTGGTGGTGGTGGTGGAGGGAATCAAAATCAGGGTGGTGGTGGAGGGAATCAAAATCAGGGTGGTGGTGGTGGAGGAAAGAATGGTGTAAAGAATGGCGGTGGTCCAGGTGATGGTCAAAACAAGAACGGTGGTGGTCAAAATAAGAACGGTGGTCAAGGGGGTGGTGGAAACATGAATATGAATATGAGTGGGGCTGGTGGTAAGAAAGGTGGAATGAATAATGGGATAGATGGCATGCCAAACATGATGGGTGGTATGAATGGTGGTGGTGGGGGCAATGTGGGGCATATGGGAAACATGAGTGCATCCATGGGTCCTAGAATGGGTCAAATGGGCGGTCAAATGGGTGCATCCATGGGTCAAATGGGTAACATGCCGTCGGTTCAAGGACATCCTGCGGCAGCCATGATGAACAGTGGTGGTGGTGGTGTGCCTGGTGGTGGATATTTTCAAGGTGGACCAGATGCTATGGCGGGCAACCCGTATTATCAACAACAATTAGCGGCAATGATGAATCAGCAACAAGCACAAGCGCAAGCGAATGGTGGTGGAGGTGAACGGTTTCATCCAATGATGTATGCTCGACCGCCACCAGCGGTTAACTATATGCAACCACCGCCATATCAGCAGCCTTACCCACCATACCCTTACCCACACCCACCACATGGTGATCCAATCACACATTACTTCAGTGATGAAAATACCTCAAGTTGCGACATAATGTAAGAATCCCCAATCGGAAAGGTTTCCTGTGGCGGTTTGTGAAGACATTTAATGGTGGTTAGTTCGTGACCGAACACCGGACTTTATGAAGGGGGACCATCAGATGGGGTGTTCTTTAGCTTTATTTATTTCCTTTTTTTAATTTTGTTTTACTTAATCCTAAAGATGGATTAGGGTTTTTTATGTTATGATCATAGGAAGTAATTTATAGATATGATGATGATAATGATAATATATTATCAAAACTTAGGGGAAAAATGCGAGTTCAGTGACTAGCGATGGGGGATGATCAGGATGATGATGATGATGATGATGATGGTTCATGAGCTTGATGTTTATATGTGTTCATATGTTGAAAAACAGAAATAATATGAAAAGGGATTTGGGTTTTAATTTTTTTAAGAACCAAATGAAAGTTCTCATTTCTTCCCCAATTTTCACTCCTTAATTATTTGGGGGTGTCTTAGTATATACAATGTTTTTTTCCCTCATTCGTGGGCTATCTTCATATCTCCTAGGTATCAGATACCTATATGAATTGTTGTATTACATTTTGAAGAATGACAATCATTTGGTTGAATAGTTACGAGTTTGACAAATCAAGGTAAGACATTCAATTCTTTCTTATGTATCTCAATAATAACTTTCCTATATCTTCATTTGAAGAACTCCTATTTATGTTAGGTTTTCAACTAACGAATTTAAACCGACTAGTAAAATTTCATCTTATACACGAACATATTATTCTCCTATACACCATAAAGAAGTACCAAATGATATGGTGGAACTAGGGATGGCAATGGATCGGATATGGAGCGGGTGATGCCGTATCCACATCCATATTCATATAGTTTTTGTTCATCCATATCCATATCCGTTTAGTTTCAGGTCATCCATCCATATTCATATCCAGTGGATTAAGCGGGTTAATGGATATCCAATGGATATTAAAAAATGTTATGATATTTTCTAATATGCTACTAAAATAAAAATGTAGTATAGCAGAAATAAATATAACATGACATATTTAAAATCTACCCATAAGAATGTGTAATCTTAATATAACATGACATATTTAAAATATACCCATAAGAATGTGTAATCTTTGTCGAAGATATAACAAAATTTGTCAAATTTACTATAACACACGGATTATGAAAAAATAAATATCAAATTTGTAAGTTTATTTTATTAGATATGCGTGTTTTATTGTAATATATTATAGTTATTTCATTATAAGGTTGAAAGCAAAATATAAATCTAACGGTAAATGAACTTGTAATAGTAAATATGTATACATATATCTATATTTATGTATTTGTATATGTATTTCGGGTGGTAATGGATATATCCATGGATGAAACTTTTCATCCATGTCCATATCCATATCCATTTATGTTCATCCATATCCGTATCCATATCCATTTAGGTTCGTCCATATCCATCACGAAGCGGGTGGATCGGATGGATATCCACCGGATCGGGTGGCTATTGACATCCCTAGGTGGAACTAGCTCGTGACTGAAGTTGGCGTAGTCCTGAAGAAAAAAAAAATCGCGACAAACTGATAGATAGCGATTTTTTTCCTTAAACAATCCAATTGAATATGGTTGGATGACATAAACTTACCATTCATATATATGATCTACTAATTACATTAATAAGGCATTATACACTTTTTATACATAAAGATCTTATGTGAATGCACATTTGCTATAGAAGCGATTGATTCTTATTAGATATTGTACTCTGTAAATGTTAAAGATCATTTTTAAAATAGAGATTATATTACTACTAGTACGATTTAGGACTACTAATTTTTTTTTTTTTTTTTTTTCCTTATTTTAAGGTAAAATCTCAATGGTGTAGTGTGGTTGAAATCATGGAGGGTAATGTGTGGGGTCTTTCAAAATCGGGATGAGTAAAAGTGGGGCCAATGGGACTATGGGAGTGATGAATTAGGACCCACAAAATTAAATATTGTACAAGCATATCATCATACCTATAAAAGTAGTTATGTAGAACCAATATATATATATATATATATATATATATATATATATATATATATATATATATATATATAAGAATGGGCCAATAGCCTAGTGGTGAATGACTCACTCTCCCTTAGGGGAGGTGAGGGTTCGATTCCCACTAGGTGAGGATTTTCCAAATAATTGGATCAAAAACTATTCTTACCGGGCCCAAATGATCCCTTGATCTCACGCATGCGAATATTGAAACAATGACAATGCAGGTTCGTTTATCGGACCTGGCATGCTGTGGGGAAATGGGTGATGGTGTTTCGCCAGGCTCCAGTGGGCTACCGGGGATCGCTGGATGGGTTGACAAAGTCAACACAGGGCTAACATGTCCCTGCCGATACACATGTTTTGAAACAATATATATATATATATATATATATATATATATATATTGGTAGGATCAAGAGGAAGTAACCAATCGGGGGGAAGCAAAATCTTTTTTTTTTCGTTTTTTGAAAAAAACTTTGTTCACGAACATTATAGATTGGATGAAAATATGAACATTTAATAAAGACACTTTGTGATAAATGTTTTTATTTTGGCGGAAAAACGCTCGAAGAACTAATATATAATAATTATCGTGTTTTTCGAGCGTATGTTGAGGTTTTAGATATTAGGGTTTAGATATTAGGGTTTATAGGGTTTACATATTAAGGTTTAGAAATTTAGGGTTTAGGGTTTATATTTAGGGTTTAGATTTAGCATTTATTTTGAGTTTTTAACACCCTAAACTCTAAATCGGACTAAATTTTACTTCACAAAACTTGAAGGAAAAAAAAAACGTTAACATTCTTCACGAACAATATTATCTTGAATGTTATTTTTGTCGATCGTTTTCCCGCATAAATAATAACATTCATCACGAAGTGTCTTTTCAAAATGTTCATATTTTCGTGTGATCTTGATGGCTGAAAAAAAAATCCAAAAAAAACGAAAAGAAAAATTTTTGCTTCCCCCCGATTGGTTACTTCCCCATTGATCCTGCGTGTATATATATATATATATATATATATATATATATATATATATATATATATATATATATATATATATATAAACGAAAACTACGAAAAATGCAAGAACTGCGAGAACTTTTAATTTCATAGCTTTTATGCATTTAAATGCATCAAAATTAAATGCAAATGTTAATTAATGCTCATATCATTAACAAACATATATTCATTACCACAAATTACATGTTAAATTGCTAATTATATAAAATATTCACATGTTACACAAACAAATACGTACATGTGAACGGAAAACTATATATTTGATTATATAGGTAAAATATATGTTTTTGCAAACTATTTTATGTTCATTTTTACTCTCCATCAACATTTATGGATAATTCAATCTACTCACATATAAAAATCTTAGTAAATTAAAAGTTCTCGCAGTTCTCGCTTTTTTGTGGTTCTCGTATGAACTTTTGACTATATATATATATATATATATATATATATATATATATATATATATATATATATATATATATATATATATATATATATATATATATATATATATATATATATATATATATATATATATCTAAACCCAAAACACTAAACCCTAAACTCTAATCCTTAAACCCTAAACCCTAAACTCTAAACCCTAAACTCTAAATCGTTCGTGTTGAAAACTAAATCTAAATCCTAAATCTAAACCCTAAATTTATAAACTCTAATATCTAAACCATAATATCTAAAAATCTCAAAATACTCTCGAAAAACACGATAATTGTTATATATTAATTATTTCGGGTGTTTTTCCGCCAAAATAAAAACATCAATCACAAAGTGTCTTTATTAAATTTTCATATTTTCATCCAATCTATAATGTTTGTGAACAAATTTTTTTCAAAAAACGAAGAAAAAAATTGCTTCCCCTATCTTCCTCCTGATTGGTTACTTCTCCCTTAATCCTACCACTATATATATATATATATATATATATATATATATATATATATATATATATATATATATATATATATATATATATATATATATATATATATATATATATATATATATATATATATTGTTATTATGATAATAACAATAATGTTTAATATTATAAAAAAATGAGTTTTTTACTTGTTTTTTTAACTAATACTGTAACTTATTAGTCTCACACTCAATATTTTTATTTCTACGTCGAACTTAAATGTATAACATTCATATATTCTCTATCATACAATGGCGGAACTTGAGATTCTTAATCGAAGGGGCAAAACTAAGAATTCCTAAATTTTAAACCATGCTTGGGGGATATAATCCGAGAAACACTTGATTTTTTGGGGTTAAATAGTGAATTTTTTTTGTGTTTTTAGTTGGTTGGGTGGGACACGCCCCCCCCCCCCACCCCCACCACCTAAAGAAGCTTATCTTCCGCCACCGCTATCATACATACATACACATACATACATACATACATACATACATACATACATACATACATACATACATACATACATACATACATACATACATACATACATATATATATATATATATATATATATATATATATATATATATATATATATATATGGGCAGGATCAATGGGGAAGTAACCAATTGGGGAGAAGCAAATTTTTTTTCGTTTTTTTCGAATTTTTTTTTTCCGGCATCAAGATCACACGAAAATATGAACATTTAGAAGAGACACTTCGTGATGAATGTGATTATTTAGGCGGGAAAACGATCGACAAAAATAACATTCAAGATAATATCATTCGTGAAGAATATGAACGTTTTTTTCATGTTTTGTGAAGTAAAATTTAGCCCGATTTAGAGTTTAGGGTTTAGAGTTTGGTGTTTTGGGTTTATGGAATAAACCCAAAACCCCAAACCCCAAACCCCAAACCCTAAACCCTAAACTCTAAACCGTTCGTGTTAAAAACTCAATCTAAATCCTAAATCTAAACACTAAACACTAAACCCTAAATTTCTAAACCATAATATCTAAACTCTATAAACCCTAATATCTAAACCCCAATAGCTAAAACCTCAACATACGTTCGAAAAACGCGATAATTGTTATATATTACTTCTTCGAGCGTTTTCCCGCCAAAATAAAAACATTTATCACAAAGTGTCTCTACTAAATGTTCATATTTTTATCTCATCTATGATGTTCGTGAATAAAGTTTTTTCAAAAAACGAAAAAAAAAAGTTTTTGCTTCCTCCGATTGGTTACTTCCCTCTTGATCCTAATATATATATATATATATATATATATATATATATATATATATATATATATATATATATATATATAGAGTAAGGGTAAAATAAAAATGAATAACAAGTTTATTAAAATAGGACGGATGAAAAGGAAAAGTACGGAGTAATTGGGAGTAGTGTGAAAACAGTGCAAGAGCGTGGGACTATTGGTTTTGGTGCACTTGCCAAATTTATTAGGGGATGGTAGTACTATTTTGTAGTGGTAACGACTAATACCATATTCTTTTCGACAATATGTTAGTGGTATTGATAATTTGTGTTTATTATAAATATAAACTAGTGAAAAGATATTTGAAATTACGGAATTGTTTAAATAAAGGAGTTTGGTTTAATGATATGTTTTAGGTGTTAAGTGAATGTAAAAGTTAAAGTCGTCTGCGTTACGAATTGTTAAAAACTAGGTATTGAACCCGTACGTTGCACGGTTACTAAAAACAATTATAATCTATTAGTTGTTATTAAATGAAATAAGTAGTACTCCGTATCTTTTATTTATAAGCTACCAATAAATATTGAAATAAGAAAGCGTTGTGCTCATAATGTATGGAAAATAAAGTAATATATATATATATATATATATATATATATATATATATAGGGGCAGGATCAATGTGGAAGTAACCAATCGGGGGGAAGCGGGGGGAAGCAAAAAAAAAATTTTTCTTTTTTTTTTTGGAATTTTTTTTTTCCGGCATCAAGATCACACGAAAATATGAACATTTAGAAGAGACACTTCGTGATGAATGTTATTATTTAGACGGGAAAACGATGGACAAAAATAATATTCAAGATAATATTGTTCATTGATAACGCCAAAATTATACATGTTTATTGTCGTTATTTCGATCCAATGTTGTTCCATTTGTATGTAATTGTTATACGTATGTATTGTAATTCATGTACATTTGTAAAAAGTCCATTGTGAATGAATAAATGAAGACCAACAGCGAAAACAGAGTTAAAACGAAGATCGAATGCGTAAAACAGCCCGAAACCACTGAAACAGGTCCAAATGCGGCGCATCTCTCTTAGATGCGGCGCATCTTTACACCAAATAACTCCCGACAGTTTCAGATGCGGAGCATGAAGACTTCTGGGCCAAAATAGCAACAGATGCGGCGCATCTGAGATGGATGCGGCGCATCCAAGCCAGATGCGGCGCATCTGTCCCAGATGCGGCGCATCTGACCCCCTGCCGACAGTCCTGAGTGCAGAATCGAGCTGGAATCTACTGAACGTAAAGAGATGCGGCGCATCCCAAAGAGATGCCGCGCATCTGGTCACTTTCTGGCCAAAATACCTAACTTTTGAGGCTATTTAATGAAGCAAATGGCTACTTACTTGGAGACCTTCACTACTACGTTCTCCCCCAGTTTTAAGACGATTTTCAAGGTCCAAGGAAGGCTGCAAGTTAATCTACACTCTTTCAACATCAATATTAAGCTAGGATCGTTTATCGCAATTGGTACTATTGTTCTATATCTTTTTAACATGAATTCAACTTGTATTTACTGTTTCATTAGTTCTACTATGATTATGTTAGGCTAAAAGCCTTGTGTGTTTGCTTCAATGTAAGATTTATGGCTTGAGATTGTTCTATACTTTGATGTTATGCTAGTTATACATATGTTTGATTGATTTAATTATCTAGTTCAACCGTAAGAAACATTGTTATGCATGTTTAGATCATTATTTCAATTATATAGATTGCAACCTATTAATGTGAGTTAACTAGGAAAACAATCTATACTTCAATACATCTAGTAATCTAGACGATTAGATACATACACTTAAGTGATTTTGTTATGTGTTTAATTCGGTAATTGAATAAGTTCCAAAGCAACATAGTTATGAAATTACCTCAAGTGATTGTTGTAATTAAGGTTTCACGTGAGTTTAACCGGGTTGAATCTAGTTAGTTAATCAATCTAAATCACCATGTTCTTTCAAGAAATCCATTGTTGTAACTATCTTTATATTCTAGTTCAATTATACGAGTTATGACTTGATTTATGTGAATTTATCAAAGGCTATAATTTGTACTTCAACACCTAGTGATCTAGACACCTATATGTGAATATAGGATGGTAATTGGATGATATTTAGGTTTTACAATCATGTAGTTTACTTAGAGTGATCTTAGTAAACTAGGTTTTATGTGAATTTAACCAAGAAAGAATCCTGTTGATTAAACATAGTTCTTAAGTTTATAGATATTGTGAAATTGATATAAACTACTCTTTTGTAACTATCGCATAACGGTTTTAATTATAAAAGAACAATCCCTGTCATCTATCAAGCATAGAAGTAAACACCGCATTCTCATTATTGTCATTCATTATATTTATTTACTGTTTCGTTAAACAAAAACACAACTTCAAATATAAACCCCCTTTTTAGAATAATTAATCGTGGTAAAATCATCTAAACAAACTTCTCCCTGTGGATCGAACTGGTCAATTTACTTGCTAGTTACTACATGATCGGGTTTTAGTTGCCTGTATTATGTGTTAATTATTAAGCATATTGTCTACATTTTAAAGGTTACGTCTTGACACATCAACTTTTTGGCGCCGCTGCCGGGGAGCGGTTTTGTTAAAAGATTTTAATAAACTTTGAATTATTCGATCCTTTTGTAGGAATTCAATTCCTAGAAAAGTTACTTTTTATTGTAAGCTTGTATTTTTGCAATTGGTTTGTTTCTGTTGTTGTGATTGCAGGATAGGCATTAGTGCATGAATCTACGTTCTTCCAACTCTAATTTAATTCCTTCATATCCTGAACCTGAAAGAGAACTTCACGAACGCTTAAGAGCTCAAGAAGTAGAATCTCTTGCTCAAGGTTTAGAATCACTTTCGTTAGATTCTAACTCTGAACCAATTGTTCAACCAATCATCGAGCCAGTCATTAAAGAAGATGAAGAGATGACTGCTACAAATCAAACGATGGATGCTTTGATGAAGGCAACAAGGACAGGACAAGGCCACGCAATTGTTCAACCTACGATGACTGATGGTTTTGAAATAAAGGGACAATTTCTCCACATGGTGACTAATACATGTCAATTCGGTGGAGCCCCAAATGAGGATGCTAACGAGCATCTTCGTAAGTTTGTAAGCATTTGCAAGCTTTTCAAAATCAAAGATGTCTCCGATGAAGTTGCATGTCTAAAAATCTTTCCATGGTCCCTAAAGGATGATGCAAGAGATTGGCTAGACTCATTACCGGAAGGTTATATTGAAAATTGGAATGATATGATGGACAAATTTTTGTCAGAATTCTTCCCCGCTTCGAAAGCAGCAAAATTGCAAAGTGACATAAATCACTTCAAGCAAAAGTCTAACGAGACTCTTTATGAAGCTTGGACCCGATTTAATAAAATGCTTAGGGTATGTCCTCAACACGGGTTGAATACATTCCAAAAAGTCCAAATTTTCTATAAAGGAGTCAATGTGGCTACCCGGAAGGATATAGATGTTGCAGCAGGAGGATCAATCATGAAAAAAACGCCCGAAGACGCTCACACGATAATTGCCGATATAGCAGCCCATTCTCATAATTGGCATCAGGAGATGGAATTCTCTAGATCGTCAACAGTTGCTAATGTCGAAAGCAACGATGAAATCGCTGCATTAAAAGTTCAATTGGCAAATCAAGCAAGGCAAATCGAGAAGGTAACCAAAGAAATGCACGCTATCAGGGTAGGGTGCGAGTTGTACCAAGGTCCCCATCTCACACGAGATTGCGACCAAACGACGATGGAAGAGCAAGCAAATTTCCTAGGTTACATGCGAAAAGGTGAGATGAATTTTGACGACTTTCCGGCGGTTGAAGCAAATAACCGGAAATATCCTCCTGTCAACAGTTATCAAATAGGAGGACCTTCAAGTTCAAACAACAACTACCACGGAGGGAATGCAGGTTACCAAAATAACCGAAATTTCCAGAATCAAAATCAAAGAAATACACCACCAGGTTACAATCATCTAAATAATCGTAATCAACCGCCACGAAATTACCAAAATAATTTCCAACACAATCAACCACAAGCACTTATACAACCACAACCTGAGAAGAAATCCGGTTTAGAAGATCTGTTGAGAGATTTTATGGTTAAACACGAACAAAATGCAGAAATTCAAACTCAGCAAATTCGCAATCAACAAGCTACGATTCAAAACTTAGAAAGGGATGTTGGAAGGATCTCACAGTTACTAGCAGAGAGACCACCTGGTGCTCTCCCCTCAAATACTCAAGTGAATCCTAGTAACAATCAAACAAGGAATGAGCATGTAAATGCTATAACCACTAGAAGTGGTTTAACTACTAACCCAGAGACCCTTAAGTCCCCAGAAGTTCCCTTGTCTCCTTCTGTTTTGCAGGAGCCTATTGATATAGATGAGCATGTTGAAAAAGAGCAAGAGAAAGGTGATCCACCGGAGGTCATATCGAAGAAAAGTGAAGAACCACCAGTGAAGGTGTACAAGGCACCTATTCCATACCCAAAAGCGTTGAAGAAAGATAGACTCGCGAGCCAATATCAGAAATTTGCGGATATGATCAAGCAAATCAGCATTAACATGCCACTCGTAGAGGTTCTTAAGGGTATGCCCAATTACGGGAAGTTTTTGAAAGATCTCATATCCTCGAAAGGAAAATACCAAGAAGTATCTGCCACATTCCTCCACGAGGAGTGTTCGGCCATCTTGAAAAAACAAAATGTACCTCCAAAATTGGGAGATCCGGGTAGTTTTATCATACCATGTATGATGGGTGATTCGGTAGTGTATGATGCGCTAGCCGACCTAGGTGCAAGTGTTAACCTAATGCCTTACTCGTTATACTTGAAACTTGACTTAGGAGATTTGAAACCAACCCGGATGGGTATTCGATTAGCAAACCAATCATTTGATACCCCCATAGGTATAGCCGAGGATATTCTTGTAAAAGTTGGCTCACTTGTCTTTCCCGTCGACTTTGTTATTCTAGAAATGCAAGAGGACACAAAAGTTCCTATCATTTTAGGACGTCCTTTGCTTAACACTGCAGATGCTATCATTAATGTCCAAAAAGAACAATTAAGTCTAGGTGTGGGAGACGAGAGAATAGTTTGTAATATTGACAAAGCCATGAAAAGACCCACTTCCACCGATGACTCTTGTTTTCAAATTGATGTTATAAACTTTTGTGTTGAGAATGAATTACAGGAGCTACTTGAAATTGATACCTCGGGGTTTGCCCCAGTGAGTGAAAGTGAATATTTCAATATTGATGAGGATTTTGATGAGTTGATGAAAGCGGTCACGGATGATGAGACCATGAAAGAAGAGTTTCCTAAGGAAGAAGAATCATTTGAAGATATCGGAAATAAAGATAGATTCTGAATAAAGAATTCCTTGGAAGAACCACCCGTACTAGAGCTTAAGGAGCTACCCAAACACTTGGAGTATGCTTACCTCGAAGGTACATCTCAATTGCCAGTAATTATTGCTTCACATCTTTCCGGTAATGAGAAGAAAAGGTTAATCTCTGTTTTGAAAACCCATAAAAAGGCTATAGCCTGGAAAACGACCGACATTCCAGGGATAAACCCGTCTTATTGTACACATAAAATTCTCCTTGAAAATGACTTCAAACTAGTAGTACAAAGACAACGCAGGCTAAATCCCAACATGAAAGAGGTTGTTAAAAAGGAGGTAGTCAAGCTTCTTGACGCCGGGTTAATCTACCCCATCTCCGATAGTCCTTGGGTTAGTCCAGTACAAGTAGTACCCAAAAAGGGGGGTACAACCGTTATTGTAAATGAAAAGGACGAACTCGTTCCAACTAGAACGGTTACCGGCTGGAGAGTCTGTATTGATTACAGGCGTCTCAATGATGCCACTAGAAAAGATCATTTCCCGTTACCTTTTATTGATCAAATGATTGAACGATTAGTGGGGAAAGAATACTATTGCTTTCTAGATGGTTTCTCCGGTTACTTCCAAATTCCAATTGATCCCAACGACCAAGAAAAGACCACATTCACTTGTACTTTTGGGACCTTTGCCTATCGCCGCATGCCATTTGGTTTATGCAATGCACCCGGAACCTTTCAAAGGTGCATGATGGCAATTTTTGATGATATGGTAGTGGATTGTATGGAAGTCTTCATGGATGAATTTTCTGTGTTTGGAGACTCCTTTGAATAATGTCTTTTTAACCTTGAACGTATGCTTATCCGATGTGAGAAAGCAAATTTGGTCCTGAATTGGGAAAAATGCCACTTCATGGTGAAGGAGGGCATTGTACTTGGTCACAAAATATCTCGTGCGGGAATAGAGGTAGATAAAGCTAAAATTGAAGTTATCTCTAAGCTACCTATACCAACGAATGTCAAGGCAATTAGAAGCTTTCTTGGTCACGCGGGATTCTATAGGCGATTTATCAAAGATTTTTCTAAAATCGCCCGCCCATTGACCAAGCTTCTTGAAAAGGATGCTCCATTTGACTTTGATTCTAATTGCGAAAATGCATTCTCGATTCTAAAGTCAAAACTCACACAAGCTCCCATTATCGTATCTCCGGATTGGAGTATGCCATTTGAGCTAATGTGTGACGCAAGCGACTATGCCTTAGGTGCTGTCTTAGGACAACGACCCGATAATCATTTTCTTCCAATTTATTATGCAAGCAAAACGCTAACGGGAGCTCAAATTAATTACACCACCACGGAAAAAGAGCTCCTAGCGGTTGTTTATGCGTTTGATAAATTTCGGTCGTATTTGGTGTTGTCCAAAACCATTGTTTACACGGATCATTCAGCTCTTAGGTACTTATTCTCGAAACTAGATGCAAAACATCGTCTCATACGTTGGGTTCTTCTACTTCAAGAGTTTGACATTGAGATACATGATAAGAAAGGAGCCGAGAATCTAGCCGCCGATCATTTATCCCGACTTGAAAACCCCGAATTAGATAAACTCGATGATACAATCATCAAGGACACATTTCCGGACGAATCTCTAATGAGGGTTGACAAGGAATCTGAAATCCCATGGTTTGCCCATTTTGCAAACTATCTTGCTCCAAGCATTCTTCAAAAAGGACTTTCTTATCAACAAAAGAAGAAATTCTTTGCGGATTTGAAGTCCTATTTCTGGGAACATCCCGACCTATTCCGTGTTGGTGCAGATCAAATGATTCGCCGTTGTGTGTACGGAAAAGAGGCTCAACAAATTCTCGAGCATTGCCATCAAGGGCCCACCGGCGGTCATTTCGGACCAAACCACACCGCAAGAAAAATCCTTGACTCGGGCTTTTATTGGCCCACGATCTTTAAAGATGCCCATAATTTTGTTCGGACTTGCAATGCATGCCAACGAACGGGTAAGATCACGAAAAAGGATGAGATGCCTCAAACCGGCATCCAAGTTTGTGAAATCTTTGATATTTGGGGAATCGATTTCATGGGACCATTTCCAAGTTCCCATAAGTGCAAATACATCCTAGTAGCCGTTGACTATGTATCTAAGTGGGCTGAAGCAAAAGCTTTACCTACGAATGATGCTAGGGTGGTGGTGAACTTCTTGAAAAATCTCTTCTCGCGCTTTGGAATCCCAAAAGCTCTCATATCCGATCGAGGAACTCATTTTGCCAACAACCTTCTTGAAAAGGTGTTGAAGAAGTATGGCGTAACTCATCGTTTCTCTACTCCGTACCACCCGCAAATGAGTGGTCAAGTGGAGAACACAAATCGTGCCTTGAAACGCATACTTGAGAAGACGGTTGATAACAACCCTAAGATTTGGCAACGCAAGTTGGATGATGCGTTGTGGGCCTTTAGGACTGCTTTTAAAACACCAATCGGTACCACACCATTTAGACTTGTATACGGTAAAGCATGCCATCTTCCGGTTGAAGTGGAACACAGAGCATACTGGGCATTAAAACTTTGTAATTTAGACATGGAAAAGGCTGGTGAAAACCGATTCATGCAATTGCATGAATTGGAAGAGTTGAGGTTAGAAGCGTACGAGAATTCGAGCTCGTATAAGGAGAAAACGAAAAGGTGGCATGATGCCCGATTGAAAGAAGTGAAAGAATTTAAAACCGGTGATAAGGTTTTGATTTTTAACTCACGGTTTAAATTTTCTCCCGGAAAGTTGAAGTCCCGATGGACGGGACCTTATTTAGTGAAACAAGCATTCCCATCAGGATATGTTGAGTTGTTTGGAAAAGGAAATACCTTCAAGGTGAATGGTCATCGCTTGAAACTCTATTTCGATGGAGTGGACACCACGGTTCGAGATGACATCACCCTATTCCCCAACGCTAATTAGCTTGGGACGGAGTCGCGTGAACGACTCGTTAAACTTCACAACATGTATATAGTCCCACTCGTGTACGTATTTTAATATATTTGAGTGTTTTGAGTGATTTCTAAGTTATTATACGAACCAAGTTGTTTAGGGACCTTCCGAAATGTTTAAAACGCGAAAAAACGTCAAAAACTGGTGCAACAGGTGCAGATGCGCCGCATCTGTGATGGATGCGCCGCATCTGCAGACAAGAAAAATCCCGTGAACTTTGAATGCGCCGAGAAAGGGTCATGCGCCGCGTTTAGACCATCTGATGCGCCGCATCTGCTTCAGATGCGCCGCATCTGAGCCAGATGCGCCGCATCTGTGTCTGTATGTTGGATTCTGCCCAAATTTTTTGCACTAATACGGGAGTTTATCATTTTTTCTCATTTTTTCACCTACTACTCCGAATTTCATCTCATTCTCTCTCAAAATTTCAATCTCTACTCACTAATTGAACCGATTAATCCCATCTTTGAGCATCAAATCCGAATATCAACATGAGAAAGGTAAGATTAATCCTAAACACTTCATGATTCTTGTGTTCTTCAATCTAAAAATCAGATTTAGCTTGTTCTTAGTGTGAGGATGTTTGAATGTTCATGTTTTGGTCATTATATGCTTAAATTGTTGCTACTAATCCTTATTCATGCTCTAATTTCATGATTATTTGCTTAAATCTTTACTTTGGAAATTAGGGTTCTTCATGAATTTAGGGGTTTCGGACTTTTGGCCATTAAATTATTCAATTGAGATATTTTGAAGTTTGATTACTAGTATACATTAACAAAATCGCATGAACCTTTGTTGAATTACACGAACACACAAATTATTGAATTTTAGGGTTCTTGAATTAGGGATTTTGAATTTTGTTAACTAGTAAGTGTTCTAAGTTGAAGTTATGCAAATCATTACTTATGGTAAACACATGTGAACCTTAACTTGGTGTTATTTCGATTTGAAAGTAATTATTATATAAGTTAAGGATTATATGATTAAGCATTTTGATGAAGTTGTTGACTTGAGATGAATTTAATGTTCTAAATGTATGAAAACCATTGATTGCATATTGTTTAACATGCTTTTTGATGAATGCCTATGGTTCCATATGTTATGACATTGCAAGTGTTTGGTGAAATGAAGCATGCTATGTATGATTATACTTGTAAAGTGATTTGAATCAATTGGCATACTAGTTCATGTTTGCTAAGAGTGAAAATAGTTCATACCATGTTAAGATATTGGTTAACATAAACATTTAGATTTAATTGGAACTTAACATATCCACATGGTTTTCGCTAGGTACAATATGAAAGATGTCTTGAAATTCTTTAACGCTAATCAACTTGGTTTGTTATTTTGTTTGTTTGGTTTTGTTGTGTTTTTGTAGACTAGAGCATCATCATCAAACCCAAAATCAAAGAAGCAAAAAGCCCCAGCAATTGTAGATGAGGATACAAGTGAAGAAGAACATGCTGCTGAAGAGGAAGAAATGGATATTGATAACCGGCAGTTAAATGTCCGTGGATTAACCACTCCGGATCCATGGATCAATGCAGTTTTGAGGCATCCGGAATACCATGAACGGATGAAGGCACTTCTACACAAAGATGTATACCCGGGGAAATATATCGATTGGACACCATTAGAGGAAGCCGGCGAATATCAAAATTTTCGCAACCTTTTCCGAGTAACGTATCACGGACATCGAATATTTGCTTGGGAAAACCTGTTCAGAATGCAAGAAAAAGTGTATCCACTTTTAGTCAAAGAATTCGTTGGTTCACTTAGGGTTGATTACACGTCACCAACATCGGGTACATTTATGAGATTTCGTCTTGGAGGGCAAGACAGGACATTAACGCTGCTGCAATTGGTGAAGGCGTTGGATATTTATGAAGGGTTGCCACATCAACTGATGAAAATTTACTTTAATCAATGTATATACTATGTTTCTTCTTTTAATCATTCAGAAGCATGGGTGGACATGAGCAATACCGCATATAGTGCAAGCAAGCAAACTTGTAGCAAGCTACGTACCTACGAGCACCGATGCGTCCAACGATTCATTTCAAGTACCATAAACTGTCGAAAAGACAGTAGTGAAAAAGTCACCAACTTGGATATATGGTACATTCACGCGATAATGGATCACTCCCATGTTCATATCCCACGAATGATTCTCACTTTCCTCCTCAAAGAAAGGAAAAAGATTACACCAAACATGGGCGGCCATTTTGTAACCAGGATTGCCGAACATTTTTGAATCAACACAAGTGGGTTAGAGGAGAAACACATGATTGCCTTTGATAGAGTGAGTTATACAAGGGCGAACATTTTGATGAGAGGGTCGAACGGCCTTCTAACTAGGTATGAGGATCCCGTGAACAGGCAACCAGAACAACCCCAACAGCAACCAGATCCACAGCCGAATGTTGGAAGTAGTTCGGGTCCGGGAAATGATTGGGAGGCTTACATGGCGCGCCAGTTTTTAGATATGCGACTCCATAGTGATCAAAAAACCTAAAAGGTAATTGATCACTACGATGCAGGTAACAGGGAGATGCAACATTACATTGATGTTGCGAATGATCGAACATGGTATACTCAAGCGGGGCAGCAAAATCAGCTTAATTGGATACATGAACAGACAGTGTCATACGCTGCAGATCCCACTAACTATACCCCCTCTCCTTGGCCTGCTTACGATCCTTGGGTTCGAATGGGTGATCCATATCCTGCGCCTTATCCTCCTCCTCCTAACCCGCCTACTGAAGACACTGCGGTCGTCCCTACTCAAGGAACTTATCAGGGGTACAACCCCTCAATATTTCAGGACGACGACGCGGGAAATCAAAGCGAAGGTGGAGCTGGCCCAAGTAACTCATTTTGGGGATTTTTCTGAGGATGACGTAATTTTTCCTGATGTGTGACAGGTTTGGTTGATGTTGGTTTATTTCAAAAACAATTTCTTTTCAAGTTTGGTGTGTAATAACTAGATAATATTTTGGATAATTGTGATTTGAATAATTTAGATAATTGTAAGTGGGGTTTTTAGTACATGGAGTACACCCCCATTTTTTTTTTTTTTTTTTTTTGTGTGTGAATCGTATGGTACCTTTGTTTGAATTGCTACAGGTGAGCATTGTGCTATATGCTGCATTTTTACAAAGACTGGCAGTAAGTTCAGCACATAATTGATTGGTGATTGTTTTGTGGTTGCAAGAAGCGGATGATGTTCTTATGATGGCATTCAGTTCAGCGCCATCATCCCGTGAACTTCGGTTTTAAACCTTGAAAGTAATAAACTCTCTTACACTCTTTGACCCTCTTGAATTTAAATTTTTCTGATTTCTTGTAACGAGGACGATACATGAACTCAAGTGTGGGGAGGAAGTTATAAATTCTTTCGGGTTTTTGATTTTAGTTAAAAAGGCTTAAAATGGTGAAAATTTTTAAACTTTTATCTTCATAAATTCAAATTTTGTTTAAAATTTGTAGATTTTAAAAACTAGGTGTATACACCGAAATTATTATCACAAAACAAATTAAGAAACAACCAAATGATTGAGTTTGTCATATAAAAGATATAATCATCATGCTATACCACATTCTGGATGAAATGAAAGTCATCAAGTAATTTGTTGTTCTAACAATCTAATCCAATGCTCATCCATGTAATGATTGTGATGGAAGTTAAGTCTTCCAATATGACACACTTGCTAACTTATGTTAGAAGTCGTAGTCCAGAACAGCTGTAGGTTGACGAAAAATCTTGAAAAGTCATCTCTATCATCGGCTGGAAATCCACCTCACCTCAGCATCAAACAGGGTTTTTGGTGGTCAGACTTATCCTAACCATGAGATGGATCTGTCTCGTACAATGGGGGGGGGGGCACAGTGCAAATTAGCTTTTAAGACTAATGAATCTAATCCCCAGATGGATGATCTCCGTAAAGATCAACCGCATCTATGTTGACCGCGGTTAACATACATATGCCATAACAAATTGAGGTGTGCAAACTCATGGTTCACCGATGATATTTGGACATGATATAGTTTCGTCTAAAACTTATGCTATTTTATGAACTATATTGTGTAAAACCATTTTTAGGACATCCGGTTTCAAGTTCCATGATACTTCAATCATGGGGGCGAGTAGCTTGCTAAGCGCCGACTGAGGCTTCGGTTTTCAGTTACCCTCAACCGGACTTTGAGGTTAAAACCGGAAAACTTGATTAGTGTAAAAACTAACATGAATAATTTTCAAAACATAAAAGGTTTTTAGCAAAGGTCCTAATTTCCCTAAGGATCCAAATTTTCAAGAAATGTGGACTTTAAAACCCACCTTTCGACTTTGGCGTGATTTCATTTCGCGTGTGTACTCCAAAGGTGTGTGTACTCAAAACGCGTGAGTTTGATTCGTGTGTGAAATAAGTGTGAGTGTGATATATTTTGACCCGAGTGTGATTTCCATATAGCGTGAGTTATTGTGTTACTAAATAACTTGTGTGTCTTGTGTATTATATCGAGAGAGTGTGAGTCCCATTTTTTGTGTGTGTTCTCATTTAAATAAGTGTGTTTACTGTAGTAAATTTCGATTTCTTGTAAGTCTTGCTTGAGGAAAAGCAAGGTTTAAGTGTGGGGATTTTGATAACGCCAAAATTATACATGTTTATTGTCGTTATTTCGATCCAATGTTGTTCCATTTGTATGTAATTGTTATACGTATGTATTGTAATTCATGTACATTTGTAAAAAGTCCATTGTGAATGAATAAATGAAGACCAACAGCGAAAACAGAGTTAAAACGAAGATCGAATGCGTAAAACAGCCCGAAACCACTGATACAGGTCCAAATGCGGCGCATCTCTCTTAGATGCGGCGCATCTTTACACCAAATAACTCCCGACAGTTTCAGATGAGGAGCATGAAGACTTCTGGGCCAAAATAGCAACAGATGCGGCGCATCTGAGATGGATGCGGCGCATCCAAGCCAGATGCGGCGCATCTGTCCCAGATGCGGCACATCTGACCCCCTGCCGACAGTCCTGAGTGCAGAATCGAGCTGGAATCTACTGAACGTAAAGAGATGCGGCGCATCCCAAAGAGATGCGGCGCATCTGGTCACTTTCTGGCCAAAATACCTAACTTTTGAGGCTATTTAATGAAGCAAATGGCTACTTACTTGGAGACCTTCACTACTACGTTCTCCCCCAGTTTTAAGACGATTTTCAAGGTCCAAGGAAGGCTGCAAGTTAATCTACACTCTTTCAACATCAATATTAAGCTAGGATCGTTTATCGCAATTGGTACTATTGTTCTATATCTTTTTAACATGAATTCAACTTGTATTTACTGTTTCATTAGTTCTACTATGATTATGTTAGGCTAAAAGCCTTGTGTGTTTGCTTCAATGTAAGATTTATGGCTTGGGATTGTTCTATACTTTGATGTTATGCTAGTTATGCATATGTTTGATTGATTTAATTATCTAGTTCAACCGTAAGAAACATTGTTATGCATGTTTAGATCATTATTTCAATTATATAGATTGCAACCTATTAATGTGAGTTAACTAGGAAAACAATCTATACTTCAATACATCTAGTAATCTAGACGATTAGATACATACACTTAAGTGATTTTGTTATGTGTTTAATTCGGTAATTGAATAAGTTCCAAAGCAACATAGTTATGAAATTACCTCAAGTGATTGTTGTAATTAAGGTTTCACGTGAGTTTAACCGGGTTGAATCTAGTTAGTTAATCAATCTAAATCACCATGTTCTTTCAAGAAATCCATTGTTGTAACTATCTTTATATTCTAGTTCAATTATACGAGTTATGACTTGATTTATGTGAATTTATCAAAGGCTATGATTTGTACTTCAACACCTAGTGATCTAGACACCTATATGTGAATATAGGATGGTAATTGGATGATATTTAGGTTTTACAATCATGTAGTTTACTTAGAGTGATCTTAGTAAACTAGGTTTTATGTGAATTTAACCAAGAAAGAATCCTGTTGATTAAACATAGTTCTTAAGTTTATAGATATTGTGAAATTGATATAAACTACTCTTTTGTAACTATCACATAACGGTTTTAATTATAAAAGAACAATCCCTGTCATCTATCAAGCATAGAAGTAAACACCGCATTCTCATTATTGTCATTCATTATATTTATTTACTGTTTCGTTAAACAAAAACACAACTTCAAATATAAACCCCCTTTTTAGAATAATTAATCGTGGTAAAATCATCTAAACAAACTTCTCCCTGTGGATCGAACTGGTCAATTTACTTGCTAGTTACTACATGATCGGGTTTTAGTTGCCTGTATTATGTGTTAATTATTAAGCATATTGTCTACATTTTAAAGGTTACGTCTTGACACATCATTCATGAAGAATATGAACGATTTTTTTTCTTCATTTTTTGTGAAGTAAAATTTAGCCCGATTTAGAGTTTAGGGTTTAGGGTTTAGGGCTTAGGGTTTGGTGTTTTGAGTTTATTCCATAAACCCAAAACACCAAACCCTAAACCCTAAGCCCTAAACCCTAAACCCTAAACCCTAAACTCTAAACCGTTCGTGTTAAAAACTCAATCTAAATCCTAAATCTAAACCCTAAACCCTAAATTTCTAAACCCTAATATCTAAACCCTATAAACCCTAATATCTAAACCCCAATAGCTAAAACCTCAACATACGCTCGAAAAACACGATAATTGTTATATATTACTTCTTCGAGCGTTTTCCCGCCAAAATAAAAACATTTATCACAAAGTGTCTCTACTAAATGTTCATATTTTCATCCCATCTATAATGTTCGTGAACAAAGTTTTTCCAAAAACCGAAAAAAAAAAGTTTTGCTTCCCCCCGCTTCCCCCCGATTGGTTACTTCCCTCTTGATCCTACTACTATATATATATATATATATATATATATATATATATATATATATATATATATATATATATATATATATATACAAAAAAATTCAATTACAAAAAGATATGGTATAAAAAATGAATAAAACTAAAAATCTTCCATAGGAACGTATGTTTTTTATTGCTTTCACTCTTTGAGAGCCATTTGAGAGAAAGGGGTGAAATAATGTTTGACTTTCCAACAATTAAAGTACTCCGTATTTACCGTCCTGTTTTTTTAGGTATATATATATATATATATATATATATATATATATATATATATATATATATATATATATATATATATATATATATATATATATATATATATACTTGTATTATCTTATTTATTTATTTTAATAATTATTAGATTTATTAGGAAATGACACTTGGAATTTACACATGTAATAATACGCTATAATTAAGCTGCTAATAACAATTCACCAACTATAAACTCTCTTTTATATAGATATATAAAATAGAAGGTTCGCCCATGCTTTCATGGTCCCTATGTATGCATATAACAAATTTATTCCTATTACTTAGGCGTAATTGTTTTGCTTCCCTATTAATACGTGTGCCAAAATTTATTTTTATACGTTAATTTGTAGACTTATATTTATTCATATTTTTATATATTTATATTTATTTCGTTTTTGAATTCCTTGAGTTCATTTCTATTTTTCTTAAATTTGTTTATAATCACTCTAAAGCAAGCATAATGTAATATCAGTCAAATAATTTATCTAAAGTTTAAATATCTATCCCCTATTTAGGCGTAATTAAAAAGTAAGATTGTGTTCATCTAAATATGGACACAAATATTAATGTGATATGATTTTATTATCAATATATTCAAATCGTCAAAATTTAAAATATAACAAATTTATTTCTATTACTTTGGCGTAACTGTTTTTTCCCTATTAATACATCTGTCAAACTTTTTTATTATACGTTGATTTGTAGACTTATATTTATTATTTGTATATATTTATATTCTATATATATTCATTTGGAAAATGAATGAACAGTGAACTTCAATTGATTTTACAATTTGAAAATCGATATTTTAAACGTTAAATATTAAATATATTAACGATTAAACAAGTTCACGCATGGATCAGTGGTAATATTTGTTTGATGTTTACCGAAGGGATGCAGGCTCAAAACCTGTTTCTATACACCTTTTATTTTCCCTTTTTCTTTCTTTAACACTATTTACCCATATTATCCACATTTCTTAAAATATTCATAATTTCTCCCTTAATGTTTCTTATTTTTAGTTCAGTCCTTCCACTTTCATTCTTTTTTTTTTAATCCTTTTTTAATCTAAATTTTCCTACAATATTTATATGGCCTCTTTTATATCTTTTTAACCACTATATATATATATATATATATATATATATATATATATATATATATATATATATATATATATATATATATATAATTTAAAATCTATTTTTACTTTTTTTTTTAATTTCTTTTTCTTTACAATTGTTTTTCTACTCTCACACTTTACTACACTATTAAATAACACGAATATTTGTTGATTTTGATTATTAATTTGAAACATATTTTCTCTTTGATTTGGTCAGGGTTATTAACGTTTAAATATTTAATTTAAAACACAAGGGCGAAGCCAGGATTTAACGATAGGGAAGGCCTACACGATAGTTAAAAGAGACAAACCAAATAAAACTAAAGATGTCACTTCTTTGTATAACCTATTTTATTTGTTAAATACGTATATAGATAACTACTTAACAAAACTTTAGTAACTATTGAAAAATAAAAATGATACTATTAAATCTACAGTAAGAAAACTGATATGGCGCATCTAAATAATTGATAAGTAAAATTATACGATATGTTTTGGTTAATAAAAGTAAACTTAAAACTGATTTCGTTTCTAATTTTCTTGAATTTATTTATAATTTTTCTTGATTATTTGATTTTAAAAAAAGTTTTTAGTTTGTTTATTTTTACCAATATTGCTTGAAATAACAATGTGTAGAAAGGTTTATAAGTTTGACAATACTTACTCAACTAAAATTCCACCTGTAATCTTCTATATATTAGTTAAATGATGAAAATAATGATAATTTACTTATTTAAATTTTAAAAATGATTAATATTTATTACTGTAATTTAAGAAATTTATTCCTTATTTAAATTTTAAAAATGATTAATATTTATCACTCCATATCTATTTTATTCTTTTAATTATATAATTTTAAATTAATTAAGAATTATGACATCATGTACATGGTCTCTAATTTTTATTTATTTTTTATTTATTTTTATTTTTTGTAATGAAGGAAAATACTTATTTATGATGGCATCATTTTACAATTTTAATAGAAACAATAGATTATAATTATAATTAAAATAATAAGGTTATGGATATCTTGTATTTTAAGGGCACAAGATAAAGATGATTAAACACACTCAAAAATTCTATTTTAACTCGGTTTTATTTATTAAACACAATCATTTTCATTTATACAGAAAACACTACTCTCTTCGTGTAAGAAAAACTGTTCACCTTACTATTTTTATTTGTTCCAAAATTTATTGTTATTTAATCTAAATAAGAATAAAAAACTATTTCAGGGTAACTCAGTGGTGGTTGGGCTCATGACAACCTTGCAAGGGGTCTCATGGTCAAATCTTGGAGTAGCCTTGAAAGGATTGAAAACAGCCATGGAATATTCTTGATAGACCGCGTACACTAAAATATGAGGTTGACTTACTCGCTCTTCCATTGTAATCCGAGCAAGAAAAACCTTACAACTTTAAGAATAAAAAATTATGAAAAAAATTATTAAAATATCAATTATGTCCTTTTTATTATTGAAAATTTAATATTAGATATAACAAATAATTTATTAGTTATTTTTTATAATAACATTAAATGAAGGACAAATTAAAAAATTATTATTATATTTTAAATCTAAAAAAAGTCAAGCGAGACAATTTTGTTCGAACGAAAGGAGTAATATGATTTATACTAATTTCGAAAAATTATAATTTAGTCATTTAATGTGTTTATTATTTTTCTTAGGGCACTAATTAGGTTTTGCTACTTACATAATTAGAATTTTCAAAATGATTCGTGATAAATTTAATATCCACCACTTTATTGTGTCAGATTATGTGAAGAGTAATGATATATACACTGTTATTTTTTTCTTACGTTATTGGTTGTTTTTATTTTACTAGACAATACTATAATCATATTCAACCGTGTACACTATATGTTTTTTTTTATAGTTTCAATTTTCAGATAAAAAATACTAAAAATCAGTGATTATTTATAAATTTAATAATCACAATGACACGATATAAAAATAAAATCAATCAATCAAAAGTTTTCAAAGGGCAATTTCTTTAATCCCTATATACTTTTGAATCAAATATGATAATATCATACTACCCAAAGCATGCCTTAATCATTAGCCATCAAATGTAGAAGATTTAAACTAGTTGGCAACAATAAAGAAAACTAGACATTTATTTTACACGTTAAGAGTCCAATATAGTTTTGCAAGATTCGTCCTAAATCATATATCCCACAATCACAATTTATTTATATATTTATGAAAAAATATAGATATAAATAAATATCATATATCACTACTACTACGTATCCATTGGACATGCAACTCAATTCAATCACTTGATAACGCCGCACTTAGTGCAATTAAAATTCACGGTTGCAAACTATATGTTCGTGGTTGTCGCGAGCTTGGTTTATTTTCTTGTATTGTTTTAAGCTCGGTTTTCGTTTTGGTTGTACGTTTATTTGGAGCTTCAATTTTTGTTGAAGTCTCTTGTTTTATTTAAGCTCTATAGTTTTTTCGCCAAAAAAAGAAAAACTATATGTTCGTGATTATTATTTTTTTGTTTATTTTGTAAACATGAATGGTGTTAAAGTATAAAATTACTTAAAATGAGTTCTTTCGTGATCACGGTAAAAGTGAATACAGTCAAACAGATAGTTGGAGTTATAAGTTAGAATAGATTGATTCGAAAATGTTTTTCAATCTCAATTTCTGAATTACTTTATGGTTAAACCCTTATGCGTTAAATATAGAATCTTATCAATTATTTCCATAATTATCCTTCAAGAATACTTCTTGATCAACAAAGTTAAAGTAATATCAACGGATTGGTAAATGATTTTTTTCAAAAGTTAAGTGAATAAATAAATAAACAGTATAAATCTAATCTAATTCTAATTAAATAATGCAAACAAAAGCATATAATGGGTCCCGTTCCTTTATTGGGAGAAACCAATAATGAGGAAAATCGACCCAAGTGGTCAATAAATAAGTGTTTATTTTGTCCGTGAGAAAGAATTTTTTATATAATTAATTGATTATTAAGTATATTATATATATTCCTCTTTATTTATTTACTGTATTTTGTAATATAAAACCGTATAGTAACCTTTGACTCGTCGCCTTATGCATGTGATTTTTTATCGAGGTTGATGTTGTTCCATTAGTTGCATACTTGCATTGCAGCACCTATTACATATTACACGTCTCTTTAAAGTACTACAGTACGTATTTAACACCTTTTATTTTAGTAGGAAAAAAAAAACTTCCTTTAAAATGAACGTCAATAAATATTACTCCGTATTACTTGTCAATTAACTAGTAAATTCGTACCTATATATGAAGTTACTTACCAGACACATTTTTTATTTCATTTCTTAAATACTTCAAATAATAACCACTACAAAAAAATTATATTAAAGACACATTTAAATACTTCAATATCGTCCTTAATGTGTTATGTACCAATAAAAAATATGATAAATTTGTCTATCATCGTATATATAATCTTTTTAGTTTACTTTGGCTAGTATACTCTATGTGAATTGTTTGGTCACCGGTTTAACTTGTAACAATTTATAATTATTTAATGAGTAGACGTAATGTACACTAATTAGTACTCCGTAATATTACCAAGGAGTTATTCATCTAGTGGTGTTGAGGTGCCACTTTAAGCATGAGCTAAGTCTAGGAGAGAATAATATGTATATACTCGTGAAACGATTCGTGTTAGAATTGTGTGAGTTGTCTTTCTAAAATTCTACTAATTATTTATTAGTAATATTGATTAGATGGAACCCTGTGGTATAAACTTCTTCCTTCTTGCTAGTTAGGTCCCGTCCTGATTGTGTCTTGTATAAAATATTTCTTCTTGTACAATACGGAAGTTCTTAATTTCTCGTGTACGTAGTTTCTAGATTCATACGTTTGTGGGTTTGTGTCACATTAGACAATGTTCAACTTAAACTTAATCCTTCCATTTTAGTATTGACGCGACGATGTAGTAGTTAATAAGTTCGATATTAAGCATAACTATAATGAGTGATAAAGAAAGTTCTTTATGATGAACGCTATTAAAAATTTATTACATATCAACTAGTATTAAAATCGTACTTTTGAATATACTTATGAGACGCAACTTATTTATTTAATTTTGATAATTACCTCAAATAGTAACCACTACCAAATGTAATTTATTAGATGCAATATAAATACTTCAACATCGTCTTAAACTTTATGTTATAACTCGTGGTAGTGGTCTGACTCTCTTAGCGAAAGGCCAGGAGTTCGACTCTCGTGGAGTACAACATTTCACACAACGTTGCCCCTTTACCCTTAAATTTTACTCAATGATGTCTTCCGCACATCGCGTTGCGGGAGCAGTGGGGGAGGGGGTTTTTTGCCCCATGCTCTCGGATTGAGCCAGGTTTCTTCATGTGCACTAGTTGAGGGTAGATTATGCAACTGCAGAGATGAATGCGTGGGTGGTTAAGTCCCCTGAGTGATCTCATACTGTTGTTAAAAAAGCATTGTTATTAAATGTATGTTGATTAACAAAACAAAATGGTAAATTTGTGCCTTGGATTGGGCCGTGTTTTTCTTCCTCGGCAGCAGTTGGGAGCAGGTTATGCAACTGCGGAGATGAATGCGTAGGTGGTTAAGTCCCCACAAGTGATCTCATAGTGTTGTTAAAAGAACAACATTGTTCTTAAATATTTGTTGATTAGCAAAACAAAATGATAAATTTGTGTGGCCACCATATGTATAGTCTTTCATTCTACTTTGTATAACTTAATAATTGATTTTTTTTATTAGTAAATAACGTATATTTAGCTATAATCTTTTAAATAGTAGGTCTAATGTAAATTTATACTATCTAATACAGAGTATATATCAGCGAAGCGATTTGGTGTTGCTTATCGGCTATTTTTAATTCTTTATATATATGTTATACTAGTTTTATGAGCCCGTGCGTTGCACGACAATTGTACAAATTAGTATTCGAAAATGTTCGTAGTGATATATTATTAAATGTATTATACAATTACAACGACAAAATCATTTATTACTAATAATTTATTTATCGAAAGCATTGGTATTAAATACTAACGTGAGCCCGTGCATTGCACGTCAGTTGTATAAATTAATATTCGATAAGTTAGTATTGATATTTATCAAATGGATAATACAATTAAAATTAAGAAACCATTTATTACTAATAGCATTTGAATCGCAAACATTAGTGTTGAATATATAAATATAGTAATCTTTAATTATGAAAATATTAAATTTAATGAATAATAATTAAAATATAAATTCGCTTGATATTGATTAATATCAATTGATAAACTATGAGTCTTTTAAATAAATTTATTTACAAATATAAAGTTACCTTTTCTTTAAAAGGTTTCCTATGTGATTGATCTACATATATTACGAGTAATAGATACACCGTAGATTTTATTGAGTTAGTGAACTATAAATAAAATAAAGGAAAATTACATACCTATAATATATGAAGTTATTTTAGGGAGTTATTATTATTTAATTTAGTTTAATTAAAAAAAATGATATGTAGGATTATTTAATTCAGTGTAATTAAGAAAATGACACGTAGGATTATTTAATTCAGATTAATTGGGAAATTGACACGTAGGATTATTGGCACGCGCTTTATAATAATGTATAGATTATTGGAAGTATGATGAGCAATAGCCATTTTTAGGAGATTTTTTTATTAAGCATTATTTTGTTCTCTTTACTAAAATTTTGTTACTTTTTTTTAAAAAGAATTACAAAAATTACAATGTTTTTTATAAACTTTAGTAGAGTATAAACGCATTTTTTAAATTTTCATTTAGTAAAAGATTTGTGTCAATCGTCGTATGCGAATTATAATTATAAATGTATAGAGTGAAACTAATTCTTGCAACGATGCGACGGTCATCTGTTATGGAGTTATATATATATATTTACATAAATACATGGTCGTCATATTAATCTATAAGTTTATTTTCGATATATAAAAATGAACTATTATAAACATTAAAATTTTCAATACGTACAAAAAATAGTACTACTAAAAGGTTATTGTTATAAATAACAAAACAATTAATCATTGTTCCATAAATCTTTTAATTAAATGACTTTAACTCACACTAATTTTATCTAAAGAAAACAATAAATATAGTGTATGTTCTTTATGCCTGGATTTATATCAAAACAAGTATTTATAAATGTTTTTTTTTTTAAACATTTTGGGTCTTCTAAATTTTATTTTATGTTCGCTAGGAGTTCTAGCTAACTCATGTGAAGTAAATGAGGTTTTTATCATTCATTAAAGTTGAAGCAACCTAAATTTTTGAGAATGAGAATAAGAGTTACTTCCCTTCCGGAGGCCCGATCCACTCAAGCCCAATATCCGAGCCGAATTCTTTCAATCCCGAGCTACAAGTAGATAACGATTGTTCATTGATAGAGGTAGGTTTGCTATGGTCACCTGAAGCGTCAGAAATTTTTGGAACCCCATTATCAGCCGTATTATTATTATTAACCCCCAGGGACTCTTCATTACCATCTTTGTCTCGGTGTGCCGGGTGCCAATTGTGTATTTCGTGCGCATATCTCGGAGTTGGTAAAAAACCTGGAGGGCAATCAACGTCAAATTGCCCGTCAAAATTGCCTTGAGTGGTATCAATGTTTTCGGTAGGCTTAGGAATGGACGTGTCATTTTTATTATCATCAGGGACGTAAGGAACATAGGGTATGTCCGATGTGAAGAATGGTATGGGAGGAGGCCCGTCTTGAAGAGAGGGCCCTTTAGGAGCATTATGTTGGGCCTTATCAAGTTCATCAGGTCCATTTGGAACTTTGGCAGCCCAATTATTATCTGGAAACACAATTTGCTCAATTACAAAATTACTACCCCCATCAACGTTGTTCCTAACCTTGGCATTCAAAGCCCCCTGTTGGGCCAGACCACCCACATTGTTATCTATATGGACCGGTCCAGTATCACAAACATTTTGGTCAACTTCAATAGCATTTACACAGCTAGACTCATTTTCGCATTGTACAGTCTTATTAACAGTGGAAGAGTCACCTGTGTTATCATGATTGGGTTCTGCAAATGAGCTTTCTGGTACCAAACACTTGGAATTATTATCACGCACCAGGTTATAACCAAATAAATCATCGGAGAACTCACTCTTGTTTTCGTCGTCCATACTAACATTACCATCATTACCCGGTAGCTCCGACTCCAAAATCCCCTCACTACCATCACTTTCCTCAAGTTTTGGGTTAACGTTAACTTCAAAAATCCCGTTGGTTTCTTCCATTACATAGGCAAAAAAGATGGAGTAATCGGAAGTGACACGCACAATGTCGTGCACCAAGTGTGCATCTCGTAACTTAACTAACACTTTTGCCACCACAAGGTTTTGGTTACCTTTTAATGAGCAGTTTGAGAATTCGAGAGGTTCACCCCACCATCTTGCAATGGCACTGAAAGTGTTTTCATTCCAAAACTGGACAGGGATACCCGTGATATTTAGCCATGTAATACGACCTTGGTAAGAGTGATGTTCATCCCATTTACGGATATCTGTCATCCATTTGTGAATGCAGTGGTGTTTCGCATTAAGGATAGCGGAGGCTTGATCCTCGGACTCAAAAATGAACATGACATCCATCCCTCCTAATGTAACGACCCGGATTTTTTCGATCGTTTTATACTTATGAGATTAATATTTACATAAAATAAACCTTACCAACATGATAAGCAATCCAAACTGTTGAGACTTATGTTTTTGAAAAGAGTTTCACACAACGTTTGACCGTCCAATTTGACCGATGATATCACGAACTATATAACACACGATAATTATACGATTATGTATATGTACATATCTATACATATTTAACATGATTTAAGGATGGTTTAACATTTCATTGTGAACTAACAATAATGAGTTATAAGTATACTTTGAGATCACTAACTTAAGTTTTCAAAACAATAACTATATGTAACGTTCTTTGACATATATACTTACAATCTATAATGTGTTGGTGATCTATGATTTAAGTGTAATGGGATTTATTTGTAACCAAAATAATCTTGATAAATATCGAACAAGTTTGGGGAAGTGTGGAGTGCACACTTGTTTGAACTTATCTTGATTATGACGGGGGTTCGGGGGCAGCGCCCCCGATAAGCGGGGTCCAAGGGGTGGCAACCCCTGGCTGGGTCCAAGGGTCGAGCTGCCAGGTCAGCTTGGAAAATTTTTTTTGGGCTAACATTGCTTTATTAAAAATGTCTTAAAATTTTATTTTGGCCCGGTTTGACCCAAAAATAAAAGCCCAGTTTTGAGCCTCTTTTACAGTTATAAACCCGCCCATATTTGAATTCTCGTTCCGATTTCTCAAAATTTCTACAAGTATATCTAGGGTATATGTAACCGTATCATACCCAGCTTCTATACGTATTTACTATTGGTATATACCAACAATAAACTTCAATGATCAGCCACTAGACATGATGTTACATGTGGGAACCAGCCATTTAACCTCATGTGTGACTTTTGTGCAAGAAAACAAACTAAATCTCCTATATATCTATCCCATAATCATGCTATTTTGCACACACACACACACACATACAATTTCATTTCCAATTTTCTTTCAAGTTAATTCACTCCCTAATCTCTCTTCATTTACCTACTCAAGAACGTATCAATATAGTCATCCGATTTCAAGGAGATTACTTCCAATCTTTCAGTCCCACTCCACCACTCTTTTGATTCCAAGATTTTTCTTACCTTTTCCAGTAGCTTTGTCCAAGTAACTTGAGGTAGTAACCTTATTCGATTCATATTTATATAGCTATCTTATTTTGTGTTGTAAAATTTTAACAACAAGAACATAGTTTGAGTGATTTCAAACTTGTTCGCAAACTAAATAGATCCTTCTAATTTGATTTTTAAAAACACTTCAAGACCTGTAATATATCATATTATGACAAAATCGGATTAATCATATCTTGGCTAATTAACATAATATTTAATATATATTTACTTATGATTTGATTTTATATATTTCAGGACCACCCGTAAACAACACGAGAAGATTAATCATAA
Source organism: Rutidosis leptorrhynchoides (assembly GCF_046630445.1). NCBI lineage: Eukaryota > Viridiplantae > Streptophyta > Magnoliopsida > Asterales > Asteraceae > Rutidosis > Rutidosis leptorrhynchoides. The sequence continues at coordinate 606,838,854 of NC_092336.1, forward strand.
GACCTTATGATTGTACGCAACACGTCATTTGACAACACGGTACTTTATGTACGCAACACGTCACTTGACAACATGGTACCATGGGTCGAGATTAATTCTGATCAATACGAATACGATGGGGTCTTTATTTATTTTATTTAAGCAACTAATTGTGGACCACTAACATCGGACTGCTAACTACGGACTAAGAAAATATTAAAAGTATATATATATATATATATATATATATATATATATATATATATATATATATATATATATATATATATATATATATATATATATATATATATATATATATAACGATTACTTGAAAAGAAAATATGTTGATATATTATATATATGGTTAGGTTTGTGATATCAATCGGAGACCAAGTCGTGTTTATTACCTTCAAGGCAAAAGTGAGTATATAGTCCCACTTTTAAACTCTAAATATTTCGGGATGAGAATACATGCATTTTATGATTTACGTTATGGACACAAGTGATTAAAAATATATATTCTACGTTGAGTGGTACCACTGGCATACTTCCCTGTAACTTGGTAACTATTATTTACATGAGGTATTGTAAACGCGAATCCTGTTGATAGATCTATCGGGCCTGACAACCCCAACCGGACTGGACGACCAGTATTCAACGGTTGCACAGTAAGATTTCATAATAAAGGGAATATGCGACGTTGATTAAATGTTAAGTATGGTTATCAAGTGCTCAACAACTTAGAATATTTTTATTAAAACGTTTATATATGAAATCTTGTGGTCTATATTTATAACGCTGCCGGCATTAAACCTATATCTCACCAACTTTATGTTGACGTTTTAAGCATGTTTATTCTCAGGTGATAACTAAAAGCTTCCGCTGCAACATGTTGAATTTAAGCAAGATCTTGAGTATGCATATTTGTGTCAAAAATAAAACTGCATATCGGAGGATTTGTAATGTAAAATATGTTGGAGGTCGTATTGTTATTATTTCATGTAAATTTTGTAAGTCTAAGATTATCGCTAAACGATAATCATTATTAAGTTGTTTAAACCTTGTATTTGTAATAAAAGCTATGGTTTGTATTGTAAAAACGAATGCAGTTTTTGAAAAATGTCGCATATAGAGGTCAATACCTCGCGATGAAATCATATGTTATTGTATTCGTCCTTACGGTTAAGGTCGAGTTATGACACCTAAGTATTTTACTTGAACATTGTCTAAGTTCTCCATTTCACATAAAAAAGGATGTGCTCAAGATATTCAAGTTTAAGAATGGTACCAATAATAGCTTTACTTAGGAGATCAGTGTCGTTATGTTTGTCTGTAACCGAGATACACCTGTATTTACCATTACAATCCCAACGATTGAACCACCCGATGCTAGTCAATTCTTTCTTGACATCACTAGTATATCCATCCATATTACCAACAACTTTATTAAACGTGCGTCCATCCATGAAACCGTTATTCGGAATGGTGTGGTGAGTAGGGATGGACGAAGCAGGCTTAGCAGCAGCAGGTTGTTTCGGTAACACAACAGGATCAGGTTTTTTACGGTCGTGAGCCTTGTAAGCTTTAAGCCATCAGTTACCGAGATTAATAGTGTTCAATCTTTTAAGCAGAAAATTTAGGTCGGTAACATCGATAAATTTAACAAAGGCGAATTTATTGCCGTTCCTAAGCCTTTAATGAATTATTAAAAGTTTAATTCGTTTTCATAATCCGGACATTTTTGCTATTCAAGAATCCAAAAGGAAACGTGTCACCGATTTTATGATTGAGTTGCTATGGGGTAATAAAGATTTTGAATACATCTTTAAACCTTCGGTGGGACAATCGGGTGGGTTAATTTTAATTTGGGATCCTTCTAGATTTTGTGTACCACCGTCCTCCCCGTAAATGTTTTTAATAATAGAAACCCAAAGAGAATCATTTTCATGTTTAAAACGCCACCACCATTTTGCAAGAAGGGCACGATTTTTTAAAACAAGCGGGGCGATATCTAAACCACCAACTTCGCGAGGCATAAGACAAGTATCCCATTTAATCCATGCTATTTTTGAGACCTCGGAGGACCCGCCCCAAAAAAATCGACGCCTTAAACCCTCAAGTTTTTTTAATAACACACGACGGGGATAAATAAAGCGAAAAGAAATAAAGAGGTAGACTAGAAAGTACCGATTTAATTAGTGTAACTCTACCGCCATAAGAGAGGGATCTAGCTTTCCAATCCGCCAATCTTTTTTCAAATTTTTCGAAAACCGGATCCCACGATTTCGAAAGTTTCATTGACGATCCAAGTGGGAGCCCAAGATAGGTGATAGGAAGTGTACCTGCTACACACCCAAGCCATATCTCGGGGAGATTGGCTGGGGACCTCACCGCCCTTACTAACCTTCTATCGAGTTTCGTCCCATGTAGCACAGGTCGAGAGGAATGGTCATGGTCATGGTGATGGAGCAACGATGGCTCGTTTTCGGTCCAAAAGCTTACGGATATTTTGGTTAGGAGCAACCTACCTACAGTCAATGGAGGCGTTGGGTCGATTCGCAACAATATGGTCCCCCTCAAGGTCGAATTATTTATTTGGCGTACTCGACATAAAAGATTACCTACTAGAGTGTAACGACCCGCACTTTTTCGATCATACTATACCTATAAGATTAATATTTACATAAATTAAACCTTGCCAACATGATAACCAATCCAAATTGTCGAGACTTATATTTCTGAAAAGAGTTTTACACAACGTTTGACCGTCTAGTTTGACCGATGATATCACGAACTATACAATATATGATAATTATACGTTTGTGTATATAAATGTATATATACATATTTAACATGATTAATAAATGTTTTAATATCTCATTTTGTATTAATAACAACAAGTTATATGTGTATTTTGAAACTACTAACTTAAGTTTTCAAAACGATAACTATACGTAACGTTATTTGACATAAATACTTAAGACATATAATGTTTATACATATATTGTATAAGTAATGTATTTAATCACTTTTAAAGACTTAAATACATAAAACCATATAAGTGTATTCACAAAAGATAGCTATATTTGAATCCTCATTCCATTTTTCACAAAAATTCTATACGTATACCTAGAGTATTTGTACTCGTATCATACCTAGCTTCCATACGTATTTACTATTGGTATATACACATCAAATCACCACCTAACCAGCCCATGTTCATGCCTTATGTATAAGGTAACTACTTTATACATGCCCTAGGTATAAGGTAATTACATTTTGGAAGAATGCATGACTAATTACAAGATTACAAACTAAAATTTTGTCCTTAAACACCTAAGAATCACGTTTTTGATGTCCTATATGTATCATCCTTTTCATTCATTTTAACTTCAGATTTCTTAAGCTAAACACACATTCTCTCTTACCCTTTGAACTCCATAACAATTCAGTAATTTACCAAGAAGATCTAGCCATAAAAACCTTACTTAAACACCATAAAGAAAACCATACAAAAACACTTCAAGAAAACCTTCCAAGAACACCAACTTACTCCCAATCTTTCATCCACTTCTATCACCCTTTTGATTCTAGCTTCTTACTTCTCTTTTACAGCAACTTCATCCAAGGAACTTGAGGTAGAATTTATGTTCATAACCTTATTCGATTCATATATATATAGCTATCTTATTTTGTGGTACAAAAGTTTAACAACAAGAACATAGTTTGAATGTTTTCAAACTTGTTTGCAAACTAAATAGATCCTTCTAACTTAACTTTTAAAATACTTCAAGACCTGTAATATAACTTATGTATATACTAATTTAACAAGGTAAAACTTGGTTTTTCAAAGTATAAGTATTTTTAGAAAAATGGTCATTAAATGATTTTGTTGTAACAAAAATGTTTAACTTCATATGTTTCACTAATGTTTCACTTATGCCGTATGATTTTGAATACAAACCAAGGTATTTACAGTTCATAGTCTTAAAGAAGAACTCGATCCAAGAAGATGGCAATTTGAATCAACGAAAACGGATTTGTAACGAAGAAACTATGACCAAAACAAAATTGGTTATCCTAGATCATTTCAACTACGGGATCAATTGGAAAAAAATGATATAAATCACATATTTCTAAGATAACATGATATTTTATATATATGTACTTATAATTCAATTTTATATGGTTCAGGATCACCCGTAAACAATACGAGAAGATTAATCATAAGATCCCATGTTTGTACGCAACACGTCATTTGACAACACCGGTACTTTATGTACGCAACACGTCATTTGACAACACCGGTACCATGGGTCAAGATTAATCTCGACCAATACATATACGATGGGGTTTTATTTATTTCGTTGGGGGTTTTGTTTATTGCGGGTATATTAAACATCTAAAAATGAACCATTAAAAATTGAATTACTAACATCGGAATGCTAACTACGGACTAAGGAAATATTCAAAATATTAAAAGTATAACAAGTATATATATATATAACGTTTGTTTTAAAATGAAAACATATTGATATATTATATATGGATAGGTTCGTGATATCAACCGGAAGACCGAGTCAAAATATATATATATCATCAAGACAAGAGTGAGTATATAGTCCCACTTTTAAACTCTAAATATTTCGGGATGAGAATACATGTATTTTATGTTTTACATTATGGACACAAGTAACTGAAAAATATATTCTACGTTGAGTTGTACCACTGGCATACTTCCCTGTAGCTTGGTAACTAATATTTACAGCGGTAATGTAAACGCGAATCCTGTTGATAGATCTATCGGGCCTGACAACCCCAACCGGACTGGACGACCAGTATTCAACGGTTGCACAGTACTTCGTTTTGTGACTACACTTGGTACGGTGTAGTAAGATTTCATATTAAAGGGAATATGCGACGTGATTAAATGTTAAGTATGGTTACCAAGTGCTCAACCACTTAGAATATTTTTATTGAAATGTTTATATACGAAATCTTGTGGTCTATATATATATATTGCTGCGCACTAAACCTATATCTCACCAACTTTATGTTGACGTTTTTAAACATGTTTATTCTCAGGTGATAATTAAAGCTTCCGCTGCATTATGTTGAATCTAAGCAGGATCATGCGTACTCATATTTGTGTCAAAAATAAAACTGCATATCCGAGGACATGTGTTGTAAAATATGCTAGAAATCGTGTTGTTATTATCATTTGTAAAGTTTGTAAGTCGAAGATTATCGTTAAACGATAATCATCTTTTTATTGTCTAAAGCTTGTAACAAAAATAATGGTTTGGTTTGTAATGTATAATATATGCAGTTTTCCTTTTTAAAAATGTCGCATATAGAGGTCAATACCTCGCAATGAAATCATACGTTATCTAACACGTTCTTATGGTTAAGGACGGGTTATGACATGTGGTATCAGAGCGTTGGTCTTAGCGAACCAGGTCTGCATTAGTGTGTCTAACCGAGAAGCCGTTAGGATACATTAGTAAGTCTGGACTTTGACCGGGTCTGATTTAAAAAAAAAAAAAAAACCATTGCTTATCACTGTTGGTTAAAATTTATATGTAAATATTATATAAGTACTAATGGGTTAGTTGTTGTGTGATAGATGTCGAGCTCAAAAATTGTTATCACAATCAACGACTCCGAATCAGAATCTTCAGATGGCGTTCCAGTCATTAACCTGTCCGATGACGAAAATGATATCTTTGGGGAAGACTCACAAATCCCGGATGAACCGACTATAGAGAACTCGGAAAGTGAACCCGAGGAGGAAAGTGAACCCGAGGAGGAAAGTGAACCCGAAGAGGAAAGTGAACCCGAGGAAGAAATACAGGAAATTACAAAAGAAGAGTTCGAACTAGGAAAGAAACGAAAGGCTAATGAATTAGAAAATTCAAATCCTGAGTTTAATAAGGATGATGTGGCACCAACTCCACTAGACACTACCACCCCTATTCCCGCTATTCCTATTCGTTCTGTCCCGGCATCCAGTTCTTCAGTCCCACAGCCAAAATATAGGCAGACAGTTAGGATAAGCGTTAAGCAAATCTTTGTGTCTAAACGTCCTAGAAAATAGATCAAACGATGCGCTGCTGTGCCAAACCATGGAACCGAATAATGTTTTGTATAATATTAATAGTGTGGTTTGCTTAATGTTCGATGTAAGATAAGCATATGTAAAATATTGAAGTATGAAATGCAATAATTTTCCATGGTTAAGTATTATTTAGATTGTAGTAATTGATTCTGTACTAAGCTGTTAAGTATGAACATTAATGGGTAGGTACTACCCTAGATATAATTATAAAACGCTAATAAGAAGAAAAGGCTTTTATAATAATACCTAGTTCATATTATTAATAAGCTATAAATGTACTATAAATACACACTACATCTATAATATTCCATGTGAATAATTATTTTCTTTCATTAGGAAATGGCGCGATTGAATCGAATGACGGAACAAGAACTCGAGGAACTCATCAACCAGCGAGTGAACGACAGAATGTTATGGGTTGAGGCTGCAAGAGCTGCTGCAGTTAACCCAAATCCTCGTGTAGGATGCTCCTACAAGACGTTCCAAGCTTGCAAGCCATCATCATTCAGTGGAACGGAAGGACCTATCGGTTTAACCCGATGGATAGAAAAGATGGAGACGGTGTTCAAAATCAGCGGTTGTGATGAAAAAGACATGACCAAGTTTGCATCGTGCACTTTACAAGATAGTGCACTCACATGGTGGAAGAATTATGTGAAGGCGGTAGGAGGAGATGTAGCTTATGATACTCCATGGGAAGAATTCAAAGCAATGATAATCACCGAGTATTGTCCAAGGAATGAGGTTATTAAGTTAGAAGATGAGTTACGAAGTTTGAAGGTGGTTGGTACTGAAATCACCAACTACAATCAGCGATTCATGGAATTGGTTTTACTATGTCCTGAATTGGTTCCAACCGAAGCACGGAAGATTGAAATGTACAAAGGTGGTTTGCCCAAAAAGGTCAAGGCAAACGTTACGGCGTCGAAACCTAAGACAATTCATGAAGCTATAACCATGGCAAACGAGCTAATGGATCAGGTCATCATGGATAAGAAAGTATCCAATACTGATGTGAAGGTATCAGGTAACAAAAGAAAGTGGAATGGAAATTATGATCGAGGTAACCAACAACAATCTTTTAAGAAACAAGAAAACACGCAAGGTGCGGGTAGCGGTTCAGGCTTTGGTTACAAAGGACAAAGTCCTTTATGCAACCGTTGTCACAAACATCACTTTGGTTACTGTAGTGTGTTGTGCACCAAATGCAATCGACAGGGACATCTTGCTGAAGATTGTAAGGCTCTCGTTACAAATGCAAATGGTAACAAGACTCCTGCCACCAACGCAAATAGAACTGCTTTGGCTAACATTACTTGTTTTGGGTGTGGAAAACAAGGTCACTATAAGAGCCAGTGCCCGAATCAGAATGGCGGACCTGCACGTGGAAGAGCGTTTGTTATTAATGCTAGAGAGGCACGAGAAGACTCGGAGCTTGTTACGGGTACGTTTACCATTAATAACTTATCAGCATCTATTTTATTTGATACTGGCGCCGATAGAAGTTACGTGTGTATAAATTTTTACACTAAATTGAATTGTTCATCATTACCTCTAGATGCTAAGTACATGATTGAGTTAGCTAATGGTAAACTAATTAAAGCCGATAAAATTTGTCGTGATTGTAAGATAAATTTAGCCGGAGAAACATTTAAGATTGATTTGATACCCGTAGAATTAGGAAGTTTTGATGTAATAGTCGGCATGGACTGGATGTCCAAAGTAGGAGCGGAAGTTGTTTGTGCCAAGAAGGCAATTCGTATTCCTGGTAAGGATAAAATGCCGGTGATGATTTACGGAGAGAAGGGTGATTCAAAGCTAAAACTCATTAGCTGTTTGAAAGCCAAAAAGTGTTTAGAAAAGGGATGTTACGCTATTTTAGCACATGTTAATAAAGTCGAAAAGGAAGAGAAGTGCATCAATGACGTGCCTGTGGCAAGAGATTTTCCCGAAGTTTTTCCGGAAGAATTGCCGGGATTACCTCCATTTAGATCGGTAGAATTTCAAATAGATTTAGTACCAGGAGCTGCACCAGTGGCTCGTGCTCCATATAGACTTGCACCGTCCGAGTTAAAAGAACTTCAAAGTCAGTTAAAAGAATTACTGGACCGTGGATTCATACGACCGAGTACTTCACCGTGGGGAGCTCCAATTTTGTTTGTTAAGAAGAAAGATGGATCTTTTAGGATGTGTATAGACTATCGTGAATTAAATAAGTTAACTATCAAGAATCGGTATCCACTACCGAGAATTGATGACTTATTTGATCAATTGCAAGGATCATGTGTTTATTCGAAAATCGATTTAAGATCGGGCTATCATCAACTACGCGTTAAAGAAGAGGACATTCCGAAAACTGCTTTTCGGACACGTTATGGTCATTACGAATTTTTGGTTATGCCGTTTGGATTGACGAATGCGCCAGCTGTATTCATGGACCTCATGAATCGAGTTTGTAGTCCGTATTTAGATAAGTTTGTTATCGTTTTCATTGATGATATTCTTATCTATTCCAAGAGTGAGCAAGAGCATGAAGAGCATTTAAGGTTGATACTGGAGTTGTTGAGAAAAGAACAACTTTATGCTAAATTTTCTAAGTGTGCTTTCTGGTTGAAAGAAGTACAATTTCTTGGCCACGTTGTTAGTAGCAAAGGAATTCAGGTTGATCCAGCAAAAATTGAAGCCATTGAAAAATGGGAGACTCCTAAGACACCAATGCAGATACGCCAATTTTTGGGTTTAGCCGGTTATTATAGAAGGTTTATTCAAGATTTTTCTCGAATAGCTAAGCCGTTGACAGCATTAACGCAAAAAGGGAAGAAATACGAATGGACCTCGGAGCAGGAGAACGCATTTCAATTATTGAAGAAGAAGTTAACTACGGCGCCTATTTTATCGTTACCTGAAGGGAACGATGATTTTGAAATATATTGTGACGCTTCGCGACAAGGTTTTGGTTGTGTTCTTATGCAACGAAAGAAAGTAATTGCATTTGCATCCCGACAATTGAAGATTCACGAGCGGAATTATACGACGCATGATCTAGAACTGGGAGCAGTCGTGTTTGCATTGAAGATGTGGAGACATTACTTGTATGGGGTTAAATTCACTGTGTTTACTGATCATAAAAGCCTTCAACATATTTTCGATCAAAAACAGCTGAACATGAGGCAACGTAGGTGGGTTGAGTTAATAAATGACTATGATTGTGAAATTCGTTATCATCCCGGGAAAGCGAACGTGGTGGCCGACGCTCTAAGCAGAAAGGAACGAGAACCAATTCGAGTACGAGCGATGAACATAAAAATTCGCATGAATCTCAACTCACAAATCAAAGAAGTTCAACGAGAAGCACTTACTAAAGAAAATATAGGAAATGAAATAATGAAGAAGTATGAGAAGCAACTCGTTATGCGGGAAGATGGAATTCGATATTTTGCAAATCGTATTTGGGTACCGAAGTTGGGTGGATTAAGGAAGTTGATATTGAACGAGGCACATAAGACAAGATATTCGATACATCCTGGAGTTGGAAAGATGTACCAAGATCTTAAGACGCATTATTGGTGGCCTAATTTAAAAACAGACGTTGCAACATATGTTGGGGAGTGTTTAACTTGTTCCAAGGTTAAAGCAGAACACCAGAAGCCGTCAGGGTTACTTCAACAACCAGAAATTCCAGAATGGAAATGGGACGGTATTACCATGGATTTCATCACGAAGTTACCAAAGACTGCCTGGGGATACGACACCATTTGGGTGATTGTTGATCGTCTCACCAAGTCTGCACATTTCTTGCCTATAAAGGAAACGGATAGAATGGAGAAACTATTACGATTGTATATAAAAGAAGTTGTTTCAAGGCATGGAATATCTATTTCCATTATATCCGATCGTGATAGTAGATTTACCTCAAAGTTTTGGCAATCACTACAGGAGGCACTAGAAACTCGTTTGGATATGAGTACCGCATATCATCCGCAGACCGACGGGCAGAGTGAGAGAACAATTCAGACTCTTGAAGACATGCTCAGGGCATGTGTGATCGATTTTGGAAACGGATGGGATAAATATCTACCGTTAGCAGAATTCTCGTATAATAATAGTTATCATGCGAGCATTGGAGCTGCGCCATTCGAAGCATTGTATGGAAGGAAGTGTAAATCTCCTATCTGTTGGAATGAAGTAGGAGATCGACAATTAACTGGTCCCGAGATCATACATGAAACGACTGAGAAGATAGTGCAAATCAAGGAGAGATTGAAAACAGCCCGTAGTCGCCAAAAGAGCTACGCCGATGTCCGAAGGAAACCATTAGAGTTTCAGGTCGGGGACATGGTTATGCTAAAGGTGTCACCTTGGAAAGGTGTAATACGTTTCGGCAAAAGGGGTAAATTGAACCCAAGATACGTAGGCCCGTTCAAGATCATCGAACGCATTGGACCGGTAGCTTATCGACTCGAGTTACCGCAACAACTCGCCGGAGTACATAATACCTTTCACGTCTCAAACCTTAAGAAGTGTCTTGCAAAGGAAGACCTCACCATTCCTCTTGAAGAAATTCATGTCGACGAGAAACTACAATTCGTCGAAGAACCAATCGAAATCATGGACTGTGAAGTTAAACAGCTCAAACAGAGTAATATACCGATTGTTAAGGTTCGTTGGAATGCTAGAAGAGGTCCCGAGTTTACTTGGGAACGAGAGGATCAGATGAAGCAAAAGTATCCACACTTGTTTCTCGATGACGCAAAATAGGTACAATTTTAAAATTTCGGGACGAAATTTATTTAACGGGGAGGTAATGTAACGACCCGCACTTTTTCGATCATACTATACCTATAAGATTAATATTTACATAAATTAAACCTTGCCAACATGATAAGCAATCCAAATTGTCGAGACTTATATTTCTGAAAAGAGTTTTACACAACGTTTGACCGTCTAGTTTGACCGATGATATCACGAACTATACAATATATGATAATTATACGTTTGTGTATATAAATGTATATATACATATTTAACATGATTAATAAATGTTTTAATATCTCATTTTGTATTAATAACAACAAGTTATATGTGTATTTTGAAACTACTAACTTAAGTTTTCAAAACGATAACTATACGTAACGTTATTTGACATAAATACTTAAGACATATAATGTTTATACATATATTGTATAAGTAATGTATTTAATCACTTTTAAAGACTTAAATACATAAAACCATATAAGTGTATTCACAAAAGATAGCTATATTTGAATCCTCATTCCATTTTTCACAAAAATTCTATACGTATACCTAGAGTATTTGTACTCGTATCATACCTAGCTTCCATACGTATTTACTATTGGTATATACACATCAAATCACCACCTAACCAGCCCATGTTCATGCCTTATGTATAAGGTAACTACTTTATACATGCCCTAGGTATAAGGTAATTACATTTTGGAAGAATGCATGACTAATTACAAGATTACAAACTAAAATTTTGTCCTTAAACACCTAAGAATCACGTTTTTGATGTCCTATATGTATCATCCTTTTCATTCATTTTAACTTCAGATTTCTTAAGCTAAACACACATTCTCTCTTACCCTTTGAACTCCATAACAATTCAGTAACTTACCAAGAAGATCTAGCCATAAAAACCTTACTTAAACACCATAAAGAAAACCATACAAAAACACTTCAAGAAAACCTTCCAAGAACACCAACTTACTCCCAATCTTTCATCCACTTCTATCACCCTTTTGATTCTAGCTTCTTACTTCTCTTTTACAGCAACTTCATCCAAGGAACTTGAGGTAGAATTTATGTTCATAACCTTATTCGATTCATATATATATAGCTATCTTATTTTGTGGTACAAAAGTTTAACAACAAGAACATAGTTTGAATGTTTTCAAACTTGTTTGCAAACTAAATAGATCCTTCTAACTTAACTTTTAAAATACTTCAAGACCTGTAATATAACTTATGTATATACTAATTTAACAAGGTAAAACTTGGTTTTTCAAAGTATAAGTATTTTTAGAAAAATGGTCATTAAATGATTTTGTTGTAACAAAAATGTTTAACTTCATATGTTTCACTAATGTTTCACTTATGCCGTATGATTTTGAATACAAACCAAGGTATTTACAGTTCATAGTCTTAAAGAAGAACTCGATCCAAGAAGATGGCAATTTGAATCAACGAAAACGGATTTGTAACGAAGAAACTATGACCAAAACAAAATTGGTTATCCTAGATCATTTCAACTACGGGATCAATTGGAAAAAAATGATATAAATCACATATTTCTAAGATAACATGATATTTTATATATATGTACTTATAATTCAATTTTATATGGTTCAGGATCACCCGTAAACAATACGAGAAGATTAATCATAAGATCCCATGTTTGTACGCAACACGTCATTTGACAACACCGGTACTTTATGTACGCAACACGTCATTTGACAACACCGGTACCATGGGTCAAGATTAATCTCGACCAATACATATACGATGGGGTTTTATTTATTTCGTTGGGGGTTTTGTTTATTGCGGGTATATTAAACATCTAAAAATGAACCATTAAAAATTGAATTACTAACATCGGAATGCTAACTACGGACTAAGGAAATATTCAAAATATTAAAAGTATAACAAGTATATATATATATATAACGTTTGTTTTAAAATGAAAACATATTGATATATTATATATGGATAGGTTCGTGATATCAACCGGAAGACCGAGTCAAAATATATATATATCATCAAGACAAGAGTGAGTATATAGTCCCACTTTTAAACTCTAAATATTTCGGGATGAGAATACATGTATTTTATGTTTTACATTATGGACACAAGTAACTGAAAAATATATTCTACGTTGAGTTGTACCACTGGCATACTTCCCTGTAGCTTGGTAACTAATATTTACAGCGGTAATGTAAACGCGAATCCTGTTGATAGATCTATCGGGCCTGACAACCCCAACCGGACTGGACGACCAGTATTCAACGGTTGCACAGTACTTCGTTTTGTGACTACACTTGGTACGGTGTAGTAAGATTTCATATTAAAGGGAATATGCGACGTGATTAAATGTTAAGTATGGTTACCAAGTGCTCAACCACTTAGAATATTTTTATTGAAATGTTTATATACGAAATCTTGTGGTCTATATATATATATATTGCTGCGCACTAAACCTATATCTCACCAACTTTATGTTGACGTTTTTAAACATGTTTATTCTCAGGTGATAATTAAAGCTTCCGCTGCATTATGTTGAATCTAAGCAGGATCATGCGTACTCATATTTGTGTCAAAAATAAAACTGCATATCCGAGGACATGTGTTGTAAAATATGCTAGAAATCGTGTTGTTATTATCATTTGTAAAGTTTGTAAGTCGAAGATTATCGTTAAACGATAATCATCTTTTTATTGTCTAAAGCTTGTAACAAAAATAATGGTTTGGTTTGTAATGTATAATATATGCAGTTTTCCTTTTTAAAAATGTCGCATATAGAGGTCAATACCTCGCAATGAAATCATACGTTATCTAACACGTTCTTATGGTTAAGGACGGGTTATGACATAGAGTCGAACTTGATAAGAGAGGAATGGATTTGGGTACTGTTCGATGTCCGGTTTGCGATAATGGTTTGGAATCGGTGGAACACACGATGATCTTATGGTCGTTCGCTTTGGAAATTTGGAATCGGGTTTGTGATTGGTGGAAACTCGGACCTTTCACAAACTTGAGCATCAATGAATGTTTTCTTGGGAATGGATTTAATTTCAGCTCTGATTTGGGTAAGAAGTTGTGGCAAGCCACGGAATGGGTTACGGGTTACCTGATTTGGAAAAGTAGAAACGCTTCTACCTTTTCCAAGGCAAAACCGACATGTGCCATGATCTTTAAGGACATCCAACTCAAATGCTTTGAATGGATCTCAAATAGAGTCAAAGGTTTTAACATCGATTGGGATGTTTGGCTAGCAAATCCTCGAGTTTATGATTCACTTGCGATATATACTACAAGAACAGGGATTGGTTAATTTGTTCTCCATGCAGGTTTTTTGCCCCACTCCTGGAGTAGTCGATTTGGTCGAGAGAATTTGGTGCGGCTCGGGGTGCTTTGTCGTTGAATTGCCAACACTGTGCTCCGTCCCTGCTCCAGCTTGTTTAGTTAATTCTTCTCAAGTCCAATCTCGGTCTTAATGATAATGAATGGACTAAGGCGTTTTCCTGCAACTTGTGGAGTATTTCCATCTCGTTTTCTAATTTCCGTTTTGTTGTTTTTATGATTCTCTTTCGCTTTTATTATGTACCTATGACAATATTGTATCGTTTTGTGTTAATATATAATATATATACCTTCTGCCGTAAAAAAAAAAAAAAAAAAAAAAATTAAAGTTGAAGCAACGCAACACCTTATAAGCAAATTGAAAGGGGAGTTATATGTACACAACTAATTATTACACATACACAACCAAATATGCTTTACAGTATTGTACAGTATAACATTATAAAACATGTTTGATTGTGTATGTGTAAAAAATGGTTGTGTACATATCATCACTCAAATTGAAAACATATAATGATATAATCAAGTGCAAAATCTTCTCACAGTAACGCGTGGGTTACCAACACTCGTTAGTACTATTGATTAGGCGGATCACTATGACTCTATAGAGTAAACTTCTTCCGTCTTCATAGTTAGGTCTCGTCCTGAGTTACTTCATGAATGAAATTGCCTTTTGTGTAATATGTATGTTCTTAATTTGTTAGGATTCATATATTGATGTAATAATGTAGCATTTAAAAAGTTTTATCTTGAATAGTGATTGGTTTTAATGAGTAATTTCCAACTCCTAACTCAAGAAACTAGTAACGTTTTCTCATAACAGGAGCTAGTAGTCAACATTATCAATAGGACTTGGAATTTTGAGTATTAATTAAAAATCTTTCTATTTTAAGTCATATTCAAACTGCATATAGCGACTCTTTAATTCAATAAATATATTTCATAATAATTCATACTTTGATAAATAAAAGACAGCTTTTGAAGCTAACTACTCCGGTTCATAAATTTCATCTACTTTTTTAACATCCTTTAATACACAAAATTCACACAACATAATCACTAATGTCGGCTTCATCATTGATTTGTGAGAATTATTACATTGATGTATAAAAAGCAAAAAAATTATATAAAGTGAGATTGATATGTTAATGCAATTAGAGCAATTGCTATATATATACAAGGGTGTCACATGTATACCACATGGTGTGGGGATGTTGATTGCTAGTATTTCACTACCTAAATCATTTATGGTATTTGGGTATTTCAAAAAAAATATAATATAATAATAATAATAATAATAATTCAAAAGCTTTTTCATGATGTTTAAAGAGTCGTCTGTAAATCTATAATCTATAATCTTAATCTATAATTTATAAACTAGGCACCGGGGATATATAATATAACGTTGTACTTATTCGAAATTCTTTCAACTTAATGGATGCTTAACAAAAGTTCATGCAACTACAAATGTCAACATATAGGATCAATAAAAGACCCTACGGTTATAAACGACAAAAAAAAAAAAAAAAAAAAAAAAGTAAATGTGTTTAACGTTTTAGGAAAAAGAAAAGTTACTCAATTGGAATGGTACTTTTGGTCGTTACGTAAAAAAACAGAATTCAATGTAAGGGACAGGTTGCACCATACAATTTAAGCGTTGCTATAACATGATAGATAGTAAGTCGGATTATAAAATTAGATGGCAAAAAAATAATTGAAGTTGTAAAAAGCAAATATTTTTAATGTGGAAGCTAGTAAAATAAAGGTTTAGCCTAAAATTGAAGAAATGCATGAGGCAAAGAATGAGAGAGACAGGTGCATAGTAAGTAAGATGGTCCCGAACCTAGACAATAATAATAATAATATAATTGTTAATAAGTTCAGAAAGATACAAGAAAGTCAATATTATTACTGAACCATTTTTGTATCTTGTGGTGTCCACACACACATACACCCCGCTTCTGTTAAAAGCTATGCAGATGCCCTCACCCTTTGTCTCTCTTCCAGTGCTAACTTCCATGTCAAATATTCTCTTATTTGAATCTATTTATCTAATTTTTTAATTAACACCATATTAAAAAATATGATGCCAAATTTCTTATCCTAACATGAATCTGACATCATTGGTCTAACTTGTTATTTGCTTCATGTTAATCTTCTTTTGATGTGAATCTTACAAATTTAGAATCTTTTATAGATAAGTGTTGCTTAACGGCAAGGTTGTAAAAGTCGCGAGTCGGGGACGCATCGGTCGAGACCTAAAAAGGACGCGTCGGCCGAGTCGGAGGACGCGTCGTGGACGTATCGGTCGTTGACCAGCATTGACTTTATTAATAATTTCTTAAATATATATTTATATATGTATAAAATAGTTGATTATGTACCATAAATTTCTTAAATAAGAACTTGAATTTAAAAACAATCAAACTTCAAACTCAAGTAATGTTACCGAGTACATAATCAGCAAGGACACAGAGAAAATAGCGGCTCAAAAATGAAAACAAACCCTAATTTTCTAATATATCAGGTCTTGACGAAAATTTGATTGACTTTGACCGTTTTTGACTAACTTTGGCCGTTTTTGACAGACTTTGACAGAACTTTTAGCTTTGACCATCTTTTGAGTCGTTTTCAGAACAAATGGAACGGAGAACTCAAAAAAACGACGCATCGGCTGACGCGTCGGCCAAGTCGGCCGACTTTTACAACACTGCTTAACGGTGACAGTCTTGACCCCCCATTCACTTATATTATATGTCTCGGGATTTTTTTACTCTTAACGAGTCAAACGAGCAAAAAAAATCTAGACCAAGTCTCAACGATGGTTACTTCCATCCCGTCCACACCTACACCAGGTGGGCGATGTTGACAGCGAACCGCCCAGGGTTCCGCCCAGGACGCCACCCACGCATCCGCCCGTTTCCATATCTTTTTCAATCAAATTGATGGATGGAAGAAATGTGGAAGATAAGAGTTTCATTACTTGTACATTTTGTTCCACTATTTGTGCCGCACAATAATTAATTAATATAGTGAGTCTCAATTTATTTGAAAAAGTATGTTTAGTCCTGAATTCAATCCTGAAAAGGATATGTGACGCTGATGTGGCAGCTAGTCTTGGGAAGGAAATGCTGTCCCCATTGGAAGCACTCTAATTTCTAGATCGTATTACAAAAACTGTAGTTTTTCTATAATCATATTTAACGCTAATTAGTACTCCTAAGTCCTAACTAGTTAGTATTAACAAATGGGCAAAAAGGTCATGGGACTTGGTGACAATCAAAAGTGAGATTTCATTCCAAATTAGACACGAAGCCCAAAAGGATTTACTACTACCCCCTTGTGGTTTCCAAAATATGCTCCTCAATGCCTAATCTTTTTTAATGTAAATTCTAGAGGCAAAGTGTCAATAGCAAAAGTAAAGGGTGTAAAGTGTAAAAAGCAGAAAGCCGCCATGACCACCCATTGCTTCATGAATGAACTTTAAAGAACTTGAGACAAGGATGGGTATATGACTAAAAGGGCAGCAGCATAGTGAAGAAAACAAAAAGAACTAAAGGGCAAATCTTACATTCCAAGCTTGTAAGATGAAAAAGTGTAGTGTGGCTAAAGTGTTAATTTCAACTCTGACATAAAAACACAACATACCACTCTTTCAATATCAAAAAATGACCGAGCCATGTGAACCATAGTTCATCGATTTAGATGGAATGAGTTCATTGACTTGACTTTACGGCTCACAGTGTTGATTCATCATAGAAAAATAACACAAGCATGAAATGAGAAGGATAAAGCTAGCAGCTTTTTTAGCATACAAACATATATACAACATAAACTATCACATCACGAGATTAGATAGATAAGAAGAAAAGAATATAATTTGTATCATGAATTTGGATTCAGAAAGAAGAAAAGGATATATCACTACTGATGATTCTCTGTATTAATTTTGATCTCCATTAGTTCTTCGATATTTTGACGGCAGATTGGGCACTTGTTTGACTGAAGTCTCAATGCCTTGGCACACTCACTGCATAGACACTGAATCATGGGGAGATCAAGTCAAAATCAGAAAAGTAAAAGGTAAAAGGTAAAAGTATACGCTTTTCCCTGTTCGGGCTACCCGGGAGGGCGAGTAATCCGACCCCATACTCGGATGTACGCAGCCCAGCCCGGGCTGTTTCCAACCCATCCCTGACCACCACTAAATATTCGTCCTAGCATGATTCGAACCTGAGACCTCTTCCACTGCACTATCTAGTAACGGTTTGGGGAATGTTATTGTAAAAGGCCCTATTCTATAGATGAATGACAAGTTTGGGGAACGAATAGAGTTGCGTTTAGTAGATGGAGTTCCAAAAATCCTTTATAAAATTACAAATCTTATTTAAGTAAATTGTAATTGCATATGATGCTGCTAAGATTCAAGTGGATATTGGGAAAATCTAATATAGTATATGGTAAATATATTTGTTGATATACGAAGTAAATATTAATCCAATACAATAACAAGACTAGCTAATGAAGGATGTGTATTTTAACACGTAATGTGCATCGCGTGTCATGTTTTTTATCGGCATTATCCATGTGTTTCGTTACATTTGTCTGAAACCAAATAAGATAAAATGGATAATGTACATACCCACATCTGATGTAAGCAGTGTGTATATTTGAAGCCTTGAAGGCGACAATTTGACACATTTTATGCATGCACACACAAGTCAGGTTCTTTTATTTCTAAAGGATAAATATAGGTAAAACCAAAAATAGATAAAAAGAAAAATGGTTAAATGGGTCAAAACTCAGAAGTTGCTCAAAATTATCTTAGGTGCGTATAACCTGCCAAACCTAACCCCACATTTTTCGACTGCTATACTTGATCCGTATGGACCATGTTTAGTTCGTTTACACTCTAGGCAGGACCATATTTAGTTTGTTTACATTCTAAGCAGGACCATTATCTAATACAGGCTTCACATTGTTTCTCTTAAAAGCCTTAATACTAAGAATTAAAGCGATAAGTAACATGTCAAAAACTGTTAGAGTTACGCTCAGAAAAAGTTATAGAATTTCAATAATAATCAAATTTTTGTGGAAAAAGGAATTAGAAGGTTTAATGTATTGAAAATTGGTTTTGAAAAAAATTATAAATAATTTTCTAGGTTTCTCATTTAACCGTTAAGTGAAGGGGTAAAAAATTACGATATCTACCCAAAATAGATGAACGGAATCCAAACATATAAGAAAAAGTTATTTGATTTAAACGTTCATTTGAGTTACCTATAAAAGGGCAACCTAAACTTTAACAAAATCTAATTTAACTTAGACAGGTATTTAACTGACTTTTAAGATTTAATATATACTTCTTTAAAATTTAACAATCCCGAGATAGCCCTGAACTCATTGTGAGAGATCGCATGTTCAAATCTTGGGATGGGCAAGGAAGGTCCGGGAAACGGTCACAGATTGTTCCGAATAGAACGCGTACATCAGAGTTAAAAATACCCGCCCTCCGGGTAACCCGAACAGGGAAAACCTCATAACTTTTTCATATAGTGTACATTATATACGCATGCAACAAGAACTTACCATATGTCGACATGGAAGTACAGCCGTATCCTTAGGTTCGGTCATGCAAATAACGCATTCTTCTCCAGATCCAGTTTCATCAAAACTCTCTTCAGATTTCCCAATTCCGTATATCTCACGTAGCTCATAACGAACTCCATCGATCCACAATATCTGCCGCATAACTCTCACTTTAAAAGGATGCTCGTTATTCTTTTCCAAAACAGCTTGCGTAATCTGCATGTGAGGGGTAGTAATAACTGTATTTGCTAACGGGTTGTAAAGATTTTGATCAGGTGTATATAAAGGCATGGTTGTTTCTGCACATATCACAAGTGGATACACGTCTTCCCCTGATGACGGTTTCGAAAGAGAGTCCAAGTCAAAGAATCCCAAGTCAATGCCGGTTCCTGACGGCTGTTGAAACTTTTGACCGATTCCTTTCTGAAAAGGTACTTTGACTGGTACAAACGCTTCCGTATATAACGGAACAAACTTACAACCAGGTTCTTCCTTTGCAAAGTAATAGATAGTTATGCTGTAAATTGGAGAATTTAATAGCGAGGAACAAGTTACAATTAGTTGTGAAAAAAGTAAAAGATAACATATCTTCATTGTAAAATCTTACGCTGAAAAGACGTTTCAAAAATATCAACCGGCTGAATTACAGGCCAATTGGGTTAAATCGCATAGTACTTCATAAACAACTAGCATGTTAAATGTGGAGAAGAAGATTATGTTATTCCAAAATTTATATCTTGTTTTGATTTATAACTGCATTACGATGGTTTATGCATAAGAAGGATACTCGGGTGAATTTTCATCGGTTTCACAAATTGTGATACCAGAAGTAATTTTGTGATTAAACTTTTACAAACTCAGATATCTCATCAGCTAGACACACTGAAACTTAACATATGTTGTACAAAGTCAAAAAGGAAAAAATTTTAAGTATGGGTCCAAACATATTAGGTTGGGCCGTCACACAAGCAATTTTTTAGCTCTTTTTCATTTTTCATTTTTCATGATATAACCTAAATCGACCCAATTGTATCTAAATTGTACCGTTATGTGTTAGTTTCATGTACTACTTTGAACAATAGGATAGGATGGTTCATGGTTATAGGATTTCATAGTCTAAAATTGCTGTTTAACTAATAGCCAGTGCTAACACTAATGTACTAGAAAAATGTTCATTCATGCAAGTGATACATGCCAGGAGCAGTTATGTTACTTAGATGTCCTAATCACCAATTTGGTAAATTGGTGACAGCAAAAGCTTAAATACAGCAGCTGCGATCTAATTCCATATTTACATGTCATCAATATTAAATAGACTCATTTCGAAAAAGATACGGAAACCAATAAATGCAAGCCATTAGCAAGTCTGAAAAGCAACTGAAATCAAAATAGAAACTTTACGTAACAAAAACTGAAACCCTAACTATCTTTTGTTTTTCGAATAAGGATTGTATCAATGTTCTGTCCATTGATGTGTCCTGGTTGATGATAAGAATTCTGTAGCCACAATGTCGGGGGAAGAACGCAGAAAGAGATACAAAAATCTAGAACTATGCGCATGTACGACATCATTAAAACCACAAACAGTGTTATGCTCAAAAATAGCACCATTTATATATGTTATTGCTAGATTTGAAGTTGTAAAATATGCGTTTTTTTAACGGACATATAGAGTACACTTCAAGCATGCATTCAGTGATATTAATCGAAGGGTCAGCAGGAGCAATGTGACTTAATTGAGGAATCCTTTCGCAAGTCTAACATATGTCATTTGCGGAGTTCAACATCTCAAGGGATAACTAATTTATGATCCATTCTTCCAAAATATACATTTTGGAATCCACATTTTTCTAGATCAACTGTTTAAGCCCATAAGTACCTTAGTTGTTGACGTAGTAATAAAGTGGGCATGTGGCAAATGTCATAAATGGGAGTACGAAGTATAAAAGGTTGCAGAATGCAAGTGTGGACCCAAAATTGTTATCTTAAAGGTACAAATCAACTGGAACCAATTACTTCCATCTTGTCGGATATGATCCTTACTAAGGTTAAATATTGCATCAGTTGTATAAGAAATTCAAGAAAATTTATTATTTATAGAAATTTATTTAGAGTTGAATAAATTGGTTCCATAAGTATTTTTGTTAAATGGAGTAGGTTACATGCTTCTCATCTCTGCAAATTCATTTTTCAAGAAAACAAAAAACAATTGCACAACCATACACTTGACACAAGAAAAAGAAAATGAAAACTGAAGAGTGAAGATAAGACTCTTATCACCAAGGTTTTGCACATGGAAACAAGCACATATGAAACTAGACGTGACTCGATAATACGAAAGAGAAGGCTCTAATTACCTATCTTGATTATTCATAAGTGTATCTTATTAGATACTTGCACACAGAGTACTTAATTTCTTGTATATTTCCTGTGACTAGTGACTTCACTCCCTCTCCATACGATTAACTTTTATATCCCATATTCGAAATTTGTACACTCTACAATACGAGCTACCTACAAAGCTACACCCCTTTATGCTAATTCTATTGTTTTTGTTCTTAAATGATCCATTATCTTTCGCAATGTAACTATGTACGTATATAGTTATTCTAATTCTAGTAATGTGCCATTATCACATTACCTATTGTATGCAAGTTCCTAACTTTAAGAATTGGGAGTGTATTAATGTCCATTATAAAGTATACCCACATATACCCTCTCATCAAAACTACACATTAATTCAATTTTCAAGTTACTTATTGAAAGATATGCATTATAAACATAGAAAAGGATACAAACCTGCCATCAAATAAAGCATCAAAGACGAAAGAAACCAAATGACAGTCAGGATTCTGTTCATCAACTTCAATTTTCAGAGTATCTTTATGCAAATTGACATTATTTTTCACTTTCTTAGCTTGCTGATGATCAACATACGCCGGCGGCGGCATGGGTGGCGGCGCCGGCACCAATTGCGGAGGCCGCATAGGTGGGGCCCACCCATAATTGTAGTTGGGTTGGGGATTATGATTATAAGGCCCATAATTGTATGGGTGGTGGTACACCGGCGGTGGCGGTGCCGGTGCCGGCGCCGGTGGAGGTGGGGGTGGGGGTGGAGAATAGATGTATGGGGGTGAAGAATAAGAAGGATCAGTTAAAGAAGAAGAAATGAGTTGTGAAGGTGGGTTTTGATTGTAATGATAGTTGTTATTGTTGTTGTTTCTTCTTCTGTTACTGCTTGATGATATACCCATTTGAGTATGTTCTTTATCTTGATTAATTGATTGATTTTGATGCAAAATTGGGGGGAATTGGAAGATGGGTTTTTGGAAAGACAGAAACTTGATTCAGAAGGAATCGAAAAGGAAGAAATAAAGAATGAGAGATGTTTGGTGTCAGGAATTGGTGGCGGTGGTTGCAACCCTGCAAGTTGCAAAGGGGTTTGATTTTGTCAACACACGGTTTAGACGAAGCTCTCAAGAAAGTTTGACTTTGCGAGTGATTTTTGTAATAAATTAATTTTATTTTTAATTTTTTAATTATAAGTTTATGTGGTATGCTAGGTTTATTGCGTGTGAATTTTGTATTGTATTGTATTGTTGTATGGCTTTCTATTACCGTGTTAGTTTGCTTTTTCATGAATGATATTATGGCTATTTTATGGTCGAATAGAGTTAACTAGTTTTAACTCATTTCAAACTTTAACTGTCGTCGTTTTTGTTGTATCAGTTTTTAGATCCTTCATTTATTGATGAAGA
This sequence comes from Rutidosis leptorrhynchoides, assembly GCF_046630445.1. Taxonomy (NCBI): domain Eukaryota; kingdom Viridiplantae; phylum Streptophyta; class Magnoliopsida; order Asterales; family Asteraceae; genus Rutidosis; species Rutidosis leptorrhynchoides. Next base: position 606,862,398 of record NC_092336.1, read on the forward strand.
CATTCTAATTTTAATGGTAATGGACTAATGGTAATTAAATTATAATTTTATGAATTTTTTTAATAATAACTTCGGATTTGTTACTAACGCTATTCCACATTAATAGTCAATATAACTTCGGATTTGTTACTACTCTTAATAGTCAATATGAATTGTGTCATTCTTTCGAGTTTGTATACTAATACTGTACAGTTAGATCATAGCACCATGTAAATGTGTTAGGTCTTCGTGTAATGCGTGTATTCGTGGGGATGTAAACATTCGCCCCATCATCCCTGTACAATATTGTTTATATCTATATATAAGTATATTGCTTTTCCAAAAAAAAAAATCGAAAAGAAAATAATTATAATATAATGAAGGCAATAAGAGATGGGTGAAACTAAAAATTTTGAAACAACAAAATATGCTTATGCGCAACCAGGTTCAAGTGTTCAACAGTCTTTAAAGTTCAGCTAAACCGGATTACCAGACACAATAAACATCAACCACAGGGGCTAGTATGCACATATTATTAACAAAGTACCAACCCGAACCCAGTCGTACACGTTAACCAACATATATGCCGACCACTATTGAACAGGCACAACGATAACATAACACAAGATCTTGCACTTCCCTCCAGGTATTATTAGCTTTACAATTGGTGACCTCAACTTCATACAAAATTAAATTGCAAAATCGATACATGTCTATTATATTACCATCTGACAATTTCTATAACTTGCACAATCTATCTTATTTATATGTTGTGATTGGCTCTCCATAGGCCTCCTCTTTTGGCCACTGATCATCAATTCGGCTTACAAAATTCGATCTCAAATGCATAGTTTATGTTTCCTTTTTAAGTAAAGGCTCAACAAGAGGCCTCTGCAACTTTGGAGTAGAATCATCCTCACCAGACTTCCTTGGCGTTTGGCCTTGCTTAATTTGGCCTCCCTGCTGTATTATAGCTAACATTTAATTTAATTTTTAATTATATAAGAAAATGAAGTGTTATCACGGTAATGTAATTTTTGTAATCATACAATGAAAATGAATTGTTTGCTGGTCAACCCAAAGTGACATGGTTCAGTCAGAACCAATCTTGATCTGCAACCCAACCCACACTAATTTCATCAGGCCACTGATAGTCTTTTTCATTCTGTAATATACATGTGCTTTGTCTAAAAATGACTCTCCTTTTGTTATGCTACTCATATAAATAAAATTAGAACCCTTCTCTTTCTGGTTTGCACAAATACATACACTTATGCTGAAAGTAAAAGCAACCGACTTCATAAAACATCTATTTATATGACTCGCCAACTTTGAAGGGGTTGGAACTTGTAACAGAAATAACTAATAATAAAAGCTGCACATAAAATAGATGACCAGAGAAACCCCACAAACTGAAAAACATGAGGCAAATGGTAAAAAAGCTATAGGTAGCAACCGATAACCACTAATAATGTAACTTTTAACTTCATATGAATAGATAAAAGATTTGAGCTATTTCATTATGTGATTGTACTTAGTTACTATCTTTTACTACTATATGAGCAACATGTTTTAACACAGAAAACTTTGTACGACCAAGCCTAGAAAACTGTAACTAACACTTTAAATATTATGACTTTTCAATTATCTAATCTTTTACATACAATTATGTGTTACTTCATTACAACCAACTCATTAAACGGAGGAGGTTTTCCCTCTTCAAGTTACCTGGAGTGGGAGAGTATTTTTTTTTTACTCATATGTATGCGGCCTAACCTCTGTGACCATTTATGAACCATTTCTCTAGCCACCAAATTTTTTTACCTATAGTGAGCTTTGAACTAATGAACTGAGACCACTTATGAGGATATCGGGACGGTTACCCTAGGCCACCTTGGTGAGGGTTATTACAACCAAATCATTCACTTATAATAAGTTTCACTTATTATTTTTGACAAGTAACCATTTTTTTTAATAAACAATCAAAATAATTATCAAAGCTCTTACCATGAGCATGATATCAACAGTGATATTCAGAACATGCATTGTTATAATCACAATTCAAACAATAGAAGATACCGTCTTAATAGAATTTAGCATGGCAAAACAGTACTTAAATAACATCATGTCTCAAAGATGGTACATCATGAGGATGTGAATGAGATTATAACAAATCAAATTAACATGTATACGACTTTATATTATAGCAAAGAAGAAAAATTCTTACAGCAATAGCAGTTAATCTCCTAACAGAAGGAGCACGGGCTACAGATGAAGCAGCCGCAGCAGCAGCTACACGTATCCTGTGGAAAACAAACATACATTGATTGTATCTTTTCAGAGAACATGGCAATTAGCAATATGCATCAAAATTCTACAACTGTAAGTACCTTTTATGCACATCAACAAATTCATCAGTCTCATCTACAATCTCCTCCTGCAGTGATCCACAAATTAATCATGTCCTTACAAAACAAAAAATTTATAACGTGGAACCCATTTACATATGATTATGCTTTACCCATAACCAGTCAAAGGAATAGTTAGCCAGTAAGGAATCTGACAGGCGGGATGGAAGTCACACACATTGTATTTTTTTATGCATGAAACATTTTTAATTATTTTATTGTACATGGATAAAGAGAGATGTTATAAAATGAGATTTTTGGGTTACAGATATGGTTTTGGACAAAAACAGTTGGTCAGCTTAGCCCATCTGGCCGTAAAAAAACATACTTGTTCTGACCTCTTACCCACCCCGCCTGACCAACGCTATTGACCAAATCTATCATTCAGAATTAGTTAGGCTTGGGATACCAAAATACAACCATACTTTTGCCAACGAATGAGGCCACAAGGGTCTAACATAAAAAGTAACAAAAATGAATGTTAACGTATATATAGACTCGATGTGAGAATGAAGAGAACCTGAAGAAGTTCCTCGAAGACATCTTCCAAGGTGATTATACCAATAACTTCACCTTCTTCAATGTCCTCTGCTGAATAAGGCACTCCATTTGTTTGTGCGGTGACTCTTGTAGATGTTTCCACATCAATAGTTACATTATCTGATCTTTCACCCTGTTTTGATAGCAGTGGAGTTGTAGATTGAGAATATTGAATGCTGATTTTATCTTGATTTGGTTCTTCTTCTTCTTCAAGTGTAGGAGGTTTTCTGCTTTTCCCTTTAGTTTTTACAACAGCTGCCATATGACTGCTTCCCTTTTGGAACTCATTCAATATGTCATATAAAGGCATGTCGGCTGGCACCCTGAAAAAACAGGATCAACTTTGAATAATCACAAATTACAAATACAATAAAAGGACCATCATATGAAAATATGACAGAGATGATCGAAAAGAAGAAGGAAAAAAAACGGATGGTTGTACCTCGGAATTCTCCTAATGGAGACTGCACTTACTGGAGTCTCTGTTTCTGCTCGTACAGTAAGAAGACTTTTCACCTACAGTTCAAGATAAGTATATAGAAATAAAAAAAAAAAAAAAAATTCTTTACAGCTAATTACTAAACGAAAGTAATCATACAAGATGCCATTTAGAGGTGGTTATATGGGTGGGATGGGTTAACAGGTAACTATTTAGCATAGGCCTAACTTTTTTTATCTTCATGTCTTTTAATAACTAAATAAATACTAATCAATACTAAAATTGCCATATTTAGTGACAACCTACCAATAAAAGTCCAATAACATTTCTTGGGTTTCCTGAGTATACAGGGACTCTACTATGACCTCTTGCAAGTATCTTTCCCATTGCTTCCCTGAAATGTTAGAAGATGAAGAACGAAATTAATAAACTCTGAGTGTTCGGTACACAGAATTTATTGTTCAAAATTCAAAGTTTGTAGTATATTGACTTGAGTTTGATGTTAAAGCTTTTTAATTCATTATTATATAAGGAGCTTCACCATTCAAATAAACATGTACTGTATCCCAGAAATATAGGCAACAATTGGTCCTACCAAGGGTCAGTATAATAAAATTGAATGATAAATGACCACTTTTACAAGTATTTTATAAGCACTTGCACCAAAAAATTGGAAAGATATTCACGAAAACTGTAATGCCTTTTTATTGGTAAGCTTATAAAATCGTCAAAAGAAGACCAAATGATAAAATGTAGACTCAGTTGGTACAAAACTTACCAATCTAACTTTGAATTAACATCCAAGGAAAAAGTTGACTCAATTGGTGTCATAGCCTCCTCCGCAGTCTGATCACAGAAAATGTTTATAACTACTTTGATAAATATCACTGACAACGAGTTTATAGATTGTATAATTTTTAGAAAATGACAATACGAGATCATATAAAATGCATGTATCAAACTCGTATAAATTGCAAATTTATGTCACCTAATACCTTTTCTGTTAAATCTAGTGCTCCACTAATAATTGTCGTCTCATCATGAGTAAGTTCACCTCCTTTACCAGCCTAGAATTGAATAAGGATGTCATTGATTTCAGTAGAGGCATAAAACACATAGATGCCAATCCAGATTCATTACAACATTTGCTCATATAATACAAATATAAAAACATAAATCACAAACAAAAATAACAACCTCTTGGCCATGGATAGAAACGAGGGCTTTCAACTGAGCTCGTCTAAAAAGAGCATCATTATGTCCCAGTACCAAATCAAGCATCTGGGTTCACAAAATACTGTAAGCATAAGCTGCAATTGACTACCATTATGATAATTTAATATTTATAGTAATGCTATCAGTTTAAATTATAAAAACAGAAGAGGTGAAAAGATTTTACTTTGACTTAATTTCAACAACAAGACAACAGCTACTGAAAATATCAAAAAAGAAAAGCAAAAAGTTACCTTGCCTATAGGATAAGCAATTGGATAGCACACTATCATCAGGATCTTAACAAGCCAAATAAAACTAGAACCTATAGCTAATCCATATCTGGTACAAACAGCTTGTGGAATCACCTCTCCAAAAAAGAGAACGAAAGTTACGGAAAGTAATATTGCAACAACTTGATTAAAAATCTTATCCAGGTATATTGGTAGCGCCTGCATATTGCAGCAGAAGGAACAATCCACATTAGAAAGATATATGTGTGACCATCACAAAAAAAATGAATTATGAAGTTGAAAGGAAGCTAAGATATATCTTCTCAAATTATGCAATATTCTTTTGTAAGGCTTTCCCTATTTAGGCTACCCGGGGAGGGCAAGTATTGCTACTCAGATGTACGCGGGCCTAACCGGGTTATCCAGTGACCATTTTCGACCCTTTCTCTGGCCACCTCATGCTATGATGCTAGCGAGGTTTGAACATGAGACCTCTTATGTGAATATCATATCCCCAACCACTAGGCTATCTTGGGATAATTGACCAACCACTACTACTTCTTATCAGGATGATCAACCACAAGATATGATGCTAGTGAAATTCAAATTATGCTACGTGCATCTACTTAGAATTTAGAGGCATAATGACGAACCAACCACTACTTACGACCTGTATGTTCTAAAGAAAAGAGATTGAAATGAAAATAGCTTAAATATAACATACTAGTGTGTCTAGTTCTCTCAAATGATTGCTGGCAGTTTGATTTACCTATGACTCTATGAGCTTACTTGAAGCTTTTCAAAAAAATATAAAATATAAGTAGACTTGAGATGAAAATGATCTAAAGCTGTTTTACAAGTATGTCCTAGTACCAATATATTACCTCCATCGCAGCTGCATTGCATAGAAGCAATGTTACAAGAAGTTGGTGTTGTTTCTGCACCACTGGAAATATCACACCTGAAGACAATGATATAGCATATAACATTTTAATAAATTTTTAATAAATTTTAGCCTGAACAATTAACCATAAGTAGCTTTACCTAGCAATGTGAGTGCATAATAATAAGCATTTAATACAGAACCAAATTAGCCTAAAAAGGTTAAACACCTAAAACATAAATTAAATATTAAAGTCAACAAAACAATCACTTGCTAACAGTATTAGCTGAATCTGTATCTACATAAATCTATATGTAAGATTCAATTGAATGTGAAATGATAATAATTCTGATAATTAATGTAAGGAGAATATGAACCTGCTTGTTTTTTTTCAGTAGGTGTACCGCTACGTTGAAGGATTTCAAGTTCAACGAGACCTAAAGACATTAACCCTAGCGTAAGGCCGGACATTATTCCGGCGAAAATGACTAAAAAACACGAGATTCCGACGTAGACGAAGAACATAGGCGATCCGAATTCGATTTCAGCTCCGAGTAACGAATTCCTACTACTAGTGCTCATCGTTCGTATGATTTGGACTACATTTATGGCATGCATCCTGTACGGATTTTGATATTCAATCAATAAATACAGGCAATTGTACACTATATGTTTAATTATAATTTGATGAGAAATTCGATATATATATTTGATGATATTGATTTCGGTATGTTGATGTTGAAGTGAAAGAAAATTTTGTATATTGTGGAATAAGAAACATAACAATAACAAATTAACAATGGTGGTGACTTGCAGGTTTTTGGTCGCCGTTTAATAAATTTATTATTAATTATTATATTATTATATTATATATTATATATTATCATTATTATTGTTATTAATTATTAAATTATTAATTATTTTTAATTATTAATTATTATTATTATTATTAGTTTATTATTATATTTATATATATATATATATATATATATATATATATATATATATATATATATATATATATATATATATATATATATATATATCAGTCCATCAATCAATTGATGTGATTTTCACACATCACTTTTTTATCTATCTACACTTTTGTCTCGCAAATTCACAGTTTTACTTCTAAATTAATCTAGAAAGATGAATTTATAATATTATTTTAAGTATAATTAATTAATATAATTAAGGGTATGATAGTAAACTACGTGTAAATTGATTAAAAGATTGTGTGTAATGATCACCTCCCAAGTCCCCTCAATCAATTGTTATATTAATAAAATAATATCAATATTATTCGAACAAAAAACAAACTCACGACAGTTCTATCAGCTTTATGAGCCTTATTCGGGAAAAAAAAGTGAGCTTTTTTATATAAATGTAACTATAATTTTTAAATTATTACCTATAAATTGATAGAATTAATGTTGGAGTATTGGAGTCAAACAAGGAGTTTACAGCGAAGTATTGAATTATGGAGTATTCAACATTGATTATGTACTTTCTTTTTTACTTTTATAAATTATTAATTTATAAATAACCTGTGTATGTGATATTATAGATATATTTTTTTGACCCATTATTTTTACACATATTGTGCGGCTGCCGCCTTATACACTTCAATTTTATCTCTTTATTTTTACACATATTGTGGTCTTATATTCATATTTTAAGGATATAAAAGAACCGTGTTTCTTTATTCTTATATATTGTAAGACCCGAAACCGATTTGTACATATTGTATATATAATAAATGCTGGCTGAATTTCGTGACAGAGGAAATGCGCGGCGCGCATCTCTCCGCGCGGCGCGCAAACGCGGTTGACAGCTCATTTTGCTTTTCTCTCATTTTAAAAGGGGGTATTTTGGTACTTTCACTTCTTGGACGGATTTAAGGCCACAAGATCAGTTTTAGGGTGCCGTTCACTCCTCTTTCACCTACCTTATCTCTTCCAATTCAATTTTAGAGAGAGAAAGAGTTATAGTGTGAGAAAGCTCAAATCAAGGAGGAAGAAGTTTGATTCGAGTCTAAGCGCGAGTATTAAAGTTGTTCATCTAGTCACTAGCTACGTTTTTATTGTGGTGGTATGTTCTAAACTCGACTTTCTTTACCTTGATTTGTTTGAGAGTTAGAGTTTGTTTAACGACCCTTCAAAGTACACTTGACGACCATCGTTATCTTGGTCCCATAACTTGATCATAACTCTATATGAAATTGATAAATAACCTTGCATTCTTTATTTAAAAATTATTTCCTATAAAGAAAACCTACCAAAATATGTAAGTTTAGAAAAAACCCTACATAAATTCTTAACCAAAAGTTGACCAAAACAAAGTCAACAAACACCCACAATTTAATGTGTCAAAATAGAATGCAAGTTAATGTTTAACAATTTGTGTCATCATAAATATGCAGACTCTCTAAGCACAACGGAAGCAATCAATCATGAACCTGAGAATAAAACATGCGAGTAGCTGTCAACAAAAATATTGAGTGAATTATAGGTTTAATATTGCAAACAATGTTTAAATTGAACCATAAAAATTTATGTTTGAAAACATAAAAACTCATTTTGAACCACAAAATTATATGCTCGAAAACATATAAAAATATTATTCCATTATCCGTGAGCCACCTGGTAACCACTTAACCAATTCCACCCTTACCAAACACAATATACACTGAACATGTGTATCTTCAAATAATAACGAAGTACTAATATGTGACGCCCCGTACAAAATCATCGTGTACGGTACATCAATAACAGGATCATTACAAGGTCAAACACTATATGCTGTTTGAAAACCAGTTTTGCATTCATGAACAGATAACATTTTACAAAAGATGAATAGGAAACATTAACATGAGTACATGATACTAAGGTCATTACAAAGCTATTGTTTTGAAAATAACATAAGTTGGGAATGCAAAGTAAAAGTTTCATGCTTGAGACATCTCTAAGTAATGCAACGAAAGTCTAACACAGCAAGTCTGTAACAGTAAGTCTATACACCGAGACTAGAACAGCAAGGCTAACAGCAGAAGCAACAACGTCTAAACACCTGAGAAATACATGCTTAAAAAGTCAACACGAATGTTGGTGAGCTATAGTTTGTTTGTATTCAGTAATGTAATGTAGGCCACGAGATTTCAGTGCTTCAAACAAGCGTTTCAAATCAGTAATTCAAATCAGTATGATAAAGTATATGTATAACCGTGGGCACCCGGTAACTAGACTTAACGTTTATAACCCCCTGAAAGTACACTTGGCGAGTGCGTATGTTCACGAAGTATTAAACACTCGTTAAATGCTAGCGCGACTAGCCCGAGTGGGGATGTCAAACCCTATGGATCCATATCTAAGATTCGCGTTCACTGGTTCAAAAACCAATGACTAAACGTTACCGAGCTAAAGGGAATGTTTCTGCCGTTGTATAACCCACACATATATAAGTTTAAGTACTCGTGCCTAGTATGTAAAACATAAAATCCGGATGTATTCTCAGTTCCCAAAATAAGTTAAAGTAAAAAGGGAATGCTATAACTCACAGTGATAAAAGCGGTAAAGTCGGTAATGAAAGTACGCAAGTAGTAAGTCGGTCCGAAAGGTCGTCAACCTAAATCAAGGGTTACTAGGTCAGTAGGTTGTTTTTATAAATTCTAATAGTGCATAAAATAAGTTTAAGTGTCATCATCATCATCATTCATCATCATAAAAGCTAAGTAAGTTCGACAAGAATAGAGATCGAAACAATAGGCTGACTTCGGTCAGCTGTTACGACCTCTACGTAAATCAAAAAGATGCATAGTCAGTGGTTATGGCTCCGTATGTGAGTCCCCTAACCGATGACCAATTTTCAGATCCTAACTCGTCTTCGTTTGACCGTGGCGACGGTTTCAGTGCGAGTAGGTTAGAAATTTCAGCACAACGTTAATAGGGTGTAGTGACTCTCGGATGGCCATAAATCCTAAACCGTAACTCGGATTAAGACGAGGCCTAAATGGAAAATCAACTTTCCAGTAGCCCAGGTGGTCTGATCAGATACGAAAATCAGAGGACAAGTGCTCCGGTGAGGTTCTGGGTGCTTGATGCTCATCACGGTTCTCATCCTTGATGCTGTAGCTTCAAGTGTACAACTCGTTGATGGTTTAGCATCACTTTTGATCAAGATTCTACCATCAATACACAATATGTTAAGACCAAGTGGTAACACAACTCATTTAAGAGTCTTAGATGGATGATGAACCAAGGTTACATCATATCCTTAGTCTTAACACAATTACAAGTCCTATTTACAAACAAAGTTACAAACTTTACATCAATCAAACAAGTATGAACATGATCCAAGTCAAAAGAGGTGATGGAACCCTAAGCTAGAGAGCTTGGATCCCTTTCGCACAATTTATAAGGTCACAAAGCTAGAAAGCTTGAACCTTTAGTGTTCTTGAAGATCTTGAAGCATAAAGCTTGGATCTTTAAGATATATGAAGATAACAAACAAAAGTTTGAATCTTTATCACAAAATAACAAGATTAAAGTAAAAGAAAGATGAATCTACAAAGTTGGTGAAGATTCAAAGCTAGAAAGCTTGAATCTTCCATGTTCTTGAAAGATTCATGCTTGAATCAACAAGATATAAGCAAGATCAAAGCTAAAAGGAACTTTGATCTCCATAATATGATGATGATGGCCACGAAAATGAAAGGAAAAGAAGAAGAAAAAGAAGACTTACAAGCAATACTAGAAAGGAAAGAAAGAAAGAACAAGTGTGTGTGAAAACCAAATGAGCAAGTGATTTGAATGAGAGGTAAATGGCTAGTATTTATAAGCAAGGAATTTGACAAGGATTGATGACATGGACAAGGGCTAGTATTTATAAGCAAGGAATTTGACAAGGATTGATGACATGGACAAGGGCTAGTATTTATAAGCAAGGAATTTGACAAGGATTGATGACATGGACAAGGGCTAATTAATTGGGTCACTAGCTAGAGTAGGGTGGGCTTGAGCCCAACAAGGTAGAAAGTCCAACAAGACTAACTATTGTGCATAATTAAATTACTACGCGTAATTAAGCATCCAAAAACCCAGGTAATTATTATTATAAAATAATAATTAATATTTCGCAGTCATAATATTCCGATTATGACAAAAGTTAAACGTGCGCTCAAGTTCGCGGTTTATTCGAAACGTCAAATAACACTAACGGTTATAAAGGCTTCCAATGATCAAGTTATGTATCCTACGTACTCTAAGGCACGTTTTAACATATAAATGGAAGTAAACCACGTAAATCAAGTTTCCAGAGTATAAAGTAACACAGTACGCACAAATACGCAGTTTCGCAAAAACACAAGGCACAAAAGCAAGTCGAAAAAGCCGGGTCGTTACATTACCCACCTGTTAATGGAAATTTCGTCTCGAAATTTGAGGAGTGACAAAAAAAATAAAATGGTACCGTATTTAAATAAGAAGTAGCGTATCAAAGTTTCGAAAGATTCGTGGGCTAAAAAGTGAGCTATTTACCTTGAAAGGTACTCTGGCGTATAAAAGTAAGAATAGGTATATGCTATTAATTAAGTCTCTTAGGAGATCAACAAATTGATTTCGTTTCTGGTTAACATGAGTATGTTGTCTGAATATATTCACAAAAGAAAAGATGATGTTTTTAGCCTTACAGGCATCTTTAGTAAGCTGGATGCATGAAATACATCATGAATGTTACTAAACTCATCTAAAACATTGAGCGCTTATGTCGCAATACAAAGCTGATAGGTAGGATGGAAAACATGGTGATCATAACCATGCGATTTGATGTCTGGATAGTGTTAGCCACAGATTTTACTAACCCCTTGATTTCGGAAAGAGACCATAGGCATAAAGAACTCGATATTTAAGAACGTTTCATTTGACTATATGAATTGAAACTTTTGCTGAAAGTGAATAATCGGACTTATATGCAATGCAAGCCATAATTATCTATAGTGCCTTCAGGACGGTCTGAACGAACAATGAAGGATATCACCCAGTTTACCATACTACAGGTGAACTTATCCTTAGATGAAATGAAAGAACAGTTCCATAATGTAACTTTATCCTTTCAGTTACATGTTGAAGTTAGGGTTAACATTAACTAGAACAACATATAGTTGCAACCAACGAAGAAAGGAATGTGTAGAGTAACCATATCCGTATTACAGATGTTTTAAGCAGTCTCTTCCAAGAGGATAACAAGATTCATAGATTCCTAAAGTATGTTACTTTACATTTCCGAAAGAGAGTCGCACGAAAGGTGTGATCTTTGAACCAGGGTGAACTCTTCGAGCGGTTTGTTCTGAATTTATCCTTATACTTAAGGAGATGCGCGGACAAGAAGATACGTGTACCCTTGGTCGTAAAGAACGGTCTACTCTAAGTGATAAGAATCTCAAAACGATTCCTTGTACCTCAACCTACTAATTCATAGATATGATTTTTACGAGGATGTTGCGATTAGCCGTGAAATATTGAGAATAGAAACCCACCTAGTGCCCTTCCTACAATGGGGTGACCATTGAGTGTACCTCAGAAAACTGATTTATCAGCCCGCGATTTTGCCATGTTTAACCTTAAAAGGAACATTTTTCGAGTACAAAGACTTCCTAACAAGTTTTTTTTTTTATAAATCTGCCACCCAAAGTGGCTCAAGCGTTTTTAACAAGGATTTTAATAGTAAGCTTCATCCCTAACGGAGGGAGAGAAGAAGTGTGATCCCTACATGGTGTAGTCTAATACGGAAACCTTTAATAAAATCAACCGAGGAAGTTTTGAAAAAACTTTAAACGTTTGATGCGACAACATAAATGGAACGAAGTTCTTGGTAAATTTAGAAGTATGTATAACGAGTACCATTTGCACAAAATTATTTGACTTAAAACAACTCAATAAAGGAGCGATTTTTAATCATCTTGAAGGTATAACTTAGTATGTACTAACCCAAAATAAGTAAGGGTAAATTTATACATATATGATTTTATAAATCGCGTAAGTGATAGAAAAGTTTTTAGTACTTCCATTTGTCCATAAATCTCGTGAGCACTGCACAAATAAGCAACGTGTAAATCAACGTGTAAAAATTTTGATAAACATAGTTTTTAGTATTTCAGAGGTTACGAGTTGAAAAAGGTCGAGTGAAAAATCTTTGAATCATCGGTTGACATGTTACTAGGTAATGAAAACTAATGAATTAAATGTAGTTTTGATGATTATCCGAACTTAAGTCTTTGGCCCAAAAATGTTTACGTGCGAAGCCGTTGCTAAAAAGGAAGGTATGAAGGATAGAGCATGAAGATGAGAAGTTAATCGCTTCTTGACTTTGCAGAATGCCACACAGGTTATGGCTAATATTAAATTCGGAATACTAATGATGTTAATATCGCTAGATGAGAATTTCCTTGGAATAGGTCAGGACTTTGAGTTATGTAAGATAGAGCATCGCTCCGACAGGTGTGAAGAATAAGATCCCTCAGGTAACGCAGTAATCTTGAATGGTTTAAGTGTTTGTGGATGCCCGAAGGCTCTGCATGACGTGGTAGTAAGTGCCTTCATCACATACACACACATGAATCTCTTAGTTTCGACAGTTGTCTGTCTTCATGATGACTTGGTACGAATAAGCAACGAAAAATTTTATATTGACAAGCAACGAAAATTTTATAGAATTCATTTAAGGTGACGATGTAAGAAAAGAAATTAAGTTCTTAGCAAACTAGGGTTATGTACAACACGTACCATTCAAGGTAAAATATCCTTTGAATAAAAGATTTGATTTGTAAAAGTGAAAGTAAAATTTCATATGTATTTGTCAAAAAGAAGTAATTATTTACTTTATTTTATATAACGTATACGATTTCAAAAATTTGCACGAATGGCAAATAAAATAAATTTATTTTTATTAAGTTTTGAGAGGATCGCACAGTAAAATAGTGTAAGTAAAATTTTGGCAAACAAAATTTTCATATTTCGGAGGTTACAAGTTGAAAAAAGATTGATGAGAATCGAGTAAAAGACTTTTGAAAATCTCGGGTGATATTTGAGCAAAAATGTTACGAGGTAATGAAAACTGTTGAATTTTAATGTGGTTGATGACTATTAGTAGGGCATAAGTCCTTCGACCAAAAATACTTAAGTATAAAGTTGTTGCTTATAAGTGAGAAACGAAAGGGAGAGTATGAGGACGGGGATTAACTACCCATTGATTTTGGAAATTCCGAACTGGTATGACTAATATCGAAGTAAGAAGGGTGATGGTGTGATTATCATTGATTAAGAATTCTCTCGGAATAAGTTAGGATTCAGTGTCGCATAAGAATGAGTATCAAATACTATTCTTGGGTAGTATAGAATTTGAATTGCTGAAGTGACGGGATACAATTTCCTTTATGTATTGTTGTCCATTGTATCGGTTTCTTTCATGGCTAGAAATTGAGCAGATTTGGTGAGGCAATCAACGATAACCCCGATAGTGTCATAACTGCCGACTGTTTTCGGTAGTTTCAGAATGAAATCCATCGTCATCCCTTCCCATTTCCATTGTGGGATCTCAGGTTATTGAAGTAATCCAGATGGCTTTTGGCTCACCATTCTCACGAGGTATACGAATGATCTTCTTACTATAAATAACTTTCGCTTTTGTCCTTGAAAGTCAGTCCGTTCCAACTATTTCCTCAAAGCTTTCTAACTCTATGAGTATTAGGTTAATTTTAAGGTCCATTCCAACCAAATCTTATTATACTGCCGTAAAAATTTTTATCAACCTTCTCAAATAACATCTGCTTGTGCGCAGGTAACTAATCCTTTCCAACTACTACTATAAAACTTTCAAGTTTTGTTGGCATGAGGTCATCTCCAAATGACCCACCTGTTAATTTTTAAGGTACTATCTTAAATTACTCCTCTATCTCTGCCAACTTACCATTAGCTTGTCCTACAGAATACTTAACTCTCATGATTGTTAATGGCTTATTAGTCATCATACTAGGATTCTTAGATATAAGGTTTCTATCACTCTAGTATTAAACAATTCCGAGACGTTAAATCGTTGTGAAGAAACGTACCCTAACTAAAATCAGGATCCATGCGAGTCTCCATAGCTGAGATAACGATTGCTCTATCGTATGTGAGTCCAAAGTTTTTTTTTTTTTTTTTTTTTTTTCCTATTTGAGAACTTTTTCCTTAAGTATCCAGGGTGTCTATATCTATAACAAATTTCGGGTTATCAATTTTGCAGTCCAGGCCCTTCTCGTATAGTATCTAGATCAAGTGGTTATTCCTGCCTTTATCAGACCATAATGCGTATACTCAAGTGGTTCCTACCAAAATTTCCTTTGAATCGCTTCATATTCCTTATGTAGTAACATTGGGACTTCTGCATGATTCACTTCAATATAATTACGCTGGTCTGGCGTCATTATATTGTACTAAATCGTACGTTCATTCCAATATCACTCCATATGGTTAATGTAACGTGATCACTTTCAGTTCTACTCAATTTCATCCAACGGTGCTTTATCTATGCTATCTCAAAACAAAATCTACATAATTAATCTCACGGTTTCTCGGTGTGGGTGCGTAAGTTCCGTAGGTCATGCACCAATGCCTAAATGTCCTAAAATTTCTTCAAAATGTTCAGGTTCAGGTAACATCGTTAGGTTCCTTTCTAGAAATTCAATCTGGGTCTCGCGTCGAGTTGTATGTATAGCAAGTAGTAGTACGATATGTCTTGAGGCAACTCCCAAGTCTTTGGGTATGGTTGAGCATCAGTAGAAGGCACTCTGACCTTGTGAAAGGAGATGTCCTCCCGACTTCCCCAATGCCTAAGAGTGTTAGGGTACTAAATCCAGAAATGTCGTCAGATCGTCGAGCAGTGGTGAAGAACGAAAGAGATAAGTGACGGTCATGAAAGCGTACGAGATACGAGCCATCTTGCAGGAACTGAACAACCTTCGAATGTTCACACGTCGTACGTGGCTATTTAGAGTGAGCTCAGGGTGCGGTTACTCCGACAAATCCTCCAATATCTCCTCCTCGGAGGATCGACTTTAGTGGGCGTGTAATCCGAGGGGTACTCCTCCTAGATTGCATGAAGAATCGTTTCGATCTCTGGAACTGTGGAACAGTAGTAACAGGTGGATTACAATACTAATCCTTAGGGTTAGACGTGTGGAAAATGGGTTAAGAAGAACATCTGAACTAGGAAAGGTAAGTTTTTCCAAGTCGGTGCAGCGAATAGCGGGCATGAAGCAAGTACGTAATCAGGCACTACAACAACCTAGCTCATTTACAGCAGTATATAGCATGACAATATTAACAGTACTAAACAGAAGTAACATGCAATCGAAAGCAGATAGTAGCATGCAGTAGCTAGAATAAGCAAAAGCATGCAACGAGTTTACATAGCAGTAAAAGGAAACGGTAGCATGCAGCAAGTTCATACGGTAGTAAAAGTAAGCAGTGGCATGCAGTAGTAGTAAGCAGTAACATGTAGTAATATAACACAGTAGCATGCAGCAGGTTCCGCAGAAACAAGTAAACTGGCAAGTTGTAGATTAGTCCTATTAGTGAATCCTACTCGGGTCGGTCCTAGACTCACTAATGCAACCTAATTCCCTACAACCAATGCTCTGATACCAACTGTGACGCCCCGTACAAAATCATCGTGTACGGTACATCAATAACAGGATCATTACAAGGTCAAACACTATATGCTGTTTGAAAACCAGTTTTGCATTCATGAACAGATAACATTTTACAAAAGATGAATAGGAAACATTAACATGAGTACATGATACTAAGGTCATTACAAAGCTATTGTTTTGAAAATAACATAAGTTGGGAATGCAAAGTAAAAGTTTCATGCTTGAGACATCTCTAAGTAATGCAACGAAAGTCTAACACAGCAAGTCTGTAACAGTAAGTCTATACACCGAGACTAGAACAGCAAGGCTAACAGCAGAAGCAACAACGTCTAAACACCTGAGAAATACATGCTTAAAAAGTCAACACGAATGTTGGTGAGCTATAGTTTGTTTGTATTCAGTAATGTAATGTAGGCCACGAGATTTCAGTGCTTCAAACAAGCGTTTCAAATCAGTAATTCAAATCAGTATGATAAAGTATATGTATAACCGTGGGCACCCGGTAACTAGACTTAACGTTTATAACCCCCTGAAAGTACACTTGGCGAGTGCGTATGTTCACGAAGTATTAAACACTCGTTAAATGCTAGCGCGACTAGCCCGAGTGGGGATGTCAAACCCTATGGATCCATATCTAAGATTCGCGTTCACTGGTTCAAAAACCAATGACTAAACGTTACCGAGCTAAAGGGAATGTTTCTGCCGTTGTATAACCCACACATATATAAGTTTAAGTACTCGTGCCTAGTATGTAAAACATAAAATCCGGATGTATTCTCAGTTCCCAAAATAAGTTAAAGTAAAAAGGGAATGCTATAACTCACAGTGATAAAAGCGGTAAAGTCGGTAATGAAAGTACGCAAGTAGTAAGTCGGTCCGAAAGGTCGTCAACCTAAATCAAGGGTTACTAGGTCAGTAGGTTGTTTTTATAAATTCTAATAGTGCATAAAATAAGTTTAAGTGTCATCATCATCATCATTCATCATCATAAAAGCTAAGTAAGTTCGACAAGAATAGAGATCGAAACAATAGGCTGACTTCGGTCAGCTGTTACGACCTCTACGTAAATCAAAAAGATGCATAGTCAGTGGTTATGGCTCCGTATGTGAGTCCCCTAACCGATGACCAATTTTCAGATCCTAACTCGTCTTCGTTTGACCGTGGCGACGGTTTCAGTGCGAGTAGGTCAGAAATTTCAGCACAACGTTAATAGGGTGTAGTGACTCTCGGATGGCCATAAATCCTAAACCGTAACTCGGATTAAGACGAGGCCTAAATGGAAAATCAACTTTCCAGTAGCCCAGGTGGTCTGATCAGATACGAAAATCAGAGGACAAGTGCTCCGGTGAGGTTCTGGGTGCTTGATGCTCATCACGGTTCTCATCCTTGATGCTGTAGCTTCAAGTGTACAACTCGTTGATGGTTTAGCATCACTTTTGATCAAGATTCTACCATCAATACACAATATGTTAAGACCAAGTGGTAACACAACTCATTTAAGAGTCTTAGATGGATGATGAACCAAGGTTACATCATATCCTTAGTCTTAACACAATTACAAGTCCTATTTACAAACAAAGTTACAAACTTTACATCAATCAAACAAGTATGAACATGATCCAAGTCAAAAGAGGTGATGGAACCCTAAGCTAGAGAGCTTGGATCCCTTTCGCACAATTTATAAGGTCACAAAGCTAGAAAGCTTGAACCTTTAGTGTTCTTGAAGATCTTGAAGCATAAAGCTTGGATCTTTAAGATATATGAAGATAACAAACAAAAGTTTGAATCTTTATCACAAAATAACAAGATTAAAGTAAAAGAAAGATGAATCTACAAAGTTGGTGAAGATTCAAAGCTAGAAAGCTTGAATCTTCCATGTTCTTGAAAGATTCATGCTTGAATCAACAAGATATAAGCAAGATCAAAGCTAAAAGGAACTTTGATCTCCATAATATGATGATGATGGCCACGAAAATGAAAGGAAAAGAAGAAGAAAAAGAAGACTTACAAGCAATACTAGAAAGGAAAGAAAGAAAGAACAAGTGTGTGTGAAAACCAAATGAGCAAGTGATTTGAATGAGAGGTAAATGGCTAGTATTTATAAGCAAGGAATTTGACAAGGATTGATGACATGGACAAGGGCTAGTATTTATAAGCAAGGAATTTGACAAGGATTGATGACATGGACAAGGGCTAGTATTTATAAGCAAGGAATTTGACAAGGATTGATGACATGGACAAGGGCTAATTAATTGGGTCACTAGCTAGAGTAGGGTGGGCTTGAGCCCAACAAGGTAGAAAGTCCAACAAGACTAACTATTGTGCATAATTAAATTACTACGCGTAATTAAGCATCCAAAAACCCAGGTAATTATTATTATAAAATAATAATTAATATTTCGCAGTCATAATATTCCGATTATGACAAAAGTTAAACGTGCGCTCAAGTTCGCGGTTTATTCGAAACGTCAAATAACACTAACGGTTATAAAGGCTTCCAATGATCAAGTTATGTATCCTACGTACTCTAAGGCACGTTTTAACATATAAATGGAAGTAAACCACGTAAATCAAGTTTCCAGAGTATAAAGTAACACAGTACGCACAAATACGCAGTTTCGCAAAAACACAAGGCACAAAAGCAAGTCGAAAAAGCCGGGTCGTTACATAATACATTCCGATTATAAATTGCTAGCGCGACTAGCTCGAAATGGGGTTGTCAAACTCGATAGATGTATCCATAGGATTCGCGTTCACCAGTAGAAACCAGTGATTACAATTACCAGATTAGGAAATATTTTTGTTCGACTCACAATGAATAATTTAAACCAACTTCCACTTGTGTTTAATATGAAAAATAAAATGCATGTATTCTCATCCCAAAAGATTTAAAATAGAAAAATGAGATTATAACTCACCTTAACGTAAATGAAGTAATAACACAGAAACGTGAACCGCAAGAAGTAAAGTGGTCAAGAATGATCACAACGCCGACCTATAAATAAAGCAGGTCGATATAAATAACTAACTTAGGTCAAGTCTTGGTATGATAGCTATAGTACTTGTTGCAAGTAAACATAGAACAACACTCAATATGCTTCGATTTGATCAGGACAGCGTAAAAACACGTACTTTCTATTTTTGAAAAGTTTCTATTTTTGGCAGGTTTCCATTTCTGGAAAAATTCTATTTCTGGAAAGTTTTTAACTTAGGAAAGTTTTCTTAATTAGAAAGTCAACAAAAGTCAACTGAAAGTCAAATCAAAAGTCAACCTTGGTCAAACATAGTCAACATTAAATTTTAAAGTACAAGTTATAATAATAATATAAGTTACAATGTTATTTAAAGTCATATATGTATAATCATGTCATAACATAAGTTTAATTAAATTAAATTGAATTATTAAAGTTAACATAAGTTTAAATGATATAATTAATATAACATAAGTATTTAATTAATTAATTAAATATTAGTCATAACATAAGTATTATTAATTAATAATAAAATTTTAATCATATCATAAGTATTATTAATTAATAATGAATTATTAATCATATCATAAGTATTTAATTATAATTATTAAACCATAAGTATTTAATAATTAAATTATAATTAAATAATAACTACGCCTTATAATAATTAAATAATTAATTAATCTTTATTATAAGTCTTATTATAATAATCTCATAACATAAGTTTAATACTTATCGTAAGTATTTTTTCATTAATAATAAAAGTATTATTAATCATAAGTTTAATTAAATGTATAATTAATCATAATGTAATTAATAAATGATATAATTAATATATATCATAAGACTTAACTAAAAATAATTACTTTTATATTATAAGTAATTTAATAATAATGAAAGTCATTATTTATAGCATAAGTTAAATTTTATAACCATAAGTTTAATTAAAACGTTCGTCGGATCATAACTTGAGCCCCGGGTGTCGGTTTTCGACGAATTTTATATATATCTTCGTCTAACCAAACAACCTTACACATTAGTGCACTCAAGAGCACCCTAAGGTCAGTTCATGAGTCATGAAGAACAGCCATGAACCAACCTAAACCATTAATCCGTTCAACATCTTGTCTTAACCTTTCCGGGTGATCCGTTGCTCGGATTTCGATGACCCGAACATTAATGTTCATCCAATCACCAATCCTAACCCAATGGTACACCCTAGAGACTCCAAATATGGTCACAAAGTCGTACCCCAACTGATCAAAATCGTTTTTACCTTTTAATTTCATCAAAACCCTAAATCGGACATAACTTTTGATCCAAAACTCAAAACAACATGAATCCAAAGCCTCAAATTATTGTCTTGATGAGAGGAACTCATCTATACACTTTAATTAACCAAAAACATCTGTCAAGTGTACTTATTTTAAACAAATAGCTGCTGTCCGCTTTTGATCAAACCGAAAACATATGAAATCGAGCATTTATAAGCATCAAATCAACAACACAACAACATACAGGTACTATAGCATCAAAATATAATGAAAATCAGTAATATTAAATAAAAATCAAAAAGCTAGGGTTAGGGTTTATACCCTAATCAAGAATCAAGAAGATGAAGCTTGTAGATCGCGAAAAGGAGAATCCTTTTGTGTATCTAGCCTTGCAAAATGATATACAATTGACTTGTTAATGTGTTGGCCAATTTTTGATGGTGGTGGTAGCTAGGTTTCGGCCAAAAAAGAAAAGAGGGAGAGGAGAGAAAACAAGCTAGGTTTTAGGAAAAATGAAATGGTGAAATGAAAAGTGAAATGAAAAAAAAATGGGAAAAGGGTTAGGCCTAGCATTCGGCCTAATTCCACAAATGGGGTGGGCCCCATTGGCCCAAAATGATAAAATGTTAAATAGCTTGTGGCCCGAGAACTCGAACGAAGCCCGAAACTCGAAAACACCGCTACGCGATCAAATAATCGAAAAGAACACGCTCGCGCGAAAAATAAAATATATTTATACTATATGTAATCATATGACATCAAAATATCATATTTAAAATAATTTGGATTTAAATATCCCAAAAGTTTGACCGTTGGTTTGAAAACCGAAATGATTCGCCGGATAGAAATCCACGACACGTAGAAACGTACAACTTTAAATATGAATACAAATATTCACATAACACGTAATAATTAATATATTATTACAAAAATAATAATATAGGTCATAGAAATGACGTGGCACGAATAAAAATTAACGGGCGTTAAATAATAAACGGTAAAAGATAACGAAAAAAAGTAGAGTCGTTACAGTTTGGGTCAATGGTGAACATAAAACCCATTTGCTAGTGATTTGGGGTTTTTGGGTAAGATTGTGTCATAAAGACCCAAGAGTGACTAACCTAGGGTTTTAAAGTAATAAATTGTGTTTATGGGTCTTAAATGGTTAGTAAATCGCTAGCACACCTTGTTGCTAAGTTAATAAGGGTTATTTGGGTTTGTGGATGACCCAAATGGGTGTGCTGACCTTGAAATGGGTCAAATGAGTCTTGGGTGACCTAAGTTGTCAAATGAGTATGAAAATGCATTAACATTGTGTTAATAAATGTTTTAAGACCATAATCGATTTATGTTAGTGATTTGGAGTATTCTCGACCTAGTGTTAGTGTAATGGTGCAAATGGGTCACAATTGCACTATGGGTCGAAATGACACTAGAATGGGGAGTGAGTTGGTTGACCAACTTGATTGTATGATTGATTATGTGCATAACGTAATAGGTGCGTTACATTGAAGGTTGCAAGCTTGGGTTATCGTTCACCAAAGGTGTTAAGGTGAGTGGAATAATTATGCGTGTACTTATATAATGTATTTATTTATTTAGCGTGAGAGGTGAAGTGTCGAGGTGCTAAGGCACCACGTTTCACGTGACGAGTGAAGTGTCGATGTGCTAAGACACCACTCCAGGAATTATGAAGGGGTGAAGCATCGAGGTGTTAAGATGCCACTGTAAGAAATATGACGGGTGAAGTGTCGAGGTGTTAAGACACCACCAGGGGTAAAGTGAAATGTCCCGTTCTTATTGATTAAAAACGTTCCATATTAATTGATTTCGTTGCGAGGTTTTGACCTCTATATGAGACGTTTTTCAAAGACTGCATTCATTTTTAAATAAACCATAACCTTTATTTCATCAATAAAGGTTTAAAAAACTTTACGTAGATTATCAAATAATGATAATCTAAAATATCCTGTTTACATACGACCATTACATAATGGTTTACAATACAAATATGTTACAACGAAATAAGTTTCTTGAATGCAGTTTTTACACAATATCATACAAGCATGGACTCCAAATCTCGTCCTTATTTAAGTATGCGACAGCGGAAGCTCTTAATAATCACCTGAAAATAAACATGCTTAAAACGTCAACAAAAATGTTGGTGAGTTATATAGGTTTAACCTATATATTATCAAATCATAATAATAGACCACAAGATTTCATATTTCAATATACATCTCATACATAAAGATAAAATTCATTCATACGGTGAACACCTGGTAACCGACATTAACAAGATGCATATAAGAATATCCCCTATCATTCCGGAAAATCCTTCGGACATGATAAAAACGAATTCGAAGTACTAAAGCATCCGGTATTTTGGATGGGGTTCGTTAGGCCCAATAGACCTATATTTAGGATTCACATCAATTAGTATATCGGTTTACTAATTCTTAGGCTACCAAGCAAAAGGGGCATATTCGGCTTCGATCATTCACCCATATAATGTAGTTTCAATTACTTGTGTCTATTTCGTAAAACATTTATAAAACTGCATGTATTCTCATCCCAAAATATTAGATTTTAAAAGTGGGACTATAACTCACTTTCACATATTTTTACTTCGTCGAGAAGTAAGACTTGGCCACTGGTCGATTCACGAACCTATAACAAATATGTACATATATATCAAAGTATGTTCAAAATATATTTACAACACTTTTAATACATTTTGATGTTTTAAGTTTATTAAGTCAGCTGTCCTCGTTAGTAACCTACAACTAGTTGTCCACAGTTAGATGTACAGAAATAAATCGATATATATTATCTTGAATCAATCCACGACCCAGTGTATACACGTCTCAGGCTAGATCACAACTCAAAGTATATATATTTTTGGAATCAACCTCAACCCTGTATAGCTAACTCCAACATTACTGCATATAGAGTGTCTATGGTTGTTCCAAATAATATATATACATGGGTCGATATGATATGTCAAAACATTTGCATACGTGTCTATGGTATTCCAAGATTACATAATATATTAGAATACATGAATAATACAATATAAGTTAGCTAGGATATGATTTGTATAGAATTGTTAATATTTCCCGTAGCTACAAAAATCAAAAAATATCCAATCTTGTTTTACCCATAACTTCTTCATTTTAAATCCGTTTTGAGTGAATCAAATTGCTATGGTTTAATAATGAACTATATTTTATGAATCTAAACAGAAAAAGTATAGGTTTATAGTCGGAAATATAAGTTACAAGTGTAACATCCCGCGTTTTTCCGTTAAATTTATTTTAACACCGTCTTTTTTTTTATATATATAAAATCTTTCGTATTTAAATTAATAGTTCCGTTGAGTAACGTTCATTATATTCCCGCTATTTAATTTTGACATCACCCGTTTACTCGAGCGTTTTAAAATATTCGTTTGGTTAATTCCCGCACCCGCTTTGAAACTTGAGGGACTAAACTTGCCAAGAGGGCAAAGAGATGACTAGGTCAACTAGTCAACCTTCACCTCCTCCATTCATTTCCACCATTCAATCACCTCCATCTCTCTCTCTTTCTCTCTAGCAAGAACACACACACAAACACCCAATTCAATCATTCATCATCTAAAATCGGATCAAGAAGCAAACATCAAAACAAATTACATTTTCGGGATCCTCTTTTCATCCTCTACAATTTGATACCAACTTCATCTCTTTTGGGTAACAATTCTAAAACTCTAGATTTCTCTAAATTCGTGTTTTTGACTTGAAATGGTGTTAGTTAGTGTCTATGGCTCGTGTATAACATGAATATATGTTTTGTTTGCTCGATTCGTTGTTTTGAGTAACTAGTTGAACATTTGAAATGGGTGTGCTAAATCTTTGATTTTGGATGAGTTAATGTTGTTAAATTGTTAAAGTTCATGTTTTAATTGTGTTACTAGTATCACTAGCTTCGTTTTGATGCGTAGGTTGATTAAGGAAACTTCAAAAACATGAATATTGATTTTTGCGGATTTTGGTTAGGGTTGGATAGACTTAAAACGAGCTTTTGATGTTTCGAATGCCATGTAATGTTAATTGTTAGTGTTTAGTTGTAATGTATGTTTCATTACCTTCAAAACGGCATATCGTATGTGTAAATTGGATTCCCGGATCATAAAATACGTTTTACGAACTTGAAACTTTGAAAATAAAACTTTCTTGATCAATTGACGAGTTTTCGGTTATTGTAATTGATGTTTTTGCTTGTGAAAGGTAGTTAATTGTATTCCTTGTCAAAAGAGCTTTCTGATGGTATAAGATACATGTTCTAAGTGTTTTCGGTGCATGAGATGTGTTAAATTGTATTTTGGTTCGTGACTTGGACCATTTTTCTGCAAACTGCATGTTTCCCAGGTATTGCGCGCCGCGCATATACCCGCGCGCCGCGCAGAATTAGAAATCCCATATGTTTGCCTTCGTGGTTAAGTTCTGACCAGGATTTACACTTGGGTGCGCGCCGCGCAACCCATAGCGCGCCGCGCATCTGCCCAGCTCATTTTGTCTTTGTTTTTCATGTCACAAAAATGTTTCCCACTTTACTATAACCCCGTTTACCATGAAACTTGACTATTATGCTCGTATATGACTTCTCATCATGAGAAAATTGTCGGACACCCGACCCGACCCCGTTGACTTTGACCAAGTTTGACTTTTAGTCAAACTTAACCAAACGATTATACAATCGTTCTAACATGCTTAACTACTTGTGTCGTGCATGAAACTTGACAAATTGATCCGCGTGCTATATTAATCGAGTCGTATTGAGCCATAGGACTAATTGAACACATTTCACCCGACCTTGTATCGTAACCGGTTAATTGACACAACTTACTTGTTTAGGTCAAGGCTAAGCAACTTTCATGCATACGTTACTTTGTGAAGTACTTTTATACTCGTGCACTCGAGGTGAGATCATAGTCCCACCCTTTCAAATACTTTTATACTTTTAAATCGTGGGCTGAGAAACATATACTTTATATACATTCATACGGTTTATACTTTCATACTTTGAACACAAATACGAATACAAGAGCAAAGATACATACGAGTTAGAACGAAAATCCTCAAGTCCAATTACCATTAGTTACACTTGTAGGGTGTGAGCGAGAACTTATGTTGTGTGGCCATGCGGGTTTGACGAACCCTCATCTGACGGATGAAACGTATTTTCGGTATATAGTGTAGGTTCTAACACTATTATGCAGAGGTAAGATTCAGTTAAGTTTTGGTAATTGGGTGCTCGTGATACAGACAACATCTTTTGGGATGTATACGCTTGATATTCACTTTATACTAAATCTTATGGTTTACAAACACATCTTTAGAGATGTATATGCCTTGATACTAAACCTTGTGATTCAAAAACATACTTTCACAAATACATTTATGATCTCACCAACGTTTTTCGTTGACAGTTTTCTACATGTTTTCTCAGGTTCATACTTGGCTACTTGATACATGCTTCCGCACTCTTTGATTACTTGATTGGAGTCAACCATGCATGCATACGCTAGGGATAGCACTTTTGGATTCAAACTTTTGTTCACATACTTACGCTATTTATAGCAACTGTGTTTTTAAACTAATTATGTCGCAAGTTATTTCATTTATACTTTATGACTTTTGTAAACTTAGACTTGTTGTCGAACGGTTTTGTAAACTAAACTTGCAAGTCTTGTACCTTTCAAATGAATGCGACATAATTTTGGTCAAACGAGTCTCATATAGGGACTACGACCACGCAACGGGACCTAAGTTAACGGCGCCGTCAATAACGGTTTTGGTCGGGTCGTTACAAGTGGTATCAGAGCGTTGGTTGTAGGGAACTAGGACATGCATTAGTGTGTCTAACAGAGTCGTTAGGACGCATTAGTGAGTCTAGACTACAACCGGATAGTTAGCATTTGCATTCTGACATACATTTGCTATAGATAGCACTTACTTGACTACTTGTGCATTATACTTGAATCATTCTTAGGCAAACTTTTTAATGGTACCCAACCTTCATCATACGAACTCGTATTCCGCCACTTTTTGGTAACACACGTAAATTCATGATTCATACACGTATGGATGACGACGACTTCATTAGTCACACTTGTTCGGGAACTCTGTCTCCCGGATTGTTATTTGCCACCGTTTCAACTTACTATCGGTTTCCCACTGGTGTTTCTTACTATCTACTTTTTGGTGTTACTACCATCACTACTCTAGGTGAGTATCCTCATCAACATTTATCACTACGGTTGCGTGCTACTCGTTATCATGACTCGTTACTCTTTTCATACCTGAATACCTTATTGTCTGACTCGAACCACATTGACGTGAACAATCATTTATACACTTCCCTCGGGGAACGCTTCTTTATAGTTGCACTAATTCTTTCGATTTAATACGAGTCACGTTTGAGACGTCGTTACATTTTGTTCATTTTAGATTTTCGCGATGACACGAACTTGAATCTATAGAGTGATGTGGGGATGGAGGTATGAGTTAGCGTAATATAACGACACTCGATCAACGTGGTTATATTACGGTAAGACATACCAAAGTTCTAGTGACACGTGATGGTGGTTAGACTCGATCAACCTAAACACCACCATGAGCCATGTACATGACTTCATCTATTCATGTTGGACATCTGAAAACTCCGAGAATATTGATAACAACCATACCGGGGACACCCCTTCGACTTTTGTCGAACTATACTTATGCTTCCGAATGAATTACCGATTTCATTCGACTTCAACCGTATGTCACACGGGTATACTAGCTCGTCCTCGCGCAGTCTTATTGACTAACTACAATTTACTCGTTATGCTCGCACCGAGGCGGAAACTTCTCTCTCATCACACTCGTACTTCCGGTTCAGGAAATCTTTACTCTAAACTCTCAATGGAGGGAGAGACTCTCCACATTATACTAGTATTCACCTCGAGGGTGAATAGTCCCGACGAACGTTTTTTTTCTTCAGAAACCGATGAGAACTTGCCCCGACGAACGTTTTTGGAAACTGATAAATCTTTCGCGACGCGAATTTTCTTGAGAAACTTGTCCTAACAAACTTGTTCAAATATACCTTACGGAATGTACTCCGTTTCGGACCGAGATCCTCGTTTCACTTCTAGATTTTGGAGTGCCTCACAAAAAGCCTCGGGACCGCATTTAGACATGAGTACCGCGTACCATCCACAACCCGATGGACCGAACAAACATACGATTTAAGTCTTGAAAACCATAATACGAATTTGTATTACCAACTTCAAATTTTCTTGAGAAACGTCTTTGCCTTTAATCAAACTCTCTTACTACAAAATTTTCATTCGAGTATTGACGCCACGCCTTCGAAACCTTATATGACCGGAAACGTCATTCTCCTTTTGTCGAACCAAGTAAACGATGACCAATTCACCGGGACCGGGATTATTCATGAGCAACCGAGAAAAATTTATTCATATTCAGGTAAAACCCTACGCGACTCGTAATCACCATGAGCTACGCCGATTTAGACGTAAACATTTCAAATTCCACGTGGGAAACCGCGTCACGTTAAGAGTCGCACCTTGGAAAGGTGCAATCCGTATCGGGAAACGTAGGAAGCTAAATCCGCTATATTTCGATCCTTTAAATTCTTGGGGTGTTTTGGACCCGTCGCTAGCCGTTTAGACTTTTCCGACTCATTTTGGGTCTCCGTTTATCCTACATTCGATGTGTCAACTTAAGGACGTGTATTGCGAAACAAGAACTTGTTATTCCTTTCG
Organism: Rutidosis leptorrhynchoides; assembly: GCF_046630445.1. Classification (NCBI taxonomy): domain Eukaryota; kingdom Viridiplantae; phylum Streptophyta; class Magnoliopsida; order Asterales; family Asteraceae; genus Rutidosis; species Rutidosis leptorrhynchoides. The sequence continues at coordinate 606,890,841 of NC_092336.1, forward strand.
ATGAGCTTACTATCGATGGTACACTTCACTTCCTGGGAGGACCGGTTGAAACCATGAATCATGAAACCAAACCGTAAACAACATATGATCCCGACCGTCAAGTTCGTTGAATTACCCTAGGACGTACTTCTCCCTCATTCGTAGAATTGGTAACACAAGATCTCGAGGAAGATACAACGACTACTACTTCCAACTAAATTTCGGGACGAAATTTCTTTTGAGGCGTGGATAATGTAACATCCCGCGTTTTTCCGTTAAATTTATTTTAACACCGTCTTTTTTTTTTATATATATAAAATCTTTCGTATTTAAATTAATAGTTCCGTTGAGTAACGTTCATTATATTCCCGCTATTTAATTTTGACATCACCCGTTTACTCGAGCGTTTTAAAATATTCGTTTGGTTAATTCCCGCACCCGCTTTGAAACTTGAGGGACTAAACTTGCCAAGAGGGCAAAGAGATGACTAGGTCAACTAGTCAACCTTCACCTCCTCCATTCATTTCCACCATTCAATCACCTCCATCTCTCTCTCTTTCTCTCTAGCAAGAACACACACACAAACACCCAATTCAATCATTCATCATCTAAAATCGGATCAAGAAGCAAACATCAAAACAAATTACATTTTCGGGATCCTCTTTTCATCCTCTACAATTTGATACCAACTTCATCTCTTTTGGGTAACAATTCTAAAACTCTAGATTTCTCTAAATTCGTGTTTTTGACTTGAAATGGTGTTAGTTAGTGTCTATGGCTCGTGTATAACATGAATATATGTTTTGTTTGCTCGATTCGTTGTTTTGAGTAACTAGTTGAACATTTGAAATGGGTGTGCTAAATCTTTGATTTTGGATGAGTTAATGTTGTTAAATTGTTAAAGTTCATGTTTTAATTGTGTTACTAGTATCACTAGCTTCGTTTTGATGCGTAGGTTGATTAAGGAAACTTCAAAAACATGAATATTGATTTTTGCGGATTTTGGTTAGGGTTGGATAGACTTAAAACGAGCTTTTGATGTTTCGAATGCCATGTAATGTTAATTGTTAGTGTTTAGTTGTAATGTATGTTTCATTACCTTCAAAACGGCATATCGTATGTGTAAATTGGATTCCCGGATCATAAAATACGTTTTACGAACTTGAAACTTTGAAAATAAAACTTTCTTGATCAATTGACGAGTTTTCGGTTATTGTAATTGATGTTTTTGCTTGTGAAAGGTAGTTAATTGTATTCCTTGTCAAAAGAGCTTTCCGATGGTATAAGATACATGTTCTAAGTGTTTTCGGTGCATGAGATGTGTTAAATTGTATTTTGGTTCGTGACTTGGACCATTTTTCTGCAAACTGCATGTTTCCCAGGTATTGCGCGCCGCGCATATACCCGCGCGCCGCGCAGAATTAGAAATCCCAGATGTTTGCCTTCGTGGTTAAGTTCTGACCAGGATTTACACTTGGGTGCGCGCCGCGCAACCCATAGCGCGCCGCGCATCTGCCCAGCTCATTTTGTCTTTGTTTTTCATGTCACAAAAATGTTTCCCGCTTTACTATAACCCCGTTTACCATGAAACTTGACTATTATGCTCGTATATGACTTCTCATCATGAGAAAATTGTCGGACACCCGACCCGACCCCGTTGACTTTGACCAAGTTTGACTTTTAGTCAAACTTAACCAAACGATTATACAATCGTTCTAACATGCTTAACTACTTGTGTCGTGCATGAAACTTGACAAATTGATCCGCGTGCTATATTAATCGAGTCGTATTGAGCCATAGGACTAATTGAACACATTTCACCCGACCTTGTATCGTAACCGGTTAATTGACACAACTTACTTGTTTAGGTCAAGGCTAAGCAACTTTCATGCATACGTTACTTTGTGAAGTACTTTTATACTCGTGCACTCGAGGTGAGATCATAGTCCCACCCTTTCAAATACTTTTATACTTTTAAATCGTGGGCTGAGAAACATATACTTTATATACATTCATACGGTTTATACTTTCATACTTTGAACACAAATACGAATACAAGAGCAAAGATACATACGAGTTAGAACGAAAATCCTCAAGTCCAATTACCATTAGTTACACTTGTAGGGTGTGAGCGAGAACTTATGTTGTGTGGCCATGCGGGTTTGACGAACCCTCATCTGACGGATGAAACGTATTTTCGGTATATAGTGTAGGTTCTAACACTATTATGCAGAGGTAAGATTCAGTTAAGTTTTGGTAATTGGGTGCTCGTGATACAGACAACATCTTTTGGGATGTATACGCTTGATATTCACTTTATACTAAATCTTATGGTTTACAAACACATCTTTAGAGATGTATACGCCTTGATACTAAACCTTGTGATTCAAAAACATACTTTCACAAATACATTTATGATCTCACCAACGTTTTTCGTTGACAGTTTTCTACATGTTTTCTCAGGTTCATACTTGGCTACTTGATACATGCTTCCGCACTCTTTGATTACTTGATTGGAGTCAACCATGCATGCATACGCTAGGGATAGCACTTTTGGATTCAAACTTTTGTTCACATACTTACGCTATTTATAGCAACTGTGTTTTTAAACTAATTATGTCGCAAGTTATTTTATTTATACTTTATGACTTTTGTAAACTTAGACTTGTTGTCGAACGGTTTTGTAAACTAAACTTGCAAGTCTTGTACCTTTCAAATGAATGCGACATAATTTTGGTCAAACGAGTCTCATATAGGGACTACGACCACGCAACGGGACCTAAGTTAACGGCGCCGTCAATAACGGTTTTGGTCGGGTCGTTACAACAAGTCGTTTTTATAAGAGGTAGTCATTTCAGTCGAAAGAACGACGTCTTGATGACCATTTTGAAAAACATACTTCCACTTTGAGTTTAACCATGATTTTTGGATATAGTTTCATGTTCATAAGAAAAATCATTTTCCCAGAAGAAAAACTTTTAAATCAAAGTTTATCATAGTTTTTAATTATCAAACCCAAAACAGCCCGCGATGTTACTACGACGGCGTATGTCCAGTTTTACGGTGTTTTTCGTGTTTTCAGGTTTTAAAACATTAAGTTAGCATATCATATAGATATAGAACATGTGTTTAGTTGATTTTAAAATTTAAGTTAGAAGGATTAACTTTTGTTTGCGAACAAGTTTAGAATTAACTAAACTATGTTCTAGTGATTTCAAGTTTAAACCTTCGAAAAAGATAGCTTTATATGTATGAATCGAATGATGTTATGAACATCATTACTACCTCAAGTTTTGTGGATAAATCTATTGGAAAAGAGACAAATGGATCTAGCTTCAAAGGATCTTGGATGGCTTGAAAGTTCTTGAAGTAGAATCATGACACGAAAACAAGTTCAAGTAAGATTTGCACTCGAAATAAGGTTGTTATAGTTATAGAAATTGAATCAAAGTTTGAATATGAGTATTACCTTATATTAGAAAGATATCTTACTGTAAATAAGAAAGATTTATTGAGGTTGGATGATCACTCTACAAGATTAGAAGTAAGCTAGTAAACTTGGAAGTATTCTTGATTTTATGAAACTAGAACTTGTAGAATTTATGAAGAACACTTAGAACTTGAAGATAGAACTTGAGAGAGATCAATTAGATGAAGAAAATTGGAATGAAAGTGTTTGTAGGTGTTTTTGGTCATTGGTGTATGGATTAGATATAAAGGATATGTAATTTTGTTTTCATGTAAATAAGTCATGAATGATTACTCATATTTTTGTAATTTTATAAGATATTTCATGCTAGTTGCCAAATGGTGGTTTCCACATGTGTTAGGTGACTCACATGGGCTGCTAAGAGCTGATCATTGGAGTGTATATACCAATAGTACATACATCTAAAAGCTGTGTATTGTACGAGTACGAATACGGGTGCATACGAGTAGAATTGTTGATGAAACTGAACGAGGATGTAATTGTAAGCATTTTTGTTAAGTAGAAGTATTTTGATAAGTGTCTTGAAGTCTTTCAAAAGTGTATGAATACATATTAAAACACTACATGTATATACATTTTAACTGAGTCGTTAAGTCATCGTTAGTCGTTACATGTAAGTGTTGTTTTGAAACCTTTAGGTTAACGATCTTGTTAAATGTTGTTAACCCAATGTTTATAATATCAAATGAGATTTTAAATTATTATATTATCATGATAATATGATGTATGAATATCTCTTAATATGATATATATACATTAAATATCGTTACAACGATAATCGTTACATATATGTCTCGTTTCAAAATCATTAAGTTAGTAGTCTTGCTTTTACATATGTAGTTTATTGTTAATATACTTAATGATATGTTTACTTATCATAATATCATGTTAACTATATATATATATATATATATATATATATATATCCATATATATGTCATCATATAGTTTTTACAAGTTTTAACGTTCGTGAATCACCGATCAATTTGGGTGGTCAATTGTCTATATGAAACCTATTTCAATTAATCAAGTCTTAACAAGTTTGATTGCTTAACATGTTGGAAACACTTAATCATGTAAATAACAATTTCATTTAATATATATATAAACATGGAAAAGTTCGGGTCACTACATAAAGTATCGAGGTGTTAAGATGCCACCCGGGGGTTAGTGATACGCGGTGTTAAGTACACTAATGGATGTTGTGAACTCCGATGGCCTTTCGCGAGCGCCATTCCCTCGTACGATTGGTTAACCATGGTTGTGTGTTGTAGTGTAGCATATTGTATCATTCATGTTATATGCTATTGTTGTGCTAGCTTGTGATATCGGAGATTTAGCGTTATACTTTGCGATGGTATGCTAATTATATTGCTAGCGTGTGTGCGGTAATTGTTTAAGTGGTTGCAAGTAAGTAGGTTATATATATATATATATATATATATATATATATATATATATATATATATATATATATATATATATATATATATATATATATATATATATATATATGTATGTATGTATGTATAATTATTGCATTCACTAAGCGTTTTGCTTACCCTCTCGTTATTTACTCTTTTTAGGCTCCGATATGGACAAAGGCAAGGGTATTTGTTTGGATTAGAGATTCACCCACTCTTGTTATGATAGTGGAGGCTTTTGTGATTCGACCTAGGTTTTGGGTAGTTTAACCCCAAACACCATGCTCGTCTTTTGTTTGGTATTTAAAATCGTGGGTCGAAAATACTATTGGTGATGTACGGGTCATCGTACCCTTTTTGTAAACTCGAAATCTTTGGATTTGATTAAACTACTTTTGGTCGTAACGATTTCATGATGTAAGTGATTGTGTTTTTGGGAAGTTTGGTTTTGTATGTAAAAACTGTCTAACAACATCTTTTGTGTAGTAATGCGCGCCGCGCAAATGGGGGAGCACATGTACCTGGTGCCAGGATTGGGTTCTGACCTGGTTTCACGCATTAATGCGCGCCGCGCAATTTCCCAGGCCAGATCACTGTTTTGCTTTTAAAAAAAAAAAAATTGTGGCGTGTTTTGGTAATCGAAGTTAGGTCGTTACATATATTTTCAAAAGTGGACAAATAATTTAAAACATTTCAAAATAGAATAATCAACAATTATTTGTAACTAAAACAGTAATATTAATATTAATAATATATACATATATATAATTTTTTTTAAAAAATTTACATTATTCTTATTAAATTTAGAATATAAGTATATGTTTTAGCATAAATTTATTTATAAAAATATATGAAAAAATTAACAGTTGTAACTATATATGTTTATCGTTGATTTGCGTATTTTAGTTAAAAGTATTAAAATTAAAATATAAAGTTAAATCATAGCGTAGTTAACACAACACTAGTTTTTTTTCATCTGGGATGAAGCTGAAATGATTGAAGACGGTGAAGTAGGGAAGAAAGTGAAGAAGGGGAAAAGGTGAATACATTGGTTAAAGTGGAAAATATGAAAGGACGAAAATGCCCTATGGTATGGAGCATTTGTATTCACTTGTCAAAAAACGAATAAAAGTCACCTATGCAATTTAAGACAGATGTTAGATGTTAGGGACTAACCGTGTAATTTTATCTTAAAAGTACAATCAACTTTTGTTTAACTATTTATCTTTTCCAAGTCGGAAACCAACCCCATCATCGGCCACAACCTAGGTAACGAGAAAACAAAAAAGATCATCATCGTCAACAACAGAAAGATCTGCCTCGACAAGGTTCATTTGTAAATGATTATCTTAAGATCTGCCTCGGCAGCAAGAAAAAGCGGAATCTGCATGTGACATGACGATGTCAGTTTCTGACCCTTTTTAACTCATGTGTCAGTTTTTTTTTGTGTCAAATATTTGTAGGGTGATGTGGTAAAATCTGATTGAAAATTAAGTGAACAATAATAATTTAAATATAAAATATATGATATGTTTTGAATCTGATTGGTTGAAGGGAAACTTATGCTCAATTCACATTCCGTCAACATACCAACTAACGCCTTATTATATTCCGTTAGTTTTCGTCAGATTTGCCATGTAAGATGACATAAGGAAAGCGACGGACGATTAAGAAATGTCAAAAGTGAAAAACAACAGTTAATACGAGAAGTAAGTTGATTCGTACACCATTATAATTTACCATACATCACTAAATATGCATTGCAGTGTTGTACAATGTAATACTTTAAAGCAAAGTTAATGGTGTATGGCTAAAAAAAAATATGGTCTACGAATAATCGGTCCATACACCATACGAGAATGACCGACATGAGTAGTACACAAAATTTTAATTTTAAATAAATAAAATCGAAAAGAAAAAAAAATACGAGTCCCGTAGAAGCTAACGGACGCACCCATCATTCTCCTAGAACCTTACATCACCACCACCTGTGAAAACCCCCAATCACGCCACCGCACCATCACCCTCACCACTCAAGGACCGCCGTGCTCTCACTAACATGCGCCATAACAACCTCTCCACTTCCTTCGCCTCAATGACCACCACCAACACTCATCACCACACTCACAATCACAAAAAACACTCAAACCCTAACCCTAACATTTCAACAACAAGCACCTGCACGCACCATTCACCATCAGCAACCCTAGACATCTTAATCCTGATTCTAGTCCTATTCTCCGGTGCATTCTTAATCTCATCATACTTTAGTTACATCTTTCATTCACTCTCCCTCATCCTCCCTCAACTTTCCCTCTCTACATTCATCGACATTTCATCCGCTTTATACTTAATTGGATTCTTTGTATTCATCGTTATTTCGGTAATTAGTTTTGAGATCTGTTGCGGTGTCCGGTCTCGAAAGTGTGGGAAAAAAGGATGTAAAGGATTGAAAAAAGCTATGGAGTTTGATTTACAGTTACAAACTGAGGATGTATTGAGATCTAATAATAGTAGTTGCTGTAGAGTGAATAAAGAGATTGATAATTTGCCTTGGAAAGGAGGAAGTGAAACGAATCCGGATTACGAGTGTTTGCGAACCGAGTTGAGGAAAATGGCGCCTGTTAATGGAAGAGCTGTGTTGTTGTTTAGGTTGAAATGTGGTTGCCCTGTTGCTAAACTTGAAGGTTGGGGACCCAAACGTAGCAAGCGAAACAAGAAGTGAGTTTCTTTTACTGTTTTTTATTTTTGGTTATAGAATATGTAAGTTTGTGTGTATGAATATGGACTGTTGCTTGTTAATGTTTAACATTATATGAATATTGTTCGGATTATGACTGGATCATAATCATTTGATGAAACTTGAAAGCTTTGGGATAATTGAAGCTAGGCTGTTAGTTATGACTAGTACGGTTGTTTTAGATTAAGTGCGTGTGAGTTTTATTAATTGATATCATGGAATCATGGATGTTGTATGATATGAATTTGAGTTTTTTTTTTTTTTGTTCGCATTGAAGATCATGAGTACCTTTAGTTGATGAAACATGAAAGCTTTGGGTCGATAAACTAGGGTGTTGGTTTTTGACAGATTTTGTTATTGTAGATCAAGTGTTTATAGATGGATAATATATGGAAATTAGTGGATTCTGACCTAATTTATCGATGGGAACATGGCTATAGCTTTTGGGCTAGTATAATTGTGATATAATTTTTGTATAAGTTTGTATAGATGAACCTGGATATACTATAGTAAGATGAATATGTATTGTATGCATGATGGCTAGTTTTGAATTCCTTATTTAGCTGTTTGTGAATCTTTAACACGCGGAGTTATAGATGAATAGGATCAGTAATTAGTTGATGAATCAAAAAAAGGTTGAGTGCTTTTTTGCTAACAAAAGTTAGGTTGTTGGTTTTGTCATGTTTGGCTATCTTAGATTTAACCCTTCATGGTTGGGAATATTGCTTTTGACTGAATATTGTTCCCCTCTCCCTTTCTCCCTTGGTAAACATACATTTAAATATTGATGAAAATGTTTTGGTTCCATTTTATCGAGTTTGGCTCGTTGAAAACTCGATTAAAGCCGAGCTTAAACAAGATTGAGCCCGAGTTTGAACGTGAGTTAGGGGTCGTTTAATAATCGAGCTCGAGTTTGAACGTTAGTTAGGGGTCATGTAATAATCAAGCTCAAGTTTTAGATGTCAAACTCGTTTAAGCTCGCGAGCCTAAACAAGTTTATATGTAACTGATGCTAACCTACCAATTAGGCATTTACGTGAAGGAGCGTATTCCTATTCCAACTTCACATTCATGGCTACTCATTTTCCAACATATTTAGTCAGACTTTCCATAATTTCAATATATCCCTAATTAGTGTTTCATTCTGTTCATCTTCTCCCTCATAAGAAGTTTCATGTTTTTTCTAACAGCTGAAACCATTCGTACATGGTTTATGAAATTACTCACATAACATAATTAATAATCCATCGCTCATTGACTCTCTCAGTCTCTTCTCGTCTACAATGTAAGAACTTCAAAGATATAACGAGCTTACTCAAATAGATTAACGAACTCGAGTTTCTACTTAACAAGCCGATTTTAATTCGAGCAAAACTACATAAAAGTTTTTTTTTAAGTAAAACTAGCTTATCACGAGCCGAGCTCGAACACTACGAAGCTCGGGCTCGGATCGGCTCGTTCACAGCTCTAGTGAATTAGTGATTTAATTTTCCGACAAGGCTGTATGGTTGATTGAACATATGAAGTTGGGTGAGCGATGTGAACTTTGTTGGTAAGCATTTTTACCAGTAGCTATGGCTTGAGAGGTGATGTGATGGTTATGAAAGATCTGTTTGAGAGGTTGAGAGTTTTTGTTTTTTTTTTTTTTTTTTTTTTAAGTGTGTGTGTAGAATGTGAGGGAAGTGCTCATTTGTTAAGTTTGTTCAATGAGGTACTCAGTAATTAGAAGTATGATCTGATTGAACTACCAGTGAAGTGGAAACATTTCTATGCGCCATGTGAAAGCGAACATATGGGTGTTTCAGGGTCCTGTTTTGTTGGACTGAGGTAGAAGAATGGATAGAATATTGAAATATGGAAAGTAGGGATCTAAGATGAAATACTTTTCGGCAATATCTTTGATTGGATGCACCTATTAGCATATGCATGGAAGTTAAAAGGCCATGGATGCCAAGGAAATGTAACTAGATAAGCGTTTGCCTTCACATAGACGTGGATGCTTTTCTTGTTTATTTGATATGATAAGACCCGCAAATAGAGTATTGTCTAATATGAGGATGCTTTCATGTTTATTTGCAAGCCTAAAATGCTGAATGCTGGATCGAGAACATTATATTTTTCGAAATATATATAAATTCCTACTTTTTCTGCGTAGCATAAAAAAGTCTTTTTTGATCTGTGAGTATGGTACATGGTGGGCAGGGGGCATCATAGTCACCAAATAGTTTTCTAACTTCCTGTAGCTTGTAGTGTTCGTGTCAATTTCTCTCCTGTTTTAGTTGAGTTTATACATGGGAATCTTTAGTTCATAATTATGATGGCACTGTGGTATATATAAATCATTTATCTGCATAAAGCTTGCGACTTCTGTTATGGTTATCTTTGACAATGAAGCATCAGTACCATTGATATCAGTTTTATGATTGTCCCAAATATTGCTGTAATACAGCTAGCTATTCATGAACCAAATTTTAGAAAGTGAGGCCCAAGTTCAAGTTTGCACCATTTTCCTGGAAACATTTTCATCTATACTGAATGTAAATGCAAACTAATGAATTTGTTTGTTTTGCCTCAATGGTTAGCAAAGTTTACTTGCCGTGTGTTTTTGTCTTCATGGTTCCTGTGTTAGTTTCATTCAACTTCTATATTAATCACCTGCTTTATACACAACCATAGTATAACAAGTTTTTCCTATTTTTGCAGGAGTTTGAGTCTGAATGGAGGATATCATGGGTGATACTTGAGATGCAATTGGTGTTGGTGTCATATGCGTTTCTTGTTTGTCTATTATTATTACCCTTCTAGAAATTCGGTTGATTCTTCTTTCTGGGTTAAAATATTAGAACAACTCTTGTAAAACCATGTTTGGTTGGTACATCAACTTCTTGTCAATGGTTATACTCAATTAAATTTGAATAAATATTGAAACATTATTAGCACATTTACATAGAATTCCGCAAGCAGAAATGAAGCTTGTCTTGTAAATCGCTAAATTTCGTCTCTGATGCAGCAATGCCTTCAAGAAATGGTAGTTGCTGGCTTATAAACATCTGCCAAAAGACAGATTTCACACAAGGTTCACAATTTTCATATCGTATGGTTTGTTTTTGTTTAATACTCACTGTAACAGTTTTGCTCAATTTGGGATAAAATTAAATCAAGATTTCCATGCTCACGCTGATAATTAACAGATGTACAGCTAAATCTAAAGTACAGATGCACCAACAATTTACAAAACTTGTGATAAAAACCGAAATCTATGCTATCTATTCTATATAATTCACAAAACACTAAGAATCAGTTTGACTAATGAGTTCAGCAGCTGCACCCATCGTACCAACACCGCCAGCCTCCAATAGTTTAAGTGCAAGCTCTTCCTCATTCCATTGCCTCAACCCTTTACATAACCTCTTCAAAACCTCTACATCAACTTCCATTACCCAATTTGGTACACAACTGACCATCAGGTTAACGAATGCCGTTACATACGAATGCCAGGTGATTGGGTCACAACCAAGTGTTATCTTCCCGTTAAGTGCACCTGCTAAAAACTCCATATGTGACCCAAGAGTTTTAGGACGCCACTTGGATGCTGACAGGGACGAGTCAACACCCCACGCGAATGCACCACAAAGCACAGTAAAATACGCCAACGCATACCCTGACAGCATTGAAACCGCTCCACCAATTTCCTCTTGCTCGGTCTTGTGAACAGATATAAACCAAGACGGTAACGTCTCTTGTATTAAAGATTGAACCAATCCCTGTCCTCCAGATATCCATAATATCGAAGCACCTAATTGAGCGCCTAGTTTGACTTTGGTCAAACTAGTAGCAAGTGAAACTTGTCCGTACCTTGTTTCATGTTTACGTTTAGGAGTTTTACCAGTAGAAGAAGCTATATCTTTAACACATTGCATCATCAATGAGATAATATCTTCTCTAAGGAACATGATGTCTCTTATGGAACGATAAACTCGCAAATATAGGAATCCCGGTGCCACGGGAGATATCTCCCCGTAAAAATTGGACCCAAATCCATGCCCGAGAAGTGCTCCAACGCCACCTTGGCTTGAAACAAGAGAATAATTCAAGCCAAGTGTGACAGTGAAGCAACTTTTAAGAAGCTGAGTTACTGCATCATTATCATGAAGGAAAACTGTACGCGAAGATGAAAAGACCAGAAAGTCACTCCATTTTTTCGCCTTTTGTGACCATAAGGCTGCCACAATCGGCATACATGGCCATGGACAACCAGCTGCAAGCGATTCTAAGGCCGGTCCAGCAAGATTTAGAAACCGTTGAGATGCTTTGTCGAGTTTGTAGGTTATGGTGAGGCTCACAAATGCAGCCAAAGGTAACGGAAGAGTAAATGGAGAACGTATTCCTGCAAATAAAAAAAGTCAAAGCCTTTAAGGTCAAACATCAGCATTGCATATATCTCTTATCAAGATTCAACCTTTTAGTAATCCTAAGTTTGTGGGTCAACCCAATTTGACAACCCAGGATGTAACCGCCTGATGGTGCCAATCTTGCCATCTGTGATACAATAAATTATGATAGCTTAGAGGTATAACCTGCAAAAAGGCGTGGAACGTTAACATTAGTGGCAGCCAAAATATTCTTGATATGCTCTTCAACATTAGAAAGATTTGCAGCTGGACTTGGCCAGTCGGTTCCATTCATAAACACCGGTTTCCAAACACCACGAGACACTTCAGCCGAGAAGTAACTCACAATAATCGCTAACGATGCTGGAAGAAAGTCTGCCAAATCTTTGAGTCCTGGAAAAAGAGCATAATCATAATAAAAAATAAATAAAAATAATAAAACTAACTGTTGAATTAAATGAACCATGAACAAAAAACTCAACTCACCAGTACACAGCTCGCGAGGCGACAATCTGCCATGTGCACACGCGGTCAGAGCCGCATCAACCACAAACGGAACAGCTTCGAGAACATCCCAAGCAGGTAATTTCGGTCTTAATGACGCATCTTCACTTCCTGGACTAGATGAAGTACTACTTCCAGATACCGAATTCAGTGTTTGTTTCTTATTGATCTTTGTAAATATCATATTTAGAAGGCTATCAACGATTTGATGAACAGGTGAATGAACAATCCCAGAAAGCGTTGCAGCTAAACACGCTTGATGTTGACGATACCATGCTTTTAGTTTCGGAAATGAGTCAACGAATATGGGATTAGGACAAGATGTTTTTGCAACTACAGATAGTCGTCTTCTGTTTCGGTCTTCGTATGCACCGTTAGATACTAACTGAGAATTTCGCGATAGTAGTAAGTATTCGGGAGTGAGTTGAGAGCCCACGGGTGGAACGTCTCCAACTCCGTATTCTAAAGGAGGATGATTGAATCTCCATAGCTTTAAAAGAAGTGCAAATGCATTTGAGAACAAGGCGTGGGCGGATATTTCTTCTCCTGTTGTGAGGGTCCATGATCTGGGTCCGCATGACCCGAAAGCTTCACAGATTGGCATTAGAGAACCAGCAAGTTGTGGAATCTGAAAAACCCGAATGAAAAATGAGGTCAAGCAACTAATTTTTTTTCGTATCAGTTGGTCATTGTCTCCAGTAAAAAAATGGGATGAACATGAAACGTCTGTAAGCATGCTACAAAGGCGGGTCACACAAGTTTGGTAACGTGTCAAAACGGGTTCAGGCTAAAAAGGGAGATTTATTCAACGAGTTCGGGAACCTGAACTACTTTTAGACCAAAAGCTTTATACTTTTTACATATAAATAATGTATTTACGATGTATTAAATAAATCTTACAATTAGAGATTAAACATATTTGTGGCTGACTTTTAACCCGTTTGACCCATCTTCCTTTCAAACTATTTCGCCTTACAGTTTTACTTGTTTGACCCTTTAAAGATAAAACATAACTTGAAGGGATTCATTCATTAGTACATGGGTCGAAATTGCCACCTCCAACAAGCAGTAATAACAATATTTTTGAAAGATGAACTTACAAGTCCATGTAAAGAGAACATCTGAACACAGTCGATGGGCGCTATACCAACCAGAAGGACATTCAGCATTGGAGCATAAGATATCAGATAGCTTTCGTTGCCTGAATAGTTAGCTGGCGGTGGAGGTGATAACAATCTGGTAGTGAAGTACATACTATGCTCCTGCAATTACCATCGCACATAACCCAAATCAACACCGTTGACTTTTCATGTTTTTTATATAGAAATAATACATATAGCGAAAATTACACCAAAATATATCAAAGTTAATCATTGATCATTGGCGCCAACACGCTTTAATGTATTATTCAATTTGATAACCGTCATTTTAAATGTAATAACTGCAGTGTACAATAGTGTAAAGTGTGTTAACGATAGCCCTAAGGGTTGGGCTGTCGTCAGCAAAATCCTAAAAACTAATTTACCTGTACATTCCAACCTCGAATTAGCGAGGCACCACAGAGAATAGTAGCAGCGGCTATTTTCTCATCATCTGAACCATTGACTGCAATCTCAAAGACCTTTTCAATCTCTGCTAAGCTTCCATGAAATACATTAGCTTAAATTCAGTTACTTTTACAAAGACAGATGGTTCAGCTTCAGCATTATTTGCACAAATTTTTATATATGTGTACCTTGAAGCTGGTTCAGAAGCAAGAGCATTTACCATAACAGGTGTGAGAGGTGCTCCTTTCATAAATGTTGACCATCCAGGCACTTGAGCAGGCATGCTATGAGGTATTTGGTTAATCCGACCCGTAACGTAACCCGGCCAATAATACGCTGACGTGTCCAACAGATTTCTGGCAATGCAGGCCTCAACTATCAGATGGTGCAAGTTTCCAGCTGTAGAATTAAAAAGTTGATGCGAATGTAAGATATAACACTATATTATAAGTAACGGGTGTTCGCCCTGGGATTAGTCAGCATGGAAAGCGGGTCGAATACCCAGGTCAATCCCAAAAAAAGACCAACACTAAAATTTCTGATTATTAAAATCTTCAGAAAACATAAACACATACAAACACTTCTTCAATATCACATGATCACTTTCAGCACATTAGAAGATAAACAGATAGTCCTTTTATAGATGATTATGTTACTTACAAATGTTAATTGCCATATCTTTCATGTTGACGAGGTCGAAGTAAGCACTACTACCAATATTAATGCCCGAAATGAGCATCATTGCTTTCGCAGCAGCCTGATTGGCAGCAGGTACAATTGATTGAGGAGGAGTCAGCAAGCTCTGATAATCGCCCAAACTTTGTAAGCTAGACACCAACTCCATACGACGCTTTTCTTTTGAGCTTTCTGTCGTTTGACAATTTACGTTGTTTTGTGGCGTACTTTCCTCTTCTTCGACTAGATCAGAAACCACTAGAGTAGTAACAGACAATAACATGCACATGCGAGTATCCACGCGAGGCATGGGACCCTCAATCGGATCTCTTTCCTGAAAATAAATACGATCTCAATGGAATCGCTTTAAAAGAAATATTAGACTAATTTGATTCGAAAATTAAAAACGAACCCTTTGAACAAGACGAAGAGCGGCCATCCAAAGACCAAGAAAAGTCTCATGCCAGGTGGTGCCATTAAAGGCTTGAAGAGCTTTTACAAAACCTGCAAGAAAAATAAGCATCTCTTACATTGAATCATTATTTTGAAAGTTCTTTATCAAATCAGTTTCCGTTATAAAATGATATTTACTCAATAAAAATTGACATTACGTGTAACGATTTCAATGGCGCTTGTTGTATCAACTTGTGAACCATCCATTGCATCTTCAAGCACAAGATCAAGAGGAATCCATAGAGAAGAACCACTAACTTTACGAGAAATACCAGCAGACGATGACATTAACGTATGCATTTCATGCAAGTAATTCGATTTTTTTCCCTCAGTCACAAGTTTACGATCATCCGATATCAATTGAAGCAGAATTTCCGGTGACATCACCTTTGACTTTCTAAGTGCTGAAGAGTTGACCACAAGAACCTCAATGTCCTGAATAAAACTTCTCCAATGTGTAGGCCTGCGTAAAAAAAAAGACATCACGTTGACTTTTTAGGTCAAACAAATTACGTTCCAGCTTTAATAATTGCAAAATTAGAAGGATTAAGTTCTGACATGTTGCGTCGAGCCAAGAATAGGATCCTGGAAGTTGCTTTATTTTGCAAGAAAAAGCCGATTAATTCTGCAGCCATAACGGTATTTTTACTTTGCAGTGTTTCATGGTATTCATTCATTTTTCCACCATAATTTTCAGAAACATCTAACTCCATATCTTGAGGAACATTCCATTTCAATTTTCGTTCTCCGATAAGTTCTAGAAGCCCTTCATCTCCTAATGCTGCCTCTACCAACTGCCAAACAATCGAAAAGATGAACTCGACTAATAAAGTGCCAGGATCATTGACTTTGATACCAAATGTCTGAGAAAGATGGAGAACATCGTCTATTGAATTTGTGATCCTGCATGAACAAGAACAATACATAATGTTTTGATTACTACTATAGATTTTAAAATATCAAATTCTAAATTAGAAGCTTACATTTCATAATTTTGAAATTCCACATGTGATTTGAGTTTAAAAGCATGTCTTTTAAGGAGCTCCATATATAGTCGAAATGCTGCTTGTTGGGTATGTCGCTTCGGAATGACCCTGTTTTACATTAATTTTTAACAAGCAAGAAAAAAAAAATTCATAATTCATGGATTTGTTAACTCTCTTCATATGTTATTCTTGAATTAAAATGTTTAGGCATATCTTGATTAGAACATAATGCAATCAATGGTACTGAATGATGATGAGAACCCCACACTTCATACAACTTACTCATTTAATCATTCATCCTAATGAATAGTGAATTCAAGAAAAGGTAGTCAAACAAATAAGTAAAGCCATTGCAATTGCAATCCAGTTTAAATTACTTTGATTAACAACCAAATGATCAACAAACTGCAATGTGTGAATGGAGACTCAACTCATGAAATGAAATAGAAGAATTAAGGAATTAAATAACAGAGATTAAAATAAAACATGGTAGTCAAATTATCTCATGGACCAATGAAGAAGAAATATAACTACTGAATTGGAAATAGTCAGGCTGTAGATTGATTGCGTACAAATTATGTCATGCGGGTCCCAGACAACGATATTCCAACAAATTAGAATCAACTCCCAGAAACTAAGAAATAAAAAAGAAAATAATTGATATTGATATTGATAATTGATAATTGATAATTGATAATAATAACAACGTTGATTTGAAAAACAGTAGCAAATCTTTCACGAAACATATATAGATGACAAAAATACCAAAAAAATCAAGAAACACTTGCTTTTTTAACTTTAGATTAGATGCCCATCAATAAAAATGGAAACTATCATCTCTATCACCTTTAAATCAAAAACCCAATAGTAAAAAGTGTAAATTGAATTTTAGTATAAAATATTCAAGAAGCACAAACATCAAGATTATCTTTTCAATTTCAAATCAGAACCCCCATGAATAAAAATGTGAACTTTTTGTAGAAATAATCAAGAAACACATACAACAAGATCATATTTTTAATATTTAAGCCAAGAACCAATCAATAAAACAGTCAAAAAGTTCATCTTCTTAATTTTAATCAAAACCCAATAATAAAAAAGGAAACTTTTGTTATAACCTGGTAGATAGAAGGGCAAGAACAAGCAGAGGAGGAACTATATTGAAGATCAATGCTTTTTCTAGAAACTTCCATGAAATGGGATTGTTGTTGTCCCAACAAATGTGAGAAACCAAAAGATTTGCTAATTCTGTTGAAGGAAGAGTTACACCTTCTGAGTTTAATTGAGAAGAAAGATGAATTGCCCATAATAATGGATCACTGCCTTTATCTTGTGATTTTTTGGTAAACTCAAGGACACTGTCCCATAATTTCAAGGTCCCTAAGGACACTGCAGCCATTATTAATATAGCATATATACTGTCTATCTCTTCATAATAGAGAAACAAAATTACAAAGTGTGGGCTTTGGGTTGGTGCGTGTAAAATGGTGTGAATTTTTGGAAGTCAAAGTTAAAGGGGGCTTGATATATGATGGATAGTTGTGGCAGACAAAATACTTGAATTTATATAGTATATATAAATATAAATTAATTTATTTATTAATATAGATTAATTTATGTATTTATTATTAATTATAATTATCATATAATTATAACTACATTTTTATATTTTTTTATATATTTATATTTATATTTATATTTAAAGTTATACTAGTATACTAAATGGCAGCAGAAATTGGCCAGTTTGAACATGGTATCTTTACAGACTACCTGACCATCTCCAATGTATCCACCTGCAACAATATTCCAAATTTACTATTTTAGAATAAAAAATCAACAATAAAAAATTCAAATTTAACACTATATTTTCATACAAAGTAAATAATTACATCATAAATGACCCGTGAAACTACGAGTTTATTTGAACGAAACAGTTTAATGATTTTTTAGGTATTAACTGAATATAAATGCTAAAGTCATTTAGTTTAGTGACCCGTGGAACCACAGATTCCGACTAAAAAAACTTGACGTTTTTACAAACATATTGATATACTTAACTTGGTCAGCCACCACTTTCTTTCAATTTTCATCACACTTATTATTTTTCTTGTCATAAAAGCTACATTACAACATTTTATTTAGACATTTATTTCGCATACATATGTAACGTAATTAATCTCGTAAATAGAACTCATATTTGAATGATAATGATATCTATAGATCATATAAATCTCTAAAATAATGATGTCATAACTAAGGATTATCTAAAGTTAATAAAATTAAAAAAAAAAAATTCTAAGCCTCTCACGATGATGTCATTAATTAAAATAATTAATTATTTATAATACAAATATTAACATTTTAATCGTATAATATATGAACCATTATGTACAACCTTATGATAAAATACTCTCATGACCATATGTACAATATTTGAAGTATTATGTACAACCTTATGGTAAAACACCTCATTACCATATGTACAATATTTAAAACATTATGTACAACCTTATGATAAAATACTTTCATGACCATATGTACAAACTTTAAAATAAATTGTAAAATCTTTTACAAAACACTCCGTGAATACATGTACAAAGTTTGAAGTATATTGTACAACTTTCATATAATAATTGTATTTTAGTTTTTAAAAAAAAAAATTAAAGATGTATTTGCTATTACTCATGGTTATTATTAAAAATATAAATACTCAATTTTAAAGCAAACTTTAAAGGTTGTATATAATGTTTCAAATATTGTACATATGGTAATGGGGAAATTTTATCATAAGGTTGTACATAGTGCTTCATATATTATATAATTAACATGTTAATATTATTATTAAAAATAATTATTTATTTTAATAATATCATCATGAGGGGTTTAGAATAAATTTTTTTTTTTAATTTTTTAAGCTTAAATAATCCTTATTTATGACATCATCATTTTAGAAATTTATATGATATTATAGATTTTAAGATTTATTTATTTTTTAACATTATAATACAATGTTATTTTATATCAAATGATCATTAAGCAAAGCAATATTGTAAATATTCATAGGGAGTAAATTCTTTTATCTTTGTACCAGTATCATATATTATTAATTGATGTAATTTAATCGATAAAGATAAAAAGTAAAAACTAATTATTAACACTTATATATTAAAAAGTGGCGAAGAATGTCGTCATTTCAGTTATACCGAATTGTCGTTTTGAGTTTGCGTTCACATTACAAACGGTCCCTCAACTTCGACTATATTTACACAACGGTCCCTCAAGTATACACTTTTTCAGGGGCAAAAAGTGTAAATATATAATTTTACCTAAATAAAAGAAACTAATTTCACCCGAATTTATAACGGGCTCTATCTTCTTGCTCGGTGCGAGTTAAATTTTTCAGAGACCACCGTTCAACTCGAAAAAATCTTACGAACCCAAGGGGACTAACTATACGCAAAACGGACACTTTTAAAAAAAATGCTAAACACAACGACAACCCGTATCTTCCCTGAACAAGCATAGAATATTCGGGTCGGGTTCGGTCCATCCTTGACATCAAAGAAAGGGGGATTTAAGAGTCAACTGAGTTTAACTCTCCGGTCCGGAGTACCGTGAATAACCCCCTGCGAGATGAGGATCTCAGCGGGGGTGGTTAAACATAGACCCACCATCGGCGGGGAGTCCGGTCAACGATGGCTCGCGCTGGGTTATAGGGGTTATGTTCATTAAACGTTACCTGTATATCAAGAGTGCCTAGTGAAATGCTTTAAGTCCGGTGGCGCGGGTACAATTGCGCTATATTAGATAGCGCGGACGGTCCGTACGTGGATACTTAAAATAGTATGTGTGTAAGTTCTCAAAGAACAGATCCCTTGTCTTGTGATTCGAATCCGTTATTTATAGCTACAGTGCCGTTTGCTTATTGGAGTTACGTGTTCCATGTTACTTTCTTGTCGGTACTGCCTGGCCGTTCAGGGGACGGGGACCAGGGAACAGTACTGTTGCTCTCTGCTGACTGTCAGTTCTTTTGCAGAGATCGTGGCAAGTACGAGACACATTCTATCCTAGGGTGTGACGCCCCGTACAAAATCAACGTGTACGGATCATCAACAACATGTCTATTACACGGTACAATACTACATGCTGTTTTAAAACAAGTTTTGCATTCATGAAAAGGTGACGTCTTTACCAACGTCAAATGTTTTACAAAAATAACGTGTTTCTACGACTAGAAAGCATTAACATAAGTACGTGACATAAAGGTCATTACAAAGTCATTGTTCAAAAATAACATAAGTTGTGAATGCAAAATAAAAGTTCCATGATTGAGACATCTCTAAGTAATGCAGCGGGAGTCTAACACAGCAAGTCTGTAACAACAAGTCTATAACACCAAGACTATTACAACAAGTCTAACAGCGGAAGCAACAACGTCTAAGCACCTGAGAAATACATGCTTAAAAAGTCAACACGAATGTTGGTGAGCTATAGTTTGTTTGTAATCAGTAATGTAATGTAGACCACGAGATTTCGTATTCAAAACAGTATGAAAAGTATATGCTTATCCGTGGGCACCCGGTAACTAACTTAACAAGTAATATCACCCCCTAAAAGTACACATGTCAAGTGCGTAAGTTTACGAAGTATTAAACACCCGTTGAATGCTAGCGCGACTAGCCCGAGTGGGGATGTCAAACCCTATGGATCCATATCTAAGATTCGCGTTCACCGGTTCATAAATCAATGACTAAACGTTACCGAGCTAAGGGGAATCTTTGTGCTGTTATGTCACCCACACATATATAAAGTTTAAGTACTCGTGTCTAGTATGTAAAATATAAAAAGCGCATGTATTCTCAGTCCCAAAAATAGTTAAAGTAAAAAGGGAGCTATAACTCACAGTGAATGTGCGGTAAAAGTTGATATGAAAAGTATGCAAGTAGTAAGTCGGTCCGAAAGGTCCTCAACCTAAGTCAAAGGTTACTAAGTCAGTATATTATCCCCAAAAGTTTAAAAGTGAATAAGTTAAGCCTTAAGTATCATCATCATCATCATCATCATCATCATCATCGTCATCATCGTCATCATCATTCGTAAAAGATAAAGTAAGTTTTCAACAAGAATAGAGATCGAAACAATAGGCTGACTTCGGACAGCTGCTACGACCTCTATACAAAGAAAAAAGACGTGTGGTCAGTGGCCAAGGCTCCATATGTGAGTCCTTGTACCGCTGTAAAATTTTCAGATCCTAACTCGATGTCGTTTGACCGTGGCGACGGTTCAAGCGCGAGTAGGTCAGAATTTTCAGCACGTCGTTACAAAGACGTAGTGATTTTCGGAAGGCTATAAATCCTAAACCGTATATCGGATTTAGGCGAGTCTTGAACGAAAAGTCATCTACTCGAAACGATCTGAAAATCAACTTTCCAGAAGTCCCAGGAGTCTGATCAGACCCCGAAAAACCGTAAACAAGTGCTCCGGTGGGTTTCTTGGTGCTTGATGCTCATCACGGTTCTCATCCTTGATGCGTGTAAGCTTCAAGTGTACAACTCTTTAATGTTTTAGCATCACTTTGACCAAGTTTCAACCATCAACACACAACTAAGAGTATAAGCTAACATTCTACAAGTTTTGAACATCAAGGTTGTCTCTTTATTGCATAAACGCAATAAAGCTTCAACCTTTGTCCTTTTGACAAAAGTTTATGCATCTTCATCATATGAGATGATGAAGACTTGATTTTTTATCACCATAAAAATCATAAAAGGTTCCAAGTAAGTGAGATCTACAATAATAACTTAGATCTCAAGTATTAAGAAACTCTAAACTAGAAAGCTTGGATTTTTACTAGATTAATGAGACCATAAGCTAGAAAGCTAAGATCTAATAAAAGTAAAGAGACCATATGCTAAAAAGCTAAGATCTAAATAAAATAATGAAACCCTAAGCTAGAAAGCTTGGATCTTTAATGTTCTTGAAGATCCTTAAAGCAAAAAGCTAGATCTATAAGTTACATGAAGATCATAAACACAAGTTTTGATCTTTTAACAAAAACAAAGTGATCTTAAGCTATAAAGCTTAGATCCATCAAAGTAATGAAGATCCAAAACTAGAAAGCTTGAATCTTTCATGTTCTTGAAAGATTCAAATCAAAGTTTGAATCTACAAGATATAACAAGATCATAAAGCTAAAAAGCTTGATCCTTTAATGATGATGATGATGTCGAAAATAAAGAAGGAAAAAGAAGAAGAAAATCAAGAAACTTACAAGTTTTAAGTGTGAGAAAAACTAGAGAGAATATTAGAGAGCAAGTGTGTGTAAAATGAGAATGAGATCACGTGTGAAATGGGAGAAATAAGCTTGATATTTATAGTGGTTATGGGGTGGGTTGGTCATGGGTTTTAGGGGGACAAGGGGGACAACCTTTTGCTTTTTGCATGGTGGTGGTCTAAAGGTGGTGCTTTTGTTGGGATCCCATGCAACATGTGTGGTAATGGTTAACAAAAATACTAGTATGTTGGCTCATATTAATGAGTTTTTGTCTTACATTTTAATAGGTCATAAACTTATTATAGTTGGGCTAATTTAAGAGTCCATTAGATAGAGTAGGGTGGGCTTAAGTCCAATAAGGTAGAAAGTACATTAAGACTAACTAGTGTGCATTAGTAAATTACTAAGCGTAATTAAGAAACCAATAAGCCAAGTAATTGTCATTAGAAAATAACAATTAGTTTTACGTAGTCATAATATTCAAATTATGACCAAAATTAATCGTGTACAGAGTACATAGCTCGTTCTAAACGTCAAGTGACACTAACGGTCATAAAAGCATTCGAGGATCAAGTTAAGTAACTACGTACTTAATAACACGTTTTAAAATATAAACGAAAGTAATCAACATGAATAATGATCCCATAATGTAATATAGCTCAGTACGCAGTTTTGTGAAAGTAATAAGCACAAAAATATAAGTCAAAAAAGTCGGGTCGTTACATTACCCACCCGTCAAAGAAAATTTCGTCCCTAAATTTTAAGCTGAGGTAGACGGTAGAGTCGGGAAAAGGTGAGGATACTTCTGCATCATCTGATCCTCTCGTTCCCAAGTAAACTCGGGTCCTCGTTTAGCATTCCAACGGACTCGGACAATTGGAATCTTGTTGCGTTTCAAGGTCTTGACCTCACGGTCCATAATTTCAACAGGCTCTTCCACGAAGTGGAGTTTGTCATCAATCGTAAGCTTATTCAGAGGTATGACAAGTTCTGGTTCAGCAAGACACTTCTTCAGATTTGACACGTGGAAAGTGGGATGAACAGCACTTAGTTGAGATGCGAGATCCAAACGGTAAGCGACGGGTCCAATACGCTCCAAAATTTCGAAAGGACCAATATATCGTGGATTTAGCTTCCCACGCTTTCCGAAACGGATTACACCTTTCCAGGGTGCGACTTTCAACATTACGCGGTCACCTACTTGAAATTCGATATCTTTACGTTTAAGGTCGGCATAGCTCTTTTGACGGTCACGGTCCGTCTTGAGCCTCGCTTGAATTTGGACAATCTTCTCGGTTGTTTCATGGACGAGTTCTGGTCCGGTGATCGTGATCCGCTTTTCACCTACTTCGTCCCAACAGATAGGAGAACGGCACTTGCGACCATATAAAACTTCGAAAGGTGCGGCCTTAATGCTCGCGTGATAACTATTGTTGTAAGAGAATTCGGCCTGCGGCAAATGCTTTTCCCAAGCTTTCCCGAAATCAATAACACAAGCTCGTAACATGTCCTCCAAGGTTTTAATCGTGCGTTCGCTTTGTCTGTTGATTTGCGGGTGATACGCGGTACTCATATCCAAACGTGTTCCCAAAGCTTCTTGTAAGGAACGCCAAAATCTAGAAGCGAAACGGGCATCTCGATCTGAAATAATCGATAAGGGTACACCATGACGAGATACAATTTCCTTTATGTACAGCTGCGCCAGTCTCTCCATGGTATCGGTTTCCTTTATGGCTAGGAAGTGAGCAGATTTGGTAAGGTGCTCAATTATAACCCAGATGGTATCATAACCGCCTACCGTTTTCGGTAGCTTCGTGATGAAGTCCATCGTTATTCCTTCCCACTTCCATTACGGGATTTCGGGTTGCTGAAGTAACCCGGATGGCCTCTGATGTTCGACTTTGATCTTAGAACAAGTTAAACACTTTCCAACATAAGTAGCAACATCCTTCTTAAGGTTTGGCCACCAATATTTCTCCTTGAGATCGTGGTACATCTTACCAGCTCCTGGATGAATCGAATACCTTAACTTGTGGGCTTCGTCTAGAATAAGGCTTCGTAAATCCCCATAACTAGGCACCCAAATTCTTCCGGCGAAATATCGGAGTCCAGTTTCCTTAACCTCGAATCGAGAGATGAGAATGTTCAAATGTTCTTGAGAAATATTCTCCTCTTTGAGAGCCTCATCTTGGGCTACGCGTATTTGGCTATTGAGATTCGTGTTAATGGTGACGTTCAAGGCGCGGACACGAAGAGGTACCATTCTCTCCTTCCGGCTCAAGGCATCAGCTACAACATTTGCCTTGCCAGGATGGTAGCGAAGTTCACAATCATAATTGTTCAACGTCTCGATCCACCGTCGTTGTCTCATGTTCAGTTGCTTCTGATCGAATGTGTGTTGGAGGCTTTTGTGGTCGGTGAAGATAGTACTCTTGGTTCCGTAAAGATAGTGTCTCCACAGTTTGAGCGCAAAGACGACGGCTCCAAGTTTGAGATCGTGAGTCGTGTAGTTTCGCTCGTGAATCTTCAGTTGTCGGGAGGCGTAAGCAATAACCTTCTTCCGTTGCATCAATACATACCCAAAACCTTGTCGGGAGGCATCACAATATACAACGAAGTCATCACTACCTTCGGGAAGGGATAAGATCGGTGCGGTGGTTAACTTCTGCTTAAAGGTTTGGAATGCTGACTCTTGCTCAGTTGCCCAAACGAACTTCTTCCCCTTGTGAGTTAACGCGGTCAAAGAAAGCGAAATCAAAGAGAAACCTTCGATGAATCTACGATAGTAACCGGCGAGGCATAAAAATTGACGGATATGAGTAGGAGTGGTGGGAGTTTCCCACTTGCTGATGGCTTCGATCTTTGCGGGATCGACTTTGATACCCTGATCGCTCACAATATGACCGAGAAATTGGACTTCCTTCAACCAAAACTCACACTTGGAGAATTTGGCATAGAGTTGCTCTTTTCTCAAGAGTTCAAGCACGAGTCGAAGATGTTGCTCATGTTCTTCTTCGCTTTTTGGAGTAGATTAGGATATCGTCTATGAATACAATAACGAATTTGTCTAGGTATGGCTTGCATACGCGATTCATAAAATCCATAAACACGGCAGGTGTGTTGGTTAGACCGAATGGCATCACCAGAAACTCATAATGATCATAACAAGTTCGAAACGCAGTCTTAAGTACATCACTCTCCTTCACCCTCAACTGGTGATAACCTGATCATAAATCAATCTTGGAGTAAATCCTGGATCCTTGCAGCTGATCGAATAGATCATCAATCCTGGGAAGGGGATACCGGTTCTTGATTGTCAACTTGTTCAGCTCTCGATAACCGATACACATGCGGAAAGATCTTTAACACCCCGTTAAAATCCATTAACGGCGATGTTAAATCTGGTCCTAGTGCTTGGCTTGACTTCTATGTAACAGCAAAGTTTTACAGCGGAAGCAAAAAGTACCTGAGAATAAACATGCTTAAAAAGCCAATACGAGGTTTAGTGAGTTCATAGGTTTGTCATAATTAATGATTTTGATAATAGTAATAGATCACAAGATTTCAGTTTCCATAAATATTTTACACCGCAGTGTAATAAAAAGATTCTACAACCATGGGCACCTGGTAACAAGCCTTAACGATAATAATATAATAATGAATACCCCTGATGTCTATAGAGCACTGAATCAAGTGCGATAAATACCCTCGAAGTACTAAACATCCGTTGACTGCTAGCGCGACTAGCCCGGATGGGGTTGTCAAACCCGATAGATCTATCAATAGGATTCGCGCCTACGGTACAGAGACCAATAGATTACGTTACCAAGCTAGGGGAATATTTGTGATTCTAACCCAAGTAGAATTAAGTTTAATACTTGTATCTATTTTGTAAAACAAATATAAAACATTGCATGTATTCTCAGCCCAAAAATATATATAAAAAGGGAATTATGAAAACTCACGATATTGTATTCGTAGTAATTAACCATATGACGGCACTGAACAAGTGCAGAGTTGATCTTGAATTCACGAACCTATATCAGTTATATATTTATTAATACATATAATCGTAATCAAATAAGTTTATATATATATTTTAGTTGTTATATATTTCTATATATATACTGTTATGTATATATTCTATATATAAGTATTTATTTGATAAAATATTATTAATAATGTTAATGAATAAAGAGTTGTACTATTTTGTAATAATAATAATAATATTCATAATGATAATGATACTAGTAATAAAAATGTTAATACTAATAATGATATAGTTTTAATGATAGTAGAAATGATAATTTTTGTAAAAATGATAATAACGATATTAATTTTAATAATAACAATACTAATAATGATAATTACACTTATGTTAAAAATGATAATAATAGTACTATTAATTATAAAAAGGTACTAATACTAATATTAATAAATTGTGTTATTTTCATAAATAATAATAATCATAATCATAATAATGATAATAATATTTAAAATGATAATAATAATACAATAATAATACTACTAATAATAATAATATTCGATAATACTAATAATTTTTAAATGATAATACTTGTAATAATAATGATAGTAACAATAATAATACTAATACTTAATAATAATAATAATAATAATAATAATAATAATAATAATAATAATAATAATAATAATAATAATAATAATAATAATAATAATAATAATAATAATAATAAGAAAACTACCTCAAAGCTTTCCTAAAAAAAATATGCCATGAACGGGACTCGAACCCGCGACTTCTCGCTAACCCGTCAACACCCCAAACCATTCCTTTGTGTCCTTATTATCTGAATTAAATCCTATCCTATAATTATATAATTTGTTTCTTTATGTTCATCTCCTTCTTCAATAACACAGTCGACCAGAGCCCAAATTGGCAATAACAATCACCCACTAAATTTGTTTTCGGATTCCTAACTAAAAAGAAACGACTAATGGTTGACTGGATTATACAACAGAAAGAAAAAAAATAATAGAAACCAGTTGTAGCAGCTTCACGATGACGATGAACATTTAAAAATCAATTTTAAAATTAGAACTGTTTTAGATGATGATTATAAAATAAAATGTGTTCTAAATCATTCCTTTAAACTTTCTGGACTATCAATTGATCCCTAAACATTGAAACCATTTCGAATTTCTCTATGAACACTTAAGTTGACTTTTAAAATTGAAACTTTGACTCGAAAATTTGACTTTGATATGACGAATTGGACATTGAAAACTTACAGATAGTTTAAATGGACGATTCCTAACAAGACTGCATTTTTAGATTTTGAAGATTGAATCGAAATCGATTTTTGGCTGAAAAGTTATAGAACAAAGGTACACGGCATTAAAATTTATGTTTAATTTAATAATTTGAAGTTGTTTAAAAGTTGTAATTGATAATGAGTGTGGAAAACTAAATGAGTTACTCAACAATTGGAATTGATCGATTTATATAAACTGAATGGGTGTCGACATGATCACAGATAACAGAAATATATATATAAAAAAATATAAAAGCTGATAAAAAAACAGATATGATCGACTTAAAATCATTGAAGGCAGATTTGGAGATCATGATTCAGATAAAAAAAATAAAAAGCAGATCAGGATTAATTTAAAAAAATCAAATGTAGTTCACAATTTTAGAAAAAAATTAAAAGCAGGTAAGAAATATATATATAAAAAATAAAAGCAGATTTAAAAATAATTAGGAGATTAAAATAAAAAAATATGCTGGAGGATCAGGATCACATTTAAGTAAAAAATTAGTACATATCTTTTGACTTTTTAATTTATTTTTAATTGATATTAATAATTAATATTAATAATAATAATACTAATACTAATAATTATATTAATAATAATAATAATAATACTTTTTAATATTATTAAGAGTAATAAAAATACTAATAATAATAATATAAATAATAGTAATATAAATGACAAAATTATTAATAATATCAATAAAAATAATACTAGTAATAATAATAATAAATAATAATAAATATAACTATAATAATAATAATGATTTTTAATGATATTGGTAATAATAATTATGATAATAATATTAATAATCATAATAATAACTAAAGTCATAATTTTACTACTAATTATAATAATAATGATAATAATAATTTTATCAATAATATTAGTAATATTGATAATAATATAACAGATAAAATGTATAAATTTTCATATCTAGATATTATATATAATTATTTATATGTACATATCTTTTTACAAATAATTGTTCGTGAATCGTCGAAGGTTAATTGAATTCTTGAAAATAGTTCAAAAATTTTGATAGTCGGTATAACAAGCTTTGTTTATCGTGTCAGAAATCTGAAATTATATAGAGATTTTGGTTCAAAATAAGTCGAATTTTTTTCCGGGTCATGACAGTACCTACCCGTTAAAAGAAATTTCGTCCCGAAATTTGATCGAGGTCGTTATGACTAACAATAAAAATGTTTTCATGACAAATATGAGTTGAAAAAAATAGAGTTTTATCACCATTGAGTAATATGGATAAAATAATTCGATTACTTGAAGAGTACGAGTGAAGCTATCAAAAAAGAGTGAAATGAGGAAATTAAATGTTCGCCTTAACTTTCGACATGGTTAAAGTTGATTTCCGAAATTCAAGGGATTTAAAGAAATCTTCATAATCTCTATAAGATTTGATTCTCCGGTAATTAAGAAGATTAGGATTTTCTTTGATTAAATGTGGTAAATTGCCTCGATTGCTGTGTCTGGAATTTCGCTATAAATTAGCTTCTTCCATTTCATTATCTTCACCACTCCAATACTTTGTTCCTTAATTCATATTTCCAAAGAATGTGAAAATGCTCCATCCAGTTCTTATCCTGGATATTTTTCTGATTATCGCTTCTGTCTTTCTTCTTTTTCATCTACCACCGGAGGAATCTGTTTACTTCTACTATTACCTTGGGGTTATAGTGTTTTTAATTCTCCCGTGTCTTTATGTTGCTATAAGTATTGATATACACAGTTTGTAATTTCTGTATTATTATCAGGCTTTATATTTTCCTTTATATTTAGGAGCTCCATGCTTTTGTTTTTCCTTCCCGACTTCAAGTCAAACGAATAATGGTCCAGAATTCGTAGGTATGGAGTTTCGAATGATCATAATATACAAAGCAGAAGGAAAGGTAATAGCACGATTTGATTTGTCAAATTACCAGAATATCCGAAAAAGACCTAATCATCAAGAAAAATATTTTCTTGATATGTTTAGAGGTTAAATAGAATGAAAGAGTCGTGTAACATGGCACATGATGATTGTAAGGTCTGTGAGTCATCAT
Source organism: Rutidosis leptorrhynchoides (assembly GCF_046630445.1). Lineage (NCBI taxonomy): Eukaryota > Viridiplantae > Streptophyta > Magnoliopsida > Asterales > Asteraceae > Rutidosis > Rutidosis leptorrhynchoides. The sequence continues at coordinate 606,920,659 of NC_092336.1, forward strand.
GTTCCATTAAAAATTTAGCATGACTTACTGTAATATAATCACGTTGGACCGGCGTCACTATATTATACTAACTCATGCTTCAGTTCCCAACACTACTCCAAAAATCATTCATAATTTAAACTCAAATTTTAGAGAATATAGAAACTTAAACAGTTTCCTTTATGATGTAATAAGGATATTGCAAAGAGATAATTAATTGCAGACAAGAATCGTTACGAAGATATCTTCAGAAATATTGAAGATATTTATAACGAAAGATACGATGATATCTTAGAATATTTAAGTAGAAGAATAATGAGGGAAATTCTTCTGTAAGGATTTAGAATGCGTAAAGAGATCTTCTAGGATTTCCATCAGAAATCAAATCATCTAGATTCTTTGGGTATAGGTTTAGTCCTTGTGATTTGTCCACAGCCTCCTTCATGGTTTGCTCAATCCGTTTTCCTTTACCAAATTTTCTATTAAGCGTTTCCAACACTCTATTCTTTATTATCAAGCTTTTGACCATTAAGACCATCTATAGCTTTTTCTGTTTCATCAGCATTAACAACGTTAACATATCTGAATCATTGGTTATCAATCCGAATTGTTTTTAAGAATTTTGAATTTAAGCGTTGAACGCAAGATGTAATTGTCAAGATACATATAATGTTCTAGAATTTTGAACGAATATTTTTCTGGGTTTTATGAATAAAAGTGATATTCTAGCACAGTTTTGAAGTCAAAGTATAGCTTTGAAAGATGTAGGAATCTAAGAGTGATGCCATTTGTTAAATCTTGACTTGAATTCTGATCTGTCAGAATCAGAATATGTAATTGCATTTATATGAAAATGGTTGTCCTTTGGTGAACGGCTATATATATATGTGGATGTAAGTGGTATAGTTAATGATTCGTTGAATCAGAACTGAAGAATGTACGGTGTAACATATTAATGTGAAATCTAAATATTTCTTGGGTATTACCTATCCGTTAAAATATTTTCACCATCAACAGTTTGTACAACAGAATATTTAATTACAATCTTTATGAAAATATGCGTACACATATATTTTCTTTCAGATGTAATCATGGATTTAATGAGTTAATATAATATTAAACTCATTTGATTTATGGGTGAAACGAGAATAAATAATCTCCAAAACCTTAGAGATTTCATAATTGTCGCGGAATATTTCGCTAATGAAGTTATGAATCAAGTTATGAATCAATACTTCATCGTTCATTGTTATTGATATACCTCGGTATATGATGTTGGTGCTCGTAGAATCCTTGTGAAATTCGCAAGGCACGAATGATGTTTTCTAAAAAGTTTCGAGTACATCGAAAATGATAGTATACAATCAAACATGTATTCAAATAATACACTTGGTTTATTATGAAATGAAATTCATTGAGTTGAAACAGAGATTGTAGTTAATGATGGTTAAGTTATTAATGAAGGATGTACATCATAGCATATTAGTGATATGAATTAACCAAGTAGTACCTACCAGTTAAGATTCACACGTAATAGCTTAGTACGAAAATATTTATTATTGTTCCACCATAGCCACTATTCGAGCGCGAAGCTCATTGACTTCTTCTATTACACCGGGATGATTAGCGGTTCGGACAAGAGGATGAATAAGATCTAGAATTCTAGATATTATATATTCGTGACGAGATATCCTGGAAATGAGGGTGAAAATGGTGTTCCAGATTGGTTCGCCGGTAAGTGCTTCAGGTTATTCGCCAATAGGACAATTTGGTGGGTGGAAGGGATCACCTTCTTCTTGTCTCCATTGATTAAGTCGACTATGAACCCATCCCCAATTCATCCAGAATAGATGATGACTAATTGGTTCATTTGTTCCGGTTACGCTGCCTGTGGAGCTCGAGGAATCAAGTGAGAAATCCATATTATATGATCGGATAAAGGGTTTCGATATGAGATGAGTGTTGAATACTGAATGATATTTTTGTCTCCTCGAATACGTATATATAGCAAAAAGATTTTCGTAATTTATGGAGAAAATTTAGGAAAAGTGTTAGACAAAGTCTATTGGGATAGATATGATAAGATATGATTTGTCTATACTCCATCTATGCAATAATTGCAGTATGACGTGTCGAGATAAAAATGATAAGTATGTAATCAGATAATCTTTCGATTAAAGACTTTCAATTTGTAATGGCTTATTCAGGTCTAGAGGCTTGAGCTATAGGATTCTTTAAATCGGTAATCCAAACCCTTCCATTCTAGAGTTTGTAGACGCCACCTGTCAAGAAAGTTCAATGATCAAAATATCGAGAAAGCAAAGATTTTAAAAGTAATGAATATGATTAGTGATGACATTATAATGTCTTTGAGTTATCGAGAATCTTTATGAGTCAAAAATGACATTTTTCGGTTCGTAAACCAATGCACAAAGGCATAAGGGCACATAGGTATGTGATATAACAAGGAGGTTATATACGTATGAGTATGACTAGTAACAAATATAGAAATTTCAAAAATCAGAGATGACATTTCATGTAATAGATACGTAATACACAAAACTAGGATAGATGACATAGGGATGTCAAGAATTTTAGAAATCATGAGTGATATCCCTCGGTTTCACCAACCGAGGTGATCTTTTAAAGATAATACGCATGAGTTATAGAATGTTTTGAATCACAATGGGAGTTCCTCCAGGAGTGACAGAATAAGAGATATCTATATGTATAATGCAAGTAATAATATTTTAAAGCTTTAGGCCAGGCTGTAGACTAGACTTTAATGCACCCTATATATCTGGGTTATCCATAAGAATTTCAGCCAACATGGCCTAGATGGCCCACTCATAAAAATTTAATTTTATAAATTGGCCCGAACAATTAAACGAGCGCGATCCGAGAAAAAATACCGCTACACAAATTAAATACGCGAGAAGAATAATAATTCAAGAAATAAAACATAGGAATATTTTATTAACTCATACAACATCGGAATATCGTATTAAAATAATTCGGATTTGAAAATCTCGAAAGTCTAATCGTTGGTTTGGAAACCGAGACAATAAAAACGTTATACGTAGGAACGTACAAACACATAGTCACACCTTTTTATTTAATAAATATTATAGGAATATTAGAATACAATTTAGTCACATAAAATGACTTCATAAAAACTTTCAAAATTTTGAGACTCATAATAACAAGTTTTCTTATCGAGTCGAAAGCATTCAATCAGATAGAGAATTGACTTAAAAATAAGTTGAAATTTTCTGGCAAGAAATGATAAGTAAAATTTAAAATAAACACGTACGGTCAGAGTCCAGAATCACTAATGCATCCTAACAACTACCGGTTAGACACACTAATGCAAATTCTGGTTTGCTAAGACCAACGCTCTGATACCAACTTTAACACCCCGTAAAAATCCATTAACGGCGATGTTAACTCTGGTCCCAGTGCTTGGCTTGACTTCTATGTAACAGAAAAGTTTTACAGCGGAAGCAAAAAGTACCTGAGAATAAACATGCTTAAAAAGTCAACACGAGGTTGAGTGAGTTCATAGGTTTGTCATAATTAATGATTTTGATAATAGTAATAGATCACAAGATTTCAGTTTCCATAAATATCTTACACCGCAGTGTAATAAAAAGATTCTACAACCATGGGCACCTGGTAACAAGCCTTAACGATAATAATATAATAATGAATACCCCTGATGTCTATAGAGCTCCGAATCAAGTGCGATAAATACCCTCGAAGTACTAAACATCCATTGACTGCTAGTGCGACTAGTCCGGATGGTGTAACGACCCGGCTTTTTCGACTTGCTTTTGTGCTTTGTGCTTTCGCGAAACTGCGTATTTGTGCGTACTATGCTATTTTATACTCTGGAATCTTACTATAATGGATTACTTTTATTTATATGTTAAAACATGCCTTTAAGTACGTAGTTAAGTACGTAGGTTACTTAACTTGATCCCCGGAAGCTTTTACGACCGTTAGTGTCACTTAACGTTTTGAACGAGCTATGTTTGTCGGTACACGTTTAACTTTGGTCGTAATCGGAATATTATGACTACAAAATACTAGTTGTTATTTTATAATAACAATTACTTGGGTTTTTGGATGCTTAATTACGCTTAGTAATTTACTTATGCTTACTAGTTAGTCTTGTTGGACTTTCTACCTTGTTGGACTTTAGCCCACCCTACTCTAGTTAGTGGACTATTTAATTAGCAAAATTATAAGTAACTAGTGACCCATTAATAAGTAAGACAAATGCCCATTTATTAGAGGGAACATACTAGCATTTTTGTCAAGCATTATCCTTAATGTTGCATGGGATCCTAACATAAGCACCAACTTTAGACAACCATTAACCAAAAAGCAAAAGTTGTCCCCCTTTGCCCCCTGGCTACGGTTTTGGAAGACCACCACCACCCTCACCACCTATAAATACAAGCCTTATTCCATCCATTTTACACTTGCGCTCATTCGCATTTCACACACACTTACTCTCAAATTTTTTCTCTAGTCTTTCTTTCTCTAAAAAGTGTAAATAATTAATTTTTCTTCTTCTTCTTTCCTTCCCCATTCACGTGATCATCATCATCATCTAAGGATCTAGCTTTTTAGCTTTGATCTTGATTACATCTTGTAGATTCAAACATGAATTTGAATCCTTCAAGAACATGGAAGATTCAAGCTTTATAGCTTTGAATCTTCACCTACTTTGTAGATCTAAATCTTTTAACTTTAATCTTATTATTTTGTTATAAAGATTCAAACTTGTGTTTGTAATCTTCATGTAACTTAAAGATCCAAGCTTTATGCTTCAAGATCTTCAAGAACAACCAAGATGCAAGCTTTCTAGCTTGAATATTCATATCTTTTGTTGGATCTAAGTTTTCTAACTTATGATCTCATTACTTTGTTATAAAGATCAAAACTTGTGTTTATGGTCTTCATGTAACTTAAAGATCTAAGCTTTATGCTTCAAGATCTTCAAGAACACCAAAGGATCAAGCTTTCTAGCTTTATAATCTTATAACTTGTGTGAAAAGGATCCAAGCTCTCTAGCTTAGGGTTCCATCACTTTACTTAAATTAGATTATGTTCATACTTGTTTGATTGAAGTAAAGTTTGTAGCTTTAGTTGTAAATAGAACTTGTAATTGTGTTAAGACTGAGGATATGATGTAACCTTGGTTCATCATCCATCTAAGACTCTTAAATGAGTTGTGTTCTTACTTGGTCTTAACATATTGTGTATTGATGGTAGAATCTTAGTCAAGGTGATGCTAACCCATCAACGAGTTGTACACTTGAAGCTACAAGCATCAAGGATGAGAACCGTGATGAGCATCAAGCACCAAGAACCCCACCGGAACACTTGCTTACTATTTATCGGGATCTGATCAGATTTCTGGACTTCTAGAAAATTTATTTTCAGTTGGTTCGTTTCGATTAGATGACTTTTTGTTTAGGCCTCGACTTAATCCGAGTTATGGATTAGGATTTATGACCTTTTCAAAATCACTACACCTTTGTAACGTTGTGCTGAAAATTCGGACCTACTCGCACTTAAACTGTCGCCACGGTCAAATGAAGATGAGTTTGAGTCTAGAAATTGGTCAGAAACTAGAGGACTCCCATGCGGAGCCATGGTCACTGATTTCACATCTTTTCGATTTACATAGAGGCCGTAGCAACTGATCAAATTCAGCCTATTGTTTCGACCTCTATACTTGTTAAACTTACTTAACTTTTACGATGATGAATGATGATGATGATGACACTTAAACTTATTTTATGCACTTTAGAACTTATAAGGACAACATACTGACCTAGTAACCTTTGATTTAGGTTGACGACCTTTCGGACCGACTTACTACTTGCATACTTTCATATCGACTTGTATTGCTTATTCACTGTGAGTTATAGCATCCCTTATTACTTTTTACTGTTTTTGGGACTGAGAATACATGCGCTTTTTACGTTTTACTTACTAGGCAAGAGTACTTAAACTTTATATGTATGGGTTATACAACGACATAAACTTTCCCCTTAGCTCGGTAACGTTTAGTCATTGGTTTTTGAACCGGTGAACGCGAATCTTAGATATGGATCCATAGGGTTTGACATCCCCACTCGGGCTAGTCGCGCTAGCATTTAACGGGTGTTTAATACTTCGTAAACATACACACTCACCAAGTGTACTTTTTGTGATGACCCGGGAATTTCCGACCAAATTTAAACTTAATCTTTATACGATTTCGACACGACAAGCAAAGTCTGAGATACTTTTGAGATTTTTTTTAAATCATTTGACCTTTGACAATGCCCGAAGATTCACGAACAATTGTGTATAAATAAAAATATAGATATATATATATATACATATATATATAAATCCTATACATAAGTAGTATTATATATATTGTAATATATAAATATTAAAGATTCATTAAATGGCGTAAATGATAGATATGATATAATAAATGGTAATATATCATACGTAATTACAAACTAATGTAAAAATTTCTATATTATTATCATTACTTACATTACTAATAATTGTATCATTAATATTATACATATGAAATTGGATATATATAGAATATTATTATTATTATTATTAGTATCATTGTTATTATTAATAACATTAGTATAAATAGCATTATTGTTAATAATAATAATATTGTTATATAGTTCATAATAATAATAATAATCATTATTATTAGTAATAATATTATTACTATTACAATTATATTTGTATTACTATTATTTATAAATAATAAAGAGTATTATTATGGTAATTACAATTATTAACAAGATTGGTTATAATCTATAAATATAAATATTATTGTAAGAATAACTAAAAGTATAACTTAGTTATAATTTAAATGTCATTAGTTATTGTTACTACTAATAATTTCATTGTTCATATTGTTATTAATAATTATCATTATATATATAAGTAACACTATAGGAACTATCATTTATATTGTTACTACCAATATTACCAATGATATAATTATGATTTTTGTTATTAATACGATTATTATTATTATTAGTATTATTATGATATTATTATTATTAATATTTTCATTATCAATCCTCTTAGTATTATTATTATTGGTATTTTTACTTTATTTTAATAATATTAATAATATAATTATTAATATAATTATTAATTATTTAAATTAATTAAATATAACATAGATTATATAAAAAGACATAAATTACGCGAGATCCATTACTCCTATCAGATTTTTTATTTTATTTTGTTTTACCCATCTATTCTGCTCGTGACCTTCTTTCATCCATCACCAACCCTACATGAAAATTTTGATCAAGTAATTTTTGGAAGATAGTATACAAACCGCACCTTATAATCCTTCACAATTTATTAATCATGCGGAGTCCTTATTTATTTATTTATTTTTTTCTTCTGTTCTATTCTTCATTCTGCCATACGAAACCCATTAGACATAAATTTGATTCAAGGTAAGTTGAAGAAAAGTGTAAATGCAGAAGTGTTCTAAATCACATCGTGATTGTTTCTTCAAATTCTCAGGTTTTAATTCGCTAAATCGAACTCGAATTTAAAGAGTCAAGTTTTAAATTTAAAAAGTCAACAAATTTTCTGTGATCGAATTCGAGTTTGTTTTTAAGTTTTAGGATCAATTGATTGTTCCAAAAGTTTATATGAAGGATTTAATACCAACTTCATGTTGTAACAATTAGCTATAACGATTTCAAAATGTTAATTAAATTTTTTTTTATTTATTCTCATCGAACAGCAGGATTTTTTTTTTCTGTTTTATATTTTTTTTCGTTGGTTTTAATTAATTTAATTAACTCTCTAATAATTCTGTATCTATTTTAAATCTTAAAATTTATTTAGGTAACTTGTTGATTTGTTAGTTTTAATCCTGGATCGATCTTGGATTCGAGGAAGAAGGTGAATCAGGCCTTTAAAAAGATACGGGTTATATGATTTTTAGTTCTAAGGTTATCACAGAAAGATAGAATGGTTAGTTGGTTGTAAGTGTTGTGGGTATCCGAGGGGTCTCAGGTTCAATTCCAAGTGTGGACATTATTTTCCTTTTAACTCCTTTCAAAGGTAGTTTCATTTTTCTTATTTTTTTTATTATTATTATTATTATTATTATCATTATTGTCATTAATTATTGTTATTATTATTATTATGTCAATATAAGGAATATGATTAATATAATTGTTATTTTTGATATTAAGTAATATCATTAAGGTATTATTAGGGTATTATTATTAGTATTAATATTGATATAAGTATTATTATTATAATTATTATTATCATTAAAACTAATATTTAGATTATTATTACTACTCATATAAGTATTATGATAAAATGTTCATTTATTATGAGTATAAATACAAGTATGAATATTATTATTATTATCACTAACAGTTGTGTTATTATCAATATTATGATTAGAATTATTAATATTATCATTATTATGAAAATAAAACAAGTTATCATTATTAATATTAGTATTAGTAACACTTTTGTAACTATTATTATTATTATTAACAACATCAATATTATTAATATTAACACTATTTTTTTAATAAAGTTATTAATAAATCATTAATATCAAAATTATTATTTTTTAAACAGATAAATAATTTCGTACCTAAAATATACTTACTATAAATATATTAAAATTTCACATAACTAAATATATCAAATCTACTAATATTATTTTTAAATATAATATTTAAACAAGTATGTATATAAATATAGATATATTAATATAACTATATAAATATTAATCATTTTGGATATATACACAAATTAAATATACATAAGATATAAATTAAATAGATAATAAATAAATTGGTTCAGTTACGAATATATGTTTTAATATATATATATATATATATATATATATATATATATATATATATATATATATATATATATATTAAAACATATATATATATATATATATATATATATATATATATATATATATATATATATATATATATATATATATATATATATATATATATATATATATATATATATATATATATATAATGTTATAGGTTCGTGAATCCGAGACCAACCCTGCATTGTTTAGTTGTTCAATATAGTCATATGTATTTTTACTACAAAATACATTAGGTGAGTTCATTTGAATCCCTTTTACTCTTTACATTTTTGGGCTGAGAATACATGCAAATGCTTTACTACTGTTTTACAATATATATATATATGCGTGAGTTTCATTTGCTCCCTTTTTAAATGCTTTTGCAATATATATTTTTGGGACTGAGAATGCATGCGCTTTTATAAATGTTTTACGAAATAGACACAAGTAATCGAAACTACATTAATATGCCCCTTTTTATTAGGTCTGGTAATCTAAGAATTAGGGAACAAACACCCTAATTGACGCGAATCCTAAAGATAGATCTATCGGGCCCAACAAGCCCCATCCAAAGTACCGGATGCTTTAGTACTTCGAAATTTATATCATGTTCGAAGGAGGATCCCGGAATGATGGGGATATTCTTATATGCATATTGTGAATGTCGGTTACCAGGTGTTCAATCCATATGAATGATTATTTTTGTCTCTATGCATGGGACGTATGTTTATGGAAAATGGAAATATGAAATCTTGTGGTCTATTAAAATTATGAAATGATTATTTATGTTAAACTAATGAACTCACCAACCTTTTGGTTGACACTTTAAAGCATATTTATTCTCAGGTACGAAAGAAATCTTCCGCTGTGCATTAACTCATATTAGAGACATTACTTGAAGTCATTCATGGCATATTTCAAAAGACGTTGCATTCAAGTCGTTGAGTTCATCAATATTATTATTAAGTCAATTATAGTTGGATATATTATGAAATGATATGCCTGCTGTCAACTTTCGATGTAATGAAAGTTTGTCTTTTCAAAAACGAATGCAATGTTTGTAAAATGTATCATATAGGGGTCAAGTACCTCGCGATGTAATCAACTGTTGTGAATCGTTTATAATCGATATGGACTTCGTCCGGATGGATTAGGACAGGTCTTCACAGTTAGTATCAGAGTGGTGGTCTTAGCGAACCAGGTCTTGCATTAGTTTGTCTAACTGATAGCCGTTAGGATGCATTAGTGAGTCTGGACTTCGACCGTGTCTGCATGTCAAAAGTTTTGCTTATCGTTTTTGTCGGAAATCATTTGCTTATCATTCTTAGTCTAGACACATCTTACTGCAATGATTGTATGAATAGTGTATAGACAAAATTCATATCTTAGCATATCTGCTAATTCGTATCTTAGCGTATCTGTTATTGTAAACTTTTCCTGACATTTTCTGTAGATTCCTCTGTAACTTATGAGATTTTAGTATTATATATGCATATGTAAATTATGTATTGCAGGATACTAATCTACATCCTATTCTATTTCTTATCGAAAATCCTTCATCTGATCGTACGAGATGAATCCTGCAACCAGTTCGAGTCCCTCAGATTTCGATAGCTATTTCGATAGTTATTCCGACAGCTATTCCGACATAGATGTTCACCTAAGCTCCGAAAACAGCGTCATCGGCATGAATCAACCAATCAGCCATTATCAATTCATCTGATGGGTTCGTAGTCGACTTAAACAATGGAGACGCGAAGAAGGCGATCCCTTCCATCAACCGAATTCACCTCTTGACAATGAACCTGAAGCGGTTACCGGCGAACCTGTTCGAGACACCATTTTCAGTCTCATTTCCAGGGTAACTCGACAAGATTATATTCTATCCACAATTCCGAACCTTATTCATCCGCTCGTTCTGACCGACAATCATCCTGGAGTAATAAGTCAACGAACTTCGCGATCGAAAAATCAATTCGGAGAATATGGTGCAAAATGTACCAGCTTCAGCAACATCACCGGCACCAACAGTACCATCAGTAACATCACCAGTACCATCAACAATCCATGCTTCAATATCACTATCTGTACCTCAAGAATCATCGTTCTACGAGTCGTTCTACATAAACTATCTTCGTCCTTTATGGCGATTACGTAATCTCTAATGTATTAGATATTATGTACTCTAGTTCTAGCCGTAAGCCTAATGAGTTTAATATCGCATTGAATCATTAAATCCATGATTACGTCTGAAGAAAATATATATGTATATATATTGTTTCATAAAGACTGTAATTAAAAATTCTTTCGTACAAACTGTTAATGGTGAAAATATTTTAACGGGTAGGTAATACCCGAGGAATATTTAGATTTCACAGTAATAAGTTATATTGTACATTCTTTGAATCTGATTCAACGGTCCTTTACTATCCTATTTACATCTACAGAGATACGTATCTGTTCACCGCAGAATAACCATTTTCATTCAATTTTATATTTAGATTTTGATCTATCAGAATCCAACAAGTGGCATAATGAAGAAATAATGGACACAATAAAAATTGATTAGAAACAGACTAATTGACAATATGAAATTTTGTTAAGAAACCACGCTAACAAAATCCTAGCTAACTGTTCCTAGCTAACTGTTAATCTCATATTACATTTTATTTATCGCAATTTAATTATCACAATTTATTTTATCGCAATTTTAATTCTCGCAATTTTATTTAACGTCATTTAATTTCTGTTATTTACTTTACGCACTTTATTTATCGTTATTTATTTTACGCACTTTAAATATCGGGGCACGTATACAACGTTTTGACATATCATATCGACGCATCTATATATTTTATTTGGAATCACCATAGATACTCTATATGCAGTAATGATCGAGTTCTCTATACATGGTTGAGATTGATTCTACAATAATATATATACTTTGAGTTGTGATCGATTCTGAGACATGTACACGGGTCAAGATATGTATTAATTAATTCGAATATTATATATTAAACTATATATGAATTATTGGACTGCTAACTGTGGATTATCGACTGTGGACTAATGACATTGGACAATTAAAATGAATTAAAATATTGACTATAATATATGAAACTAAATAATTCTTCAAGTTTGCCACTTGATTTCATCTTAAACGCCATTTGTATCTTGACAATTCTAATCTACGTTCAAACCTTTCATGATTCTTGAAAACACCTCAATTGAAAGGATGAACCAACCGCACTTCATCTATGGAAGAAAAGATTGACGCATATAGTTATGCACCTGAAAACTCCCGGACCCTAAGTAAAAGTTTAACACGTGTCTGTGTTAGCTCCTTTGGCATTGTTATTACCGAAAATGACAATGCAACTCTTTTTCAAATTAGCCAATTTTATCACAGCTTCAGCAAATCAACTTCAACTTCCATTCGAATTAGCCTTATTATAACCTCGATATATAAGTTTGCCTATCGTCATCGTTACCAGAGAAGCGTTTATATTTCACCATATTACCAGCAGATGTACCAGCAACCTCGTCGCTCCTTAGTTTAAATCTCTCCGACAAATCACTATATTTATCTATTGAAGTCTCATCATGTACCCATCCGCATCTTGTAACAAGAATTGCCATACCAATTACCGGAAATCAGCAAATCTGTATTGTGAGTCTCGCAACGTTTCCACAACAACAGTTATATGTATCCATATAACATTTATCTCTTAGAACTACGATCTTCCGTTTTGAATTCCTGAAAAGTGCTTTAGCTTATGAATCAGTTTCCTGAGTTTTGAAAAAGCTGAATGAAGCAGCAGAAACTGTAGGCAACCGTAAATGACCTTAGTCATCGGAAGTTTGATGATGAAGAATAATATGTTGGAAAAGCTCAGAAACGTTGGAACTGGAAAACGGATAGAGTTAACCATGAAGGAGACCAAGGACAAATACAAGGACCATATCCTATATTCGAAGAATCCAGATAATTCTGGATCCGTTGAAATCTTTAGTGACTATCTTGCTTCGAATTCATGTTAAAATCCTGCGAAAATTTTTTCTCCATCAACCATCGAACTTTGAAATTCCAAAATATCATCATCAATATCTTCGATATTTCTGAGGATATTTTCATAAATATTCTCGTCCGAAATTATATACCTCCTCATGCTTCCTGTGTATCATTATATTGGAAACATTCAATAGAAAATTTAGTACCGAAAAAGCAGATTATGCTAAACTAGGAAGAAAACCATGGATAAATCACAAAGAATAAGTTTGACTTCAAAGAACTCAAATGATTCAATGTCTGCTGAAGTCTTTAGCGAATATCTTGCTCCTTACTCTAAACCCTTCCGGACAATAGTCTCCGTCATCCTCTGATCTCAGATATTCAAAGATATTATCATATCTTTCATTATAAATATCCTCCATATTTCTAGAGATATTTTATAACTATTCTTATCTGAAATCATTAACCTCTTCATGCTATCAGTATTACATCATATAGAAACTGTTAGTTTCTATATTCTGTAAACTTCGAGCTTAAAATATGAATGTTATTGAAGTAATGTTGGGGACTGATGCATGAGTTAGTATAATATAATGACACTTGATCAACGTGATTATATTACAGTAAGTCATGCTGAGTTTCTAATGGGACGTGATGATTCACATATCATAACGTCATCATGTGCCCTGTTACATAACTCTGTCATTCTGCTTAACTTCTGAACATATCAAGAAAGTATATTCTTGATAATTCCATTCTCAGTGAATCTGGTAATTTGACAAATCAAATCGTGCTACTACGTTCCTTCTTATTTAGAACATTAATAATGTTCATTCTGAAACCTATATCTGCGAACTCTGGACCATTACAAGAGATGCCAAAACGCCAGAAGAAGAAACGAAGGGACAAAGCTCTGAAATAGGAATTGGAGTATAAATCGCAGCAAATAGGAGGGAGTATTAACTGTGGATGACAATGATTAGAGGAAACAGAAAGGGGGACATTGAAATATAAGGAGAGATATAAAGCCTGATAACAATACATAAATTACAAACCGTGTATATCAATGTTTATCGCAACATAAAGACACGGGAGAATTAAAAGCACTATAACCCCAAGAGCAAAGTAGAAGTAAGCAGATTCCTCGGGTGAAAGTTGGAAAAGGAGAATGATTGTTATAATAGTAAGGATAAGGACAAGGATTAGAACTGGATTAAGCATTTCCACAATCCTTTGGATGTATGAACTAAGGAAGAGAGTATCGGAATGGTGAGAATAATGGAACGGAAGAGCTTAATTTATAAAGGAAATATCAGACAGAGTAATCGAGGCAGATCACCGTATTTAATTATAGAGATCTTAATTTCCTTACTCGCTGAAGAATCAAATCTTTTAGATTTCGAAGATTTTCCCTAAATCCCTTAAATTCCGGAATTCAACCAAGGCAACGTCAGAAGTTAAAATGAAAATTCATTTATTCATTTCAGTCTTTTGTGATAATTTCACTCGTACGCTTCGAATAATTGAGTTGTTTTATTCAAATCACCTGATGGTGATAAAACTTTAATTATTGACTCATATTCGTCATGAAGATATTTTTATTGTTAGCCATGACGACCACACTCAAATTTCGGGACGAAATTTCTTTAACGGGTAGGTATTGTGATGACCCGGGAATTTCCGACCAAATTTAAACTTAATCTTTATATGATTTCGACACGATAAGTAAAGTCTGAGATACTTTTGAGATTTTTTTTTAAATCATTTGACCTTTGATAATGCCCGAAGATTCACGAACAATTGTGTATAAATAAAAATATAGATATATATATATACATATATATATATATAAATCCTATACATAAGTAGAATTATATATATTGTAATATATAAATATTAAAGATTCATTAAATGGCGTAATTGATAGATAGGATATAATAAATGGTAATATATCATACGTAATTACAAACTAATGTAAAAAATTCTATATTATTATCATTACTTACATTACTAATAATTGTATCATTAATATTATACATATGAAATTAGATATATATAGAATATTATTATTATTATTAGTATCATTGTTATTATTAATAACATTAGTATAAATAGCATTATTGTTAATAATAATAATATTGTTATATAGTTCATAATAATAATAATAATAATAATTATTAGTAATAATATTATTACTATTACAATTATATTTGTATTACTATTATTTATAAATAATAAAGAGTATTATTATGGTAATTACAATTATTAACAAGATTGGTTATAATCTATAAATATAAATATTACTGTAAGAATAACTAAAAGTATAACTTAGTTATAATTTAAATGTCATTAGTTATTGTTACTACTAATAATTTCATTGTTCATATTGTTATTAATAATTATCATTATATATATAAGTAACACTATAAGAACTATCATTTATATTGTTACTACCAATATAACCAATGATATAATTATGATTTTTGTTATTAATACGATTATTATTATTATTATGATATTATTATTATTATTATTTTCATTATCAATCCTCTTAGTATTATTATTGGTATTTTTACTTTATTTTAATAATATTAATAATATAATTATTAATTATTTAAATTAATTAAATATAACATAGATTATATAAAAAGACATAAATTACGCGAGATCCATTACTCCTATCAGATTTTTTTTATTATTTTGTTTTACCCATCTATTTTGCTCGTGACCTTCTTTCATCCATCACCAACCCTACATGAAAATTTTGATCAAGTAATTTTTGGAAGATAGTATACAAACCGCACCTTATAATCCTTCACAATTTATTAATCATGCGGAGTCCTTATTTATTTATTTATTTATTTATTTATTTTTTCTTCTGTTCTGTTCTTCATTCTGCCATACGAAACCCATTAGACATAATTTTGATTCAAGGCAAGTTGAAGAAAAGTGTAAATGCAGAAGTGTTCTAAATCACATCGTGATTGTTTCTTCAAATTCTCAGGTTTTAATTCGCTAAATCGAACTCGAATTTAAAGAGTAAAGTTTTAAATTTAAAAAGTCAACAAATTTTTTGTGATCGAATTCGAGTTTGTTTTTAAGTTTTAGGATCAATTGATTGTTCCAAAAGTTTATATAAAGGATTTAATACCAACTTCATGTTGTAACAATTAGCTATAACGATTTCAAAATGTTAATTAAATTTTTTTTTATTTATTCTCGTCGAACAGCAGGAATTTTTTTTTCTGTTTTATATATATTTTTTTTCGTTGGTTTTAATTAATTTAATTAACTCTCTAATAATTCTGTATCTATTTTAAATCTTAAAATTTATTTAGGTAACTTGTTGATTTGTTAGTTTTAATCCTGGATCGATCTTGGATTCGAGGAAGAAGGTGAATCAGGCCTTTAAAAAGATACGGGTTATATGATTTTTAGTTCTAAGGTTATCACAGAAAGATAGAATGGTTAGATGGTTGTAAGTGTTGTGGGTATCCGAGGGGTCTCGGGTTCAATTTCAAGTGTGGACATTATTTTCCTTTTAACTCCTTTCAAAGGTAGTTTCATTTTTCTTATTATTATTATTATTATTATTATTATTATTATTATTATTATTATTATTATTATTATTATTATTATTATTATTATTATTATTATTATTATTATTATTATTATTATTATTATTATTATTATTATTATTATCATTATTGTCATTAATTAATGTTATTATTATTATTATGTCAATATAAGGAATATGATTAATATAATTGTTATTTTTGATATTAAGTAATATCATTAAGGTATTATTAGGGTATTATTATTAGTATTAATATTGATATAAGTATTATTATTATAATTATTATTATCATTAAAACTAATATTAAGATTATTATTACTACTCATATAAGTATTATGATAAAATGTTCATTTATTATGAGTATAAATACAAGTATGAATATTATTATTATTATTATCACTAACAGTTGTGTTATTATCAATATTATGATTAGAATTATTAATATCATCATTATTATGAAAATAAAACAAGTTATCATTATTAATATTAGTATTATTAACACTTTTGTAACTATTAGTATTATTATTAACAACATCAATATTATTGATATTAACACTATTTTTTTTAAATAAAGTTATTAATAAATCATTAATATCAAAACTATTATTTTTTAAACAGATAAATAATTTCGTACCTAAAATATACTTACTATAAATATATTAAAATTTCACATAACTAAATATATCAAATCTACTAATATTATTTTTAAATATAATATTTAAACAAGTATGTATATAAATATAGATATATTAATATAACTATATAAATATTAATCATTTTGGATATATACACAAATTAAATATACATAAGATATAAATTAAATAGATAATAAATAAATTGGTTCAGTTACGAATATATGTTTTAATATATATATATATATATATATATATATATATATATATATATATATATATATATACAAATGTTATAGGTTCGTGAATCCGAGGCCAACCCTGCATTGTTCAGTTGTTCAATATAGTCATATGTATTTTTACTACAAAATACATTAGGTGAGTTCATTTGAATCCCTTTTACTCTTTACATTTTTGGGCTGAGAATACATGCAAATGCTTTACTACTGTTTTACAATATATATATATGTGTGAGTTTCATTTTCTCCCTTTTTAAATGCTTTTGCAATATATATTTTTGGGACTGAGAATGCATACGCTTTTATAAATGTTTTACGAAATAGACACAAGTAATCGAAACTACATTATATGGTTGAATGATCGAAATCGAATATGCCCCTTTTTATTAGGTCTGCTAATCTAAGAATTAGGGAACAGACACCCTAATTGACGCGAATCCTAAAGATAGATCTACCGGGCCCAACAAGCCCCATCCAAAGTACCGGATGCTTTAGTACTTCGAAATTTATATCATGTCCGAAGGAGGATCCCGGAATGATGGGGATATTCTTATATGCATATTGTGAATGTCGGTTACCAGGTGTTCAATCCATATGAATGATTATTTTTGTCTCTATGCATGGGACTTATGTTTATGGGAAATGGAAATATGAAATCTTGTGGTCTATTAAAATTATGAAATGATTATTTATGTTAAACTAATGAAATCACCAACCTTTTGGTTGACACTTTAAAGCATGTTTATTCTCAGGTACGAAAGAAATCTTCCGCTGTGCATTAACTCATATTAGAGACATTACTTGGAGTCATTCATGGCATATTTCAAAAGACGTTGCATTCAAGTCGTTGAGTTCATCAATATTATTATTAAGTCAATTATAGTTGGATATATTATGAAATGATATGCCTGCTGTCAACTTTCGATGTAATGAAAGTTTATCTTTTCAAAAACGAATGCAATGTTTGTAAAATGTATCATATAGGGGTCAAGTACCTCACGATGTAATCAACTGTTGTGAATCATTTATAATCGATATGGACTTCGTCCGGATGGATTAGGACGAGTCTTCACACTTTTAGGGGGTGTTATTACGTTAAGTTAGTTACCAAGTGCCCACGGTTAAACATATACTTTCATACTATTTTGAAACACTGAAATCTCGTGGCCTACCTTACATTACTGTTACAACTTAAACTATAGCTCACCAACATTTTTGTTGACGTTTTTAAGCATGTTTTCTCAGGTGCTTAGAGGTTTCTTGCTTCCGCTGTTAGACTTTCTGTCTTGCTATTATAGACCTGCTGTTAACGACCTGCTGTATTAGATTTCCGCTGCAATACTTAGAGATGTCTCAATCATGAAACTTTTCTTTTGCATTCGTAATTTATGTTATTTTCAAACAATGTTTTGTAACGACCTTTGGGTCACATACTTATGTTTATGCTTCTATTCATAGGAAGCACGCTATCTTTTGTAAAACATTATCTTTTCATGAATGCAAATCTGGTTTTCAAACAGCATATAGTGTTTGACCTTGTAATGATCCTGTTGTTGATGATCCGTACACGATGGTTTTGTACGGGGCATCACAGATGGGGTTGTCAAACCCGATAGATCTATCAATAGGATTAGCGCCTACGGTACAGAGACCAATAGATTACGTTACCAAGCTAGGGGAATATTTATGATTCTAACCCACATAGAATTAAGTTTAGTACTTGTATCTATTTTGTAAAACAGATATAAAACATTACATGTATTCTCAGCCCAAAAAATATATATAAAAAGGGAACTATGAAAACTCACGATACTGTATTTGTAGTAATTAACCATATGACGACACTGAACAAGTGCAGAGTTGATCTTGAATTCACGAACCTATATCAGTTATATATTTATTAATACATATAATCGTAATCAAATAAGTTTATATATATATTTTAGTTGTTATATATTTCTATATATAAACTGTTATGTATATATTCTATATATAAGTATTTATTTGATAAAATATTATTAATAATGTTAATGAATAAAGAGTTGTATTATTCTGTAATAATAATAATAATAATATTTATAATGATAATGATACTAGTAATAAAAATGTTAATACTAATAATGATATAGTTTTAATGATAGTAGAAATGATAATTTTTATAAAAATGATAATAATGATATTAATTTTAATAATAACAATACTAATAATGATAATTACACTTATGTTAAAAATGATAATAATAGTACTATTAATTATAAAATGGTACTAATACTAATATTAATAAATTATGTTATTTTCATAAATAATAATAATCATAATCATAATAATGATAATAATATTTAAAATGATAATTATAATACAATAATAATACCACTAATAATAATAATATTAGATAATACTAATAATTTTTAAATGATAATACTTGTAATAATAATGATAGTAACAATAATAATACTAATACTTAATAATAATAATAATAATAATAATAATAATAAATATAATAATAATAATAATAATAATAATAATAATAATAATAATAATAATAATAATAATAATAATAATAATAATAATAATAATAATAATAATAAGAAAGTATTCAAAAGTATTCAAGCTAAATTGTGCTTACACCGATGGTATTAAAAGTATTCAAGCTAGAAGCATTTTGAACAAACTCAATATGCATATATAGTTCTCATGTCAATATAAAAGTATTTGAAAATGTAAGTATAACAGCGTGTATTCTCATCTCTGAAAACATGTAAAAAGCGGGACTGTAGACTCACCTTTGAATAAAGCTCGGATTGAAAAGTTAACAATTAACTTGTACGGTTTATAGCCGAGTAATGCAACCTAAGTATACGTATTTAGGTTGGTCAATATATGTATCTTAAATAAGTGTGGTTTCATAGTGTATGTTGTATTATTGCTCGACTCGACGCGTTTCAAAGTAAAAGTCAACTATATCATGCAAGTCAAACAAAGTCAACTGAAGTCAAACCGAAAGTCAAACTTGGTCAATGTGGTCAACTAAAGTCAACATCAGTAGGTTCATGTCAAATATTGGTCAACATGTCAAACCTAAGTCAAACAATACGTTTTAGGTCATGAATGATCATTTTCACAATTTCAGTGTATCGTTATACACAAAGTTCATGAACACGTAGCATACTTAGCACATTATCTCATAGTACAAAATTCAAGTAAACATGACACACTACAGATCATAAATATACTTAAAATTGATTCCAAAAAGTCTGGGCAGGGACTCATACGACAATTAAAAGTTAGGAATATACATTTGGGGTTTGCCAAGTCAGTTTCTGACCGCGCACTGATTTTATTTTGGTTATAACCGGAGTTAGGAACATGAAATTGATACAAGACTAGTGGAAATAGTTCAAGTACAAATCAAAGTAACACATATAAAAAATCTAGCAACATTTGTTTAGCCAATTTGTACAGTTTATTCGTGCAAGTTGAACATTCAGTTTTCAGCTCAAATCAAAATTCACATAAAGTATGGCTCTATTGTGCCCAATGCATAAGGTTTCAGAGATTGACATAAACTAACCATAAGTCACATATCATATTAAGTTTCATTTTATAGAAGCATACATGCTCATGCAATACAAATAATCCACAGAGTACAAAACCGTGAGTAAGTTACAGATTCGATTCTTATTTAGTTAGTCACATTCGCACGCGATTATCTGAAGATCTATATACAATTAGCCTATGAGATCCACATGAAAGATGAAGTAATTTTTGTCTAATTTTCAAATATGCAAAGCTTTAATCACAGAAGTTAATAAATTTTATCATACAAGGTTATTTTCATACAAGTGTTGTATAAAACTACTTTTACACTAATTCAAGCATATCTAGGGCTATACATAAGCAAACGACATGATATCCTAGTCTAAATTGAGTTTTTTTAAATTATATTTCCAGTGGTATAAGTCTCACATGCCAATTCGTTGTCTAACAATTCCAGATTTCTGATCAAGCAACAAAAACACAACGATAATTCAAATTGACATAACTTAATCATACGGAAACGAAATCAAGCGAATCCAAAGCCTAAACTCAATAGTTTTTTTGCAAGGAATCTGATTATAACATAATAATTAACATTTGAAAAACTTAATTTTTCTGATCAAACAATAACAAATTCGTTTTTAAACCCTCGCGCATCAAACAATCAAAATAACGATAACGATTAACACGTACGCGTATAGACTTGAGCAATTGACAACATAACTATGAAACTCTTATAAAAATAGATTTTAAGAATTAGGATTCATGTAATTATACCTTAGATCGCTAAAAGAATTATACCAACGCATAGAGGAGATCGAGAATTGCAACTTTCGTGTTCAAGGTTTTATCAAAAATTGAAAATTTAAGGTATGGTGATGGTGGAGTTGGGCGACGGTTTTGGGGAGGGAGAGGGAGATCGACTGCTCAAAAATTGATGTAGGGGATTATGACTAAATTAGGTTAACACATGCTATTTATATCTAGCCCTAATATTGATAAATACACTTAAGTCCCTCAACTAAACCAACATTTAACAAAATAAAGGGGAGGGGGCATGGGGTCAGCCGAATATGGCCCACATGGGGTTCCCGGGCTCTCGTTTTGCAATCCCGTGTAATCGTGGTCCGTTTTAAGTGTCGTTTAGTCGTACCGAAGGCCCTGAACGCTAACCCGATTGTTAAATGCAACCAATCGCTTAATTTATTAAAAATCCAATAAATTATATATTTTAAAAAGTTAATAATTAATAAAATTAATTATTAAAATAAACCCGAGCGTTTCGTTGCTCAAAAATCTATTATCAAAATCGTATCGTTTTTATCGTATTTCATTATCCGAAATATTTATTTGAATTAATATCAACCCATATTAATTATTGTAACCCTTCGAAGATCAAGTACGCATTTATTACACATAAACACATAAAAGTTAAATATCGCCGTTAAATAAACTAACGGAAGGTTAACGGAAGTAACGGAAAAATCAGGGTTGTTACATTACCCACCTGTTATTGAAAATTTCGTCCCGAAATTTTAGTGATTGTCTCCTGAAGTAGTTTCCT
Source organism: Rutidosis leptorrhynchoides (assembly GCF_046630445.1). Lineage (NCBI taxonomy): Eukaryota > Viridiplantae > Streptophyta > Magnoliopsida > Asterales > Asteraceae > Rutidosis > Rutidosis leptorrhynchoides. Next base: position 606,943,125 of record NC_092336.1, read on the forward strand.
CGGAAAACAATTGCGGATACTTCAGCCTCATCTGGTCTTCACGCTCCCACGTGAACTCTGGTCCTCTTCTCGCGTTCCACCGAACTTTAACGATAGGAATTCTGCTTTGCTTCAACTGTTTGACCTCACGGCCCAAGATTTCAACAGGTTCCTCAATGAAATGAAGTTTGTCGTCGATACGTAGTTCCTCTAAAGGAATAATCAAATTATCATCGGCTAGGCACTTCTTTAGATTGGATACATGAAAAACGTCATGAATACCGCCGAGTGCTTGTGGCAATTCCAATCTGTAAGCTACCGGTCCAACTCTTTCAGTTATCTCGAATGGTCCAACATATCTAGGACACAATTTACCACGTTTCCCAATTCGTACAACACCCTTCCATGGTGATACCTTAAGCATAACCTTGTCACCAACTTGGAACTCTATGTCCTTCTGTCTAACATCGACATAACTCTTTTGACGACTTCGAGCCGTTCTCAATCGTTCCTGAATCTGTAGGACTTTCTCAGTTGTCTCCTGAATAATCTCAGGACCTGTCAATTCACTATCTCCCAATTCGCTCCAACAAACAGGAGATCTACACTTCCTTCCATACAACGCTTCGAAAGGTGTAGCTTTAATGCTCGCATGGTAGCTGTTATTGTATGAGAACTCAGCCATTGGTAAATACTTATCTCATCTGTTTCCAAAATCAATGACACACGCTCTTAACATGTCCTCAAAAGTCTGAATAGTTCGTTCGCTCTGGCCATCCGTCTGGGGGTGATATACTGTACTCATATCTAAACGGGTCCCCATTGCTTTCTGTAATGATTGCCAAAACCTGGAAGTAAATCTGCTGTCGCGGTCGGATATAATGGATATAGGCACTCCATGCCTAGAGACGACTTCCTTAATGTAGATCTGAGCCAACTTCTCCATTTTATCAGTTTCCCTTATCGGTAAGAAGTGTGCGGACTTAGTGAGACAATCTACGATAACCCAAATAGTATCGTAACCTCCCGCCATTCTTGGTAGTTTCATAATGAAGTCCATGGAAATACCTTCCCACTTCCCCTGGGGAATCTCTGGTTGAGTTAATAATCCTGATGGCTTCTGATCTTCAGCCTTGACTTTAGCACAAGTCAAGCACTTCCCGGCATAGGTAGCAATGTCAGCTTTCAAATTTGGCCACCAATAAAATGCCTTTAAATCTTGGTACATTTTATCTGATCCCGGATGAATTGAGTATCTCGACTTGTGTGCTTCCTCCAACACCAGTTCTCTCAATTCACCAAACTTTGGTACCCAAATTCGGTTAGCAAAGTACCGTGTTCCGTCCTCCTTGATATCAAACTTCTTATCCATTCCTCTGAGAAATTCAGCATCGACATTTTCTTGTTTCATGGCTTCTTGTTGTGCTTCGCGGATTTGTGATGTGAGATTCGTACGGACAACTATGTTAAGCGATTTAACCCTAAGAGGTCTCTCTCGCTCTTTTCTTCTTAAAGCATCTGCCACAACATTCGCCTTGCCCGGATGGTATTGAAGTTCGCAGTTATAATCGTTAAGTAGTTTCATCCAACGTCGCTGTCTCTTGTTGAGCTGTTTCTGATCGAATATGTGCTGTAAACTCTTATGGTCAGTGAAGATAGTGAACTTGGTTCCAAACAAGTAGTGTCTCCACATTTTAAGTGCAAAGACAACAGCTCCTAACTCAAGGTCGTGTGTAGTGTAGTTCTGCTCGTGAATCTTTAACTGTCGCGATCCATAAGCAATAACTTTATTTCGTTACATAAGCACGCAACCCATTCCATGACGTGAGGCATCACAATAAACAACAAAATCTTCACTTCCCTCGGGTAGAGACAATACTGGTGCAGTTGTTAACTTATCCTTCAACAACTGAAATGCAGTCTCTTGCGGTTCTGACCACTCAAACTTCTTACCCTTATGAGTCAACGCGGTTAATGGTCGGGCGATCTTAGAGAATCCTTCAATGAATCTCCTGTAGTAACCAGCTATACCCAAAAATTTCCTAATCTACGTTGGCTTCTTTGGAGTTTCCCAATTCTTAACCGACTCAATCTTTGCTGGATCGACCTGTATCCCATTGGCCCCTACAACATGGCCAAGAAATTGTACTTCTGGTAACCAAAATTCATACTTAGAGAACTTTGCATACAACTGCTCTTCTCTAAGCATAGTCAATATCGAACGTAGATGCTGCTCGTGCTATTCTCTGTTCTTGGAGTACACCAATATATCATCAATAAACACAATGACGAATTTATCTAGGTATGGCTTACACACACGGTTCATGAGGTCCATGAACACTGCCGGTGCGTTCGTCAAACCAAACGACATCACTGTAAACTCATAATGTCCATAACGTGTTCTAAACGCCGTCTTCGGGACTTCAGATTCCTTGACTCTCAATTGGTGATACCCGAATCTCAAATCAATTCTCGAATGACAACTAGATCCCTGTAGTTGATAAAATAAGTCATCAATCCTCGGTAGCGGATACCGATTCTTGATTGTCAACTTGTTCAATTCTCTGTAGTTGATACACAATCTCATCGACCCATCCTTCTTCCTAACAAACAAGACTGGAGCTCCAACTTGGGAATTTGTGGTTATGTGACACACCTTCTAGTACATGTCACAATTTAGGGCATTACAACCCTCATGTTCTTCATTATAGGAAGCTCTTGTAGTTCTAAAGGTGCAAATGCGTATATTGTACGCATAACTGGTGCAGTTGCTGGCACCAAATCAATCCGAAATTCGACTTCATGGTGGGGTAGACGTGTAACCTCAGGACAATTTCTAATAGTTTGGAAATATTCGGGTGTAACGACCCGCACTTTTTCGATCATTCTATGCTTATAAGATTAATATTTACATAAATTAAACCTTGCCAACATGATAAGCAATCCAAATTGTCGAGACTGATATTTCCGAAAAGAGTTTTACACAACGTTTGACCGTCTAGTTTGACCGATGATATCACGAACCATACAATATGTGATAATTATACGTTTGAGTATATATATGTATATATACATATTTAACATGATTAAGGAATGTTTTAATACCTCATTTTATATTAATAACAACAAGTTATATGTGTATTTTGAAACTACTAACTTAAGTTTTCAAAACGATAACTATACGTAACGTTATTTGACATAAATACTTAAGACATATAATGTTTATACATATATTGTATAAGTAATGTATTTAATCACTTTTAAGAACTTAAATACATAAAATCATATAAGTGTATTCACAAAAGATAGCTATATTTGAATCCTCATTCCATTTTTCACAAAATTTCTATACGTATACCTAGAGTATTTGTACTCGTATCATACCAAGCTCCTATACGTATTTACTATTGGTATATACACATCAAATCACCACCTAACCAGCCCTTATTCATGCCTTATGTATAAGGTAATTACTTTTGAATCATTGCAAGACTAATTACAAAAATACAAACTAAAATTTTGTCATGTTATCCTTAAAGATCACATTTTTAGGAGTATATATGTATCATCATTTTTGATTCATTTTTACTTCAATCTCTTAACTAAAAACACACACTCTTTCTTACTCTCTAAACTCCATAACAATCCAGCAAAGTTCCATAAAGATCTAGCTTCAAAAACCATACTAAAACACCATAAGAAAACCATACAAAAACACTTCAAGAAAACCCTCCAAGAACACCAACTTACTTCCAATCTTTCATCCACTTCTATCACCCTTTTGATTCTAGCTTCTTACTCCTCTTTTACAGCAAACTTATCCAAGGAACTTGAGGTAGAATCTATGTTCATAACCTTATTCGATTCATATATATATAGCTATCTTATTTTGTGGTACAAAAGTTTAACAACAAGAACATAGTTTGAATGTTTTCAAACTTGTTTGCAAACTAAATAGATCCTTCTAACTTAACTTTTAAAATACTTCAAGACATGTAACATAACTTATTTATATGTTAATTTAACAAGGTAAAACTTGGTTTTTCAAAGTATAAGTATTTTTGGAAAAATGGTCATTAAATGATTTTGTTGTAACAAAATGTTTAACTTCATATGTTTCACTAAACTTTCACTTATGCCGTATGATTTTGAATACAAACCAAGGTATTTACAGTTCATAGTCTTAAAGAAGAACTCGATCCAAGAAGATGGCAATTTGAATCAACGAAAACGGACTTGTAACGAAGAAACTATGACCGAAACAAAATTGGCTATCCTAGACATTTTCAACTTCGGGATTCATTGGAAAAATTTACATAAAATCACATACTTCTAAGATAACATGATATTTTATATATATGTACTCATAATTCAATTTCATATGGTTCAGGATCACCCGTAAACAACACGAGAAGATTAATCATAAGATCCCATGATTGTACGCAACACGTCATTTGACAACACCGGTACCATGGGTCAAGATTAATCTCGACCAATACATATACGATGGGTTTTTATTTATTTCGTTGGGGGTTTTATTTATTTCATTGCGGGTATATTAAACATCTAAAAATGAACCATTAAAATTGAATTACTAACATCGGACTGCTAACTACGGACTAAGGAATTATTCAAAGTATTAAAAGTATAACAAGTATATATTTATAACGTTTGTTTAAAAATGAAAACATATTGATATATTATATATGGATAGGTTCGTGATATCAACCGGAAGACCGAGTCAAATTATTTATATCATCAAGACAAGAGTGAGTATATAGTCCCACTTTTAAACTCTAAATATTTCGGGATGAGAATACATGTATTTTATGTTTTACATTATGGACACAAGTAACTGAAAAATATATTCTACGTTGAGTTGTACCACTGGCATACTTCCCTGTAGCTTGGTAACTAATATTTACAGCGGTATTGTAAACGCGAATCCTGTTGATAGATCTATCGGGCCTGACAACCCCAACCGGACTGGACGACCAGTATTCAACGGTTGCACAGTACTTCGTTTCGTGACTACACTTGGTACGGTGTAGTAAGATTTCATAATAAAGGGAATATGCGACGTGATTAAATGTTAAGTATGGTTACCAAGTGCTCAACCACTTAGAACATTTTTATTAAACTGTTTATATACGAAATCTTGTGGTCTATATATATATTGCTACCGGCATTAAACCTATATCTCACCAACTTTATGTTGACCTTTTAAAACATGTCTATTCTCAGGTGATTTCTAAAGCTTCCGCTGCATCATGTTGGATCTAACCAGGATCTTGCGTACGCATGTTTGTGTCAAAAAATAAAACTGCATATCCGAGATGTTGTATTGTAAAATATGCTAGAAACCGTGTTGTTGTCATCATTTGTAAAGTTTGTAAGTCGAAGATTATCGCTAAACGTTAATCTTCTTTTTATTGTCTTAAGCTTGTAACAAAAATAATGGTTGTGGTTTGTAATGTATAATATATGCAGTTTTTCTTTTAAAAATGTCTCATATAGAGGTCAATACCTCGCAATGAAATCATACGTTATCTAACGCATTCTTATGGTTAAGGACGGGTTATGACATGTGGTATCAGAGCGTTGGTCTTAGCGAACCAGGTTTGCATTAGTGTGTCTAACCGAGAAGTCGTTAGGATACATTAGTAAAGTCTGGACTTTGACCGGGTCTGATTTTAAAAAAAAAACCATTGCTTATCACTGTTGGTTAAAATTTATGTGTAAATACTATGTAAGTACTAATGGGTTAGTTGTTATGTGATAGATGTCGGGCTCGAAACTTATTATCACATTCAGCGACTCCGAATCAGAACCTTCAGATTGTGTTTCAGTCATTAACATATCCGATGACGAAAGTGGTATTTTTGGGGAAGACTCACAATTTCCGGATGAACCAACTATAGAAATATCGGAAAGTGAACCCGAGGAGGAAAGTGAACCCGAGGAGGAAAGTGAACCCGAGGAGGAAAGTGAACCCGAGGAGGAAAGTGAACCCGAGGAAGAAATACAGGAAATTACAAAAGACGAGTTCGAACTAGGAAAGAAACGAAAAGCTAGTGAATTAGAAAATCCAAATCCCGAGTTTAATGAGAATGAAGTGGCACCAATTCCACTCAACACTACCACCCCTATCCCCGCTATTCCTATTAGTGCTATCCCCGCATCTAGTTCTTCGGCACCTCAGCCAAAACGTAGGGAGACAGCTAGGATTCGCGTTGGGGGATTCCCTGGACATAAATGTTTTGGGAAATAGACCAAACGATGTGCTGCCAAATTAAACCATGGAATCAAATAATGTTTTGTATAATATTATTAGTGTGGTTTGTTTAATGTTCGATGTAAGATAAGCATATGTAAAATAGCGAAGTATGAAATGCAATAATTTTCCATGGTTAAGTACTATTTAGATTGTAGTAATTGGTTCTGTACTAAGCTATTAAGTATGAACATTAACGGGTAGGTACTACCCTAGATATAATTATAAAACGCTAATAAGAAGAAAAGGCTTTTATAATAATACCTGGTTCATATTATTAACAAGCTATAAATGTACTATAAATACACACTACATCTATAATATTCCATGTGAATAATTATTTTCTTTCATTAGGAAATGGCGCGATTGAATCGAATGACGGAACAAGAACTCGAGGAACTCATCAACCAGCGAGTGAACGACAGAATGTTATGGGTTGAGGCTGCAAGAGGTGCTGCAGTTAACCCAAATCCTCGTGTGGGGTGCACTTACAAAACTTTTCAAGCTTGCAAGCCCTCATCATTCAGTGGAACAGAAGGACCGATCGGTTTAACCCGGTGGATAGAAAAGATGGAAACTGTGTTCAAAATCAGTGGTTGTGTTGAAAAGGACATGACCAAATACGCATCGTGCACTTTACAAGATAGTGCACTCACATGGTGGAAGAATTATGTGAAGGCGGTAGGAGGAGATGTAGCTTATGATACTCCATGGGAAGAATTCAAAGCGATGATAATCACCGAGTATTGTCCAAGGAATGAGGTTATTAAGTTAGAAGATGAGTTACGAAGTTTGAAGGTGGTTGGTACTGAAATCACCAACTACAATCAGCGATTCATGGAATTGGTTTTACTATGTCCTGAATTGGTTCCAACCGAAGCACGGAAGATTGAAATGTACAAAGGTGGTTTGCCCAAGAAGGTCAAGGCAAACGTTACGGCGTCGAAACCTAAGACAATTCATGAAGCTATAACCATGGCGAACGAGTTAATGGATCAGGTCATTCTGGATAAGAAAGCATTCACTACTGAGGTGAAGGTATCAAGTAACAAAAGGAAGTGGAACGGAAATTATGATCGAGGTTACCAACAGCAATCTTTTAAGAAACCAGAAACCCCGAAAGGTGCGGGTAGCGGTTCAGGCTTTGGTTACAAAGGACAAAGTCCTTTATGCAACCGTTGTCACAAACATCACTTTGGTTACTGTAGTGTGGTATGCAACAAATGTAATCGACAGGGACATCTTGCTGAAGATTGTAAGGCTCTCGTTACAAATGCAAATGGTGCCAAGACTCCTGCCACCAACGCAAATAGAACTGCTTTGGCTACCATTACTTGTTTTGGGTGTGGAAAACAAGGCCACTATAAGAGCCAGTGCCCGAATCCAGAGAAGAATATCGGACCTGCACGTGGAAGAGCATTTGTTATTAATGCTAAAGAGGCATGTGAAGACCCAGAGCTTGTTACGGGTACGTTTACCATTAATAACTTATCAGCATCTATTTTATTTGATACTGGCGCCGATAGAAGTTATGTGTGTAGAAATTTTTACACTAAATTGAATTGTTCATCATTACCTCTCGATGCTAAGTACTTGATTGAGTTAGCTAATGGTAAACTAATTAAAGCCGATAAAATTTGTCGTGGTTGTGAAATAAATCTAGCCGGAGAAACGTTTAAAATCGACTTAATACCCGTAGAATTAGGAGGTTTTGATGTAATAGTCGGCATGGACTGGATGTCCAAAATAGGAGCGGAAGTTGTGTGCGCCAAGAAGGCAATTCGCATTCCTCGTAAGGATAAAATGCCAGTAATGATTTATGGAGAGAAGGGTAACTCAAAGCTAAAACTCATTAGTTATTTGAAAGCTCAAAAGTGCTTGAAGAAAGGGTGCTATGCTATCTTAGCACATGTTAATAAAGTCGAAACAAAGGAAAAAGTGAAGAGCATCAATGACGTGCCTGTGGCAAGAGATTTTCCTGAAGTCTTTCCGGAAAAGTTGCCGGGATTACCTCCATTTAGATCTGTAGAATTTCAAATAGATTTAGTACCAGGAGCTGCACCAGTGGCTCGTGCTCCATATAGACTTGCACCGTCCGAGTTAAAAGAACTTCAGAGTCAGTTAAAAGAATTACTGGATCATGGATTCATACGACCAAGTACTTCACCGTGGGGAGCTCCGATTCTATTTGTTAAGAAGAAAGATGGATCTTTTAGGATGTGTATAGATTATCGTGAATTAAATAAGTTAACTATCAAGAATCGGTATCCACTACCGAGAATTGACGACTTATTTGATCAACTCCAAGGATCATGTGTGTACTCAAAAATTGACTTAAGGTCGGGCTATCATCAATTACGTGTCAAAGAAGAAGATATACCGAAAACTGCTTTTCGGACACGTTATGGTCATTACGAATTTTTGGTTATGCCGTTTGGATTGACGAATGCGCCAGCTGTATTCATGGACCTCATGAATCGAGTTTGTAGTCCGTATTTAGATAAGTTTGTTATCGTTTTCATTGATGATATTCTTATCTATTCCAAGAGTGAGCAAGAGCATGAAGAGCATTTAAGGTTGATACTGGAGTTGTTGAGAAAAGAACAACTTTATGCTAAATTTTCTAAGTGTGCTTTCTGGTTGAAAGAAGTGCAATTTCTTGGTCATGTTGTTAATAGCGAAGGAATTCAGGTTGATCCAGCAAAAATTGAAGCCATTGAAAAATGTGAGACTCCTAAGACACCAACGCAGATACGCCAATTTTTGGGTTTAGCCGGTTATTATAGAAGGTTTATTCAAGATTTTTCCCGAATAGCTAAGCCGTTGACAGCGTTAACGCAAAAAGGGAAGAAATATGAATGGACTTCTGAGCAGGAGAGTGCATTTCAATTACTAAAGAAGAAGTTAACTACGGCGCCTATTTTATCGTTACCAGAAGGGAACGATGATTTTGAAATATATTGTGACGCTTCGCGACAAGGTTTTGGTTGCGTTCTTATGCAACGAAAGAAAGTTATTGCATACGCATCCCGACAATTGAAGATTCACGAGCGGAATTATACGACGCATGATCTAGAACTGGGAGCAGTCGTGTTTGCATTGAAGATATGGAGACACTACTTGTATGGGGTGAAATGCACTGTGTTTACTGATCATAAAAGCCTTCAACATATTTTTGATCAGAAACAGCTGAACATGAGACAACGTAGGTGGGTCGAGTTAATAAACGACTATGATTGTGAAATTCGTTATCATCCCGGGAAGGCGAACGTGGTGGCTGATGCTTTAAGCAGAAAGGAACGAGAACCAATTCGAGTACGAGCGATGAACATAAAAATTCGCATGAATCTCAACTCACAAATCAAAGAAGTTCAACGAGAAGCACTTACTAAAGAAAATATAGGAAATGAAATAATGAAGAAGTATGAGAAGCAACTCGTTATGCGGGAAGATGGAATTCGATATTTTGCAAATTGTATTTGGGTACCGAAGTTGGGTGGATTAAGGAAGTTGATATTAAATGAGGCACATAAGACAAGATACTCGATACATCCTGGAGTTGGAAAGATGTACCAAGATCTTAAGACACATTATTGGTGGCCTAATTTAAAGACAGACGTTGCAACATATGTTGGGGAATGTTTAACTTGTTCCAAAGTCAAAGCTGAACACCAGAAGCCGTCAGGGTTACTTCAACAACCAGAAATCCCAGAATGGAAATGGGATGGTATTACCATGGATTTCATCACAAAGTTACCAAAGACTGCCTGGGGATACGACACCATTTGGGTGATTGTTGATCGTCTCACCAAGTCTGCACATTTCTTGCCTATAAAGGAAACGGATAGAATGGAGAAACTATTACGATTGTATATAAAGGAAGTTGTTTCAAGGCATGGAATACCTATTTCCATTATATCCGATCGTGATAGTAGATTTACCTCAAAGTTTTGGCAATCACTACAGGAGGCACTAGGAACTCGTTTGGATATGAGTACCGCATATCATCCACAAACCGATGGACAGAGTGAGAGAACGATTCAGACTCTCGAAGACATGCTCAGGGCATGTGTGATCGATTTTGGAAACGGATGGGATAAATATCTACCGTTAGCAGAATTCTCATATAATAATAGTTATCATGCGAGCATTGGAGCTGCGCCATTCGAAGCATTGTACGGAAGGAAGTGTAGATCTCCTATCTGTTGGAATGAAGTAGGAGATCGACAATTAACTGGTCCCGAGATCATACACGAAACGACCGAGAAGATAGTACAAATCAAGGAGAGATTGAAAACAGCCCGTAGTCGCCAAAAGAGCTACGCCGATGTCCGAAGGAAACCATTAGAGTTTCAGGTCGGGGACATGGTTATGCTAAAGGTGTCACCTTGGAAAGGTGTGATACGTTTTGGAAAAAGGGGTAAACTGAACCCAAGGTACGTAGGCCCGTTTAAGATCATCGAACGCATTGGACCGGTAGCTTATCGACTCGAGTTACCGCAACAACTCGCCGGAGTACATAATACCTTTCATGTCTCGAACCTTAAGAAGTGTCTTGCAAAGGAAGATCTCACCATTCCTCTTGAAGAAATCTATGTCGATGAGAAACTACAATTCATCGAAGAACCAATCGAAATCATGGACCGTGAAGTTAAACAGCTCAAGCAGAGCAACATACCGATCGTTAAGGTTCGTTGGAATGCTCGAAGAGGTCCTGAGTTTACTTGGGAACGAGAGGATCAGATGAAGCAAAAGTATCCACACTTGTTTCTCGATGACGCAAAATAGGTACAATTTTAAAATTTCGGGACGAAATTTATTTAACGGGGAGGTAATGTAACGACCCGCACTTTTTCGATCATTCTATGCTTATAAGATTAATATTTACATAAATTAAACCTTGCCAACATGATAAGCAATCCAAATTGTCGAGACTGATATTTCCGAAAAGAGTTTTACACAACGTTTGACCGTCTAGTTTGACCGATGATATCACGAACCATACAATATGTGATAATTATACGTTTGAGTATATATATGTATATATACATATTTAACATGATTAAGGAATGTTTTAATACCTCATTTTATATTAATAACAACAAGTTATATGTGTATTTTGAAACTACTAACTTAAGTTTTCAAAACGATAACTATACGTAACGTTATTTGACATAAATACTTAAGACATATAATGTTTATACATATATTGTATAAGTAATGTATTTAATCACTTTTAAGAACTTAAATACATAAAATCATATAAGTGTATTCACAAAAGATAGCTATATTTGAATCCTCATTCCATTTTTCACAAAATTTCTATACGTATACCTAGAGTATTTGTACTCGTATCATACCAAGCTCCTATACGTATTTACTATTGGTATATACACATCAAATCACCACCTAACCAGCCCTTATTCATGCCTTATGTATAAGGTAATTACTTTTGAATCATTGCAAGACTAATTACAAAAATACAAACTAAAATTTTGTCATGTTATCCTTAAAGATCACATTTTTAGGAGTATATATGTATCATCATTTTTGATTCATTTTTACTTCAATCTCTTAACTAAAAACACACACTCTTTCTTACTCTCTAAACTCCATAACAATCCAGCAAAGTTCCATAAAGATCTAGCTTCAAAAACCATACTAAAACACCATAAGAAAACCATACAAAAACACTTCAAGAAAACCCTCCAAGAACACCAACTTACTTCCAATCTTTCATCCACTTCTATCACCCTTTTGATTCTAGCTTCTTACTCCTCTTTTACAGCAAACTTATCCAAGGAACTTGAGGTAGAATCTATGTTCATAACCTTATTCGATTCATATATATATAGCTATCTTATTTTGTGGTACAAAAGTTTAACAACAAGAACATAGTTTGAATGTTTTCAAACTTGTTTGCAAACTAAATAGATCCTTCTAACTTAACTTTTAAAATACTTCAAGACATGTAACATAACTTATTTATATGTTAATTTAACAAGGTAAAACTTGGTTTTTCAAAGTATAAGTATTTTTGGAAAAATGGTCATTAAATGATTTTGTTGTAACAAAATGTTTAACTTCATATGTTTCACTAAACTTTCACTTATGCCGTATGATTTTGAATACAAACCAAGGTATTTACAGTTCATAGTCTTAAAGAAGAACTCGATCCAAGAAGATGGCAATTTGAATCAACGAAAACGGACTTGTAACGAAGAAACTATGACCGAAACAAAATTGGCTATCCTAGACATTTTCAACTTCGGGATTCATTGGAAAAATTTACATAAAATCACATACTTCTAAGATAACATGATATTTTATATATATGTACTCATAATTCAATTTCATATGGTTCAGGATCACCCGTAAACAACATGAGAAGATTAATCATAAGATCCCATGATTGTACGCAACACGTCATTTGACAACACCGGTACCATGGGTCAAGATTAATCTCGACCAATACATATACGATGGGTTTTTATTTATTTCGTTGGGGGTTTTATTTATTTCATTGCGGGTATATTAAACATCTAAAAATGAACCATTAAAATTGAATTACTAACATCGGACTGCTAACTACGGACTAAGGAATTATTCAAAGTATTAAAAGTATAACAAGTATATATTTATAACGTTTGTTTAAAAATGAAAACATATTGATATATTATATATGGATAGGTTCGTGATATCAACCGGAAGACCGAGTCAAATTATTTATATCATCAAGACAAGAGTGAGTATATAGTCCCACTTTTAAACTCTAAATATTTCGGGATGAGAATACATGTATTTTATGTTTTACATTATGGACACAAGTAACTGAAAAATATATTCTACGTTGAGTTGTACCACTGGCATACTTCCCTGTAGCTTGGTAACTAATATTTACAGCGGTATTGTAAACGCGAATCCTGTTGATAGATCTATCGGGCCTGACAACCCCAACCGGACTGGACGACCAGTATTCAACGGTTGCACAGTACTTCGTTTCGTGACTACACTTGGTACGGTGTAGTAAGATTTCATAATAAAGGGAATATGCGACGTGATTAAATGTTAAGTATGGTTACCAAGTGCTCAACCACTTAGAACATTTTTATTAAACTGTTTATATACGAAATCTTGTGGTCTATATATATATTGCTGCCGGCATTAAACCTATATCTCACCAACTTTATGTTGACCTTTTAAAACATGTCTATTCTCAGGTGATTTCTAAAGCTTCCGCTGCATCATGTTGGATCTAACCAGGATCTTGCGTACGCATGTTTGTGTCAAAAAATAAAACTGCATATCCGAGATGTTGTATTGTAAAATATGCTAGAAACCGTGTTGTTGTCATCATTTGTAAAGTTTGTAAGTCGAAGATTATCGCTAAACGTTAATCTTCTTTTTATTGTCTTAAGCTTGTAACAAAAATAATGGTTGTGGTTTGTAATGTATAATATATGCAGTTTTTCTTTTAAAAATGTCTCATATAGAGGTCAATACCTCGCAATGAAATCATACGTTATCTAACGCGTTCTTATGGTTAAGGACGGGTTATGACATCGGGTCTCTTAAATGTCAGCTCATCTTTACTCACATGTGCCAGAATTGCGAGACATTCTCATCTCCTGTACTTCTGGACCTTCGAGTAATTAGTGTAACATGATGGTGTACTGATCTCTTTTTCGTACACTATTATCATTGGTGAAAGAAATTTGAATAGTCTTCTGGTCATAGCTGCCTCGGTTGTATCTTCAGATAATCAGTTTGTTTCAACCACTAAGTTAAAACTTCCCAGTTTATTAGTTTTATAGAGTACACGTTGTCTAAGGAAGGTACAGGTTTATAAACGTCGTGACCAATTTCTCTAGCGTTAAAGCTTCTCTCAGCACCGGTGTTGACAGCATATATAAACATTATAGTTGATGAGTGAGAACGTGATAATTTTCATGGAAAACAAAAATGAACAAGGTGTAATGGCAACTCAAACAAAATCTGATATTTAATCGAAAAGGGTTAGTACAAACTCCCAGATGGGTGTGTCTCGCAGGAACAGATGAAGTGTAGTTCGCGACGATGTGTTCAAAGTTGGTTGGTAATGTTTGTGGGTATAATGAAAATGATTGTCGCTTAAGAATAGTATGTTGGAACAAAATGATGAGGGATATGGTAACGGGTAGTATTACTAGTAGCAATGAGTGGTGGCGTTAGCGATAAGTAGCGATGGGTTGTGATAAGCAGTGATGATAGTAGTGACGTATAAGTTGTTAGATAGCATGCTCACATAATAAGTATATGCACATGTACCCTAATGCACCCAATAAGGCATAATGGTCTTCAGTCGGTAGGCTCGTGTTGGAAAACAAAATCATGGACGGCGGATGGCTGAATGATAGGTAAGTTGGTAATCGAGTGGACAATATCTACTACGTATTGTGCGGGCGGTTATTAGGAATTCCTCCTCTAAAGACGTATCAGAAATGAGTTGTGATGCACATTAGCGAGTAGTAAAACGCGGAGGTGTTGGTAGTGTCGAGTATTACTTAGTAGTGGTAAGCAGTAATGAGTAGTATTGAGTAGTAGCAAGTAGCAAGGGGTAGTAGTAAGTAGTATTTAGTAATGACAAGCAGTGAGAAGCAGTGATCAGTCGTGACTAGCAGTGAGAGGCAGCGTTGAGTAGTAGTTATCAGTGATAAACAGTACTGAGTTGTGGTATGAGATGACAAGTGTGTTCAAGTAGTGTCTTAGTAGTGACAAGTAGTGATTGGTGGTGACAGACAGTGTCGAGCAGTGATGAGTTGGGTCAAGATCACAAGTTACTTACAAGCTATGTTAACAATTAATTTGCACATGGTAAGTTTCTTCTCACATTCGGGGTTATACGGTTTGTGTTCTAAACGTTGTCTATCTAGGTAACCTACTTGACTCGGCCCCAATTCCTTATTTAGCGATGTCGGAACTTCTATATGAGTTACCGTAATGTAATCCCGGTCATTACATTACGCTATCTCACATTTCCATTCGACATCACTCCATAAGTTCAAAATGGCGAAATCAACTTAAGTCATTTAAGTCTCGCGTCGTGTGTACGTATGCGATTCGTGATACAGTATTTAATCTAAGTCCGTATCGTATTGTTATAAGGTGTATATGTTTGGGTTGTGATGTGTAGCCCTACATGTAGCATGGTGTCACAAACAGTGCAAGTATGATGCATAAAAGTCGTCCAAGACACGCAGCTATAGACTAGACTTCACTAATGCGCCCTACGGTTAGACACACTAATTTATCCTAGTTCCCTATAGCCACGGCTCTGATACCAAATGTAACACCCCGTCAAAATCCCTTTAATGGAATGTTAACGCTGGTCCCAGTGCTTAGCTTGACTTCTACGTAACAGCAATATTCTACAGCGGAAGCAATTAATAACTGAGAATAACAACACGCAAAAACAGGTCAACAAATAATGTTGGTGAATCTACAGGTTTAAGGTAATGTAACAGTATCTGAAAAACAGTTATCAGAAAAATAGTTTAGTTTCCTTGACCACGAGATGTTTGCTTAATCTGAGCACCTGAATACTAGCAATGACCCGAGTATAGAAGCCACTATACCCGCCTTACCTCGTAAAATGTTATACACTTGTTCAAATGTATTTAATATTCAAAGTAAATGCACCACAGTTTTTATAGCGGGTGAGGTTGTCAACCTAACGGATCCGTCCATCTAAATTGTGCTTACACCGATGGTATTAAAAGTATTCAAGCTAGAGGCTTTTTGAACAAACTCAATATGCATATATAGTTCTCATGTCAATACAAAAGTATTTGAAAATGTAAGTATAACAGTGTGTATTCTCATCCCCGAAAATATGTAAAAAGCGGGACTGTAGACTCACCTTTGAATAAAGCTCGGATTGAAAAGTTAACAATTAACTTGTACGATTTATAGCCGAGTAATGCAATCTAAGTATACGTATCTAGGTTAGTCAATATATGTATCTTAAATAAGTGTGGTTTCATAGTGTACGTTGTCTTATTGCTCGACTCGACGCGTTTCAAAGTAAAAGTCAACTATATCATGCAAGTCAAACAAAGTCAACCAAAGTCAAACTGAAAGTCAAACTTGGTCAATGTGGTCAACTAAAGTCAACATCAGTAGTTTCATGTCAAATATTGGTCAACATGTCAAACCTAAGTCAAACAATACGTTTTAGGTCATGAATGATCATTTTCACAATTTCAGTTTATCGTTATGCACAAAGTTCATGAACACGTAGCATACTTAGCACATTATCCCATAGTACAAAATTCAAGTAAACATGAAAAACTCCAGATCATAAATATACTTAAAATTGATTCCAAAAAGTCCGAACAGGGACTCATATGACAATTAAAAGTCAGGAATCAGAAGGGATACATTTGGGGTTTGCCAAGTCAGTTTCTGACCATGCACTGATTTCATTTTGGCTATAACCGGAGTTAGGATCATGAAATTGATACAAGACCAGTGGCCATAGTTCAAGGAAAAATCAAAGTAACACATATAAAAAATTATCAACTTTTGTTTAGCCAATTTGTACAGTTTATTCGTGAAAGTTAAACATTCAGTTTTCAGCTCAAATCAGAATTCACATAAAGTATGGCTCTATTGTGCCCAATGCATAAGGTTTAAGAGATTGACATAAACTAACCATAAGTCACATATCATGTTAAGTTTCATTTTACAGAAGCATACATGCTCATGCAATACACACAATCCACAGAGTACAAAACCGTGAACAAGTTACAGATTCGATTCTTATTTAGTTAGTCACATTCGCATGCGATTATCCGAAGATCTAAATACAATTAGCCTATGATATCCACATGAAACATGAAGTAATTTTTGTCTAATTTTCAAATATGTAAAGCTTTAATCACAGAAGTTAACAAATTTTATCATACAAGGTTATTTTCATGCAAGTGCTGTATAAAACTACTTTTACACTAATTCAAGCATATCTCGGGCTATACATAAGCAAACGACATGATATCCTAGTCTAAATTGAGTGTTTTTAATTTATATTTCCAATGGTATAGGTCTCACATGAAAATTCGTTGTCTAACAATTCCTGATTTCTGATCAAGCAACAAAAACACAACGATAATTCAAATTGACATAACTTAATCATACGGAAACGATATCAAGCGAATCCAAAGCCTAAACTCAATAGTTTTTCGCAAGGAATCTGATTATAACATAATAATTAACATTTGAAAAACTTAATTTTTCTGATCAAACAATAACAAATTCGTTTTTAAACCCTAGCGCATCAAACAATCAAAATAACGATAACGATTAACACGTACGCTTATAGACTTGAGCAATTGACAACATAACTATGAAACTCTTATAAAAATCAGATTTTAAGAATTAGGGTTCATGTAATTATACCTTAGATCGCTAAAAGAATTATACCAACGCGTAGAGGAGATCGAGAATTGCAACTTTCGTGTTCAAGGTTTTATCAAAAATTGAAAATTGAAGGTATGGTGATGGTGGAGTTGGGCGAAGGTTTTGGGGAGGGAGAGGGAGATCGACTGCTCAAAAATTGATGTAGGGGATTATGACTGAATTAGGTTAACACATGCTATTTATATCTAGCCCTAATATTGAAAAATACACTTAAGTCCCTCAACTAAACCAACATTTAACAAAATAAAGGGGAGGGGGCATGGGGTCGGCTGAATATGGCCCACATGGGGTTCTCGAGCTCTCGTTTTGCAATCCCGTGTAATCGTGGTCCGTTTTAAGTGTCGTTTAGTCGTACCAAAGGCCCGGAACGCTAACCCGATCGTTAAACACAACCAATCGCTTAATTTATTAAAAACCCAATAAATTAAATATTTTAAAAAGTTAATAATTAATAAAATTAATTATTAAAATAAACCCGAGTGTTTCGTTGCTCAAAAACCTATTATCAAAATCGTATCGTTTTTATCGTATTTCATTATCCGAAATATTTATTTGAATTAATATCAACCCATGTTAATTATTGTAACCCTCCGAAGATCAAGTACGTATTTATTACACATAAACACATAAAAGTTAAATATTACCGTTAAATAAACTAACGGAAGGTTAACGGAAGCAATGAAAAAATCAGGGTTGTTACAGAAAACTTACCTTTCCTAGTTCAGATGTTTTTCTGAACCCTTTTCCCATACGTCTAACACTAAGGATTAGTATTGTAATCCACCGGTTACTACCGTTCCACCGTTCCGGAGATCGAAACGTTACTTCACGCAATCTAGGAAGAGTACCCCTCGGATTACACACCCGCTAAAGTTGATCCTCTGAGGAGGAGACATGTGAGGTCTTGTCAGAGTAACCGCATCCCGAGCTTACTCTAATTAGTCACGTACAACGTATGAACATTAGAAGGATGTTCAGTTTTCGCGAGTTGACCCGTATCCCGTACGCTTTCATGACCGTCACTTATCTCTTTCATTCTTCACCACTACTCGACGATCTAATGACACTTCTGGACTTAGTTCCCTAACACTCTTAAGAATTGGAGAAGTCGAGAGGACATCTCCTTCCACAAGGTCAGAGTTTCTTCTACTGAGGCTCAGCCATACCCAAAGACTTGAGAGTCGCCTCAAGACATATCATGTCACTACTTGCTACACGTACAACTCGACACGAGACCCAGATTGAATTTTTATAAAGGAACCTAACGACATTACCTGAAACCGAACATTTTGAAGAAATTTCGGGATAATTAGGCATTGATGCATGACCTACGGAACCTACACACCCACACCGAGAAACCGTGAGATTAATTATGTAGAATTTTTTTTGAGATTGTGATAATGCTAAAAACGAACATATATTTCATAGCATTATTCCTCAAGAAAGACAAGCTTTTAGTTGCAATTGTTCTATTTACAAGTGATATTCGTTTAAATAATAAAAGGTGAAGACAAAAGACAGATTCGATGAATTGAAGACGCAAAGGTTCAAAAAGCTCAAAAGTACAAAGTACAATCAAAGAGGTTCCAAATATTGATGAGAAACGTCTCGAAATTACAAGAGTACAAGATTCAAAAACGCAAAGTACAAAATATAAAATTGTACGCAAGGACGTTCGAAAATCCGGAACCGGGACATGAGTCAACTCTCAACGCTCGACGCAATGGACTAAAAATTACGAGTCAACTATGCACATAAATATAATATAATATATAATTAATTCTTAAAATTAATATATATTATAATATATTTATAAATCGTCGGCAAGAAAGAAGCCAAAGGAGGGTGAGCTGTATTTTCAAACTCCGCGACTCGCGGAGTTTGAAGGCAAAAATTGCCGCGAGTCGCGGAGTACCCCTGAACTCAATTCCCTATAAAACCAAAAGAAATTCTGATCATTTTTATCATCCAAATTCAATCTCTCTCTATATATGTATACGTAAATATATTTATATTTATATTTTAATTTTGATTTTAATTATAATTCTAATAATAAGGGTATGTTAGCGAATGTTGTAAGGGTGTAAGTCGAAATTCTGTCCGTGTAACGCTACGCTATTTTTAATCATTGTAAGTTATGTTCAACCTTTTTACATTAATGTCTCGTAGCTAAGTTATTATTATGCTTATTTAATCCGAAGTAATCATGATGTTAGGCTAATTACTAAAATTGGGTAATTGGGCTTTGTACCATAATTGGAGTTTGGACAAAAGAACGACACTTGTGGAAATTAGACTATGTGCTATTAATGAGCTTTATATTTATTTAACTAAATGATAGTTTGTTAATGTTAATATAAAGATTTACAATTGGGCGTCCCTATAAATTACCATATACACTCGATCGGACACGATGGGCGGGGTATTTATATGTACGAATAATCGTTCATTTAACCGGACACGGGAATGGATTAATAGCCACTAGAATAATTAAAACAGGGGTGAAATTATGTACAAGGACACTTGGTATAATTGATAACAAAATTTAAAACCTTGGGTTACACTCAGTCGACATCCTGGTGTAATTATTAAACAAAGTATTAAAATCTTGTTACAGTTTAAGTCCCCAATTAGTTGGAATATTTAACTTCGGGTATAAGAATAATTTGATTAGGACACTCGCACTTTATATTTATGACTGATGGACTATTATGGACAAAACCAGACGGACATATTAAATAATCCAGGACAAAGGACAATTAACCCATGGGCATAAAACTAAAATCAACACGTCAAACATCATGATTATGGAAGTTTAAATAAGCATAATTCTTTTATTTCATATTTAATTTCCTTTATTTTATATTTAATTGCACTTCTAATTATAGCACTTTTATTTATTGTTATTGTATTTAATTGCACTTTTAATTATCGTACTTTTTAATTATCGCAAGTTTATTTTATCGCACTTTTATTATTCGTAATTTCATTATCGTTATTTACTTTACGCTTTAAATTAAGTCTTTTATTTAATATTTTACATTTGGTTTTAACTGCGACTAAAGTTTTAAAATCGACAAACCGGTCATTAAACGGTAAAAACCCCCCTTTATAATAATAATATTACTTATATATATATATATATATATATATATATATATATATATATATATATATATATATATATATTTGTATTTTTATAAATTTAAACTAATATAGCGTTAAGCTTTGTGAAAAAGATTCCCTGTGGAACGAACCGGACTTACTAAAAACTACACTACTCTACGATTAGGTACACTGCCTATAAGTGTTGTAGCAAGGTTTAAGTATATCCATTCAATAAATAAATAAATATCTTGTGTAAAATTGTATCGTATTTAATAGTATTTCCTGCTAAAATTTAATAGTATTTTATACCCCTTAGCTTTGACATCAAGTTATTTTTGGCGCCGCTGCCGGGGATTTATCTAGCTTAAAAGCCGGAAGCGCAACGCTAATAATTATAAAAAAAAAAGATTTTTATTTTTAGTTTACTTTTATAAAAATACGTTTTTGTAAAAATACGTTTTAAATATTCGAAAACATAGAAAAGAAAAAAAAAATATAAATATTTTTAAGAATTTATTAAATATTTAACTTTTATAAAGTTCCTTTATTTTTATTTTATAAAAATATAAGTTTTATTTAAATATTTTGTGTTTATTTAATCTAGTTTTAAGATTTTTATTTTAGTTTTTAAATATAAGTTTTTATTATATAAATTATTTTATTTAAACAGAAAATATAAAACAGAAAAAAAAAACGCGTCGAATTTTAAACTGTACCTGAGTTGAAAATTGGAACCCGCGACTCGCGGAGTTTGCAGCCTCGAATACCGCGACTCGCAGAGCAGCCCTGACACCCGTGACTGAAACCCTAATTCGCATTAAATACGGAGTAATTATTAATTATTATTATTATTAACCCTAATTACTTATTATTATTATAATTAGTTTTACTTTTTATTTAATTTATATTTTAGTTAAATTAGTTTAATTAAATTGTAAATTTATAGTTTTAATAAATAATTAATATAAAAATAATATTTTTATAAAATTTGTACTTTTTACAACTTTTTGTATATTTTTATATTTTTGTCCCTTTTTAATCGTTTTAGCGTAATATTTGTATTTTTAGCTCATATTTAGTTTTAGACTTAGTTTTTGCCATAGTTATTTTTACTTCTAGATTTTTAGGCTTTGCCGTAGAATTCCTTAAGTGCTTTTTCTTTAGACTAAGATTTAAGTGCTTTAGAATTTTACGACGCCTTTTTAAGTTTTAGTTTCTTTTTAAGTTATTGCCATTTGGGATATAGTTTTTCTTGTAAGCTTTAATATTTTTAGACACCTTTTACCTATGTATCAATTATCATTCCAATTAGTAATCTCAATTTGCGATTATAATTTTAAGTTAGTGATAGTAATAAGGTTGGGTTAGTCGAGTGTTTTTAAGTTCTATAAGTCATTTCTTTTTATTTCTTATTTTTCGACGCCTTTTATTTTTTCGATCTTTTCTTTTTCGACCTTTTTCCGACACGCTCTTTTTCTTTCTTATTTCTCGTCATTCTAGGCTTTAGGACATAGATTTTTATTCTACTTCTTATCTAAATTTCTTAAAATTACGAAAATTTATTTTAAGTGGTTAAATTGATAGACATCAAAATTTTCTGATTCGTAGTAATAGTTGAATTTGTACGTGGACCGGGTTATTGGAGCCAAACAGTCCTCAATTATATTGAGACCAAACGAATCCTGCCCCTCTGCTGCATCTTTTGGCTATTCGAAACGTGGGCAAAATCAGAAAAGTCTATTGATTGGATAACTTATATAATTTTTCTTTCCTTGTAAAAACTAATAGGATATTCAGTGAATGCACCGAGCAAGACGTTCACCACCTTTTGTACGTTCACCACCTGTAACTAGATCAAGACATTTAGCAAATATTACCGCCGTTGATTTTTTTTTAGAATCTTCATCCAGCCGACCAAGTACTCCAATTCAAATTTCCGATAATCCATTTTTTGAACCCGACCTCACAATTGAGAATCCGGAGAATATTCAGGGACGATTCATAGATCCTGAACCACTAAATTTTCCTCCGGAACCACCAATCATTCAAACAGAGATTGTTGAGGAACGAACCATTAAATCAAAATCCTCTAGTGATTCCGATTCAACAAATTCAATTATGGAGAATCTGGAACCTTTAAGTATGGAAGATCGAATGAGAGCTAAACACACTGGCCAAGGTCACGCAATTACTCATCCAGACATTAATGCGCCAGATTATGAAATCAAAGGACAAATTCTACACATGGTGACTAATCAATACCAATTTAGTGGTGCGCCGAAGGAAGATCCAAATGAACATCTTCGTACCTTTAATAGGATCTGCACACTATTTAAAATCCGAGAAGTGGAGGATGAACAGATATATCTCATGTTATTTCCCTGGACTTTAAAGGGAGAAGCCAAAGATTGGTTGGAATCGTTACCTGAAGAGGCGATTGATACATGGGACGTTTTAGTTGAAAATTTTCTTAAACAATTCTTTCCTGCATCTAAAGCCGTAAGACTTCAAGCAGAAATTGTTACGTTTACACAGAAACCGAATGAAACTCTATATGAGGCGTGGACAAGATTTGGAAAGTTATTAAGAGGATGTTCGCAACATGGTTTAGACACCTGTCAAATAGTACAAATATTCTACCAAGGATGCGACATCACTACAAGGAAAGACATAGATATAGCAGCTGGTGGTTCTATTATGAAGAAAACAGAAACTGATGCTTACAAAATTATTGATAACACTGCTTCCCACTCACATGAGTGACACCAAGAAAAAGATATCGTTAGATCATCTAAAGCAGCTAGAGCCGATTCTATCCATGACTTAGATTCCATTTCCGCAAAGATAGATGCTGTGGAGAGACGAATGGAAAAGATGACTAAGGATATTCACTCAATACGAATTAGTTGTGAGCAGTGTGGAGGACCACATTTGACAAAAGATTGTCTTAGTATTGAATTAACAATGGAACAAAGAGAGAATATTTCATACATAAACCAAAGGCTTGGAAATAATTATCAGAATAATTATCAACCGCCAAGACCGATTTACAATCAAAACCAGAATTATAACCGAAATATTCCATACAACAACCAACAAGGTCCTAGCAATCAACAAGTATCTAACAATAATTACAACCAGCAAAGACCTAATTTTCAAAACAAACCACCACAACAAACCGATGATAAAAAGCCGAATTTAGAAGATATGATGACGAAGCTAGTTGAAACTCAAAAGCAGTTTTTCACATCTCAAAAACAGACCAATGAACAAAATGCTCAAGCATTTAGAAATCACCAAGCTTCTATTAAAAACTTGGAACAAGAAGTAAGTAACCTAGCAAGGTTAATAGGTGAAAGAAAACCGGGAAGTTTACCTAGTGATACAAATGCTAACCTCCGAAATGAAACAGCTAAAGCTATTACCACAAGAAGTGGTACAACACTTAAACCACCTGAAATGCCTGTAACTTCTGATGAAACTATTCCTACTCCACAAGAACCACAACCTGAACAAGATAAGGAAACAGAACCGGTAGTTGAAAAGGTTAATGAAGATAACACAGTTAAGGATAAACCTTATGTTAAACCATACCAACCACCACTTCCTTACCCGAGTAAAATGAAGAAAGAGAAACTTGAAGCCAAGCAATCCAAATTCTTGGATATGTTTAAACAAATAAATGTAAATCTTCCTTTCATTGATGTGATTTCAGGAATGCCTAGATATGCTAAATTCTTGAAAGATCTGATCACGAATAGAAAGAAAATAGAAGAACTCTCGGCTGTTACTATGAACGCAAATTGTTCAGCAGTACTGTTGAATAAGATACCAGAAAAATTATCTGATCCAGGAAGTTTCACAATTCCATGTTTTCTGGGTAGTCTTAGTTCAATAGAAGCATTGGCAGACTTAGGTGCTAGTATAAATCTAATGCCGTATTCACTATACGCTAAACTAGACCTTGGAGAATTGAAACCAACAAGAATAAGCATACAACTAGCCGATCGATCAATAAAATATCCTAGAGGGATAATGGAGAACATGCTAGTTAAAGTTGGTACTTTAGTATTTCCAGTAGATTTTGTTGTTCTGGACATGGAAGAAGATTCTCAAGTTCCTCTCATATTAGGAAGACCATTCTTAAACACGGCTAAAGCAATGATAGACGTGTTTGGTAAGAAATTGACCCTAAGTATAGAGGACGAGAGTGTTACCTTTTCAGTTGATAGAGCAATGCAACAACCGCAATCTGCAGATGATACATGTTATTATATTCAAACTATAGATGCACATGCAGAATTATTAGAAGAATTTCCAGAATTACAAGGAACAGGAGAATGTTCTTTAGGAGAAGGAACTGAACCAATTGATGAAGCTGAAATGTTAGCTACACTTATAGCTAATGGATATGAACCAACAACAGAAGAAATTCAAATGCTAAAAGAAGAAGACAGATATCGATACAAATCAACGATAGAAGAACCTCCGAAATTAGAGTTAAAGCCACTTCCAAACCATTTGGAATACGCTTATTTACATGGTGAATCTGAATTACCTGTAATAATATCGTCTTCTCTTACTGAAAATGAGAAATCACAACTCATTTCTGTGTTGAAAGCTCGTAAACCAGCCATTGCATGGAAGATTCATGATATTAAAGGAATAAGTCCTTCGTATTGCACACATAAAATCCTTATGGAAGAAGGTCATAAAACGTATGTGCAACGCCAACGAAGACTAAATCCTAATATGCAAGATGTAGTTAAGAAAGAAATTATTAAACTGCTAGATGCAGGTTTAATTTATCCAATTTCTGATAGTCCATGGGTAAGCCCAGTTCAATGCGTACCTAAGAAGGGTGGCACGACTGTCATTACAAATGAAAAAAATGAGCTTATTCCTACTAGGACTGTAACAGGATGGCGTGTGTGTATTGATTATAGAAAATTAAATGACGCCACCAGAAAAGATCACTTTCCCTTACCTTTCATTGATCAAATGTTGGAAAGGCTAGCCGAAAATAGTTACTATTATTTTCTAGATGGATTTTCCGGATATTTTCAAATTCCAATAGCACCCGAAGATCAAGAGAAAACCACATTCACGTGCCCTTATGGTACTTTTGCTTACAAACGCATGCCATTTGGACTTTGCAACGCCCCTGCAACCTTTCAAAGGTGCATGATGGCGATTTTTCATGACTAGTTAATCTGGAACGAATGCTTATTAGATGCGAACAATCAAATCTAGTATTTAATTGGGAGAAATGCCATTTCATGGTTAAAGAAGGCATCGTTCTTGGACATAAAATTTCAAAGGAAGGAATTGAAGTGGATAGAGCTAAAGTAGATGTAATTGCTAAACTTTCACATCCCACCAATGTTAGAGGAGTTAGGAGTTTTCTAGGGCATGCCGGTTTTTACCGACGTTTCATAAAAGATTTTTCTAAAATTGCCACTCCTATGAATAAACTCCTAGAAAAGGATGCTCCATTCATCTTTTCAGATGAATGTATCAAATCTTTTAATATTCTTAAAGAGAAACTCACTAATGCGCCGATCATGATAACACCAAATTGGAATCTACCATTTGAACTAATGTGCGATGCAAGTGATTTTGCAATGGGAGCCGTTTTAGGACAAAGGATTGAAAAACGATTTCAACCTATACATTATGCTAGTAAGACGTTACAAGGAGCACAAATGAACTATACAACTACTGAAAAAGAATTCCTTGCTATTGTCTTTGCTTTTGACAAATTTCGATCATATCTCGTTCTAGCAAAAACGGTGGTCTATACCGACCATTCTGCTCTTAGATACCTATTTTCAAAACAAGATGCTAAACGAAGATTAATCTGTTGGATCTTACTCTTACAAGAGTTCGATATTGAAATCCGAGATAAAAGAGGAGCAGAAAATCTCGCCGCTGATCATCTTTCTCGTCTTGAAAATTCCGAATTAGAAGTTCTAAATGAATCGGCCATACAAGACAACTTTCCTGATGAATATCTATTGAAGATAGATTATAATGAAATTCCATGGTTTGCAGACTATGCAAACTACTTAGTATGTGGATTCCTTGAAAAAGGATTATCGTACCAATAATGAAAGAAATTCTTCAGTGATATAAAACACTATTTCTGGGAAGATCCACATCTGTTTAAAAGTTGTCCCGATGGAATAATACGCCGATGTGTATTTGGAGATGAAGCTAGTAAAATTTTAAACCATTGTCACACAGGACCAACAGGAGGGCACTATGGGCCTCAACTAACAGCAAGAAAAGTTTACGATGCTGGATTCTATTGGCCTACAATTTACAAAGACGCACACCTTCTTTGCAAATCCTGTGATGCTTGTCAAAGGGCCGGAAAAATAAGTCAACGTGATGAAATGTCATTCAAGTATGTGAAGTATTTGACATTTGGGGTATTGACTTTATGGGTCCATTTCCAAAATCTCATAATAACCTCTATATTCTCGTAGCCATTGATTATGTATCTAAATGGGCGGAAGCACAAGCTCTCCCAACTAACGATGCACGAGTTGTAGTCAACTTTTTAAAACGTCTTTTTGTAAGGTTTGGAACACCGAAAGCTTTAATAAGTGATCGGGGTACTCATTTCTGTAATAATCAACTTGAGAAAGTTCTTAAAAGATATGGAGTAACTCATAAAATCTCCACTGCATATCATCCACAAACAAGTGGACAAGTTGAAAATACTAATCGAGCTTTAAAACGTATTCTAGAAAAAAACCGTAGGATCAAATTCGAAGGAATGGTCCATTAAATTGGAGGATGCACTCTGGGCTTTTAGAACAGCCTACAAAACTCCAATTGGAACCACACCTTTTAGACTTGTTTATGGAAAAGCATGTCATCTTCCAGTAGAAATTGAACACAAAGCATTTTGGGCTTTGAAGACATGTAATCTTGATATACATGAAGCTGGACGTCTACGATTAAGTCAACTAAACGAATTAGAAGAATTAAGACATGAAGCATACGAAAATTCATTAATCTATAAAGAAAGAACGAAGAAATGGCATGATAAAAGAATCAGAAGTTCAAAAGAATTTAAAGAAGGAGACAGAGTTCTTCTTTTCAATTCACGATTCAAGCTATTTCCTGGAAAATTGAAATCAAGATGGTCTGGACCATTCATAGTCAAAAGAGTTTTCCCATACGGAACGATAGAATTAATAAATTCAAATGGGATTGAATTTAAAGTTAATGGTCACAGAGTTAAACATTACATACATGGTCCGATGGAAGTTGACAACGAAGTTAATCACAATTTCGATACCACAGCTAACTAAGTGTGGGGAGAATCAAGTCTTTAAAGGATAATATGTATTTCTGTTAGAGTTAGATTGTCTGTTTTCGTGTAGTTCTCGAAAATGGAACCCGAATGGTCTTTCCCTAGCAGACCCTAAAGAACTAGTCTTCTCCCCCATTCTGAATTTTTATTTTTTTAGGTTTTTACGAAATGAAGACTTCCTGTGAACTAAACCATGGTCTAATGCTACACGCTTTGATCACTAAACGTAATAATGACACACTACCAAGTGAAATAGTATCAGTAATCAGAGAAAGATTGGACGGAGTGAGAAAAGAATCCAGATGCGAAGATAATAAGTTACAATTTGGTAAAGTAAAATCAAAATCCGCAGCGAAAAGAAGAGCACGACACCTTGAAAGATGTCACAAATGCGGAAAATGGTCACATGGAGGTAAATATTCAAATAATCAAACCTATTCAAATACCGAATTTGTTACTTTATGCAGAGACGGACCGTTCATATGTTTAGAAGAAAAAACACTGAATGCTCGAGGTTACGCCTATGTAGCCATGGAAAACCAATTAAACCGACTATCTTATGAATGAGATAGATCATATAACTAAGAAATCTATTTAACAAGTAAGTCTGTACAGTTTTTTTTTAACCTTTTGATAATAAACGCTAATTTGTTCGCTATAAAGTATTAAATTGGTATTAAATAAAATTAGGTTTGGCGACCGAAATTATTGATATCATACAAAAATTTATTACATCACTGCGAAATTTAACGTTTATTCTTAAGGTATAAATATCTTTAATCAATCAACCCAAAATATTTCAAAAATTCGTCATGAGTTAAATTAGGTCTTGGAACCGAAATTACTTTACCGAAAAGAGGGGCGCATATTTTTGATAATATTTGATTGATTAAAGTGGGATAAAAAGCCAAAAAGATTTATAATTTTATTTTTACCATGTTTTTAAAATTAATATATAAATCTTAAATTAATATTGTAAACTTTGTAAAAACAATATATTTAAAATTGTAAATATTTGAAAAATTAATATAAGTTTGGTGTGAATTTATAATATGAATTTTTAAATTAAGTTTGGTGTGAATTTTTAATTTTTAAAATATGAATTTTTAATTTTATGCATTTCAAATTTTAAGTTTAGTGTGAATTTTTAATATTAATTTTTAATTTTTATGAATTTTTAATTTAAGTTTGGTGTGAATTTAAAAACAAAAATTTACTTTATTTCGCTAAGTTAAAAATATAATTTTTAAAATTCGTCGTTAGTTGAAGACTAGGTCTTTTAACCGAAATTGCTTTACCCGAGGGAGGGACGAGAACTTTTATTATCATTATTTTTAATCTTATTGAATTAAAGTATGCCAAAAAAAAAACCCAAAAATCTAAGCTTTTAAAACAATCGCTTGAAAAAGACAAATTTTAAAATTTTGTCGAAGGACGGACTAGGACATCGATCCGAAACGACCTCGTCCTAAAACAAAGGAAAACAAAATTTTAAAATTAATTACTTAATTGTTTCATAAGTTAAGATTTTATAAAAAAAAAAAAAAAAAAATACAAACCCCGCGACTCGCAGAGTTTGAAGGGTAAAAACCCCGCGACTCGCGGAGGGACCGAATTACAGAAAAAAAAATAAAGGAGCTGGAACAGCTCAGTCAACATAACACCCACAAAACAAACTGCGAAAAAAACCCGAAAAATACACACCAAATTCTCAATTTTTGACCGTTAATCATCAAATCTTTTACTAAAATCATATTGAGAAGAATGCTATCAAGGAATTACTCAAGAAAAACGGTAAATTTCTACACCTAAACACCCTTTAATCCGAAAATTAGTGTTCTTGAGCAATTTTATACCCAATTTGATTTTGATGCTTTTTAGTGTAATTATGCTTAAATTGTTTATGTATTATGCTTGTATAACCTAGATTGATGCTATTTAACATGATTAGAAGCCTTAAACTTCAAATTTTGAGTAATCTAGGGTTTGTGTTCTTGAGCAAATTTGGGGCTTTTTGATATAAACAGGTTATGGCCGATTTTTGTCATGAATTGTTGCTAAATTAAGTAGTGTAACATGTTTAGGTAGTTAAATGATCCAAACTTTGAGCCTAAACATGATTTTGAGAATTAAAGTGGACTTTTTCAAGTCTAAAATTCATGAACTTGATTTTTGAGAGATAATGCCATTTGAAACTTGTTTAATTGTTAATAATGATTATTTTGACATATTATTTGAGTTGAATGCTTATGAACTTGGAGAACATTTTCTTATATGCTTATTTGAAAAAGTGTAGATTTGATGAAAATATGAAAATGAGCTTAAGTTTGATATAAATTGATCATGTCATTGTAATTATTTTGATTGATGATTTTGCTGACACTAATGCATATTTGGATGCACAAAAATTGTGTTTGATGTGTTTTGCAGACTGAAAGGGGTGAATCTTCATCCCAAGCTCGCAATGCTCCTCCTGAGAATGCGGACCAACAGGAGGTGGATAACTACTACAAGCAAGATATACCTCATCCAGTAATGACATTTTCTGATATGCACTTAGAAGATTTGCACCCGAACTTGAGATTTGACAGACGTTGGATAGATTATCCAAAATACCAACGGGGATTGCATACTCTTCATTCTAAAGCTGTTGAGGTACCTAGGGTCATAGAATGGGGACCATTAGAAGCTGTAGAATTGGTCGGGCCAATTAGGGAATTACTTGCACAGAGGTATGGTAATTCTACTTTTAACGACTGGGTACGTTTATTCACCATGCGTAGACCTGTATATAAAGTATGGTGTGAAGAATTGTTGTGTAGTATAGAATTAAATGATCGGGTAGCTAGTTTAACCGATCGATCTTTTATTAGATTTTTGTTAGGAGGTTCGATGCGCCACATGTCTTTACTAGACATGGCTCAGGCTTTACGTATATATACGCCTGAGGAGTTAGCATCTGCCGATTGTAGAGGGTTGATACTAAATGGTAGAAAGCTAGATGAAAATTTTGATACACATGGTGTATGGAGTCAAATGACTAGCCATCACCGGTTCAAAGGGGGGAATTATTCTTATTTGGATATAGATAGAGCAAAGTTAAGAGTAATTCATAGGTTTTTAGCGAACTCAATTACACAAAGAGGTAAGAATAAGGAAAAGGTAAATGAACAGGATTTGTTTTACCACATGTGTATTCGAGACCCACAAAGCGCTGTAAGTATACCGTATTGTGTGGGTTTTTATTTATCAGCTATGGTTAGGGGGATGAGACCGCATAGCATAATAGGAGGTGGTATATTTATTACTTTGATTGCTGAGTATCTCAATGTGGATATAAGTCGGGGGGGATTATTAGTAGAAGAACCAGAACCCCAAGATACAATAGGTTTAAATTTATACCATGGTGCTAAAGTTTTGAAGAGGCGAAATAACGCCGCAGTACTATATAATGGTAGACATCCACAGGTTGAGAGAAACCAACAGCAAGGTAATGTAGGAGGGGGAAATGAAATGCAAGAAATGCAAAGGTTTATAGCTTCACAGGAGTACGAAAATGCTAGACATAGAGCATTTGAAGATTGGCAAGTTCATCAAAACCAAATCATAACTTATTGCCAATATATAGGTAGAAACTATATTCCTACTCCAACGCCCATATTCCCTCCCTGGTCTATAGAGATGCAACCACCGTATCCTACGTATAACCCTGCCGAAGCATTCTATAGCACATACGGTTTTGCATGGAACCCCTACTGGTATCAGTATCATCCCTAGTGTACTTAGTTTTATTTATTTTATTATTTGTAATGTTGATACATTTAATACTTATGTTGGAATTGTATTAGTTTTTTTTTTTTACTAATTTTTATTTTTAGATTTTAATAATATTTGAATGTGGGGTAATATACCAAACTTCAAAAATATGTATATATGTTTGCATTTTATCTTATGTACACAACAGGGTAAAACAACGCATTTTCAAAGACTGACATTAAGTTCAGTAAAAGCAACTAATTTTGACGACAAGATGCAAAATATATGTGAAATAACAACAAGACAGAATGAACAAATAATGTGCACCATTTATCATTCAGAAAAAAAACGCCAATATGTTTGGAAACTTTGGTAAAATTTAATCATTTCTACGCTAATCACCCTCAATAATTTAAATTGTTACTGATTTCTTGCAAATGAGGGCATTGCAAGATCTTAAGTGTGGGAAGGGGTTAAATTCTTTCGGATTTTAAAATTTTTTGATCTTAAACACTTGGTTACCATTAAAAATGCTAGTAAAAGCAGTAGTTGTATTAGAATCTAGTGCTCTCTGATAATAAAGAACAGCCCTAGTCTTATATACTGACTACCCACTTCTAGTAAACTTTTCAAAATTTCCAATTAAATGAACTCAAAATCATATTTATACATATTTATGAACGATAAAAC
This sequence comes from Rutidosis leptorrhynchoides, assembly GCF_046630445.1. NCBI lineage: Eukaryota > Viridiplantae > Streptophyta > Magnoliopsida > Asterales > Asteraceae > Rutidosis > Rutidosis leptorrhynchoides. The sequence continues at coordinate 606,975,716 of NC_092336.1, forward strand.
TAGGTATTAGCACCGAAATTATTGTTACCTCGGAAAGGACATAAATTGAGAAACAAATCAAAATGTTAGAATTCATTTAAGAATGGAATAGAGGAGAACAAAAAGGAAAAATAAAAGCCAAGTGTGGGAAAATTCTCCAAGTTATTCAAAACATATATCACATATTTTTGTACAAATAACTGAAAATACTTTTGCTTTGGACTAAACTAAATTTTTTTACCTGATTTACTGTAAGAAAGATGGATCTACACGATGAATCAATTCCATCACTAAAAGGAAGTAAAGTCTTCCGAAAAAGACACGCGCTTCTTGATTTAGGTCATGAAGTTGTCGTCCAGACCAGCTGTCGGTTGATGAAAAATCTAAAAAGTCATCACTAAAATCAGCAGGAAATCCACGGACCTCAGCATTAAACAGGGTCGCCAAGTGGTCAGATTTATCCTAACCATGAGAAGGATTTATCTCGTACAATGGGGAGGCACCGTGCAAATTAGCTTGATAAGACTAATGAATTAGATCCCCAGAAACGATAATCTCCTTAAAGATTAAAAATCAGCTTTTAAGACTGATATTACTCAATCCTTGAGATTGACCTTAAAGATTGAGAATTACTAACTCATGGAATTCAATGATATCTAAACTCGAGCTTGAACGAGAAAATATTTTGATCAAAATTATAAACCAATTTGTTTTCTAAAAACCCATTTTCAATGCGTTCATTACCATTGAACGTAAAATCCTAGGAATTCACCTGGAATTCATTAGGTCACCTGAACTAAATCGGGTGTCAACCGTAAGAACGGTGGTTGCATAGTGGTCAAAGACAGGACCTTGTGCCAAACCTACAAATTATAAGGGTGAGTGATGTTATGCGAGGTGTATATAAAATAGTTTATATTTTACTAGGAAAAACTATTAAATACGATACAATTTTACACAAGATATTTATTTATTTATAGAATGGATATACTTAAACCTTGCTACAACACTTATAGGCAGTGTACCTAATCGTACAGTAGTGTAGTTTTTAGTAAGTCCGGTTCGTTCCACAGGGAAATCTTTAAACAAAGCTCAACGCTATATTAGTTTACTTTTATAAAAATACAAATATATATATAAGTAATATTATTATTATAAAGGGGGGTTTTTACCGTTTAATGACCGGTTTATCGATTTTAAAACTTTAGTCGCAGTTAAAACCTAATGTAAAATAAATAAATAAAAGACTTAATTTAAAGCGTAAAGTAAATAACGATAATGAAATTGCGAATAATAAAAGTGCGATAAAATAAACTTGCGATAATTAAAAAGTACGATAATTAAAAGTGCGATTAAATAACAATAAATAAAAGTGCGATAATTAGAAGTGCAATTAAATATAAAATAAAGGAAATTAAATATGAAATAAAAGAATTATGCTTATTTAAACTTCCGTAATCATGATGTTTGACGTGTTGATTTTAGTTTTATGCCCATGGGTTAATTGTCCTTTGTCCTGGATTATTTAATATGTCCGTCTGGTTTTTGTTCATAAAAGTCCATCAGTCATAAATATAAAGTGCGAGTGTCCTCGTCAAATTATTCTTATACCCGAAGTTAAATATTCCAACTAATTGGGGACTTAAACTGTAACAAGATTTTAATACTTTATTTAATAATTACACCAGGATGTCGACTGAGTGTAACTCAAAGTTTTAATATTTTGTTATCAATTATACCAAGTGTCCTTGTACATAATTTCACCCCTGTTTTAATTATTCTAGTGGCTATTAATCCATTCTCATGTCCGGTTAAATGAACGATTATTCGTACATATAATTACCCCGCCCATCGTGTCCGATCGAGTGTATATGGTAATTTATAGGGACGCCCAATTGTAAATCTTTATATTAACATTAACAAACTTTCATTTAGTTAAACAAATATAAAGCCCATTAATAGCCCATAGTCTAATTTCCACAAGTGTCGTTCTTTTGTCCAAACCCCAATTATGGTACAAAGCCCAATTACCCAATTTTAGTAATTAGCCCAACATCATGATTACTTCGGATTAAATAAGCATAATAATAACTTAGCTACGAGACATTAATATAAAAAGGTTGAACATAACTTACAATGATTAAAAATAGCGTAGCGTTACACGGACAGAATTTCGACTTACACCCTTACAACATTCGCTAACATACCCTTATTATTAGAATTAAAATTAAAATTAAAATATAAATTATATATATATATATATAAATTTTACGTATGATAAGAGAAGAAAAAGATATGAATTGTGATCAGAATTCGGTTGGCTTTATAGGGAATTTCGATTTTTGGGGCTCCGCGACTCGCGGTGAATTTTGCCTTCAAACTCCGCGAGTCGCGGAGGTTAATTTTACAGCTCAGAGGAGTTTGGCTCTTTGTTTACCGACGGTTTATAATATATATATAATATATATATAATTAATATAATTAATTATATATTATATTATATTTATATACATAGTTAACTTGTAATTTTTAGTCCGTTGCGTCGAGCGTTAAGAGTTGACTCTGGTCCCGGTTCCGGATTTTCGAACGTCCTTGCGTACAATTTTATATTTTGTACTTTGCGTTTTGAATCTAGTACTCTTGTGATTTCGAGACGTTTCTTATCAATAATTGGAACCTCTTTGATTGTCTTTTGTTCTTTTGAGCTTTTTGGTCGTTTGCGTCTTCAATTCGTCGAATCTGTCTTTTGTCTTCACCTTTTATTATTTAAACGAATATCACTTGTAAATAGAACAATTGCAACTAAAAGCTTGTCTTTCTTGAGGAATAATGCTATGAAATATATGTTCGTTTTTAGCATTATCAAATATTCCCACACTTGAGCGTTGCTTGTCCTCAAGCAATATCGTCTTGAAATACAAGAATCACTTCTTTATTCTTCACACTTTGTACATCAGTGATTTCTATACGGTGGTATAAACAATGGTAGTAACGATATGGTTTACAGTCCCACATGACTATAAAAATTTAGATCTATTAAGGAAATTGGATCTTTATGAAAACATTTGATCTTTTGAAATCTAGTTTTTACCCTAGATAAGTTTTCCGGAATAACCCTTTACCGGTGTTTGCAAAATATTTTTGTGGGTTTGGTGGGTTTCAGATTTGAAAATTTTAGCTCAAAACTTGCGGTTTTGTGTCACCCACTTGCTAACCTTGTATTTGGAAAGCAACACGTCCAGTTTACTTGTCCCGTATATTACCTTTCGGTAAACTACCGTCCGGTTGAAAGGAAAGCGTTGAACAAGCAACTGTTAAGGCAATGTCCCGTGACATGCTTTTGATTATGGTCTATAACGTGTCGGACGCAATTACTATCCTTGGTAGGAGCAATAGTAAAGCTCACCCTTATAATTTTTCGGTCTGGCACAAGGTCCTGTCTTTGACCATGCTATGCAACCACCGTTCTTACGGTTGACACCCGATTTAGTTCAGGTGACCTAATGAATTCCAGGTGAATTCCTAGGATTTTACGTTCAATGGTAATGAACGCATTGAAAATAGGGTTTTCAGAAAACAAATCGGTTTGTATTTTTGATCAAAATATTTTCTCGTTCAAGCTCGAGTTTAGATATCATTGAATTCCATGAGTTTGTAATTCTCAATCTTTAAGGTCAATCTCTAGGATTGAGTAATATCAGTCTTAAAAGCTGATTTTTAATCTTTAAGGAGATTATCCTTTTTGGGGATCTGATTCATTAGTCTTATCAAGCTAATTTGCACGGTGCCCCCCATTGTACGAGATAAATCCTTCTCATGGTTAGGATAAATCTGACCACATGGCGACCCTGTTTAATGCTGAGGTCCGTGGATTTCCAACCGATTTTAGTGATGACTTTTCTAGATTTTTCGTCAACCTACAGCTGGTCTGGACGACAACTTCATGACCTAAATCAAGAAGCGCGTGTCTTTTTCGGAAGACTTTACTTCCTTTTAATGATGGAATTGATTCATCGTGTAGATCCATCTCTTCTTTTCTTTCATCGGGTAAAACAGTTTAGTTTAGTCCAAAGCAAAAAGTATTTTCAGTTATTTGTTACAGATATATGTGACATATGTTTAAAATAACTTGGTAAATTTTCCCACACTTGGCTTTTTATTTTTCTTTTTATCGTCCTCTATTCCATTTTAAATGAATTTTGACATTTTAGTTTGTTTCTTAATTTATGTCCTTTCCGAGGTAACAATAATTTCGGTGTTAAAACCTAGTTTTATCGTTCATAAATATGTATAAACATGATTTTGAATTCATTTAATTGAAAATTTTGAAAAATTTTACTAGAATTGGGTAGTCAGTATATAAGACCAGGGCTGTTCTTTATTATCAGAGAGCACTAGATTCTAATACAACTACTGCTTTACTAGTATTTTTAATGGTAACCAAGTGTTTAAGATAAAAAATTTAAAATCCGAAAGAATTTAACCCCTTCCCACACTTAAGATCTTGCAATGCCCTCATTTGCAAGAAATCAGTAACAATTTAAATTATTGAGGGTGATTTGTGTGAAAATGATTAAATTTTACCAAAGTTTCCAAATATATTGGCGTTTGTTTGCTGAATGATAAATGGTGCACATCATTTGTTCATTCCGTCTTGTTGTTATTTCACATATATTTTGCATCTTGTCGTCAAAATTAGTTGCTTTTGCTGAACTTAATGACAGTCTTTGAAAATGCGTTGTTTTACCCTGTTGTGTACATAAGATAAACTGCAAACATATATACATATTTTTGAAGTTTGGTATATTACCCCACATTCAAAAATTATTAAAATCTAAGAATAAAAGTTAGATAATTATAAAAATGATTACAATATTAACAAAAGTATTAAACGTATCAATAATTACAAATTACAAAATAAAAAAAAATAATAAGTAATCTAAGGATGATATTGGTACCAATAGGGGTTCCAGGCATAACCATAGGTGCTATAGAATGCTTCGGCAGGGTCATACGTAGGATATGGTGGCTGCATCTCTATAGACCAAGGAGGGAAAATGGGTTTCGGTGTAGGAATATAGTTTCTACCTATATGTTGGCAATGAGCTATGATCTGGTTCTGATGAACTTGCCAATCTTCAAATGCTCTCTGTCTAGCATTTTCGTATTCCTGAGAAGCTATAAACCTATGCATTTCTTGCATCTCATTCCCCCCTCCTACATTACCTTGTTATTGGTTTCTCTCCACCTGTGGATGTCTACCATGGTATCGTACTGCGGCGTTATTTCGCCTCTTCAAAACTTTCGCACCATGGTATACATTTAAACCTATAGTATCGCGGGGTTCCGGCTCTTCTAGTAATAATCCCCCCCGACTTATATCCACACCGAGATATTCACCAATCAAAGTAATAAAAATACCACCTCCTATTATGCTATGTTGTCGCATCCCCCGAACCATAGCTGATAAATAATAACCCACACAATATGGTATACTTACAGCGCTTTGTGGGTCTCGAATACACATATGGTAAAATAAATCCTGTTCATTTACTTTTTCTTTGTTCTTACCCCTTTGTGTAATCGAATTAGCTAAAAACCTATGTATCACTCTTAATTCGGCTCTATCTATATCCAAATAAGAGTAATTTCCCCCTTTGAAACGGTGATGGCTTGTCATTTGACTCCACAAACCGTGTGTATCAAAATTCTCATCTATCTTTCTACCGTTTAGTATCAATCCTCTACAATCGGCAGACGCTAACTCCTCAGGCGTATATATACGTAAAGCCTGAGCCATGTCCAGTAAAGACATGTGGCGCATCGAACCGCCTAACAAAAATCTAATAAAAGAACGATCGGTTAAACTAGCTACCCGATCATTCAACTCTATACTACATAACAATTCTTCACACCATACTTTATATACAGGTCTACGTATGGTGAATAAACATACCCAGTCATTAAAAGAAGAATTACCATACCTCTGTACAAGTAATTCCCTAATTGGCCCGGCCAATTCTACAGCTTCTAAGGGTCCCCATTCTATGACCCTCGGTACCTCAACAACCTTAGAATGAAGAGTATGCAAACCCCTTTGATATTTTGGATAATCTATCCAAAGTCTGTCAAATCTCAGGTTCGGGTGCAACTCTTCCAAGTGCATATCGGAAAAGGTCATGACTGGATGAGGTATATCCTGCTTGTAGTAGTTATCCACCTCCTGTTGTTCCAAATTCTCAGCAGGAGCATTGCGGGCTTGGGATGAAGATTCACCCCTTTCATTCTGCAAAACACATCAAACACAATTTTTGTGCATCCAAATATGCATTAGTGTCAGCAAAATCATCAATCAAAATAATTACAATGACATTATCAATTTATATCAAACTTAAGCTCATTTTCACATTTTTATCAAATCTACACTTTTTCAAATAAGCATATACGAAAATGTTCACCAAGTTCATAAGCATTCAACTCAAATAACATGTCAAAATAATCATTACTAGTAATTAAACAAGTCTCAAATGGCATTATCTTTCAAAAATCAAGTTCATGAATTTTAGACTTGAAAAAGTCCACTTTAATTCTCAAAATCATGTTTAGGCTCAAAGTTTGGATCATTTAACTACCTAAACATGTTACACTACTTATTTTAGCAACAATTCATGACAAAAATCGGCCATAACCTGTTTATATCAAAAAGTCCCAAATTTGCTCAAGAACACAAACACTAGATTACTCAAAATTTGAAGTTTAAGGCTTCTAATCATGTTAAACAGCATCAATCTAGGTTATACAAGCATAATACATAAACAATTTAAGCCTAATTACACTAAAAAGCATCAAAATCAATTTGGAAAAAAAATTGCTCAAGAACATCAAATTTCGAATTAAATGGTGTTTAGGTGGAGAAATTTACCGTTTTTCTTGAGTAATTCTTAGATAGCATCCTTCTCAACATGATTTTAGCAAAAGATTTGGTGATTAACGGTTAAAAATTGTGATTTTTGGGGTGTTTTTGGTTGGTTTTTCGTGGGTTTTCGCAGCTATTTTTCTGTTTTGGGGTTGAAACTGAGCTGTTGCAGCTCTTTATTTTTTTTCTGTAATCCGACTCCTCCGCGAGTCGCGGGGATTTACCCTCCAAACTCCGCGAGTCGCGGAGTTTGGTATTTTTTTTTTATTTTTTTTTTATCATCATTAACTTATTAAAACAATTAAGTAATTAATTTTAAAATTTTGTTTCCCTTGTTATTTAGGACGAGGTCGTTTCGGATCGATGTCCTAGTCCGTCCCTCGACAAAATTTTAAAATTTGTCTTTTTGTAGCGATTGTTTTAAAAGCTAAGATTTTTGGGTTTTTTCAATGTTTTTGGCATACTTTAATTCAATAAGATTAAAAATAATGATAATAAAAGTTCTCGTCCCTTCCTTGGGTAAAGCAATTTCGGTTCAAAGACCTAGTCTTCAACTTACGACGAATTTTTAAAAATCATATTTTTAACTTAATGAGATAAAGTAAATTTTTGTTTTTAAATTCACACAACTTAAATATGAAATTCAAAATTAATATTAAAAATTCACACCAAACTTAAAATTTGAAATGCATAAAATTAAAAATTTATATTTTAAAAATTAAAAATTCACACCAAACTTAATTTAAAAATTTATAAATTCATATCAAACTTATATTAATTTTTCAAATATTTACAATTTTAAATATATTGTTTTTACAAAGTTTACAATATTAATTTAAGATTTAAATATTAATTTTAAAAACATGGTAAAAAAAATGAAAATCTTTTTGTCTTTTTATCCCACTTTAATCAATCAAATATTATCAAAAATATGCGCCCCTCTTTTCGGTAAAGTAATTTCGGTTCCAAGACCTAATTTAACTCATGACGAATTTTTGAAATATTTTGGGTTGATTGTTTAAAGATATTTATACCTTAAGAATAAACGTTAAATTTCGCAGTGATGTAATAAATTTTTGAATGATATCAATAATTTCGGTCGCCAAACCTAATTTTATTCAATACCAATTTAATACTTTTTAGCGAACAAATTAGCGTTTATTATCAAAAGGTTAAAAAAAATAAAAATAAAAACTGTACAGACATACCTGTGAAATAGATTTCTTAGTTATATGATCTATTCCATTCATAAGATAGTCGGTTTAATTGATTTTCCATGGCTACATAGGCGTAACCTCGAGCATTCAGTGTCTTTTCTTCTAAACATATGAACGGTCCGTCTCTGCATAAAGTAACAAATTCGGTATTTGAATAGGTTTGATTATTTGAACATTTACCTCCATGTGACCATTTTCCGCATTTGTGACATCGTTCTAGGTGTCGTGCTCTTCTTTTCGCTGCGGATTTTGATTTTCCTTTACCAAATTGTAACTTATTATCTTCGCATCTGGATTCTTTTCTAACTCCGTCCATTCTTTCTCTGATTACTGATACTATTTCACTCGGTAGTATGTCATTATTACGTTTAGTGATCAAAGCGTGTAGCATTAGACCATGGTTTAGTTCACAGGCAGTCTTCATTTCGTAAAAACCTAAAAAAAATAAAAATTCAGAATGGGGGGAGAAGACTAGTTCTTTAGGGTCTGCTAGGGAAAGACCATTCGGGTTCCATTTTCGAGAACTACACGAAAACAGACAATCTAACTCTAACATAAATACATATTATCCTTTAAAGACTTGGTTCTCCCCACACTTAGTTAGCTGTGGTGTCGAAATTGTGATTAACTTCGTTGTCGACTTCCATCGGACCATGTATGTAATGTTTAACTCTGTGACCATTAACTTTAAATTCAATACCATTTGAATTTATTAATTCTATCGTTCCGTATGGGAAAACTCTTTTGATTATGAATGGTCCAGACCATCTTGATTTCAATTTTCCAGGAAATAGCTTGAATCGTGAATTGAAAAGAAGAACTCTGTCTCCTTCTTTAAATTCTTTTGAACTTCTGATTCTTTTATCATGCCATTTCTTCGTTCTTTCTTTACAGATTAACGAATTTTCGTATGCTTCATGTCTTAATTCTTCTAATTCGTTTAGTTGACTTAATCGTAGACGTCCGGCTTCATGTAAATCAAGATTACATGTCTTCAAAGTCCAAAATGCTTTGTGTTCAATTTCTAATGGAAGATGACATGCTTTTCCATAAACAAGTCTAAAAGGTGTGGTTCCAATTGGAGTTTTGTAGGCTGTTCTAAAAGCCCAGAGTGCATCCTCCAATTTAATGGACCATTCCTTCGGATTTGATCCTACGGTTTTCTCTAGAATACGTTTTAAAGCTCGGTTGGTATTTTCAACTTGTCCACTTGTTTGTGGATGATATGCGGTGGAGATTTTATGAGTTACTCCATATCTTTTAAGAACTTTCTCAAGTTGATTATTACAGAAATGAGTACCCCGATCACTTATTAAAGCTTTCGGTGTTCCAAACCTTGCAAAAAGACGTTTTAAAAAGTTGACTACAACTCGTGCATCGTTAGTTGGGAGAGCTTGTGCTTCCGCCCATTTAGATACATAATCAATGGCTACGAGTATACATAGATTATTATTAGATTTTGGAAATGGACCCATAAAGTCAATACCCCAAATGTCAAATACTTCACATACTTGGATGACATTTTGTGGCATTTCATCACGTTGACTTATTTTTCCGGCCCTTTGACATGCATCACAGGATTTGCAAAGAAGGTGTGCGTCTTTGTAAATTGTAGGCCAATAGAATCCAGCTTCATAAACTTTTCTTGCTGTTAGTTGAGGCCCATAATGCCCTCCTGTTGGTCCTGTGTGACAATGGTTTAAAATTTTACTAGCTTCATCTCCAAATACACATCGGCGTATTATTCCATCGGGACAACTTTTAAACAGATGTGGATCTTCCCAGAAATAGTGTTTTATATCACTGAAGAATTTCTTTCGTCTTTGGTACGATAATCCTTTTTCAAGGAATCCACAAACTAAGTAGTTTGCATAGTCTGCAAACCATGGGATTTCTTTATAATCTATCTTCAATAGATATTCATCAGGAAAGTTGTCTTGTATGGCTGATTCATTTAGAACTTCTAATTCGGGATTTTCAAGACGAGAAAGATGATCAGCGGCGAGATTTTCTGCTCCTCTTTTATCTCGAATTTCAATATCAAACTCTTGTAAGAGTAAGATCCAACGGATTAATCTTGGTTTAGCATCTTGTTTTGAAAATAGGTATCTAAGAGCAGAATGGTCGGTATAGACCACCGTTTTTGCTAGAACGAGATATGATCGAAATTTGTCAAAAGCAAAGACAATAGCAAGGAGTTCTTTTTCAGTAGTTGTATAGTTCGTTTGTGCTCCTTGTAATGTCTTACTAGCATAATATATAGGTTGAAATCGTTTTTCAATCCTTTGTCCTAAAACGGCTCCCATTGCAAAATCACTTGCATCGCACATTAGTTCAAATGGTAGATTCCAATTTGGTGTTATCATGATCGGTGCATTAGTGAGTTTTTCTTTAAGAATATTAAAAGATTTGATACACTCATCTGAAAAGATGAATGGCGCATCCTTTTCTAGGAGTTTATTCATAGGAGTGGCAATTTTAGAAAAATCTTTTATGAAACGTCGGTAAAAACCGGCATGCCCTAGAAAACTCCTAACTCCTCTAACATTGGTGGGATGTGAAAGTTTAGCAATTACATCTACTTTAGCTCTATCCACTTCAATTCCTTCTTTTGAAATTTTATGTCCAAGAACGATGCCTTCTTTAACCATGAAATGGCATTTCTCCCAATTAAGTACTAGATTTGATTTTTCGCATCTAATTAGCATTCGTTCCAGATTAACTAGACATGATTTAAATGTATCACCGAAGACTGAAAAGTCATCCATGAATACTTCCATGCATTCTTCTATCATGTCGTGAAAAATCGCCATCATACACCTTTGAAAGGTTGCAGGGGCGTTACAAAGTCCAAATGGCATGCGTTTGTAAGCAAAAGTACCATAAGGGCACGTGAATGTGGTTTTCTCTTGATCTTCGAGTGCTATTGGAATTTGAAAATATCCGGAAAATCCATCTAGAAAACAATAGTAACTATTTCCGGCTAATCTTTCCAACATTTGATCTATGAAAGGTAAGGGAAAGTGATCTTTTCTAGTGGCGTCATTTAATTTTCTATAATCAATACATACACACCATCCTGTTACAGTCCTAGTAGGAATAAGCTCATTTTTCTCATTTATAATGACAGTCATGCCACCCTTCTTAGGTACGCATTGAACTGGGCTTACCCATGGACTATCAGAAATTGGATATATCAAACCTGCATCTAGCAGTTTAATAATCTCTTTCTTAACTACATCTTGCATATTAGGATTTAGTCTTCGTTGGCGTTGCACATACATTTTATGACCTTCTTCCATAAGGATTTTATGTGTGCAATACGAAGGACTTATTCCTTTAATATCATGAATCTTCCATGCAATGGCTGGTTTATGAGCTTTCAACACAGAAATGAGTTGTGATTTCTCATTTTCAGTAAGAGAAGACGATATTATTATAGGTAATTCAGATTCACCATGTAAATAAGCGTATTCCAAATGGTTTGGAAGTGGCTTTAACTCTAATTTCGGAGGTTCTTCTATCGATGATTTATATCGATATTTGTCTTCTTCTTTTAGCATTTGAATTTCTTCTGTTGTTGGTTCATATCCATTAGCTATAAGTGTAGCTAACATTTCAGCTTCATCAATTGGTTCATTACCTTCTCCTAAAGAACATTCTCCTGTTCCTTGTAATTCTGGAAATTCTTCTAATAATTCTGCATGTGCATCTATAGTTTGAATATAATAACATGTATCATCTGCAGATTGTGGTTGTTGCATTGCTCTATCAACTGAAAAGGTAACACTCTCATCCTCTATACTTAGGGTCAGTTTCTTACCGAACACGTCTATCATTGCTTTAGCCGTGTTTAAGAATGGTCTTCCTAATATGAGAGGAACTTGAGAATCTTCTTCCATGTCCAGAACAACAAAATCTACTGGAAATACTAAAGTACCAACTTTAACTAGCATGTTCTCCATTATCCCTCTAGGATATTTTATTGATCTATCGGCTAGTTGTATGCTTATTCTGGTTGGTTTCAATTCTCCAAGGTCTAGTTTAGCGTATAGTGAATACGGCATTAGATTTATACTAGCACCTAAGTCTGCCAATGCTTCTATTGAACTAAGACTACCCAGAAAACATGGAATTGTGAAACTTCCTGGATCAGATAATTTTTCTGGTATCTTATTCAACAGCACTGCTGAACAATTAGCATTCATAGTAACAGCCGAGAGTTCTTCCATTTTCTTTCTATTTGATATTAGATCTTTCAAGAATTTAGCATATCTTGGCATTCCTGAAATCACATCAATGAAAGGAAGATTTACATTTATCTGTTTAAACATATCCAAAAATTTGGATTGCTCGGCTTCATGTTTTTCTTTCTTCATTTTACTCGGGTAAGGAAGTGGTGGTTGGTATGGTTTAACATAAGGTTTATCCTTAACTGTGTTATCTTCATTAACCTTCTCAACTACCTGTTCTTTTTCCTTATCTTGATCAGGTTGTGGTACTTGTGGAGTAGGAATAGTTTCATCAGAAGTTACAGGTATTTCAGGTGGTTTAAGTGTTGTACCACTTCTTGTGGTAATGGCTTTAGCTGTTTCATTTCGGGGGTTAGCATTTGTATCGCTCGGTAAACTTCCCGGTTTTCTTTCACCTATTAATCTTGCTAGGTTACTTACTTCTTGTTCCAGATTTTGAATAGAAGCTTGTTGATTTCTAAATGCTTGAGCATTTTGTTCATTAGTTTGTTTTTGAGATGTGAAAAACTGCGTTTGAGTTTCAACTAGCTTCGTCATCATATCTTCTAAATTCGGCTTTTTATCATCGGTTTGTTGTGGTGGTTTGTTTTGAAAATTAGGTCTTTGCTGATTATAAGTATTATTGGATACTTGTTGATTGCTAGGACCTTGTTGGTTGTTGTATGGAATATTTCTGTTATAATTCTGGTTTTGATTGTAAATCGGTCTTGGCGGTTGATAATTATTCTGATAATTATTTCCAGGCCTTTGGTTTATGTATGAAATATTCTCTCTTTGTTCCATTGTTAATTCAATACTGAGACAATCTTTTGTCAAATGTGGTCCTCCACACTGCTCACAACTAATTCGTATTGAGTGAATATCTTTAGTCATCTTTTCCATTCGTCTCTCCACAGCATCTATCTTTGCGGAAATGGAATCTAAGTCATGGCTAGAATCGGCTCTAGCTGCTTTAGATGATCTAACGATATCTTTTTCTTGGTGCCACTCATGTGAGTGGGAAGCAGTGTTATCAATAATTTTGTAAGCATCAGTTTCGGTTTTCTTCATAATAGAACCACCAGCTGCTATATCTATGTCTTTCCTTGTAGTGATGTCGCATCCTTGGTAGAATATTTGTACTATTTGACAGGTGTCTAAACCATGTTGCGGACATCCTCTTAACAATTTTCCATATCTTGTCCACGCCTCATATAGAGTTTCATTTAGTTTCTGTGTAAACGTAACAATTTCTGCTTGAAGTCTTACGGCTTTAGAAGCAGGAAAGAATTGTTTAAGAAATTTGTCAACTAAAACATCCCATGTATCAATCGCCCCTTCAGGTAACGATTCCAACCAATCTTTGGCTTCTCCCTTTAAAGTCCAGGGAAATAACATGAGATATATCTGTTCATCCTCCACTTCTCGTATTTTAAATAGTGTGCAGATCCTATTAAAGGTATGTAGATGTTCATTTGGATCTTCCTTCGGCGTACCACTAAATTGGCATTGATTAGTCACCATGTGTAGAATTTGTCCTTTGATTTCATAATCTGGCGCATTAATGTCTGGATGAGTAATTGCGTGACCTTGGCCAGTGCGTTTAGCTCTCATTCGGTCTTCCATACTTAAAGGTTCCAGATTCTCCATAATTGAATTTGTTGAATCGGTATCACTAGATGATTCTGATTTAATGGTTCGTTCCTCAACAATCTCTGTTTGAATGATTGGTGGCTCCGGAGGAAAGTTTAATGGTTCAGGATCTACGAACCGTTCCTGAATATTTTTCGGATTCTCAATTGTGAGGTTGGGTTCAAAAACTGGATTATCGGAAATTTGAACTGAAGTACTTGGTCGACTGGATGACGATTCTAAAGAAAAATCAACGGCGGTTATATTTGCTAAATGTCTTGATCTAGTTACAGGTGGTGAACGTACAAAAGGTGATGAACGTCTTGCTCGGTACATTCACTGAATATCCTATTAGTTTTTAAAAGGAAAGAAAAATTATAATAAGTTATCCAACCAATAGACTTTTCTGATTTTGCCCACGTTTCGAATAGCCAAAAGATGCAGCAGAGGGGCAGGATTCGTTTGGTCTCAATATAATTTAGGACTGTTTGGCTCCAATAACCCGGTCCACGTACAAATCCAACTATTACTACGAACCAGAAAATTTTGATGTCTATTAATTTAACCACTTAAAATAAATTTTCGTAATTTTAAAAAATTTAGATAAGAAGTAGAATAAAAATCTATATCCTAAAACTAGAATAGCGAGAAATAAGAGAGAAAAAGAGTTCGTCGCAAAAGGTCGAAAAAGAAAAAAAAATGGTTGAAAAATAAAAGGTGACGGAAAAATAAAAGAAACTTATAAAAACTTAAAAATACTTGACTAACCTAACCTTATTACTACAACTAACTTAAAATTATAATCGCAAATTGAAATTACTAATTGGAATGATAATTGATACATAGTAAAAGGTCTAAAAATATTAAAGCTTACAGGAAAAACTAAATACCAAATGGAAATAACTTAAAAAGAAACTAAAACTTAAAAAGGCGTCGCAAAATTTTAAAGTACCTAAATCTTAGTCTAAAGAAAAAGCACTTAAGGAATTCTACGGCAAAGCCTAAAAATCTAGGAGTAAAAATAACTATAGCAAAAACTAAGTTTAAAATTAAATATGAGCTAAAAAATACAAATATTACGCTACAACGATTAAAAAGGTACAAAATATAAAAATATACAAAAATTTGTAAAAAGTACAATTTTTATAAAAATATTATTTTTATATTATTTATTTAATAAAACTACTAATTTTACAATTTAAGTAAACTAATTAATACTAAATACATAAATTAAATAAAAAGTAAAAGTTAAAATAAAATTAATTATAATAATAATACATAATTAGGGTTTATATTAATAATAATTAATAAATACTCCGTAATTAATACAGATTTAGGGTTCTGTCGGTGGTGTCAGAGTCACTCCGCGACTTGCGGTAATTAAAACTTTAAACCCCGCGACTCGCGGGGTTCCAAAATTCAGATGACAGCTTATTTCTTCAACGCGTTTTTCTTTATTTATTTATTTATTTTATTTTCTGTTTTCTGTTTTTTCTATATATAAAAGATAGTTAATAAAACTTATATTTTTATAAATTAAAATAAGAATAAAGAAACTTATAAAACTTAAATATTTAACAAAATCTTAAAAATACTTATATTTTTTATTTTTCTTTTTATATTTTTGAATAATTAAAACGTATTTTTACAAAAACGAATTTTTAATAAAAGTAAACTAAAAATCTTTTTTTTTTTTTTATATTAGCGTTGTGCTTCCGCCTTTTAAGAGAGTTCCCCGGCAGCGGCGCCAAAAATACTTGGTGTTATGCGAGGTGTATATAAAATAGTTTATATTTTACTAGGAAAAACTATTAAATACGATACAATTTTACACAAGATATTTATTTATTTATAGAATGGATATACTTAAACCTTGCTACAACACTTATAGGCAGTGTACCTAATCGTACAGTAGTGTAGTTTTTAGTAAGTCCGGTTCGTTCCACAGGGAAATCTTTAAACAAAGCTCAACGCTATATTAGTTTACTTTTATAAAAATACAAATATATATATAAGTAATATTATTATTATAAAGGGGGGGTTTTACCGTTTAATGACCGGTTTGTCGATTTTAAAACTTTAGTCGCAGTTAAAACATAATGTAAAATAAATAAATAAAAGACTTAATTTAAAGCGTAAAGTAAATAACGATAATGAAATTGCGAATAATAAAAGTGCGATAAAATAAACTTGCGATAATTAAAAAGTACGATAATTAAAAGTGCGATTAAATAACAATAAATAAAAGTGCGATAATTAGAAGTGCAATTAAATATAAAATAAAGGAAATTAAATATGAAATAAAAGAATTATGCTTATTTAAACTTCCGTAATCATGATATTTGACGTGTTGATTTTAGTTTTATGCCCATGGGTTAATTGTCCTTTGTCCTGGATTATTTAATATGTCCGTCTGGTTTTTGTCCATAACAGTCCATCAGTCATAAATATAAAGTGCGAGTGTCCTCGTCAAATTATTATTATACCCGAAGTTAAATATTCCAACTAATTGGGGATTCGAATTGTAACAAGGTTTTAATACTTTGTTTAATGAATACACCAGGTTATCAACTGCGTGTAAACCAAGGTTTTACTACTTTGTTAACAATTACACCAATTACCCTTGAATGTAATTTCACCCTTGTTTTAATTATTCTAGTGGCTATTAATCCATTCCCATGTCCGGTTAAATGAACGATTATTCGTACATATAATTACCCCGCCCATCGTGTCCGATCGAGTGTATATGGTAATTTATAGGGACGCCCAATTGTAAATCTTTATATTAACATTAACAAACTTTCATTTAGTTAAACAAATATAAAGCCCATTAATAGCCCATAGTCTAATTTCCACAAGTGTCGTTCTTTTGTCCAAACCCCAATTATGGTACAAAGCCCAATTACCCAATTTTAGTAATTAGCCCAACATCATGATTACTTCGGATTAAATAAGCATAATAATAACTTAGCTACGAGACATTAATATAAAAAGGTTGAACATAACTTACAATGATTAAAAATAGCGTAGCGTTACACGGACAGAATTTCGACTTACACCCTTACAACATTCGCTAACATACCCTTATTATTAGAATTAAAATTAAAATTAAAATATAAATTATATATATATATATATAAATTTTACGTATGATAAGAGAAGAAAAAGATATGAATTGTGATCAGAATTCGGTTGGCTTTATAGGGAATTTCGATTTTTGGGGCTCCGCGACTCGCGGTGAATTTTGCCTTCAAACTCCGTGAGTCGCGGAGGTTAATTTTACAGCTCAGAGGAGTTTGGCTCTTTGTTTACCGACGGTTTATAATATATATATAATATATATATAATTAATATAATTAATTATATATTATATTATATTTATATACATAGTTAACTTGTAATTTTTAGTCCGTTGCGTCGAGCGTTAAGAGTTGACTCTGGTCCCGGTTCCGGATTTTCGAACGTCCTTGCGTACAATTTTATATTTTGTACTTTGCGTTTTGAATCTTGTACTCTTGTGATTTCGAGACGTTTCTTATCAATAATTGGAACCTCTTTGATTGTCTTTTGTTCTTTTGAGCTTTTTGGTCGTTTGCGTCTTCAATTCGTCGAATCTGTCTTTTGTCTTCACCTTTTATTATTTAAACGAATATCACTTGTAAATAGAACAATTGCAACTAAAAGCTTGTCTTTCTTGAGGAATAATGCTATGAAATATATGTTCGTTTTTAGCATTATCAGTGAGCTTTACTATTGCTCCTACCAAGGATAGTAATTGCGTCCGACACGTTATAGACCATAATTAAAAGCATGTCAGGGGACACTGCCTTAACAGTAGCTTGTTCAACGCTTTCCTTTACAACCGGACGGTAGTTTATCGAAAGGTAATATACGGAGCAAGTAAACTGGACGTGTTGCTTTCCTAATACAAGGTTAGCAAGTGGGTGACACAAAACCGCAAGTTTTGAGCTAAAATTTTCAAATCTGAAACCCACCAAACCCACAAAAATATTTTGCAAACACCGGTGAAGGGTTATTCCAGAAAACTTATCTAGGGTAAAAGCTAGATTGAATTTTCAAAGATCAAATGTTTTCATAAAGATCCAATTTCCTTAATGGATCTAAATTTTTATATAGTCATGTGGGACTGTAAACCACAACGTTACTACCATTGTTTATACCGCCGTAAAGAAATCACTGATATACAAAGTGTGAAGAATAAAGAAGTGATTCTAGTATTTCAAGACTATATTGCTTGAGGACAAGCAACGCTCAAGTGTGGGAATATTTGATAATGCTAAAAACGAACATATATTTCATAGCATTATTCCTCAAGAAAGACAAGCTTTTAGTTGCAATTGTTCTATTTACAAGTGATATTCGTTTAAATAATAAAAGGTGAAGACAAAAGACAGATTCGATGAATTGAAGACGCAAAGGTCCAAAAAGCTCAAAAGTACAAAGTACAATCAAAGAGGTTCCAAATATTGATGAGAAACATCTCGAAATTACAAGAGTACAAGATTCAAAAACGCAAAGTACAAAATATAAAATTGTACGCAAGGACGTTCTAAAATTCGGAACCGGGACATGAGTCAACTCTCAACGCTCGACGCAATGGACTAAAAATTACGAGTCAACTATGCACATAAATATAATATAATATATAATTAATTCTTAAAATTAATATATATTATAATATATTTATAAATCGTCGGCAAGAAAGAAGCCAAAGGAGGGTGAGCTGTATTTTCAAACTCCGCGACTCGCGGAGTTTGAAGGCAAAAATTGCCGCGAGTCGCGGAGTACCCCTGAACTCAATTCCCTATAAAGCCAAACGAATTCTGATCATTTTTATCATCCAAATTCAATCTCTCTCTATATATGTATACGTAAATATATTTATATTTATATTTTAATTTTAATTTTAATTATAATTCTAATAATAAGGGTATGTTAGCGAATGTTGTAAGGGTGTAAGTCGAAATTCTGTCCGTGTAACGCTATGCTATTTTTAATCATTGTAAGTTATGTTCAACCTTTTTACATTAATGTCTCGTAGCTAAGTTATTATTATGCTTATTTAATCCGAAGTAATCATGATGTTAGGCTAATTACTAAAATTGGGTAATTGGGCTTTGTACCATAATTGGAGTTTGGACAAAAGAACGACACTTGTGGAAATTAGACTATGGGCTATTAATGAGCTTTATATTTATTTAACTAAATGATAGTTTGTTAATGTTAATATAAAGATTTATAATTGGGCGTCCCTATAAATTACCATATACACTCGATCGGACACGATGGGCGGGGTATTTATATGTATGAATAATCGTTCATTTAACCGGACACGGAAATGGATTAATAGCCACTAGAATAATTAAAACAGGGGTGAAATTATGTACAAGGACACTTGGTATAATTGATAACAAAATATTAAAACTTTGAGTTACACTCAGTCGACATCCTGGTGTAATTATTAAATAAAGTATTAAAATCTTGTTACAGTTTAAGTCCCCAATTAGTTGGAATATTTAACTTCGGGTATAAGAATAATTTGACGAGGACACTCGCACTTTATATTTATGACTGATGGACTGTTATGGACAAAAACCAGACGGACATATTAAATAATCCAGGACAAAGGACAATTAACCCATGGGCATAAAACTAAAATCAACACGTCAAACATCATGATTATGGAAGTTTAAATAAGCATAATTCTTTTATTTCATATTTAATTTCCTTTATTTTATATTTAATTGCACTTCTAATTATAGCACTTTTATTTATTGTTATTGTATTTAATTGCACTATTAATTATTGTACTTTTTAATTATCGCAAGTTTATTTTATCGCACTTTTATTATTCGTAATTTCATTATCGTTATTTACTTTACGCTTTAAATTAAGTCTTTTATTTAATATTTTACATTTGGTTTTAACTGCGACTAAAGTTTTAAAATTGACAAACCGGTCATTAAACGGTAAAAACCCTCCTTTATAATAATAATATTACTTATATATATATTTGTATTTTTATAAATTTAAACTAATATAGCGTTAAGCTTTGTGAAAAAGATTCCCTGTGGAACGAACCGGACTTACTAAAAACTACACTACTCTACGATTAGGTACACTGTCTATAAGTGTTGTAGCAAGGTTTAAGTATATCCATTCAATAAATAAATAAATATCTTGTGTAAAATTGTATCGTATTTAATAGTATTTCCTGCTAAAATTTAATAGTATTTTATACCCCTTAGCTTTGACATCAGATAGCATAGACAAAGCACCGTTAGGTGAAATCGAGTAGAACTTGAAGTGATCACGTTACATTTACCATATGGAGTGATATTGGAATGAAGGTACGATTTAGTACTATATAATGACGCCAGGCCAGCGTGATTATATTGAAGTAAATCATGCAGAAGTCCCGATGCTACTATATAAGGAATATGAAGTGATTCAAAGGAAATTTTGGTAGGAACCACTTGAGTATACGCATTATGGTCTGTTAGAGGTAGGGAAAGAATAACCACTAAGCCCAAATACGGTACAAGAAGGACCTTGATTGAAGAATTGATAACCCGAAAATCTGTTATAGATATAGACACCCTGGACACTTAAGAAAAAAGTTCTCAAACAGGAAAAACTTTGGACTTACTTGTGGTAGAGTAATCGTTATCTCAGCTATGGAAACTCGCATGGATCCTGATTTTAGTTAGGGTACGTTTCATCACAACGTTTTATCATCTCGAGGTTGTTTAATACTAGAGCGATAAAAACCTTATATCTAATAACCTTAGTGTTATGAATAATAAGCAATTAACAACCATGAGAGTTAAGTATTCTATAGGACAAGCAAATGGTAAGCTGGTAGAGATAGAGGAATAATTTAAGGCAGTACCTTAAAATTAACAGGTGGGTCATTTGGAGATGACCTCATGTCAACAAAACTTGGAAGTTTTAAAGTAGTAGTTGGAAAGAATTAGTTACCTACGTACAAACAGATGTTATTTGAGAAGATTAATAGAATTTTTCACGGCCGTATAATAAGATTTGGTTGGAATGGAGCTTAAGATTAACCTAACACCCATCAAGTTAGGAAGCTTGATGTAATGGTTGGAATGAACTTTAGGATTAACCTAATACTCATCAAGTCAGGAAACTTTGACGTAATAGTTGGAATGGACTGTCTTTCAAGGATGAAAGCAAAAGTTATTTATAGTAAGAAAATTATTCGTATACCTCGCGAGGATGGTGAGCCAAAAGCCATATGGGTTACTTCAACAACCCGAGATCCCACAATGGAAATGGGAAGGGATGATGATGGATTTCATCCCGAAGCTACCGAAAATAGACAATTATGACACTATCTGGATCATCGTTGACCGCCTCACCAAATCTGCTCACTTTCTAACCATGAAAGAAATCGATACAATGGACAACGATACATAAAGGAAATTGTATCCCGCCACTTCAGCAATTCAAATTCTATACTACCCAAAAATCTTATTTGATGCTCATTCTTATACGACTCTGAATCCTAACTTATTCCGAGAGAATTCTTAATCGATGATAATCACACCATCACCCTTCTTACGTCGATATTAGTCATACCAGTTCGAAATTTCCAAAATCAATGGGTAGTTAATTTTCATCCTCATACTCTCCCATTCGTATCTCACTTATAAGCAACAACTTCACACTTAAGCATTTTTGGTCAAAGGACTTATGCCCTACTAATAGTCATCAACCACATTTAAATTCAACAGTTTTCATTACCTCGTGACATTGATGCTCAAATGTCACCCGAAATTTTCAAAAATCTTTTACTCAATCTTTTTCTAACTTGTAACCTCTGAAACATGAAAATTTTGTTTGCCAAAATTTTACTCACACTATTTTACTGTGCGATCTTCTCCAAGTTTTAATAAAAGTAAATTTATTTGCCATTCGAGCAAATTTTTGAAATCATATATGTTACATAAAATAAAGTAAACGATTACTTATTTTTGACTAGTACATGTGAAATTTTACTTTCGCTTTTACAAATCAATTCTTTTATTCGAAAGATATGTTACTTAGAACAGTACATGTTGTACATAACTCCAGTTTACTAAGAACTTCGTTTCTTTTCTTACATTGTCACCTAAAACAATTTCTATAAAATTTTCGTTGCTTATTATATAAAATTTTTCGTTGCTTATCCAAGTCATCATGAAGACTTTACAACCATCGAAATCAAGAGATTCAGGTGTGTGTGTGTGTGTGTGTACGTGATGAAGGCACTTACTACCACATCATGCAGAGCCTTCGGGCATCCGCTAACACTTAAACCATTCAAAATTATTGCATCACCCCAAGGATACTATTTGCCACACCTGTTGGAACGATGCTCTTTCTTACATAACTCTAAGTCCTGACATATTCCAAGGAATTCTCATCTAAGCGATATTAACAACATTAGTATTCCGAATCTAGTATTAGTCATAACTTGTTTGGCATTTTGCAAAGTCAAGAAGCGATTAACTTCTCATTCTCATGCTCTATCCTTCATACATCACTTTTTAGCAACGGCTTCGCACGTGAACATTTTTGGCCCAAAGACTTGTGTCCTGATAATTATCAAAACTACATTTAATTCATTAGTTTTCATTACTTAGTAACATGTCACCCGACGATTCAAGGATTTTTCACTCAATCTTTTTCAAATCGTAATCTCTGAAATATGAGAAACTATGTCTATCAAAAATTTTACACGTTGCTTATTTGTGCGGTCCTCACGAGATTTATGGACAAATGAAAGTACAAAAAACTTTTCTGTCACTTATGCGATTTATAAAATCATATATGTATAAATTATCCGTACTTATTTAGAAATAAAACATAGGAATATTTTATTAACTCATACAACATCGGAATATCGTATTAAAATAATTCGGATTTGGAAATCTCGAAAGTCTAATCGTTGGTTTGGAAACCGAGATGATAAAAACATTATACGTAGGAACGTACAAACACATAGTCACACCTTTTTATTTAATAAATAATATAGGAATATTATAATACAATTTAGTCACATAAAATGACTTCATAAAACCTTTCAAAATTTTGAGACTCATAATAACAAGTTTTCTTATCGAATCGAAAGCATTCAATCAGATAGAGAATTGACTTAAAAATAAGTTGAAATTTTCTGGCAAGAAATGATAAGTAAAATTTAAAATAAACACGTACGGTCAGAGTCCAGAATCACTAATGCATCCTAACAACTACCGGTTAGACACACTAATGCAAATTCTGGTTCGCTAAGACCAACGCTCTGATACCAACTTTAACACCCCGTAAAAATCCATTAACGGCGATGTTAACTCTGGTCCCAGTGCTTGGCTTGACTTCTATGTAACAGCAAAGTTTTACAGCGGAAGCAAAAAGTACCTGAGAATAAACATGCTTAAAAAGTCAACACGAGGTTGAATGAGTTCATAGGTTTGTCATAATTAATGATTTTGATAATAGTAATAGATCACAAGATTTCAGTTTCCATAAATATCTTACACCGCAGTGTAATAAAAAGATTCTACAACCATGGGCACCTGGTAACAAGCCTTAACGATAATAATATAATAATGAATACCCCTGATGTCTATAGAGCTCTGAATCAAGTGCGATAAATACCCTCGAAGTACTAAACATCCATTGACTGCTAGCGCGACTAGCCCGGATGGTGTAACGACCCGGCTTTTTCGACTTGCTTTTGTACTTTGTGCTTTCGCGAAACTGCGTATTTGTGCGTACTATGCTATTTTATACTCCGGAATCTTACTACACGTGGATTAATTTCATTTATATGTTAAAACATGCCTTTAAGTACGTAGTTAAGTACGTAGGTTACTTAACTTGATTCCCGGAAGCTTTTACGACCGTTAGTGTCACTTAACGTTTTGAACGAGCTATGTTTGTCGGTACACGTTTAACTTTCGTCGTAATCGGAATATTATGACTACAAAATACTAGTTGTTATTTTATAATAATAATTACTTGGGTTTTTGGATGCTTAATTACGCTTAGTAATTTACTTATGCTTACTAGTTAGTCTTGTTGGACTTTCTACCTTGTTGGACTTTAGCCCACCCTACACTAGTTAGTGGACTATTTAATTAGCCCAATTATAAGTAAATAGTGACCCATTAATAAGTAAGATAAATGTCCATTTATTAGAGGAAACATACTAGCATTTTTGTCAAGCATTATCCTTAATGTTGCATGAGATCCTAACATAAGCACCAACTTTAGACAACCATTAACCAAAAAGCAAAAGTTGTCCCCCTTTGTCCCCCCTGGCTACGGTTTTGGAAGACCACCACCACCCTCACCACCTATAAATACAAGCCTTATTCCATCCATTTTACACTTGCGCTCATTTGCATTTCACACACACTTACTCTCAAATTCTTTCTCTAGTCTTTCTTTCTCTAAAAAGTGTAAGTAATTGATTTTTCTTTTTCTTCTTTCCTTCCCTATTCACGTGATCATCATCATCATCTAAGGATCTAGCTTTTTAGCTTTGATCTTGATTACATCTTGTAGATTCAAACATGAATTTGAATCCTTTAAGAACATGGAAGATTCAAGCTTTCTAGCTTTGAATCTTCACCTACTTTGTAGATCTAAATCTTTTAACTTTAATCTTGTTATTTTGTTATAAAGATTCAAACTTGTGTTTGTAATCTTCATGTAACTTAAAGATCCAAGCTTTATGCTTCAAGATCTTCAAGAACAACCAAGATGCGAGCTTTCTAGCTTGAATCTTCATATCTTTTGTTGGATCTAAGTTTTCTAACTTATGATCTCATTACTTTGTTATAAAGATCAAAACTTGTGTTTATGGTCTTCATGTAACTTAAAGATCTAAGCTTTATGCTTCAAGATCTTCAAGAACACCAAAGGTTCAAGCTTTCTAGCTTTGTAATCTTATAACTTGTGTGAAAAGGATCCAAGCTCTCTAGCTTAGGGTTCCATCACTTTACTTAAATTAGATTATGTTCATACTTGTTTGATTGAAGTAAAGTTTGTAGCTTTAGTTGTAAATAGAACTTGTAATTGTGTTAAGACTGAGGATATGATGTAACCTTGGTTCATCATCCATCTAAGACTCTTAAATGAGTTGTGTTCTTACTTGGTCTTAACATATTGTGTATTGATGGTAGAATCTTGGTCAAGGTGATGCTAACCCATCAACGAGTTGTACACTTGAAGCTACAAGCATCAAGGATGAGAACCGTGATGAGCATCAAGCACCAAGAACCCCACCGGAACACTTGCTTACTGTTTTTCGGGATCTGATCAAATTTCTGGACTTCCAGAAAATTGATTTTCAGTTGGTTCGTTTCGATTAGATGACTTTTTGTTTAGGCCTCGACTTAATCCGAGTTACGGATTAGGATTTATGACCTTTTCAAAATCACTACACCTTTGTAACGTTGTGCTGAAAATTCGGACCTACTCGTACTTAAACCGTCGCCACGGTCAAACGAAGATGAGTTCGAGTCTAGAAATTGGTCAGAAACTAGAGGACTCCCATATGGAGCCATGGCCACTGATTTCGCGTCTTTTCGATTTACGTAGAGGCCGTAGCAGCTGATCAACATCAGCCTATTGTTTTGACCTCTATACTTGTTAAACTTACTTAACTTTTACGATGATGAATGATGATGATGATGACACTTAAACTTATTTTATGCACTATTAGAACTTATAAGGACAACATACTGACCTAGTAACCTTTGATTTAGGTTGACGACCTTTCGGACCGACTTACTACTTGCATACTTTCATATCGACTTGTATTGCTTATTCACGGTGAGTTATAGCATCCCTTATTACTTTTTACTATTTTTGAGACTGAGAATACATGCACTTTTTACGTTTTACTTACTAGGCACGAGGACTTAAACTTTATATGTGTGGGTTATACAACGGCATAAACTCTCCCCTTAGCTCGGTAACGTTTAGTCATTGGTTTTTGAACCGGTGAACGCGAATCTTAGATATGGATCCATAGGATTTGACATCCCCACTCGAGCTAGTCGCGCTAGCATTTAACGGGTGTTTAATACTTCGTAAACATACGAACTCTCCAAGTGTACTTTTAGGGGGTGTTATTAAGTTAAGTTAGTTACCAAGTGACCACGGTTAAACATATACTTTTCATACTGTTTTGAAACACTGAAATCTCGTGGCCTACCTTACATTACTGTTACAACTTAAACTATAGCTCACCAACATTTTTATTGACGTTTTTAAGCATGTTTTCTCAAGTGCTTAGAGGTTTCTTGCTTCCGCTGTTAGACTTTCTGTCTTGCTGTTATAGACTTGCTGTTATAGACTTTTTGTTAAGGACCTGCTGTGTTAGATTTCCGCTGCATTACTTAGAGATGTCTCAATCATGAAACTTTTCTTTTGCATTTGTAATTTATGTTATTTTCAAACAATGACTTTGTAACGACCTTTGGGTCACATACTTATGTTTATGCTTCTATTCATAGGAAGCACGCTATCTTTTGTAAAACATTATCTTTTCATGAATGCAAATCTGGTTTTCAAACAGCATATAGTGTTTGACCTTGTAATGATCCTGTTGTTGATGATCCGTACACGATGGTTTTGTACGGGGCATCACAGATGGGGTTGTCAAACCCGATAGATCTATCAATAGGATTCGCGCCTACGGTACAGAGACCAATAGATTACGTTACCAAGGTAGGGGAATATTTGTGATTCTAACCCACATAGAATTAAGTTTAATACTTGTATCTATTTTGTAAAACAGATATAAAACATTACACGTTTTCTCAGCCCAAAAATATATATAAAAAGGGAACTATGAAAACTCACGATACTGTATTCGTAGTAATTAACCATATGACGGCACTGAACAAGTGCAGAGTTGATCTTGAATTCACGAACCTATATCAGTTATATATTTATTAATACATATAATCGTAATCAAATAAGTTTAAATATATATTTTAGTTGTTATATATTTCTATATATAAACTGTTATGTATATATTCTATATATAAGTATTTATTTGATAAAATATTATTAATAATGTTAATGAATAAAGAGTTGTACTATTTTGTAATAATAATAATAATAATATTCATAATGATAATGATACTAGTAATAAAAATGTTAATACTAATAATGATATAGTTTTAATGATAGTAGAAATGATAATTTTTGTAAAAATGATAATAACGATATTAATTTTAATAATAAATATACTAATAATGATAATTACACTTATGTTAAAAATGATAATAATAGTACTATTAATTATAAAATGGTACTAACACTAATATTAATAAATTGTGTTATTTTCATAAATAATAATAATCATAATCATAATAATGATAATAATATTTAAAATGATAATAATAATACAATAATAATACTACTAATAATAATAATATTAGATAATACTAATAATTTTTAAATGATAATACTTGTAATAATAATGATAGTAACAATAATAATACTAATACTTAATAATAATAATAATAATAATAATAATAATAATAATAATAATAATAATAATAATAATAATAATAATAATAATAATAATAATAAAAATAATAATAATAATAATAATAATAATAATAATAATAATAATAATAATAATAATAATAAGAAAACTACCTCAAAGCTTTCCTAAAAAAAATATGCCATGAACGGGACTCGAACCCGCAACCTCTCGCTAACCCGCCAACACCCCAAACCATTCCTCTGTGTCCTTATTATCTGAATTAAATCCTATCCTATAATTATATAATTCGTTTCTTTCTGTTCATCTCCTTCTTCAATAACACAGTCGACCAGAGCCCAAATTGGCAATAACAATCACCCACTAAATTTGTTTTCGGATTCCTAACTAAAAAGAAACGACTAATGGTTGACTGGATTTTAAAACAGAAAGAAAAAAATAACAGAAACCAGTTGTAGCAGCTTCACGATGACGATGAACATTTAAAAATCAATTTTAAAATTAGAACTGTTTTAGATGATGATTATAAAATAAAATGTGTTCTAAATCATTCCTTTAAACTTTCTGGACTATCAATTGATCCCTAAACATCGAAACCATTCCGAATTTCTCTGTGAACACTTAAGTTGACTTTTAAAATTGAAACTTTGACTCGAAAATTTGACTTTGATATGACGAATTGGACATTGAAAACTAACAGATAGTTTAAATGGACGATTCCTAACAAGACTGCATTTTTAGATTTTGAAGATTGAATCGAAATCGATTTTTGGCTGAAAAGTTATAGAACAGAGGTACTCGGCATTAAAATTTCTGTTTAATTTAATAATTCGAAGTTGTTTAAAAGTTGTAATTGATAATGAGTGTGGTAAACTGAATGAGTTACTCAATAATTGGAATTGATTGATTTATATAAACTGAATGGGTGTCGACATGATCACAGATAACAGAAACATATATATAAAAAAAATATAAAAGCTGATAAAAAAACAGATATGATCGACTTAAAATAATTAAAGGCAGATTTGGAGATCATGATTCAGATAAAAAAATTAAAAAGCAGATCATGATTAATTTAAAAAAATCAAATGTAGTTCACAATTTTAGAAAAAAATTAAAAGCAGGTAACAAATATATAAAAAAAAAATTAAAAGCAGATTTAAAAATAATCAGGAGATTAAAATAAAAAAATATACTGGTGGATCAGGATCACGTTTAAGTAAAAAATTAGTACATATCTTTTGACTTTTTAATTTATTTTTAATTGATATTAATATTAATAATAATACTAATAATAATAATTATATTAATAATAATAATAATACTTTTTAATATTATTAAGAGTAATAAAAATACTAATAATAATAACATAAATAATAATAATATAAATGACAAAATTATTAATAATATCAATAAAAATAATACTAGTAATAATAATAATAATAATGATAACTATAATAATAATAATGATTTTTAATGATATTGGTAATAATAATTATGATAATAATATTAATAATCATAATAATAACTAAAGTCATAATTTTATTACTAATTATAATAATAATGATAATAATAATATTATCAATAATATTAGTAATATTGATAATAATATAACAGATTAAATGTATAAATTTTCATATCTAGATATTATATATAATTATCTATATATACATATCTTTTTACAAATAATTGTTCGTGAATCGTCAAAGGTTAATTGAATTCTTGAAAATAGTTCAAAAATTTTGATAGTCGGGATAACAGACTTTGTTTATCGTGTCAGAAATCTGAAATTATATAGAGATTTTGGTTCAAAATAAGTCAAAAAAATTTCGGGTCATGACAAGATCTGTCCTTCTACTTCATGAAAAAAACAGGTGCGCCCCATGGCGATGAACTCGGCCGAATAAATCCACGGTCCAGCAGTTCCTGCAGTTGACTCTACAACTCTTGCAGTTCGGAAGGTGCAAGTCGATAAGGTGCGCGAGCTACCGGTGTAGCTCCTGGCACTAGATCAATCTGAAACTCCACTGATCGCGGCGGGGGTAATCCCGACAATTCTTCTGGAAAGACGTCGGGAAATTCGTTCACAATTCGTACATCATTCACGCTTTTCTCCTCAGTTTCTAACTTCTTCACATGCGCTAAAACAACAAAACACCCCTTTTTCATGACCTTTTGTGCCTTCATGTAACTAATAAGGTTCAGCTTTGGGCTACGTCTCTCCCCGTAAACAATTAGTGGCTCACCATCTTCGCGAGGTATGCGAAGAATCTTCTTCCCACAGATAACTTCTGCTTTTACCTTGAACAACCAGTCCATACCGACTATCACATCAAAGCTCCCCAACTTAATGGGTATCAAATCAATCTCAAAATTCACACCAGCTAAGTTTATTATACCTTCTCGGCCAATTTGGTCAACTTTCTCTTGTTTCCTATTGGCTACCTCAACAAGAATACTCTCCTCCAAAGGAACTAACGACCAATCTATCTTAGAGCAAAAGTGTCTACATACATAACTTCTATCGGTACCAGTATTAAACACTCGTTGAATGCTAGCGCGACTAGCCCGAGTTGGGATGTCAAACCCTATGGATCCATATCTAAGATTCGCGTTCACCGGTTCATAAACCAATGACTAAATGTTACCGACCTAAGGGGAATCTTTGTGCCGTTATGTCGCCCACACATATATAAAGTTTAAGTACTCGTGTCTAGTATGTAAAACATAAAAAGCGCATGTATTCTTAGTCCCAAAAATAGTTAAAGTAAAAAGGGAGCTATAACTCACAATGAATGTGCGGTAAAAGTTGATATGAAAAGTATGCAAATAGTAAGTCGGTCCGAAAGGTCCTCAACCTAAGTCAAAGGTTACTAAGTCAGTATATTGTCCCCAAAAGTTTAAAAGTGAATAATTTAAGCCTTAAGTATCATCATCATCATCATTCGTAAAAGATAAAGTAAGTTTTCAACAAGAATAGAGATCGAAACAAAAGGCTGACTTCGGAGAGCTGCTACGACCTCTATACAAACCAAAAAGACGCGTGGTCAGTGGCCAAGGCTCTGTATGTGAGTCCTTATACCGCTATCAAATTTTCATATCCTAACTCGATGTCGTTTGACCGTGGCGACGGTTCAAGCGCGAGTAGGTCAGAATTTTCAGCACGTCGTTACAAAGGCGTAGTGATTTTCGGAAGCCTATAAATCCTAAACCATATATCGGATTTAGGCGAGTCTTGAACGAAAATTCATCTACTCGAAACGAAATATCTGAAAATCAACTTTCCAGAAGTCCTAAGAGTCTGATCAAACCCCGAAAAACCATAAACAAGTGCTCCGGTGGGTTTCTTGGTGCTTGATGCTCATCACGGTTGTCATCCTTGATGCGTGTAAGCTTCAAGTGTACAACTCTTTGATGTTTTAGCATCACTTTAACCAAGTTTCAACCATCAACACACAACTAAGATTAAAAGCTAACATTCTACAAGTTTTGAACATCAAGGTTGTCTCTTTATTGCATAAACACAATAAAGCTTCAACCTTTGTCCTTTTGACAAAAGTTTATGCATCTTCATCATATGAGATGATGAAGACTTGATTTTTATCACCATAAAAATCATAAAAGGTTCCAAGTAAGTGAGATCTACAATAATAACTTAGATCTCAAGTATTAAGAAACCCTAAGCTAGAAAGCTTGGATTTTTACAAGATTAATGAGACCTTAAGCTAGAAAGCTAAGATCTAGTAAAAGTAATGAGACAATAAGCTAAAAAGCTAAGATCTAAACAAAATAATGAAACCCTAAGCTAGAAAGCTTGGATCTTTAATGTTCTTGAAGATCCTTAAAGCAAAAAGCTAGATCTACAAGTTACATGAAGATTATAAACACAAGCTTTGATCTTTTAACAAAAACAAAGTGATCTTAAGCTATAAAGCTTAGATCCATCAAAGTAATGAAGATCCAAAGCTAGAAAGCTTGAATTTTTCATGTTCTTGAAGGATTCAAATCAAAGTTTGAATCTACAAGATATAACCAGATCAAAAAACTAAAAAGCTTGATCCTTTAATGATGATGATGATGTCAAAAATAAAGAAGGAAAAAGAAGAAGAAAATCAAGAAACTTACAAGTTTCAAGTGTGAGAA
Organism: Rutidosis leptorrhynchoides; assembly: GCF_046630445.1. Classification (NCBI taxonomy): domain Eukaryota; kingdom Viridiplantae; phylum Streptophyta; class Magnoliopsida; order Asterales; family Asteraceae; genus Rutidosis; species Rutidosis leptorrhynchoides. Next base: position 607,007,393 of record NC_092336.1, read on the forward strand.
AAACTAGAGAGAATATTAGAGAGCAAGTGTGTGTAAAATGAGAATGAGATCAAGTGTGAAATGGGAGAAATAAGCTTGATATTTATAGTGGTGATGGGGTGGGTTGGCCGTGGGTTTTGGGGGGACAAGGGGGACAACCTTTTGCTTTTTGCATGGTGGTGGTCTAAAGGTGGTGCTTGTTGTTGGGATCCCATGCAACATGTGTGGTAATGGTTAACAAAAATGCTAGTATGTTGGCTCATATTAATGGGTTTTTGTCTTACATTTTAATGGGTCATAATCTTATTAAAGTTGGGCTAATTTAAGAGTCCATTAGCTAGAGTAGGGTGGGCTTAAGTCCAATAAGGTAGAAAGTCCATTAAGACTAACTAGTGTGCATTAGTAAATTACTAAGTTTAATTAAGCAACAAATAAGCCAAGTAATTGTCATTAGAAATTAACAATTAGTTTTACGTAGTCATAATATTCCAATTATGACCAAAATTAATCGTGTACAGAGTACATAGCTCGTTCTAAACGTCAAGTGACACTAACGGTCATAAAAGCATTCGAGGATCAAGTTTAGTAACTACGTACTTAATAACACGTTTTAAAATATAAACGAAAGTAATTAACATGAATAATGATCCCAGAATATAAGTACGCATAAATACACAGTTTCGTGAAAGTAATAAGCACAAAAATATAAGTCGAAAAAGTCGGGTCGTTACATAGCGCACATTTACTTGCGCCTGGAGTGTTAGAGTGTGAGATCTGCGCACATATGGTGCAAGTGTGATGCGTAACACGAGTCAATTGGGTATGCGTATCATTAAGTCCCCTCAGTTCCATATTATGCGCAAGCATTGTGCATGGTGTCGAACTCAGCTACTACTAACTTCATAGCAGGTGTGACATGACAACCATCACATCACCTGTTCCATTGCATTAAATCTATCTTTCTTTGCCGTACATGTTCTGACACATGTACGGTCAAGATCATTTACCTTCGTCCTTTCTCCTTCTATAATTAGAGCTTTCCACATTCATTTTCTACTTTCTTCATTTTCATTTTTTTAGCATGGCTTATTGCGCTGATTCATCCAATGTTGGTTCCATTCCTTCATCCATCTCATCTGAATATGTAGTGCATCTCGCGACGCGCTACCCTCCCATGAGGTCATTGTCGCATGTAGTTCCTGGTCGTTCCGACCGAGCCAATCGCTCTCCCGGTGGGAAGGTGGCCGTGTATAGTGTGGTTTTTGAGCGAGGAAATCTGCGCCTTCCGCCCACAAATTTCTTCATGCGCGTACTTTCACACTTCAATATAGGATAGCGCTTGTCACCTCATTACATTCCTGATGTGGTGCAAGGTGCGTGATTTTATTCCTACCGTTAATATGTTTAAGAACATATTTTCATTTGAGCGACTTGATACGGGCTGGTTTGCTTTTTACGACAATATTCGTTTCACTGGTGAATCGACGGAGGAAAGCCCACCAGATTGGAAGGAGTGCTATTTCTTTGTGGATAACACCTTTATTCCTTCAGAGTTTTCGAATGTGGCTTCCTGGCAGTATGGTTTTGACAGGAGTTTAAATTCAACGCCTCCCTTAAGTTCAAGCGAGCAATCAATGTTGGACAAATGCGTGGGCCGCGCTCTTCCATTACGTGCGTACAGTAATAACGTGCTATATTCTGGGGGAATATCCAAGCATTGGCCGCACCCCAACTATTATCCTCACTTTAGCCGCCATCTTCAAGGTATGCGGAACCTTCAATTCTTCCTTCTTCTACTTTTTTCTTAACGGCTTTTTGTATCTTGGCAGCGATTCCCTTTTTCGAGTATCTTGAATTTTCTTCTTCTACGTCTGTGGCAGTTGACTGCATGCCTTTGGGGAAAGGCTTCTCAGCTAAACGTCCTGTTGCTGTTGCTTCCGCTTCCGGCGCTTCGCGCAAGAAAAAGAAGAAGAAAGCTATGGCGCAGTATGCCGATTTGCCAAAGCGGTGTCCTCGCGGGAAGTTTGTTCCCTTACATGGCGACGCGTCTGCTCAAAGGAAGCGTAAGAGGCCAACTACTTCTTCGTCAAAGCGCGCTCGTACTGATATGGTTATTATTTCCTTTATTGTGTGATTTGCTTGTGTTAATCGTTATTTACCCTTATCCTTTTCTGACAGGTACCGGGCGTGGGTGTAATGCGGAAGGGGGCGTGAACCGATCTCGCCCGTCCCCCATTCAGGTGGATAGTGACTCCTCCGTTGAGAAACAGAGCCCCACATCGGCGAACTCTGATATGGGTAATAGCGCCCGGAGCCCTGGGTCGAGCAATGGGTCTTCTGGCGACGAGATGTCAATAATGAGGGACACAATGATGAGCCTTTACGGTAAACTTGAGCGGGCGCAACAAGCCAATAAAAAGGCGCAAGCGCAACTAGACCGCGCCAATCGTCGAAACGATGATAATGAGAAGACTATTTTCGCGCTTAGGGATCAGTGTGCTGATTCGAAGCGACGAGCGAAATCTGCTGTTCATGAGTTAGGGGTACTAAAGGCAGGTCTTCCCCGCATAGTGGACCATGCTATGAACAGTGACGTCGTAAATGATCGATATGAGAAAGCCTTGAAAGCTATACAGGATGTTGAGTGCCTTCACTTTTGGGATATTATAAAGAGGCATATTCAGATGCCTGCCGTCCTTCCCAAGGCTATTAAAGAATGTCTTATACCTGACGCGCGTGAGAAAGCTTGGGAAGCTTGTAAAGCTTTACGCCATATTCCTATTCCTCGCCTAGAGGAGTTACTGCGCGATCCACAAGTGACGGTGCAAGACTTAGTGGATTCTAAGTTGTAGGTTTATTTTGTAAAATCATAATGTGTCATGGCGCATGTAATATTTTGTAACGTGCATTTTTTATGAAATAAAAGTACACTTATCGTGATATGATGTTTCTGTCGTATAAGTCGCTTTCATGGCTACTTTCGTTATCGATAACCTTTTTTGATTTATACACTTGGCGTATCGTTGCAAGCCTTCACGTGTATTGATGTGTACTCAATACACACTTAGATCGCACCTCTGTAGTCGCGTCAAAGAGTCTTCCAAACGTTAGTTTGGGACTGTGGTCAAGAGCGACCAACGCTTCTTTTTGTTTATAGTCATGACTCGTAGATCCCTAGGTCTTCTCGGGTGGAACTAGGTCAACCCAATGACCGTAGATCTCCGGTAGATAGTCTAGCCTGTCGCCAAACAGACTTCTACCGCACGGGAGCTAGTGAAAGTCATCCCTTGAAGAGGCAGGAACGCGCTAGTATGTTACTGTGCGCGTGCAGTTTAAGTCAAGTAGCTATTCTGCTTTTAAAGGCACAAGAAATAATCGACTGAAAATGACTTGTTGCTTTAATATAATCGAAAAACAATTTTACAATATCGCAGTACACGGTCGTCTTACTAAGGCACGTTCTTTTAGTAATTACATGAAAATCTAAACAAAGTAGGTGAGTGATCAATTCTTCTAATTTCTATATTACATGTAGCATTTCTTAAGCGCGGTAGCATGCTAGGTCCGCTTGATTGGATTGCCCTTAAGCTCTGCCAGTTTGTAAGCTCCAGTGTTACTGATTCCAATGACCCTGTAAGGTCCCTCCCAATTTGGCCCTAACTTTCCTGTGTTTTGGGCTCTACTCGCCCGGTTGTCACGCCATACAAGATCTCCTACCTTGTATGTCCTTGCTCGCACGCGCTTATCGTAATATTTTGCTATGCGCTGCTTATTGGCGGCTTCGCGGATCACCGCCATTTCCCTGCGCTCCTCCGTATAATTCAGATTGGTGCGCAACTTTTCGTCATTTTTTCCTTCGCTGTAGGACAGAATCCTTTCTGTTGGGACGGTTATTTCAACCGGGATTACCGCTTCCGAACCGTACACTAAACTGAACAGTGTTTCTCCTGTGCTCCTCTTGTGTGTTGTTCTGTGCGCCCATAGGACTTTAGGTAATTCAACCCATCCACTGCGCTTCATTCCTAATCTTTCCTTAATGGCGTGCACAATATCCCTATTCGTGACCTCACATTGGCCATTAGCCTGAGGGTGCGCGACAGAGGTAAAGCGATGTTTGATGTTCAAATCCTGACACCAGCTGCGAAAGGGTTGCCTTCAAATTGTGTACCGTTATCACTAACAATTTCGTTAGGTACGCCGAATCTGCATACGATGCTTTCCCAAAAGAAATATTTAATCTGTTTACTGGTGATGGTGCGCAGTGGTTTTGCTTCTACCCATTTGGGTGAAGAAGTCGATAGCAACCACTAGATATTCAGCGTTTCCCACGCCCTATGGGAAAGGTCCCACTATGTCAATGGCCCATTTTCAAAACGGCCACAGCGATGTGATAGGTATCATAGGGTGCTGTGGCGCCCTACTAATGGGTGCATGCAGTTGGCATTCTTGGCAAATTCTTATCCGTTCCGCCGTATCAGCGTACATTCGGGGCCAATAGTACCCTAGTCGCTTGATCCTCTCAGTAACCGTCCTTGATCCAGAATGTAACCCGCACGATCCCTTGTGAATCTCATCGATGATCACAGCGGCTTCTTTAGGTCCTACGCAGCGTAGTGATGCGCCCAAATAAGATTTTCGATATAGGATTTCTCCTATCAGTTCATAATTTGGCGCTTTCACTCTAATCTTCATTGCTTCCTTCTCATCATCAGGTAGGGATCCAGTGCACAGGAATTCTATAATGTCTGTCATCTAAGTTGCTTCTTCTTCCTCCATAGATGCAATCGTTGTCTCCGGTTCAATGGATTTCTTAAAAACTTGCTCCACTAATATCTTCTTTTCCAGATGGTTGAAGGTGAGAGCTGCTAGCTTACTGAGTACATCCGCTTGTTTGTTTTAACTCCCGGGGATTTGACTGATTTTGAAGTCGATAAACGTATCTGCCAGAGAATGGACCAGAGCCAAGTTTGATTGCATGGACTTGTCATTGGCATCGAACGTGCCATTTATCTGATTAGTGACCAGCTGTGAATCCACATAGGCTTGTAGCCTTTTTACTCCTAATTCTCGGGCTATACGCATCCCTGCCAATAGCGCTTCGTACTCTGCCTCATTGTTTGTCACCTTAAAGTTGAATCGCAACGCGTAAGTATGCTCTTCCTGATGTGGACCTGTGAGGATTAACCCTGCGCCAGCGCCCTCAGAGCTTGCTACGCCGTCGGTATAGAGCTCCCACAGTTCGATAGGGGGCGTGGGAAGTTGCTCAGGGTTACAAATTACCGGCATATTAGCGGCCGTTTCGGCCAAATAATCGGCCATCACCTACCCCTTATAGCGCTTCTAGCGCAGTACGTAATTTCATGCTCGCCTAGCTCTATTGCCTATTTAGTCAGCCTGCCTGATATCTCTGGTTTATAGAGCAACTGCCGAATAGGTTGATCAGTGAGTACTGTAATCGGATGTGCTTGGAAGTACCTGCGTAAACGCCGAGCAGTAACGACAAGCGCATATACAAGTTTTTCTATGGGGAGATAGTTCAACTCGCTTCCTGATAGCGCTTTACTGACGAAGTATATTGGCATTTTGGCGTCTCCCCGTTCGGCAACTAAGACGGAACTAACAGCTTCCTTAGACACCGTAAGGTAAAGTATCAGGGTTTCACCCGCAATTGGCGCTGTTAGTGTGGGGAGATTTTTGAGGAGCACCTTCATCACCTGGAATGCCTTTTCTGTCCGTCCATTTGAAATTCGACTTTTTAGCGCAGTCTTTCAAGGTATGAAAGAACGGGAGCGATCTTTCAGCGGCCTTAGATAGGAATCGCGTCAATGCAGCTAATTTTCCATTGAGGATTTGAACTTGCTTTTTTGTTTTAGGGGAGGGCATCTTTTCAATTGCTTCTATCTTCTTCGGGTTAGCCTTGATTCCATGCAGAGTTACGATGTGCCCTAGAAAATTGCCTTCTTCTTCCCCAAAACTACACTTGGCAGGTTTGAGCTTCATGTTGATGCTCCTGAGCGTGTTAAACGTTTCAAGTATATCGGCTAACAACTGTTCCTCCGTATTACTTTTAATGACGAGGTCGTCAATGTACACCCCAAGGTTGCGCCCAATTTGCTTAGTGAATGATGTATCTATGGTGCGCTGATAGGTGGCACCTGCGTTCTTTAGTCCGAAGGGCATTTTAGTGTAACAGTATATCCCTTGGTCTGTGTGGAACGCGGTCTTCTCTTCATCTTCTTCCGCCATTTGTATTTGGTTATATCCTTTTTAGGCGTCTAGGAAGCACTTAAACCTAAAACCAGCGAGCGACTCGACCTTCCAGTCTATCTCCGGCAGAGGATAGTTGTCTTTGGGACAAGCTTTATTGATGTCTTTAAAATCGATACAGAGCCGCCACGTTCCATCGAACTTGGCCACCAGCACAAGGTTAGCTACCCATGTTTGGTAGTTCACTTTGCGCAGTATGTTAGCCTTAACCAGCTTGTCCACTTCTCTGCGCAACCATTCACTCCTTTCGGGGTGCCATTGGTCGCTTCTTTTGTTTGATAGGGGTCAAATTGATACTAGCGCGGAGGTAATGCTGCGCGATTTCTCGCGATACTCCAGTCATATCAGCATCGCGCCAACAGAACACGTCAGAATTGGAAATGAGGATATTCCTCAGCTTTTCCTTAGTTTCGTGTGTGAGGCTCCCCCTATCTTTACCTTTTGTTCCGAATACTCCGTGTAAGACCTGGATTCTGATTCTGCCCAGTCGCGCGCTGCGCGGGGTTATGGCGCGCCGCGCCATATGTCGCTGGCAGACCCCTTTGGCTATTTTAGAGTTTTTAAAATGGCATTTTGGTCTTTTCGCATTTGAGCCAGATTTGGGGACTTAACCTCATCCACCATTTCATTTATTCATTTCTTTTTCCTTTTCTTTTCATTTTCTCTCTAAAACTTAAACACCCCATTTGATTCTAAGGGATTTTTGGAAAGGAAGAAGCGGGTTTTGATCTTTGGCGTAGTAGACAAGTTTGTTCTCCTCGTTCTTAGCTACGCAGTGATACTAGTGGTAAGCTCTAACTCCGAATTTCGTTTTCGTGTTCATCATTCAAATTTGGGGCTTTTGATTTTATGATTCATAAATGGAACCCATTTAGTTGTTAATTGAAGATTAACACCAAGATTCGGGTTTATAAGTGTTAAAAGGCGGGTTTTGGGTTGGTTAATGATTTAACCATGTTTAAGACTTGAGAATGGTGTATAATCACTAGTATTAGTGATTATTGATGTATTGGAGACCTTTAGGGTTCTTGTGGTTGACTAATTTTGACTAGAGTCAAAGTTAGGGTTTGTTGATGATTATGATCCGAATGTCGATTCGATGAGGTTTATAAACTTAAAATGGATTAAGTTGAAGTATAAAACCGAGTTAAATATGTTTTGGTGTCAAAACTTGTAATTGGTGAGATTTTGGCTTTATGGGTCAAAATTAGGGTTTATGGGCGATTTTGTGAACGATAAGTGTTTAACACTTGTGTTCGGGTTTAATTGGCATATTAGGACCATTATCACTTGTGTTAGTGATTATTGGTTAGTTTGGGCACAGTTTTTGCTTGGAAGTGCAATTGGGTCGAAATTGCACTAAGTGTCGAATTGGGTTGGTTTGTAAATCCATCCCAATTGTGTTATGGTATTTATGATAATGGAATAGGTACATTCCTTCGGTGAGTTGCGAATTATTTCGGAAGCGTTCATCAAGGCGACAAGGTGAGTGTTAATATCCTATGTGCATATGTATGTGTAGGATGGGTACGGGTCGGGTGAAGTGGTTCTCGGTTATAGAGCTTACTTCACATATAGGTGGTTTTGATGGACTTGTGTATAGGTCCAATTGACACGGTTGTGCGTTTTAGTTGACCTTCTCTTGGCGAGGTGTACACTTGTGTGTACGTTATCACATATATTGTGATGTGGTTTTGGATAACCCCGATGTGGTCGATTTTATAATCCCGTGACTGTGGGTTTTGGTATTGGAGAAGTGAATCGTGTGTAGTTCGGATTCATGATGACGCGTGTAGTTCGGTCATCATATTGAGGTAGTAATCTCGTGTGGTTTTGGATTACTAAGGCTCGTGTAGTTCAGCCAACCTCGATGTTGTCTTTGAAGATGGTAATCTCGTGTGGTTTCGGATTACTAAGACTCGTGTAGTTCGGCCAATCTTCATGGTGGAGTTTTGGTATTCGGTAATGGGTTAAGGGGTTAACCTTATTCGTTTATATATTGTTCTATGTATATTAATGTATCGTTGTGTTGTAGCTAACCCTCCGGGTGTAGCTTATTGGCGTTGTTCACATCGTCGTTGGTGAACTTATACTTTGTTGATATCTTTAGCTTGTTGCTTAGAGATCGTACGATATGCTTAGTGTAGTTGCCTTATACATGGATGCTTCGGTATGCGGTATTTGATATTTGTGTGGCGTGTCCATTTTATACATATATATGTATGTAGTATATTCTCACTCACTAAGCGTTAGCTTACCCTCTCGTTGTTTACATTTTTATAGATTTGCTTGGATGCGGTGGCTCGGGTAAGCTGGGAACTAGTGGACTCGCGTAGTTGCTTTAGAAGGTTTGCTTTTGGATTTGATTAGGATTGGGTAGCGTATCCCCAATCGCCATGCTCGGCTTTGTTTTGTGTTAAAAATCATGTGGTTGAAAATTTGAATTTTGTACGAAAGTCGTAAAACGGCCGATGTGGGCCCGGTCTCGTAAAACTTATTTTTATGAATGGAACGTGTTAGTTTTTCATATATGAATATGTTGTGAAAAGCATTTTGTCTAAATACGTCGGGAAGTGGTCAAACATTTTCACGTTTCAAGACTTTTTGGATAGACCAGATCGGTCTGAATAAACAATTTTTTTTTTGTGATACTTTAAGCGGGTTCGAATGTGGTTTGGTTTGGGTTGTTACAAGTGGTATCAGAGCATGGTCTAAGGGATTTATGTGACTTGAGATAGGTGCCTAGACTTAGACTTTTGTGTGTGCTTAATTTGTTGCGAGACTTGTAGGATTACGGGTCGAAATGGGTTTAGTTAGTGCCTTGTTTATAGGTTGACTAACGTTTATATTAGTAATGCGGATATTATTAATATATGATTGTGTTGTGATGATAATTCTCGCGTGTGTTTATATCGCGTAGAATTTCGTTTGTGTTTGTTTATAGCATCGAGCGAGACGGTCGTTGTACTAACAAGTCGATACGGCGTGTGTGCGTAATAAGGACTTGCAAACCTTATTACGGGTGCAAATTGTGTCTAGCAAGTGATGTATGACGAGTGTTTAGCAAGATGGGGGCGGTATTGTGTGTGCTTTATACGTTCGTGGTCTAATCGCTTTGCATTCCTTAGAATGGCAATGGGAAATGGGATCGAAATGAACGACCTGGAGTTTAACGCTAGAGTTGCGGCCGCCATTGCGGAGCAAATGAGTACGTTTCGAGAAGAAATGGATAGGAAGTATTCCGAACTTCAAGGTAGTGGTGGAATGGAGCGTTGTCTTAAGAACTTCATGAGGACTAAACCCCCAATGTATGACGAGAAACCAGATCCTTTGATAAGCACAACTTGGATCTCGGATGTCGAAGGGTGTTTTCGTACTATTGAATGCCCTCCCGAGAAGAGGACAAGACTCGCTACTAGTTTGTTGCGGGGTAGGGCGAAGGATTGGTTGGATGGTAAGATTGATCTTGTCGGTGGTGAACCGTTTATGGCGTTATCATGGGACGAGTTTAAGAAGGAATTCTTTGAGGAGTTCCGAACTTCAGCTGATTTGTCGGAAATGCGTAATGAGTTGCGAAAATTGCAACATGGTTCTATGGATTTGAATACTCTCAAGACGACCTTTATGGCGAAGGCTCGTTTTTGCCCGGAGTATTTGGGGAATGATCGTTTGTTGATGGGGGATTTTTATCGGACCTTGAATGACGACTTGAAGAGTAAAATTAGCAGGGGTCAAGCAAAATCGTTTGCGGAATTATTTGACTTGGCTAGAGGTTTCGAGTCGTATTTACGATCGAAGATGTGTGAACCTTCAAGTAAGAGAAGAGTTGTTTCGTATGGTGCTCCAAGTAAGAGGACTAAGGGTCCGAACGTGAGCACGGGTGGTACGCGGACGAGTATATTGGATTCTAGTGCGCCTAAATGTTACAATTGTGGTGTGAGGGGTCACAAGTCTTGGGAATATTCGGTACCAAAGAGTGATGGCATGGTGTGCTTCAATTGCCAAGAAGAATGACATCGTAAGTCGGAATGTCCCAAGTTAGCGGGGATGGGTGCGGCAAGGAGACGTTAAGGTACATTTCATTTTAATAAATATGTCATTTGATTATTTATTAAGTGCCGTTGCATTTGAGTTTGTAAAATGCCTTGTGTTGTGCATATTGTTGTTATGGGTGACGTTCCTAATGGAAGTACCCTATGGTGATGTTTTGATTAATGGGCGAAGGGCGTAAGACTTGGTGCAACCAAGCATTCCTTAGTATTTGGAAATGTTTCTACCAAGCCATGGAATGGGTTTTGGTGTTCGATTGTTAAGCGCGTGTTCGCTATCATGTGGAAGTTGATGAACCATGAGGTTCGTCGGGTGGATTGGAACCCGAAAAAGATCGAGTGTTTGATCTCGATGTATGTTGGTAAAGGAGTCTACGTGACGCGACATTAGGTGCCTCTTTTATACCTACTAGCGTGGTGTTCAACTCCGATTGTCTTACGGTTACATTGTACTTAGGGTACCGAAGTGAAACCCTTAGGTACATGAGTGATCGGGTGAAATTTGACAAACTAAAGCAATTGGATGATTACGAGAGTAGAGTGGTGTAATTTGCGGTACACTTTTCGTTCGAAGTGTTTAAGGATTGGTTGAAATCCTTCGTATGCTCAAGGTTGGAGCAAGTTATGGTGATGGTTCGTGTGAGCCCAATTGTTGGTAAAGTCTACCTTTGGTAGCATTGTATGGTTGTACGAGTTGTGGATATGGAACTTAGTTCCAAGTGGGGGGGGGGGGGTTGCACTCCGGCACGGGAAGGTTTTTAGTTTGAGACTTCGGATGATACTTTTGGTAGATCCGGAAGTTTGCGTTGGGACCTAGTTTTGGTCGATTTGTGGTAAAGTACAATTTCGGTTAAATTGTACTTATGGTTTTGGATGTAAGTTACCACCGAGGTGCTAATGTGGTAAATCTCATTGAGAGATAAAGGACGTGTTTGGCGAGCAAGGTGAAATCCCTCGGTTAAGGGATGTGTGTATCGGATTCTCTTTTAGAGAACTATTGTTGGGTACCTATGTTTGATATAGGCGGTTCTTGCTCGATTGTGTGAATGGTTAGTGGTATCCGTTAGGATTCACTATGGCGTAGCAGAGCACGATGTTACGCTACTCGTTGTTCGAGGCTAAAAGGGCGTTGATTGATGAAGCATGACCTTCGGGGTCCACTGACTTCATCATGGTATTGATTGATTGGTGAAGCATGACCTTCGGGGTCCGCTGACTTCATCATGGTAGTACGTGATTGGTGGAGCATGACTTTCGGGGTCCGCTGACTTCATCATGAGCGTGGTGTTATATCGGTGAAGCATGACTTTCGGAGTCCGCTGACTTCATCCGGTGTTGAGATGGGTGAAGCATGACCTTCGGGGTCCGCTGACTTCATCATGGTAGTGGATCGCGTGTGGTTTCGGATTCACGATGACGCGTGTGGTTTCGGTCATCTTATTGCGGAAGTGAGTCGCGTGTAGTTCGGATTCACAAATGACTCGTGTGGTTTCGGTCATTGTATTGAGGAGTGAGTCTCGTGTAGTTCGGATTCACAAATGACTCGTGTAGTTAGGTCATTCCTCTGGGATAGTGACTCTCGTGTAGTTCAGATTCACTAAGGCGAGTGTAGTTCGGCCAATCCCGATTGTTGTTGAGGTGAAGGTAGTGAGTCGCGTGTGATTTCGGATTCACTAAGGCGCGTGTAGTTTTCGGCCAGCCTTCGTGTTGTGTGATCTGTCGGTTGTTTTATACACCGATGGTGGGATCGTAAGGACCATGACGTTTGATCTACTGGTTGTTTTATACACCAATGGTGGGGTCGTAAGGACCATGTGTGATCTATCGGTTGTTTTATACACCGATGGTGGGGTCGTGAGGGCCATGATGTTTGATCTATTGGTCGTTTAATACGCCAATGGTGGGGTCGCGAGGACCATGTTGTATGTTTAGTGATGCGATAGCCGTGTTTCGCTCACATGTTGTTACGGGTGTGATAATAGTCGATTTTGTACACCTTGGGATCTAGTGTTGCCATAATCGTTTTGGGCGCTATCGGTTTTAACCGTTGGATTATGATGTTACGGTAGTTGCGTATTGGTCGCATTGCGCACTACAAGGGATGTTTAGTGTTAAGGGTAATCCGTAAGGATTCGCTTCTTTTCGGTCTTCGTCAGTTTAGATGGTTGACTTTATTTTGATGTGCGGTGGTTACTAGCGATGTACTTGGTATGGTATGCTAGGGGTTGATATCTCGGTTCGAGACTGGATGAGTATTTCCCGGTGTGAGGGATTGAGCATGGTTTTAGTGCTCAGGATTACGGGTTTGATAAATCGCGGGTGACGATTTTAGTTGTTAGAGGCGATTTGTTGGGAAGAATTGTCTAGGAAAGTTCGGATTGGGACTTATGATTGAGGACCATTGAGTAGGTCCGGATTGGTTAAGTGGTGAAGATCACGAGGACGTGATCGATTTTAAGTGGGGGAGAGTTGTAAGACCTGGATTCTGATTCTGCCCAGTCGCGCGCCGCGCGGGGTTATGGCGCGCCGCGCCATATGTCGCTGGCAGACCCCTTTGGCTATTTTAGAGTTTTTAAAAGGGCATTTTGGTCTTTTCGCCTTTGAGCCAGATTTGGGGACTTAACCTCATCCACCCATTTCATTTATTCATTTCTTTTTTCCTTTTCTTTTCATTTTCTCTTTAAAACTCAAACACCCCATTTGATTCTAAGGGATTTTTGGAAAGGAAGAAGCGGGTTTTGATCTTTAGTAGACAAGTTTGTTCTCCTCGTTCTTAGCTACGCGGTGATACTAGTGGTAAGCTCTAACTCCGAATTTCATTTCCGTGTTCATCATTCAAATTTGGGGCTTTTGATTTTATGATTCATAAATGGAACCCATTTAGTTGTTAATTGAAGATTAACACCAAGATTCGGGTTTATAAGTGTTAAAAGGCGGGTTTTGGGTTGGTTAATGATTTAACCATGTTTAAGACTTGAGAATGGTGTATAATCACTAGTATTAGTGATTATTGATGTATTGGAGACCTTTAGGGTTCTTGTGGTTGACTAATTTTGACTAGAGTCAAAGATAGGGTTTGTTGATGATTATGACCCGAATGTCGATTCGATGAGGTTTATAAACTTAAAATGGTTTAAGTTGAAGTATAAAACCGAGTTAAATATGTTTTGGTGTCAAAACTTGTAATTGGTGAGATTTTGACTTTATGGGTCAAAATTAGGGTTTATGGGAGATTTTGAGAACGATAAGTGTTTAACACTTGTGTTCGGGTTTAATTGGCATATTAGGACCATTATCACTTGTGTTAGTGATTATTGGTTAGTTTGGGCACGATTTGTGCTTGGAAGTGCAATTGGGTCAAAATTGCACTAAGTGTCGAATTGGGTTGGTTTGTAAATCCATCCTAATTATGTTGTGGTATTTATGATAATGGAATAGGTATATTCCTTCGGCGAGTTGCGGATTATTTTGGAAGCGTTCATCAAGGCGAAAAGGTGAGTGTTAATATCCTATGTGCATATGTATGTGTAGGATGGGTACGGGTCGGGTGAAGTGGTTCTCGGTTATAGAGCTCACTTCACATATAGGTGGTTTTGATGGACTTGTGTATAGGTCCAATTGACACGGTTGTGCGTTTTGGTTGACCTCCTCTTGGCGAGGTGTACACTTGTGTGTACGTTATCACATGTATTGTGATGTGGTTTTGGATAACCCCGATGTGGTGGATTTTATAATCCTGTGACTGTGGGTTTTGGTATTGGAGAAGTGAATCGCGTGTAGTTCGGATTCATGATGACGCGTGTAGTTCGGTCGTCTTATTGAGGTAGTAATCTCGTGTGGTTTCGGATTACTAAGGCCCGTGTAGTTCGGCCAACCTCGATGTTGTCTTTGAAGATGGTAATCTCGTGTGGTTTCAGATTACTAAGACTCGTGTAGTTCGGCCAATCTTCATGGTGGAGTTTTTGGTATTCGGTAATGGGTTAAGGGGTTAACCTTATTCGTTTATATATTGTTCTATGTATATTAATGTATCGTTGTGTTGTAGCTAACCCTCCGGGTGTAGCTTATTGGCATTGTTCACATCGTCGTTGGTGAACTTATACTTTGTTGATATCTTTAGTTTGTTGCTTAGAGATCGTACGGTATGCTTAGTGTAGTTGCCTTATACATGGATGCTTCGGTATGCGGTATTTGATATTTGTGTGGCGTGTCCATTTTATACATATATATGTATGTAGTATATTCTCACTCACTAAGCGTTAGCTTACCCTCTCGTTGTTTACATTTTTATAGATTTGCTTGGATGCGGTGGCTCGGGTAAGCGTGGGAACTAATGGACTCGCGTAGTTGCTTTAGAAGGCTTGCTTTTGGATTTGATTAGGATTGGGTAGCGTATCCCCAATCGCCATGCTCGGCTTTGTTTTGTGTTAAAAATCATGTGGTTGAAAACTTGAATTTTGTACGAAAGTCGTAAAACGGCCGATGTGGGCCCGGTCTCGTAAAACTTATTTTTATGAATGGAACGTGTTAGTTTTTCATATATGAATATGTTGTGAAAAGCGTTTTGTCTAAATATGTCGGGAAGTGGTCAAACATTTTCACGTTTCAAGACTTTTTGGACAGACCAGATCGGCGCGCCGCGCGGGGTACTGGCGCGCCGCGCCAGTTGCTGAACAAATAAATTTTTTTTTTTTTGTGATACTTTAAGCGGGTTCGAACGTGGTTTGGTTTGGGTAGTTACACTTCGGATTAACTATAACCCACCATTCATTCGCGCCCCTTTCTTCGGGAGTAGCGCTTCCTTTGTCGGTAACAGATGCGCACAAGGCGTCTAGCGGTGTTGACTCGAGGGTGGCGACCCCTTGCTCGGACCATCCCGGGTATTGTAGATGGTATAGCGCCGAATTTTTGAATGGAGGTCCTTCCTAGTATAGCATTGTATCTAGAATACGAGCGCACCACACAAAATTCTATGCTCTCATTGCGCTTTTTAATTTATCTTTGCTGTCTCTCAGCTCCAACTTCAAATCTAAAATTCCAATAGGCCACGCTGATTCTCCTGAAAATCCGGATAAGGCCATAGTCAGAGGCTTGATGGTTCGCCTCACCGTTGTGGGTAACTGTCAGAAGCAATGCTCGTACATGATGTCAACGCTACTGTCGTTGTCCACATGAAGGCGCTTAACCCCATGACCTGACTCGGGCAGATATCTCTGCACTACAATGGGCGCGCAGGAAGTGTTGTATGTCTGGATGGCGGGGAACTCTATCTCCGTCATCCCCGAGCTTTCACCAGCGCCAGCTTTGCGCTTTGTTCCTAGTTGTTGTCGGCAGTTGGCCATTAAATGCACTTATCTTTTCGCAACAGGTGCCTGTATGAAAAAATAAATGAGTAGTAGACATATAGAAAAAGATCAAATCAAAACCTTTTAACTTGTATGTCCCACGGATGGCGCCAAATGATCAAGCATAGAAAGGGGGATTTAAGGGTCAACTGAGTTTAACTCTCCAGTCCGGAGTACCATGAATAACCCCCTGCGAGATGAGGATCTCAGCGGGGGTGGTTAAACATAGACCCACCATCGGCGGGGAGTCCGGTCAACGATGGCTCGCGCTGGGTTATAGGGTTTATGTTCATTGAACGTTACCTGTATATCAAGAGTGCCTAGTGAAATGCTTTAAGTCCGGTAGCGCGGGTATAATTGCGCTATATTAGATAGCGCGGACGGTCCGTACGTGGATACTTAAAATAGTATGTGTGTAAGTTCTCCAAGAACAGATCCTTTGTCTTGTGATTCGAGTCCGTTATTTATAGCTACAGTGCCGTTTGCTTATTGGAGCCACGTGTTCCATGTTGCTTTCTTGTCGGTACTGCCTGACCGTTCAGGGGACGGGGACCAGGGAACAATACTGTTGCTCTCTGCTGAGTGTCGGTTCTTTTGCAGAGATCGTGGCAAGTACGAGACACGTCATCCTCATCTAGCGCGTTATTCTATCCTAGCGCACATTTACTTGCGCCTGGAGTGTTAGAGCGTGAGATCTCCGCGCATATGGTGCAAGTGTTATGCGCAACACGAGCCAATCGGGTATGCATATCATTATTCCCGCTCGCCACGAGTTAAATTTTTTCGACGGCAGCGTCAGACTCAAAATAATTTTATGAACAAAAAAGTGGTGAAGAATATCGTCGTTTCAGTTATACAGGATTGTTGTTTTGAGTTTGCGTTCACATTACAAACGGTCCCTCAACTTCGACTATCTTTACACCACGGCCCCTTAAGTTTACACTTTTTCAGGGGAAAAAAGTGTAAATATATAATTTTATTTAACTAAAAGAAACTAATTCCACCTGAATTTATAACGGGCTCTATCTTCTCTCGGTGCGAGTTAACTTTTTCAGAGACCACCGTTCAACTCGAAAAATTCTTACGAACTCAACGGGACTAACTATACGCAAAACGGACACTTTTCAAAAAAAGGCCAAACACAACGACAACCCGTATCTTCCCGCTCGCCACGAGTTAAATTTTTCGACGGCAGCGTCAGACTCGAAATAATTTTATGAACAAAACGAAACTAACCACGTTCAAAACGGACACTTTTAAAAAAATGCTAAACACAACGACAGCCCGTATCTTTCTGTTCGCCGGGAGTTAAATTTTTCCGACAACACCGTTACACTCGAAAAAATTTATTGAACAAAACAAAACTAACTACGTTAGAAACGGATACTTTTTAAAAAAACGCTTAACACAACGACATCTAAAACGGCGCTTAACGCATGGGCCGTGTTCCCCTCTTTAAATACACAACGCTACGTTAAATATGAATACGCAGGCCGAAAGCACCCGCCACAACGCGCCGGCTGGTGCGGACTAGTTAAGATGCAGTGGAGAAATCTAAATTAGGCATTAGTATTATTTGATCCGTGTACAGAAATAAATTTAAATTAATTTAGGGTGAGTGTTCCTTTGGAGGTTTTGTGGTCTGGGGTCCCGATTGACTTTACGCAGCGGTTTCTGCTTCTTAGTAGTTTTAATGGTGTTCGGTTGGCGACATTAGAAGTGGTTGGTTGGTTATGAGTTCACTTTGGTTGGTTTGTTTATGTGTGAGTTGTCTTTGCTTTGCTTCATTTGTCGTGGACTCGGTGCGGTCATGAGCTGGTCTTCCTTTTGTCTCTCGGTCAGATAGGATGCTGGTTTCATTGGAAGGTCACATGTCTTCGTCTTCAATCATCCTGTAGCATCTTCTTCTCGTGTTTTTGGCCTTTAATATATGCACTTGTGAGTTGATGGTTGACTCAAGTGTTCATATGTGTTTCTGATTTGATGTATTGCACTATTATTTGTTTGCCAAGGTGGATCATGTTTGTTTGGTTCACATGGTTTTTTTAGTTCAGTTTATAGGTCATATAGTTTGTATTAAGTAGCTCGTTAACGCTATTCGTGTAGATCAAATGAATCTATTTCACTTACTTTGTTTCTTCTACATCTTCTGATCTTTTTGTTGGAATTGATGAAAAATGTGCGTTTTCACCGAACATTGGACACAAATGATCGAGTGACATATGTTAGTAACTAGTTAGTGAGTTTTGTAGTCCCTGACGATGGCAAGGAGTGTCCAAAACGGATTAAAGGTGAATAATATATCGAATCTCAAAGTTGCTAGTTTGGTGCAAAATCTAGAAGGTTTGGCACTTGTACCACATCGGTAGTGGAAGCAAACCTAAGGTCTTGGTTTCCACTATAAATAGAGGCATTTAGGATTTGTAAAACGACACATCAAAAATCGTATAAGCATTATTATACGTTCCGAGTTTTTCTCTCAGCCGCAACAAGCTCTCCCTGTTCTGTTACCTTTCATGCAAGTGTTCAAGTCTGACAAGTGTTCAAGTCCGATAGTATGCTGCTTCGGACCAGTGTACCCTGAGAACGGACGAAGAATCTGTTTAAGGAAATTGTGTTAAACACAAGCCCGGTTCAACATAATATCAGTTAGTTCATTTTTAGCTTTCTCTTTTTGATTATTTATTAGCAATCTGATTATTACATTTGTGATAACATGTTTAGTTATTTCAATTTTGTATACATATTTACCTATGCTTTTTATATTTAATTTATGTTTTTTGCTGATAAAAACTGCTCATCCCAATTAGTATATATAGATAACTAGTGAAATGACCCGTGGAACCACAGATTTGTTTAAACGAAACACTTTAATGATATGTTTTATGTACTAAGTGAACGTAAATGCTAAAGTTATTTAGTTTAATGACCCGTGAAATCATAGAGTCCGACTAAGAAAGTAATGAGCTGAACATTTTACCAAACACTTAAAATGCATATTAAACAATCCACATCCAATCATAAGAGATATTATTGGTTGTCATTTTATTTTAAAAGTGTAAATTAAAATATAAATTTAGAATTAGTTTCCTTCTGCCTAACTTTTATACTTTTTCATACTCAATTTAAAATAATTAATTAAAATAATTCAAAATTATTTAAATTTAATAAGTAAAATAATTATTAATAAAATTTAATAATAATAATTAATTAATAAGATTTAATTGTAATTCAAAATTATTTAGATTAATGACATCACACACCATACTTAGATTTTTTTTCTTTTTGATTTTTTCTTAACAAAGAAATTATTTTAATAATGATATCATTATTATAGAATTTTAATATTAACTATAGATAGAAGATAGATAGATAGATAATGTAGTCAAACCAAACACCATCCTTCATTTTCTTTGGTCGTTAGAATAAATAAAATAACAGATAAGATACTAGTACTAGTGCTAGATAAAAACAAAAATAATAAACAATATTTTATTAGTTAGAAGTCATTATAGGTTACAAGAAAGTGAAACGGGGACTTTGGAATTGCATACAAGTTGTTTTTATTGGTTTTGTAATTTACCTTTAATCAAACAATATTTCAAAGTGGGTTTGTTTACATATTTTAATAAAATAAAAAAAAGGATATTATTTAATATAGTACTCCTAAGACCACTCTTAAAGGTTAGTCGTTGAGCCCGTCGTTGATCGCGCCGTTGATTGACGCCGATATTAGCACCTCGCACATGAACAACCGTTGATCAACCGTGCTTCATATTTCCGTTGCATGATAAAGTGGAACACGGACAAAAATTCAAACGGCTCTTTTTTTTTTTTTATTATTTCAATGGATATATTAGTTTTTTATTTTATTTTTTTCAACTACACTCCCATTTATATATACCCAACAACTCGCTCTTTTTACCAACATTCAACTCCCATCTTTCATCAAACTTCATCTCAACTTCATCATCTCCATCAACTTCATCAACATGTCTTCCAACAAAAAAAAATCAAAATCAAAATCAAAAACAAAAACCATAAAATACTACCATCGATGAAGATATGTGGCAGTCGGTCCTCCAAAACACGCTTCATCAATCTCAACATTTTCACCCAAACGTGCAACATCAAGCTCGATTGAATATGCAACATCAATCTCCCATGGGCTCGTCATCTAACACGCAATATACTTATTATCCTGTATTAAACATGGAGGGTAGTTAAAGATTGTCCTCAATTTTTAATGTATGAAAGTGTGGTGACCGCCAAGCGTCGACAAACCGGGCCTGACCCTATCAATTTGGGAGATGCCGACCAGACTCCGACTTCGACCCCAAGAATCAATTTGGAGAATTTATTTCGAGGTTCACCAATATACGGTAGGTCGTGCAAAGAGTCAAAAGAGTTGTTGTTCGTCGGATGCGGCATCTCGTTGTTTTTTGAAGGATGCTTGAGCATCTATTTATGAGACTGCAAATGCTACACGTGAGACCAAGAGGGTAATAAAGGAGGAGGCTGAAAAAAGGACAGGAAAGTACGAGGAGCAAATCGACAATCAAGTGATGTTGGAAAGTTTGAAGCTTCTATCCCAACCGGGGTCTTCCGACATTCCACCCGAAATATACGAGTTGTTGATGCGAGCAATGAGTAACATAACGAAGAAGTATGCGAGCAAGTTTACCGATGACAATTAGTGTTTATTGTTATAACTTTGATGTAATCGTTTTTTATATTTTCATATCTTGTATTGTCGTCTTTTTAAATTCAATAAAATGTTATTTTGTTTGACGTAACTATTTGACAAACACAAATAATAATAATAATTACAATAAATAATAATAATAATAATAATAATAATAATAATAATAATAATAATAATAATAATAATAATAATAATAATAATACTTTTTTATACAAATAATAATATCATAATTGTTTTATATATAATACAAGTATAATAAATACTCCGTAATAATTAAGTTTAATATTAAATATTGGAAGTGGGACCAAGTTGTGGTATGTCATGGTTGTTAGCAGTTAGTGGTTGGTTAGTAATGGAAAGAATGTGCTGATGTGACACTGATGTGGCAATCAGTGATCCCATGACATAAAACCATGGTTAAGAATGGTCTAAGTCATAAGTATGGAGTATTTAGTTTATACTCTTCTTAACGCAGCGGCATAACACTGAAATCACCATATTATGTCACCATAGCGCCCCTAAATGGCGTGATGGAAGCCAAATTAGTTCGGCGTGATAGGTGCATCACAGGATGAGATGAAGTGTAATTGTGTACGTCTTTGCGTTTGCTTGGTGATGGCATATTTTCGTTGAAATCAAACAACCTAACGACTACATTATGTAACTTTAAATATATTATAAATAAATTTTAATATAAAAAAAATAACACAATTTATCCCTATAAATATTAACCCAATTCTTTTCATTTTTAACCCAAAACTCACACATTCTATTATTTATCTCTACAATTTCTCAACATTTTTTTACATTTCACTCGACAACTCCATGGCTCCGAACCGTATTTCATTCGACATTCATTACGTGGGGCTCCAACGGTTGACTGGAAATCGTACGTTGGCGGTACAGGACTGTCATTTAACGATTTCGAAATTAGTGACTTTGATTTATCAGCGTTGAAGGAATTACTCGAAAAAGAAATACCATACGTATTTACGGATATTGCGTATTTTGACGAAGAAAAGACATGATTGATATTCCTGTTTAAAGACATGTGGAAGAATAAAAAAAACGAGCCAAGGAAAACAACAACTGAATTCAATTATATCTTTTGAATTTAGGCAACTGGACTATTAATCCAGTCCCTTCAGATTCCGGAACAAGTCTCGAATCAGGAGCGTCGATGAATTAAGACTTTTAATAATAATTGTGAGTTTCTATTATTAGGACTTTTAATAAATGTGGTAATTGTATTAGGACTTTTTAATTATTTTAATTTTAATTTTTAAATTTAAATACTCTTAACCAACTATAATCACTTTAAAATTTTAAGTTAAGTGTGTTTTAAAATTTAATATTTTTTATATATGCTTACTTTTATTAAAAAAAATAAAACTAATACTCCGTAATATTTAACTCTATAAAAATGAAAAAAAAAAATTGGAACATACACTTCATTACACAACCATCACCTCATACCATTACAAACTTCATCATACTTGTCAAATCAGCACTATACCTCACAAAAATACCTCATCACACTTTATCACGTCATCATCATCATAAATAGTCTTAGCGAGTGTATAATAATATATACGAAGTATGATTTAGGTGTTGTAATTCCTACATTACTTTATTTTGTCATACATCAATATAATAATTTTGTACCCTTTTATCCATTCTATAAGGCCACTTATTATCATCCTTAATTTTCACTGAATTTCTCTCATTCGCATCATCGTCACATCAACACAAACACTTTAATATTTCTTTCACTAAGCCCTCACTATCTTACACTTAATTTCAAACTTTAACCAATAAAATTTATTAAATAAATACAAATAATATGTTACTAAAAGAAATAATATTTTTAAACTAAAATAAATAAAAATAAATTACATAAAATAAAAATAAATTACATAAAATAAAAAACGATTATATTAATATTAACAAAGATACGATTACATTAAATTAAACTACAAAAACATAATTAAACTACGATTACATAAATATAAAAATACGATTAAATTAACTAAATACCGATTAATAGGTAAGGTATAATATCCATCCTCACTACGATCAGTTAAGTGAAGGATATCGTCCCAAATATGTTTCGTATACAACACGACATTAGTCGAGTTGATTATGGCGGTTCCGAGTAGCCAAGCTCATTTATCATTATCCTCGAGCCACTCGAACACCTTCTTTTCTTCATTTCAATACGCAAAATTCGAAGCCTCGAATCAATGGTTCGCCTTAAATGATCGGACAAATAGCAAACGTAAAGTCTGATAATCGCCACATCTAAGGTATCGACCGTCCCACCGTCCTATCGGTCCATGTCATCGGAAAAAAACCCTCCGTCGTGAACCTCGAACGTAATCGTGTTTGTGTGCACCATGATTGTGTAAAAATTGAGAGTAAAAAATGTAAGTGAGTTGAAGGTGAATTAAGAAATAGTATGGTTTTGGTTGAGTAATGGTGGTATGTATATATATATATATATATATATATATATATATATATATATATATATATATATATATATATATATATATATATATATATATATATATAAGGTTGGAGAATTCAGATCTCGGGGAGATCTCATTTGGAATTTTTTAGGGAGATCTCGGCATCTCGGAATAATCTCGGGGAGATCTCGGACGTTAACTTATGTTGACTTTGTAGTTTTTTTTTAATAAAAATATACATAAAAACATAAATATATGTATATTTATATACGTTTTTACGAGATTTTACAGAAATATCCGAGAAATGAGCGAGAAAATCTTAGAAATTACGAATTTTACAAGAAAATCTTACAAATTGGCAATAAAATTCGAGAAATCGTGGCTTTGACTAAGTTTGACCCGTTGACTTAGAAATCTCGGGAGATGAACATCTCGTCTCGGTTGCCTTCTAAAAACGAGATCTCGGGAGATTTACAACAATATATATATATATATATATATATATATATATATATATATATATATATATATATATATGAAATGGATTGGAAAAAAAAAGTCCAACGGCTCATTCAAACGTTCAAATTTCACGTGGGCCCCACATTTGTCGTGACTGGTACCGTTGCAGGTGCCACTGGCGGAGTCAGTGGCGGGTTGCTGGTGATGGTGGTGACCCGCTGGTGGTTGCTGGCGAGGTGAGTGGCGATTGCATAAGAAGTGGCCTAAGTTTGTTTGAAAAAATTTAACTTTAACATATCGCTACATATAAATTTAGAAAAGATGCAATAGTCCACATATTAATCAAATTTTATAACGACAACCATTTGAAGTGTCGTTAAAATGTACTCCGTATAAAACTATTGTACATATCAGTAATGGTCACTTTAAATCAATATTATTTACTTTAAATCAATATTATTGCTATGTAGAAGAGCTTCATGCACATTAACAATCCTTATAACCGTCGTTGTTAAAAAAAATATATATATAATTTATAGTATCTATTAAAATTCAATAATGATGATGTCATTATTAGGATAATTCTTTTGTTAAAAAAACTAAAAAATAAAAGAAAAAAATCTAAGCATGGTGGGTGATGTCATTAATCTAAATAATTTTGAATTAAAATTAAATCTTATTAATTAATTATTATTATTAAATTTTATTAATAATTATTTTAATTATTAAAATTAAATAATTTTGTATTATTTTAATTAATTATTTTGAATTGAGTACGAGAAGGTATAAAAGCTAGACATAAGAAAACAAATTCTAAATTTATATTTTAATTTACACTTTTAAATTAAAATGACAACCAATATTATCTCCTATGATTGGATGTGGATTGTTTAATATGCATATTAGGTGTTTGATGAAATGTTCAGCTGACGAGTTTCTTAGTCGGACTATGTGGTTCCACATGTCATTAAACTAAATGACTTTAGCATTTACGTTCACTTAATACCTAAAACATATCATTAAACTATTTCGTTTAAATAAACCCGTGATTCCATGAGTCATTTCACTTGTAAATAGAATAAATGTTATGTACAAAATACGTAATTTTATTCATCTTTTGACATGTATCATGTGATGATGTCAAACACCATGTTATTGAAAATTGTAGAGATATATTTAAATGATATGTTATCATGTTTTATTACTTTTATTTAGGGATGGCAGAAGAAAAAATTAGTGATTCGTAGGTATCTGATTTGCGATGGGTGAATAAAATAATTAAATTTTATATGTGGGCACGAGTACGGGCAAAAATTATACCATCGATCGAGTCGCGGGAAGGTCGCGGGTAAATATAATCCATCGCGAGCAAACTCGATCCGCTATTTCATGAGACTTTTTTTTTTAATTTACCCGCAAGTTTAGATATATAATTATTATTTTTAATTATGATTTTACTTGCAAGGAAATAATTATTAAATACATACTAATATCATATGTGAGTAAAAGACTTAATTTTCACGTCATTTTACATGTAGCTTGTATATATACTTTATAACTAATTACATATCTGGATAATTGCAAACAATTCATCAAAGGGCGCTCGAATCACTCTTCAAATACTCAAGCGATGTGGCTGGTGACGTGTCGAGTAACTTGACTTGGGGGAGCAGTGGTGTTGGTGGTGGTGCCGCTAGTTGCTGCCGGTGGCAATGGAGGTGACTGATTTTGAAGAGTGGGGAAGTGGTGATCAATCTGGGTAAAAAATAGTGATAAGGGTGGATGTCGTTTTGATTCATCAAACGACACAAACCAGCGAGAGTTTTAATATATAAGGGGTAACTAAATTTTTTTTGGCTTTCTCTAAATTCTTTTAACTATATCTTTATTACCCGGGGGTTTACTCGCGGGTTTATTTGCGGGTCATGGGTATTCGTCGGTCATAGGCATGGGTAGAATGTATTTACCCGTGGGTGGGTAACGCGTCCCAACGAGTTAAAAAAAACCTGACGAGGGTCACGGGTATATAGGATCCGCGCTCATCGCTCACGGGCACCATCCCTTCTTTTATTCTACCAAATAGGTAAAGTATTTTAATCAACTATAACAAGATAACCCGGTAATTGGGATTATGAGTTCTTTGCAAAAGGTCTCAAGTCCGAATCTTGTCTAGGACGAATATTTAGTGGTGGTCACGGATGACTTGAAAACAATCATGAAGAAATCATGCTATACATCAGAGTATAAAGTTAGATTAGTCGCACTCCCGGATAGACCGAACGGAAAAACTTTCTACCTTATTATTATAACCCCATAACAAATAAGATAGATTTGATTTATTTTTATCTCTTTCTTAAATACACATTCTTTTGTTAACAGTAGTCACATAGTTTGATATAGGATTAAGCCCGTAAATCCGTAATGTAATCAACTAAAGCATCAATTATAAGTTTATAACCTACATCGTGCATATCGATCTAATTACATTTGAGGATGATCTAATTATAACAACAACAACAACAACAACAAAACCCAATACCACATAAATGGTGTATGAGGAGGTGAGATGTAGACAATCCTTCTCCTGTCCGAGTAAAGACAAGTCACTTCTCTACCCAGAGTGAAAACACTTTCAAAAGTAGAGAAAGTCATCCCTCTGTCTATTCGACGGATAGAGAGATTGCTTCCGAGTGGACTTCCGGCCAATAAGTAGAAACTTTTTTAATAAAATACTCCATCCGTCCCATATTAATAGTCCACAAACAAAAAACACACAGTTTAAGGAAATGTCATAAAAATACTATACTTTCTGTTTACTTTCCAGTTTTACCATTACTTTTTCTTTCTCCTTTATACCTATCCACATACATTAAGGGCATAATAGAATTTAAACTTCTTATTCTTTTCTATTTATGGAAGTGGACTATTAATTTGGGGCATTTCAAAATAGAATACTGGACTATTAACATGAGACGAAAAGAGTAAAATATAATTAAGACGCCATGAAAATGGTAAAATTTAATTTTAATGGGTTTTAGATTCTGGCTAGAATTTCATTTAGGATCTAATTACTATCATTTCATTTAATTTCTGTAATTTATGATTAAGTAAATTATGTTATATATATAAAAATATATCATAGGCTTGGTTTATAAATTGCAGGATGAAATGAAATGCAGAGTAGGAAGTGTGGGTAGGAGTGGGTGGTGGGTATATTATGTGAAGTTTGTTAATGGGGTTGGGGGTAGGTAGATGATAAAGATAGGTTGGATGAGAAAAAGTCACATCTCTATTCTACTAGAGTTGGTGGACTGTTTCTTTACTATTAAAACCTTGTGGTGCTTTCTGGGTCCCATCATCCTCATTTCCACACCAGTTTTTGGTATATCACCTTCTACAACTCTGTTTATAACTTTTGATATTTTTTTGTGTTAATCCGAGTATCCAACCCCACCCCCACTATACAACTTTTTTACTTCTTTAATACGAAGTAACAACTAATCTATCTATCTATTTATATAAATCATATAAAGCGCGTGCAATTATTATGCTGATGTTATAAAATATCTAAATTGTGTTATAAAATATCTAGATTGGATGTTAATTTTATTATTATTATATTTCTTGCATAGTAATATTTTATACTATAAATAGACATGTATGGTAACCATTTAAGGTGTACCATTTCTCTTGAAATATCAATATCAATATTTCTTCTCTCTTTCTTCTCTCTTTTTCTCTCCTTGTTCTTATAACCATTAAAGGTAGTTATAAGCCTACTGAATTATAACACGTTATCAGCACGAAAAGCTTAGTGTAATTAAAAGATATCTCAAACGATCACGAATAACTAATCAAGGTATGAAATTATTAATAATTTTCAGACTCGAATATATCAAATTTTGGACTACTAACATTTATATTTATGTTATTTAAGTTATATATGGTCGGTTATACCACCTGAATTATATTTCTGTAATCTAACTTTTACTAACTTCACTAACATTTATATTTATGTTATTTAAGTTATATATGGTCGGTTATACCACCTGAATTATATTTCTGTAATCTAACTTTTACTAACTTCACTAACATTTATATTTATGTTATTTAAGTTATATATGGTCGGTTATACCACCTGAATTATATTTCTGTAATCTAACTTTTACTAACTTCACTAACATTTATATTTATGTTATTTAAGTTATATATGGTCGGTTATACCACCTGAATTATATTTCTGTAATCTAACTTTTACTAACTTCACTAACATTTATATTTATGTTATTTAAGTTATATATGGTCGGTTATACCACCTGAATTATATTTTCTGTAATCTAACTCTTATTAACTTCACTAACATTTATATTTATGTTAATAAGACCTCATGATTGTACGCAACACGTCATTTGACAACACGGTACTTTATGTACGCAACACGTCATTTGACAACACGGTACCATGGGTCGAGATTAATTCCGATCAATACGAATACGACGGGGTCTTTATATGTTATCTAACATTTATGATTACTTATGCAATTAATCATTATTTATTTCATGCATACTAATGTTTATTCTTAAATTTATAATTTTAAAAGTTAAAATAAAAAAATAGTTTGTATTTTTATTAAAAGTAAATCTTAAAAGTTAAAATAAGAAAAAGTAGTTTGTACTTTTATTAAAAGTAAATCTTAAAAGTTAAAATACAAAAAGTAGTTTGTATTTTTATTAAAAGTAAATCTTAAAAGTTAAAATAAGAAAAAGTATTTTGTACTTTTATTAAAAGTAAATCTTAAAGGTTAAAATACAAAAAGTAGTTTGTATTTTTATTAAAAGTAAATCTTAAAAGTTAAAATAAAAAAAAGTAGTTTGTATTTTTATTAAAAGTAAATCTTAAAAGTTAAAAAAAAAGAGATACAAAACACACATACACAAAATGCTATTTTTCTTTCTCATTTTCAAGTAACCAAAATACTTGAAATCTATAATTGGGTTCGGTTTTGGTGGAAATAAGGAAGAAGAAAAGATCCGTTAAGTAGAAGGTATAGATCGAAGCAAGGTTGGAACTTTGGGTGTCTACCGTTTAGAGGAACTCTTCTTTGAGTTTTCAAATTCGATTTTCAAAAGGCTACAAAGGTTGTATTCTAATCTTCTCTCGTTCGATTTCGTTAATTTGTTTTGTTTACTAAAGTTTTGTACAATGATCCGTGGAAGAGTATGATTTTATAAAGTTTTAAAAAATGCTTCCGCTCGCTTTGAATTAGTATCATACTCCAATAGGTATTTGGTTCACTATCTAAACAAATTTGATTTACATAATCCATTTTCTTAAAAGAATTCACACTATTTATTTTATGATGAGAGATTATATGTGTTAATTAAGATGAAAGAGAAGTATAAAGAAAAGAAACACTGCATATATACTTATAAACAAACCAAATAAAAAGGGTACACAAACAAAGCATAGTAATGTAAAACTATTTTCTAATGCCTAATTGTCTAATAATAAAAGGGACACTAACTTGTCTAATAAAAGGGACTCTGATTTGGCGGTACAGAGCCAAACCTTCTAACCTTGAAGATAATGTTCAAATCTTAGAAATGAGACGAAGATTGTTTCAAAGAATGAGACAAAGATTGCTCGGTGTAATTGTCTTTCAAAAATAGAAAAAATAAGTAAGGAAATGAAAATGGACATAAATTATTTATGTGTATACAAAGAGCCATAAGCATTATATTAGACTGTTTCTAACCGTGACGGTGACATCAAAGGCAAGTGATGTACTTTTTGGTGATGTGGCAAGGTCAAGAGACGAAGTTAAATAAATGGGGAGTTAAAAAAAATAGTCAAATTGTTTCAACGAACAAGGGTTCAATTGGATGTCTCTTAAAAAAAAAAAAAATCCAAATTTCCAGTTATTTGATTTAAAAAAAAAATTCACGGGTACGGGTGATGGATCCAATGGATCCGCATCCACGACCCGCGGGTGCTATCCCTAATTGTGACAAGTACGAATCAACTAAAAGTCTAAAAGATAAATGCTCTTATAGGGATCAAATGTTCACAATAATTGCCTAAGCTAGATATGAAACAAATAGTTCATCAAAAAAAAAAAAATATGCATCTAAAGCTTCTACTGAAAATTAATGTGCAAGGTACAACATATAACTATATGGTCAAATTCATTTGAGCCTTCGGAGACACAAGTATATGATGTATATATATTATTCAATTAACAAAATAGTAAATCGAAATTAATTCATATGAATAGTAAAACGAAATTAATTAATTTACTATTCACATAAAAAACGCATATTATAAAAGCGCATATGATGAAAACCGCATATGATGAAAAGCGCAGCGTATATGATAAAAAGCGAATATGATGAAAAGCACATCGCATATGATGAAAAGCGCATATGATTAAAAGCGCATATGGTAAAAAACACATCGCATATGATTAAAAGCGCATATGGTGAAAAAACACAGCGCATATGATTAAAAGCGTATATGGTGAAAAGGATATATGATAAAAAAAAAAACACATATGGTGATTTATAAAAAAAAAAAACACATATGGTGATTAATGGAAAGCACATATGGTGATTAATGAAAAGTATATTGTGAAAAAGAATCACAAATGTTTTCTTGAAAGAATTCAAGGTAAGATATATGAACCAATTCATCCATCATGTGAACCATTTTGATATTTCATGGTTCTAATAGACGCATCTAGCGGATGGTCTCATATTTGTATGTTATCAAGCCGTAATATGGCATTTGCAAATTTTCTTGCACAAATTATTAAATTGAGAACACATTATTCTGATTACACCATTAAAAGGATGAGACTTGATAATGCTGGTGATTTAACATCTCAAGCATTTAATGATCATTATATATCTACAGGGATTGTTGTTGAACATCCAGTTGCTCATGTGCATACACAAAATTGGTTTAGCTGAATCAATAGATAAACGCTTACAGCTAATAACTAGACAATTGATAATGAGTACAAATCTCTCAATATTTATATGTGGACATGTAAATTTACATGCTGCGACATTAATTCGCATTATACCATGTGGAAGTCGTAAATATTTTCACTTAATACTTGATTTTGGCCAAGAGCCAAATATTTTCTACCTTAAAACATTGGTTGTGCAGTGAATGTTCCAATTGTATCACCACAACACAATAAAATGGTTCTTCAAAGAAAGATGATAATATATTTTGGATATAAAACATCTTCAATCATAAGATATATTGAACCCATGATGGGTGATGTTTTTACAGCACGTTTTGCTGATTGTCATTTTAATAAAACATTGTTCCCTAGATTAGGGGGAGAAATAAAAATAAAAAATAAAATGATGCTTCATGATGTGAACATCAATTAAGGTATATTGAACTCGCACAAAAGAATGTGAAACGAAAGTTCAAAAATAATGCATATGCAAGAACTTGCAAATTAATTACTTTATGCATTTACAGATATAAAAAAGTGACTAAATCATATATACCAGCGATAAATGCTCCAGCTCGAACTGAAATTCCAAAAGCTGGCAATAATGTCACTGTTGAGTCTTTGCCACGCATCAAACATGGAAGATCAATTGGTTCCGAAGATAAAAATCCTCGAAAAAGAAAATCAGCTGATAATGAGGTAAGAGAAAGTGTTCAAGAAGAACCACAAATCAATATTCCTTCTGCAGAGGATATTGATAAATGTAAATACTAAAATTGCGATAAATTATGCAATATTATGGAACCGAAATGAAACTAAAATCTCTATGAGATATTTTCATATAATGTTACAATGACATCATGAATAAAGATGATGATCTGGAACTAAAATCTGTCATTGAATATACAAAATGGACATGATTGAGCTCAATGGAAAGGAGCAATAAGAGCTGAATTAGAATCGCTCGATAAAAGAAAAGTTTTCGGATCAATCGTTATCACTTTTAAAGATGTGAAACGTATGGGATACAAATGAATTTTTATCCGAAAAGAAATGTGCAAATGAAGTTACAAGGCAAAACTAGACTTGTAACTCAATATTTCCCACAAAGACCAGAAATGAATTAGGAGGAAAAATTATCCTCCTGTAATGGATACAATTACTTATTAGATACTTAATCAACCTGGTAGTTATTTAAATGCATCTCATGAATGTTGTTACTACTTATCTGTATGGATCACTTAATAGTGATATATATGAATATACCTAAAGGGTTAAGGTATCATAAGCATCTAATGTAAAACTCAAGGGAATATATTCCATTAAATCACAAAGATTTCTAAGTGGGTTCATACAAACGGGACGTATGTGGTATAACCGATTAGATGACTACTTGATAAAAAAAAGGGTATAAATATAAACTTATTTTGCACGTATGTTTTTATAAAAACCATGTTCGGATATGAGATCGTAGTTGTTTATGTCAATGTTCTTAACATCATATGAACAAATAAAGAGATCTATGAAATCATTCAACTTCTAAAGAATTATTTTGAAATGAAAGATCTTGAAAAAACCAAGTATTACCTTGGATTGCAAATTGAGCATATGCCTAATGATTTACTTGTACATCAAACAACTTATACCGAAAAGATTTTAAAACATTTTTTTAAAGACAAACTCATTGTTGTTAGATCACTCAATATTGACACTGATCTATTTCATCCCTGCAAAGATCATGAAAATCTTAACAGATCGGAAG
The DNA here is from genome assembly GCF_046630445.1 of Rutidosis leptorrhynchoides. NCBI lineage: Eukaryota > Viridiplantae > Streptophyta > Magnoliopsida > Asterales > Asteraceae > Rutidosis > Rutidosis leptorrhynchoides. Next base: position 607,039,400 of record NC_092336.1, read on the forward strand.
TTTCATATTTTAGTGCAATTGAGGTTCTTATGTATCTTATAGATTGTACAAGACCTGACATTTCTCTTGCAGTTAATTTGTTGGCAAGATTCAGCTCAAATGACAATGGAGCGGGATCAAACACATATTTTGATACCCTTGAGAAACTGCTGATTTAAAATTATTTTATTCTAACGTTTCAAAACAAGATTTTGTTGATTATGTATATACAGGTCATTCATCAAATCCTCATAAAGATAAATCTCAAACTCGATATGTATTCCTAAATGGAGGTACCACAAAATCATGGCGTTCTTAAAACAAACACTTGTTGCAACATCATCAAATCATGACGAAGTGATTGCATTATATGAAACTACTCGAAAATGTGTTTGGTTGAGATCAATGACACAAATCATTATTGATTCTTGTGGACTAGAACGCTATAAAAGACTAACAACTATCTTCACCAACAACTATATATGAAGATAATGCAGCTTGCATAATACAAATGAAAGAAGAGTATCAAAAGTGACTGAACAAAATATAAATACTGACGAGGCGCCAAAGCCATAGACGGTCTTAACGGTCATAAGTTTGATGGGAAAGAATGGTATATTGGTAAGGCTCAGAAAAGACTACAAGGGAAAAGGAATTGAAACAAGGGTTTGAGCAAACCATGAAGGAGACTGTAGACAAATCACAGGGGCTAAACTTGTACATAAAAGATTTAGATGATACAGTTTCAGATGAAAACCTCAGATTCTTCTCATATACTCAAGATCTCGTAAAAGACAACCAGATTAAAATGAGATACGTTCAATCAACAACTCTGCTGATCTTTATACCAAAGCACTGCCAACTGCTATTTTCAGAACACACGTTCATAATATTGGCATGAGGCATGTTCAGAAGATGTAACAACTCAGGCGTTGCCTACTTGAGGGGGAGTCAACTCTATACTGCACTCTTTTTCCCTTAGCTAAAGTTTTATCCCAATGGGTTTTCTTTAGCAAGGTTTTTAACGAGGCAGTACTAGTTATTCTCTAATAAAATTGTCATCCAAGGGGGAGTGTTATAAAATATCTAGATTGTGTTATAAAATATCTAGATTGGATGTTAATTTTATTATTATTATATTTCTTGCATAGTAATATTTTATACTATAAATAGACATGTATGGTAACCATTTAAGGTGTACCATTTCTCTTGAAATATCAATATCAATATTTCTTCTCTCTTTCTTCTCTCTTTTTCTCTCCTTGTTCTTATAACCATTAAAGGTAGTTATAAGCCTACTGAATTATAACAGCTGAAGTATTATTACTTGATTAATTCGGTGTTACTATCTCCTTTAATTAAGTATTTTTATTATTATATTATTATGATTTACTATTAATTTTACAAATAAAATAGATTAGATGGAATTATATATCATTATATATTACGGTTGAAATCAAGGCAACTTGATAATTCTGGATATGTTTATCTTACTCCAACTACATTACACAATTAATAATTCTATATACGGTTAATAATGATATAATTCTTACGGTTAAAATAGATTAGACGAGATTTTAGATTGAATTTCATATTATTATTATTATATTATTCACTATTTAATATAAACTCACCATACAAATATCACCAAAAATTTTTAACGGATTTATCTTTCTGTTTCTTTGCGAGTTAGGTTCAAGCGCTATTACCGTTCAATTCGAAATAATTTTACGAACAAAACACAATAAATTGTATTCGAAACGGAGCTTCGATGCATTACCACCGGAGCATTTCTTTTTAACAATAAATATAGAAGTGATTTGAATTTATAGTTTAAGTCCTTAAAATATTTATGAAAAATGCAAATATAACTATTATAATATTAATTATACATGACGACTCTCCGAGTTACATTTTTATTTAAAAAATAATTGTATATAATAATTCTAAAATAATATAAATTATACTTTAGTAAATGTTACGTTCCTTGATAAATTTTCAATGTACTCTAAATATTACGTAGTATATAATCAATATATTAAAAAAATATTAATGGTGAGAAAAAAAATTTGTAAACATTAAATTACTAACACCACCCAAAACCACTTTTAAAATTTGTTAACATCACGGACTCCTAAACTCAAAAGAAGTTTTAAAATTCGTCAACACCACAGGCTCAAGGAATTTTTAAAATTTGTCAACACCACAGCTCTTAAACTCGAAAAAAATTAAAAAATTTGTCAACACCACGGGCTCTTAAATAATTCTTATAATTTTTTCTATTTTTTTGTATCACTATTTACATACTAATGTGAACTGTAAATTACATTTTATCACGGTTGTTTACACACTCGTGCAATGCACGGGCTCAAAAACCTATTATATATATATATATATATATATATATATATATATATATATATATATATATATATATATATATATATATATATATCCCTAAATTTGTGGCTCAAAATATTTCTCCTCAATTCCCCTCATTTTGTTATTCCCTCTTGATCCTATCACCATATATATATATATATATATATATATATATATATATATATATATATATATATATATATATATATATATATATATACATACATATACACACACACACACACACACGTGTCTGAGTGATCACCGAATTGTTCAATAAAGCACACCACGCGCTTTCTGGCTATGCTAAATTATTTAGAAAGTGAGAGTGACCAGAGGTACACATAATACGCAATTCATTAGATACCAAGTCTCGCGCTCGGGAGGCTTGATAACCCAAGATTTACCTTTTATGGGAGAGCCAATGTGCGCATTCATAGAAAGGTTTTCTCGCTAATTCAAATATATATATATATATATATATATATATATATATATATATATATATATATATATATATATATAAGGTCATCATCAAGAGAGAAACACTTTTTTTTGGGGGAAAGAGGGAAGTAAATTTTACTTTTTATATTTTCGTTTTTTTTTTTTTTTTTTGATTTTTTTTCTAACATCAAGATTAGGTGAAAATATGAACATTTAAAAAAGACACTTTGTGATAAATGTGATTATTTTGACGAAAAAACGCAAGAAGAATAAAAATTGCAACATTCATTGTGATGAATGTTATTTTTCGAGCGCTTTCTTTTTTCAACTTGTGTGAAGTTTTTTTCAAAATTTAGGCCGATTTAGAGTTTAAGATTTATTGTTTTGGGTTTTGTCCTTAAACCCAAATCCCTAAACCCTAAACCATACATTCTAAACCGTTCGTGTTAGAAATTTAATCTAAACCCTAATTTCTAAATCATAAACCCTAATTTCTAAATCCTAAACCCTTATTTCTGAACCCAAAACCCTAATTTTCTAAACCATAATAGCTAAACCCTAATTTTTGAACCTCGATTTCTAAACCCTAATAGCTAAACTCTAATTTTTAAACTCTACAAAAAAAAAAAAAAAAAAAAAAACGCAGAAAATAACATTCATTTGATTGCAATGAATGTTATTATTTATTTCTTCGAGTGATTTCCCGCCAAAATAATAACATTTATTACAAAGTGTCTTTTTTATATGTTCACATTTTCATTTGATCTTAATGTTAAATTTTTTTTTTAAAAAATACGAAAAAATCTTGCTTCCCCCTAAAAAGTGTTTCCCTCTTGATTAAATATATATATATATATATATATATATATATATATATATATATATATATATATATATATATATATATATATATATATATATATATATATATATATATATATATATATTAAGAGATCTAATGAGACCTCAAAAGTGAATGAGAACCTTGAGAACTTAAATTCGAACAAAAATACACTACTACATTTATCCTTATTTAGACCCCTATATATAGATGTGTTAATAAATTAACACGTCTATATAAACAAATGGACACGTCTAATTAGAAAAAAACGGCAGAACACGTCTAAATACGTTCTCATTTAGACGTGTTGACACGAAAAAAGGAGAAACACGTCTATATAAGTTACTGTTTAGACGTGTTGATGACCAAAAAGAGGAACACGTCTAAATACGTTACTATTTAGACGTGTTGACAAGTCTAAATTGATAAAAAAGAGGAACACGTCTAAATTTGACACGTCTAATTGATCAAAAAGAAGAACACGTCAAAATATGTTATTATGTAGACGTGTTACAAGTCTAATTATTTAATTTAATTTACCACTCTGCATATTCTAGATGCAGTTAACAAAATATATATATATATATATATATATATATATATATATATATATATATATATATATATATATATATATATATATATATATATATATATATATATATATATATATATAAAGTGTGTTTTTGGATCTGGAGGCGACGCAAGCAACAAGGCAGCAAGACATATTTGGTCATCATTTTATACCATTTAGTTTCTTTAATCTTGCAATTAAACAATCAAATTACAAATCAAAGTAACTCTAAACCTCAATCTCTCTCAATTTTGAATTATTGAAGCATTTTTGGGGAATTTTTTATAAACCCTAGAAGTAAGGTATGTGCTGATTTCTTTTAATTGTTACTTTGTAAGTATTGTTTTTGAGTAGTTGATGGTGATACCAAGTGCTAATTTCATATAAACTCTTATTTAGATGACAAACTATTTTGATAAATTGACTAGTAAGGATGTCAAAAGAATACGCATATACTAAAAAGTGTTGTTATCAAAATATGATTCTGGTAACATGTGTATGCATGTGATTGTATTATAGCTAAATTGATTATGTTCATGTCAGTTTTTATACAATTTCTAAATGATAGATATATATATTTTGATTCAAAGGAAAGAAACTAGTCAAATCCTTGAAATGGGAGGTTTGATGGGTTAACGGGATTATTAAATAGTGAATGAGTGATTGTATGTTTATACGATATGCATAAATGAGTAAAGATGGTACTTGTAATAAAATGATTGCAGGTTCTTCATTTTAAACACATAAAGCGAAATTTGAAAGGTTGGAACTAGCAAACTTAACTAGTCAAGGTGAGTACAAGTTATACTATATATGTATTGTATTATTTTAATTCGAGTTATATTATTATTATACTATGAATTGATTAAAATGATTATGATATTGTTAATATGATGAGTTAAATGATAATGATAAATTGGGTACGAGTTATGATGTTCTCATTGAAGCTATGGAGGCATGATGATTATTATGAATATTAATGTGTTACAAGGTATGCTTAAGAACGTTTTCGTCAACAAGGTAAGTACAACTAATGATGGCTTGTGGGTAGTGATAGTTATAATGTTAAAAGTAGGGATATAATGGCTACAATCATGTCAAGTCTTCTAAACTTGAATAATGAAGGATTTTGTGCCTAAACCATTAGAAGTCTAGTTAAAACGAAAGCAGAATGTTCATAAACTAGTATGAATTGTTAAATATAAAGACATAGAGTGATTGTATGCTTTTGTAAGTGTTTCTAGACATTTTCGTGTCCTTTTACAACAGATTTTATTTGCCGAAAGCATCTTTTGAAAGCGGTCGAGTCAAACGGGTCAAGTGTCACAATATTCAAAGATTGAAAATTAGGTTCAGTGACGTGCACGCCGCTCACCATTGTGTGCGCGTCGTGCTCTTTTGTTTAGGGTTTTTACTGTCCAGGTGAGTTCACGTCATGCACATCTAGTGTGCTTCGCGTAATGTGAGTGTGCCATACACCCGTCTGAAAAAAAATGGATGTCACAGTTTTTGTGAAATGTCCCGTTCATATCGATTATAAACGTTTCATATTAATTAATTTCTTTGCGAGGTTTTAACCTCTATATGAGATGTTTTTCAAAGACTGCATTCGTTTTTAAAACAAACCATAACATTTATTTTATCGACAAGGTTAAAAGGACACCACCTACATTATCAAGAAATGATAATCTAAAAATTATCACACTTACGCACGACCAATACATATTGGTTTACAATATTAATATGTTACAACAAAGTAAATCTCAAATGCAGTTTTAAACAATATTATACAAGCATGCTGACACCAAATATTGTCCATATTCTAGCATGCAACAGCGGAAGCTCTTAATAATCACCTGAGAATAAACATGCTTTAAACGTCAACAAAAATGTTGGTGAGTTATAGGTTTAACCTATATATATAAAATCGTAATAATAGACCACAAGATTTCATCTTTCAATAACATACAATCTGTATAAAAATCATTCAAATGTTGAACACCTAGTAACCGACATTAACAAAATGCATATAGAATATCCCCAAAACAGAAATCCATCTGTATTAATAACTCGAAGTACTAAAGCATACCATTTTTCAGTATGGGGGGAGTTAGTGCCCGTAGATCTACCTTTTGGATTCGCATCAATTAGGGCGTCTGTTCCCTAATTCTTAGGCTACCAAGCTAAAAGGGTGATATTCGGTATTCATAATCTAACATAGAATGAAATTTCAAGTACTTGTGCCTATTTTGTAAAACCTTTATAAAACCGCATGTATTCTCATCCCAAAAATATTAGATTTAAAAGTGGGACTATAACTCACTTTCACAGATTTTTCCTTCATCGAAAATAAGACTTGGCCACTGGTCGATTCACGAACCTATAACAATATGTACATATACATTAAAGTATGATCGAAATATATTCACAATATTTTTATTACGTTTTAATGATTTGAGTTTGTTAAGTCAGCAGTCCTCGTTAGTAACCTACAACTAGTTGTCCACAATTAGATGTACAGAAATAAAGCAATATATATTATCTCGAATCAATCCACGACCTCGTGTATACAAGTCTCAGGCTAGATCACAACTCAAAGTATATATAATATTTTGGAATCAACCTCAACCCTGTATAGCTAACTCAAACATTACTGCATATAGAGTGTCTATGGTTGTTCCGAAATATATATATAGATGGGTCGATATGATATGTCAAAACATTGTATTCGTGTCTATGGTATCCCAAGATTACATAATATATGTTAGAATACATGTATAATATAATATAAGTTAGTTAAGTTATGATTTGTATAAATTTGTTACAAATTTCACGTAGCTACAATAAGTAAAATTATCCAATCTTGTTTTACCCATAATTTCTTCGTTTTAAATCCGTTTTAAGTGATTCAAGTTGCTATGGTTTCATAATGAACTGAAATTTATGAAACTAAACAGAAAAAGTATAAGTTTATAGTCGGAAATACAGGTTACAAGTCAATTTTGTAAGAGGTAGTCATTTCAGTCGAAAAACGACGTCTTGATGACCATTTTGAAAAACATACTTCCACTTTGAGTTTAACCATGATTTTTGAATATAGTTTCATGTCCATAAGAAAAATCATTTTTCCAAAAGAACAACTTTTAAATCAAAGTTTATCATAGTTTTTAATTATCAAACCCAAAACAGCCCGCGGTGTTACTACAACGGCGTATGTCCGGTTTTACGGTGTTTTTCGTGTTCCCAGGTTTTAAATCATTAAGTTAGTATATCATATAGATATAGAACATGTGTTTAGTTAATTTTTTAAACTCAATTTAGAAGGATCAACTTTATTTGCGAGTTTAGAATTAACTAAACTATGTTCTAGTGATTACAAGTTTAAACCTTCGAATAAGATTGTTTATATATATGAATTGAATGATGTTATGAACATCATTACTACCTCAAGTTTTGTGGATAAACCTACTGGAAATGAGAAAAATAGATCTAGCTTCAAAGGATCCTTGGATGGCTTAAAAGTTCTTGAAGTAGAATCATGACACGAAAACAAATTCAAGTAAGATTTTCACTTGAAATAAGATTGTTATAGTTATAGAAATTGAATCAAAGTTTGAATATGAGTATTACCTTGTATTAGAAATATATCTTACTATTAATAAGAAAGATTTCTTGAGGTTGGATGATCACTCAAAGTTGATTTGCAAGATTGGAAGTAAGCTAGCAAACTTGGAAGTGTTGTTGGTGTGTTCTTGAGTTGTTGTTTTGTAAGTTGATGTAGGTTAGGATTTATGAACTAGATTGAGCTAGATTTTATTAAAGATGATGAAGAACACTTAGAACAATGGAAGAACACTTGAGAGAGAATATTTTGATTCAAGAAAATTGCAAAGTGAATGTGTTTGTGATGTGCCTCATTCACGTGAAGGTTGCCTTGTCATATAGGCTCCATTAGTTTGTAATTTTGTGAGATATTTCATAATAGATGTTAAATGATGGTTCCCACATGTGTTGGTGACTCACAAGGGCTGCTAAGAGCTGATCATTGGAGTGTATATACCAATAGTAACTACATCTAGGAGCTGTGTATTGTACGAGTACAAATACGAGTGCATACGAGTAGAATTATTGATGAAAATGAATGAGGATGTAATTGTAAGTATTTTTGTTAAGTAGAAGCACTTTGATAAGTGTCTTGAAGTCTTTCAAAAGTGTATAAATACATATTAAAACACTACATGTATATACATTTTAACTGAGTCGTTAAGTCATCGTTAGTCGTTACATGTAAGTGTTGTTTTGAAACCTTAAAGTTAACGATTTTTTTATTAAACGTTGTTAACCCATTGTTTATTATATCTAATGAGATGTTAAATTATTATATTATCATGATATTGTGATGTAGTATTATATCTTAATATGATATATATACATTTAAATGTTGTTACAACAATAATCGTTATATATATGTCTCGTTTCGAAATTCTTAAGTTGTTAGTCTTGTTTTTACATATGTAGTTCATTGTTAATACACTTAATGATATGTTTACTTATCATTTATCATATTTAAACATAGTGTAACAATATCTTAATATGATTCATATATATTTAGTAAGACGTTGTTATAACGATAATCGTTATATATATCGTTTCGAGTTTCTTAATTCTATAAACTCATTTTTATGTATATCACTCATTGTTAACATACCTAGTGAGATACTTACTTATCATAATTTTATGTTAACCATATATATGTCTATATATATAACATCATGTAGTTGTTACGAATTTGTAACGTTCGTGAATCGCCGGTCAATTTGGGTGGTCAATTGTCTATATGAAACCTATTTCAATTAATCAAGTCTTAACAAGTTTGATTGCTTAACATGTTGGAAACATTTAATCATGTAAATATCAATTTCATTTAATATATATAAACATGGAAAAGTTCGGGTCACTACAGTACCTACCCGTTAAATAAATTTCGTCCCAAAATTTTAAGCTGTTGAAGGTGTTGATGAATCTTCTGGAAATAGGTGCGAGTATTTCTTCTTCATCTGATCTTCATGCTCCCATGTGAACTCGGGTCCTCTACGAGCATTCCATCGAACCTTAACAATTGGTATCTTGTTTTGCTTAAGTCCTTTAACCTCACGATCCATTATTTCAACGGGTTCTTCGATGAATTGAAGTTTTTCGTTGATTTAGATTTCGTCTAACGGAATAATGAGATCTTCTTTAGCAAAACATTTCTTCAAATTCGAGACGTGAAAAGTGTTATGTACAGCCGCGAGTTGTTGAGGTAAATCAAGTCGGTAAGCTACTGGTCTGACACGATCAATAATCTTGAATTTTCCAATATACCTTTCCAAGGTGCAACTTTAAGCATGACCATCTCTCCAATTTCAAATTCTATATTTTTTCTTTTAATGTCAGCGTAGCTCTTTTATCGACTTTGGGCGGTTTTCAACCGTTGTTGAATTTGGGTGACCTTCTCGGTAGTTTCTTGTATTATCTCCGGACCCATAATCTGTCTATCCCCCACTTCACTCCAACAAATCGGATACCTGCACTTTCTACCATAAAGTGCTTCAAACGGCGCCATCTCAATGCTCAAATGGTAGATGTTGTTGTAGGAAAATTCTGCTAACGGTAGGTGTCGATCCCAACTGTTTCCGAAATCAATAACACATGCTCATAGCATGTCTTCAAGCGTTTGTATCGTCCTTTCACTCTGCCCATCAGTTTGTGGATGATAGTCAGTACCCATGTCTAGATGAGTTCCCAATGCTTGTTGTAATATCTGCCAAAACCTTGAAACAAATCTGCCATCCCTATCAGAGATAATAGAGACTGGTATTCCATGTCTGGAGATGACTTCCTTCAAGTATAAACGTGCTAACTTTTCTATTTTATCATCTTCTCTCATTGGCAAAAAGTGTGATGATTTGGTGAGACGATCGACTATTACCCAAATAGTATCATAACCACTTGCAGTCCTTGACAATTTAGTAATGAAATCTATGGTAATATTTTCCCATTTCCATTCCGGGTTTTCAGGTTGCTGAGGTAGTCATGATGATTTCTGATGTTCAGCTTTGACTTTAGAACAAGTCAAACATTCTCCTACGTATGTAGCAATATCGGCTTTCATACCCGGCCACAAAAAGTGTTTCTTGAGATCTTTGTACATCTTTCCCGCTCCGGGATGTATTGAATATCTCATTTTATATGCTTCCCCAAGTACCATTTTTCTCACATCTCCAAACTTTGGTACCCAAATTCTGTCATCCCTATACTGGGTTCCGTCTTCCCGAATATTAAGATGTTTCTCTAATCCTTTGGGTATTTCATTCTTTAAATTTCCTTCTTTTGCAACTCCTTGTTGCGCCTCCTTTATTTGAGTAGTAAGGTTAGTACGAATAATTATATTCATAGCTTTTACGCGTATAGGTTCTCTGTCCTTTCTACTCAAGGCGTCGGCTACCACATTTGCCTTTCCCGGGTGGTAGCGAATCTCAAAGTCATAATCACTCAACAATTCAATCCACCTACGCTGCCTCATGTTCAGTTGTTTCTGATTAAATATGTATTGAAGACTTTTGTGATCGGTATATATAATACTTTTGACCCCATATAAGTAGTGTCTCTAAGTCTTTAATGCAAAAACAACCGCGCCTAATTCCAAATCATGCGTCGCGTAATTATGCTCGTGAATCTTCAATTGTCTAGACGCATAAGCAATTACCTTCGTTCGTTGTATTAATACACAACTGAGACCTTGCTTTGAGGCATCACAATATATCACAAAATCATCATTCCCTTCAGGTAATGACAATATAGGTGCCGTAGTTAACTTTTTCTTCAACAATTGAAACACTTTTTCCTGCTCATCCTTCAATTCAAATTTCTTCCCTTTATGCGTTAATGCAGTCAAGGGTTTTGCTATTTTTGAAAAATCTTGGATGAATCTCCTGTAATAACCAACCAGCCCTAAAAATTGGCGTATGTGTTTCGGAGTTTTTGGGGTTTCCCACTTTTCAACGATTTCAATCTTTGCCGGATCCACCTGAATACCTTCTTTGTTCACTATGTGACCGAGGAATTGAACTTCTTCCAACTAAAATGCACACTTTGAAAACTTAGCGTACAATTTTTCTTTCCTCAACAATTCTAGCACTTTTCTTAAATGTTTTGCGTGCTCTGGATCATTCTTTGAGTAGATAAGTATGTCATCAATGAAAACTATGACAAACTTATCGAGATATGGCCCACACACATGGTTCATGAGGTCCATGAACACAGCTGGTGCGTTAGTCAATCCAAACGGCATAACCATAAACTCGTAATGACCGTAACGTGTCCTAAAAGCAGTCTTCAGAATATCATCATCCTTCACCCGCAATTAATGATATTCAGAATGTAAATCGATCTTCTAATAAACCGACGAGCCTTGTAGTTGATCAAATAAGTTGTCGATTCTTGGTAATCGATAACGGTTCTTGATGGTAAGTTTTTTCAACTCTCGGTAGTCGATACACAACCTGAATGTACCACCTTTCTTCTTGACAAACAGAACAGGAACTCCCCATGGTGATGTACTTGGTGGAATGAAACCATGCTCCAATAGTTCCTGTAACTGACTTTGTAATTCTTTCATTTCACTGGCTGCGAGTCTGTATGGAGCACGAGCTATTGGTGCAGCTCCTGGTACAAGGTCTATTTGAAATTCAACGGATCGATGTGGGGGTAATCCCGATAATTCTTTCGGAAATACATCGTAAAATTCTTTTGCAACGGGAACATCACTGATGTTCTTTTCTTCAGGTTTAACTTCCTCGATGTGTGCTAGAATGACGTAACAACCTTTTCTTATTAGTTTTTGCGTCTTCAAACTACTAATAAGATTTAACTTCGCGTTGTTCTTTTCTCCGTACACCATTAAAGGTTTTCCTTTTTCGCGCATAATACGAATCGCATTTTTGTAACAAACGACCTCTGCTCTCACCTTTTTCAACCAATCCATGCCAATTATTACATCAAAACTCCCTAACTCGACTGGTATTAAATCAATCTTAAACGTTTCATCACCCAGTTTAATTTCTCTATCCCGACATATATTATCTGCTGAAATTAATTTACCGTTTGCTAATTCGAGTAAAAATTTATTATCCAAAGGCGTCAATGGGCAACTTAATTTAACACAAAAATCTCTACTCATATAGCTTCTATCCGCACCCGAATCAAATAAAACATAAGCAGATTTATCGTCAATAAGAAACGTTCCCGTAACAAGCTCTGAGTCTTCCTGCGCTTCTGCCGAGTTAATGTTGAAGACTCTTCCACGGCTTTGCGCATTTCTATTTCCTTGGTTTGGGCATTTACTCTTGACGTGGCCCGGTTTTCCACATCCATAACAAATAAAGGCGGCATTACTTGTCCCGACATTACTTGTTGCATTATTTTTGTTAATCACCGGTCCGTAGATTTCACACTTCGTCGCTCTATGACCACCTCTATTACACTTAGTATACGTTGTCGTGCAGAACCCAGTCGGATGGTATCCTTCACACCTCTGACATGGTTTTTACCTTTTGTTATTATTGTTGGGATGGTTGTTGTTCTTGTTGGGACGTTTGTTGTAGTTATTGTTAGGATTACGGTTATTGTTACGATTGTTGTTGCGGTTGTTGGGATAGTTTTTGCGATTGTGGTTGTAATTGTTGTTGTTGTTGTTGTACTGGTGACTCTTGTCACCGTTTTCCTCCCACTTCCTCTTGAGTTGTTTCGTGTTGGCTTCTTCGGCCGCCTGTTATTTAATTCTTCCCTCAATCTGATTTATGAGTTTATGAGCCATTCGACTTGCTTTTTGTATGGAAGTGGGCTCGTGTGAACTCACATCTTCTTGAATCCTTTCTGGTAACCCTTTTACAAACGCGTCGATCTTCTCTTCTTCATCTTCGAACGTTCCCGGACACAATAGGCACAGCTCGATGAATCGTCGTTCATACGTGGTAATGTCAAACCCTTGTGTTCGTAACTCTCTAAGCTCTACCTTGAGCTTATTGACCTCGTTTCTAGGACGGTACTGCTCGTTCATCAAGTACTTGAATGCTGACCACGGTAGTGCGTAAGTAGTATTTTGTCCTACCTGTTCAAGATAGGTGTTCCACCATGTTAACGCAATACCTGTGAAGGTATGCGTAGCGTACTTAACTTTGTCCTCTTCAGTACACTTACTTATGGCAAACACCGATTCGACCTTCTCGGTCCACCGTTTCAATCCGATTGGTCCTTCGGTTCCATCAAATTACAAAGGTTTGTAGGCAGTGAATTCTTTGTAGGAGCATCCTACACGATTTCTTGCACCGTTAGCTGCATTTCTAGATTCATAGTTATTGTTGATATGTAGCACAGCCTGTACTGCGGCTATGTTTGCAGCAAGAAAGGTACGAAATTCCTCTTCGCTCATATTCATGGTGTGTCGAGTAGTCGGTGCCATTACCTTCAAAATAGCCAACTGAATCGAGTTAGTCATACAGAATATTAAGAGTAGTCAATAGTATTTCGTAGCATAATATGAACTCATTTATAAAAGCTTTTTAGCGTTTTATAAGTTTTAATTCGGGTACTACCTACCCGTTAAGTTCATACTTAATAGCTAATATACAATTCAACTACTACAATTCCATATGAAAAACTGATTATAATAATATTTCACATTCAAATATTTTTCAAACTTATAACTCCGCTATTTTACATATAACATGAAATATAGCACACAATAACTTTGATACAAGACAGTTTGAAGATATTTCTAGTTAATACGCAAGTCGTTAAGCAAAGGCAATAAAGACACGTAATTCATAAGTCCAGAAACAAGTCATGCATTCTGGTTTTACTAAGACTATCTCCCATCCTTGGTCTTGTGGAACATAACCGTTATGGCCGTTGACAAGACAACATGTAGTAATATCGTCAAAAGGACGGGGGATACGTAATGCCCAACAGCCCCGTAACAATCTAAAAACCTTGTTTCTCACCCCAACTACTGAGTCCGTCACTTGTGGGAATGTTTCATTTAATAGTTGTAATCCGATGTTCTTTTTCTCACTTTGGTGAGAAGCGAACATCACTAACCCGTAAGCATAACACGCTTCTTTATGTTGCATGTTAGAAGATCTTTTTAAAGCACGAAGTCCTATGTTGGGATAGGTGGAGTCAAAATAGGTTCTCAACCTGTAGCGTAGAATTGCATCTGGGTTTTCCGCATTTAATGCCTTAAAGAAAACACAGCGTAACTTATGGTCTCCCCAATGTGATATACCCCATCTATTAAAGGAAAGCCTTTCGTGGGAATTGTAGTCGGGTTACATCTCCGCTTGAATCATTGGTTTGTTAAGCTCTAGAATGGACGTGTGCTTTTCTTCTATGGAGAAACCTTAACCAAAAGGTTTTCACAAACTCGTGTCGGAATGCTCCGGTGGCGTTATTGGAAATACAACTCAATTCGTTTGAATGGATCTCTAATCATCTCAAGAACTGAAAGTTGGATTGGCTCAAGTGTATTTCGGATCCATGGTCTTGTCTTATCTAAAGTATGGGTGCAAGTTTGTTTTGTTGCTATCTCCGCAACCCTTTCGTTGGCTTATGTTATGCTTTCTAGTCTTCTTTTAGTGTGTAGCATGTTTCTAGCTCGTTTGTGTGTTGTTCTGTATCTGTATTTCTTTTCGCGCTCGTGTACATGGGTTTGGGTCCCCCATATGTGACCCTTTCGTGTTATATAATGCCAGCTTTTCGAAAAAAAATTTAAAGGAAAGCCTTTTATAAATTAAGGCATGCCTGGAACGTCTTTCAAATGTTTGACAAACTAATTTTGCCATAAATAATTGTTCCGATGAACTCTGACCGACTCTAGACAAGATTTCATCAATCATGTCCCCGGGTAGGTCTTCTAGAATATTCGGTTGTCTATCCTTAACGTCCATTGTGTGTTTTTATACTGTAAAATAGACGAAGATTAGATTTGTAAAAGATAAATAACAAACAATACAAGCAATTTTTACATAACATGAAAATACAAGCACACTACAATACATATATTACACAACATGATTACAACTCTTTATTCTGACTCACTCGTTTCTTCCTCTTCGGACTTAGTTCGTTTCGCTAATTTCCTAGGGATATATGGTGCTCCCCTAATACGAGCCGTCATTTTCACAAATGGTTTAGAAAAACCTGGTGGCTTAGAGGTTCCCGGGTTATTGTTAAAATTTAAGAAGTACGGGTGTTTACGATATATATAAAGTTCATCGGGGTTGTAATCAGGTTTCTCTATTTTGATACCTTTTCCTTTATTGTTTTCTTTTGCTTTTTCGAATTGGGTCGAGATAATTTCTATAACATCATCGGAATCCTCGTCGGGATCCTATTCATCAGAAAATTGATAATTTTCCCATTATTTTGTTTTCTCGGCAGAAACACCATTGACTATTATTAACTTTGGTCAGTTGGTTGAGGATTTTCTTTTATTTAATCGTTTAACTGTAGGTATTAATATTTCTTCCTCCGGAACCTCTTCTTCTTCCGGTTCCTCCTCTTCCAATTCCTCTTCTTCCGGTTCCTCCTCTTCCGGTTCCTCCTCGGGATTTTGTGAATCTTCCCAAAATATATTCGACTCTTCATTATTATTAGGTGAGTCGATGGGATTTGTACAAGAAGTAGACATCTATCACATAATATCAAACACGCTAAGAGATTAATATATTACATAATATTTACATGTTAATAATATATAGTTTCCAACAAAAAGTGTTAAGCAATCGTTTTTAAAGAGAACACGGTCGAAGTCCAGACTCACTAATGCATCCTAAAAAACTCGGTAAGACACACTAATGCAAAATTCTGGTTCTCTAAGACCAACGCTCTGATACCAACTGAAATGTCCCGTTCATATCGATTATAAACGTTTCATATTAATTGATTTCTTTGCGAGGTTTTGACCTCTATACGAGACATTTTTCAAAGACTGCATTCATTTTTAAAATAAACCATAACCTTTATTTTATCAACAAGGTTAAAAGGACACCACCTAGATTATCAAGAAATGATAATCTAAAAATTATCACACTTACACACGACCAATACATATTGGTTTACAATATTAATATATTACAAAAAGTAAATCTCAAATGCAGTTTTAAATAATATTATACAAGCATGCTGACACCAAATCTTGTCCATATTCTAGCATGCAACACCGGAAGCTCTTAATAATCACCTGAGAATAAACATGCTTTAAACGTCAACAAAAATATTGGTGAGTTATAGGTTTAACCTATATATATCAAATCGTAATAATAGACCACAAGATTTCATCTTTCAATAACATACAATCTGTATAAAAATCATTCATATGTTGAACACCTGGTAACCGACATTAACAAAATGCATATAGAATATCCCAAAAACAGAAATCCATCTGTATTAATAACTCGAAGTACTAAAGCATACCATTTTCCAGTATGGGGGGAGTTAGTGCCCGTAGATCTACCTTTAGAATTCGCGTCAATTAGGGTGTCTGTTCCCTAATTCTTAGGCTACCAAGCTAAAAGGGTGATATTCGGTATTCATAATCCAACATAGAATGTAATTGCAAGTACTTGTGTCTATTTTGTAAAACCTTTATAAAACTGCATGTATTCTCATCCCAAAAATATTAGATTTAAAAGTGGGACTATAACTCACTTTCACAGATTTTTCCTTCGTCAGAAATAAGACTTGGCCACTGGTTGATTCACGAACCTATAATAATATGTACATATACATTAAAGTATGATCGAAATATATTCACAATATTTTTATTACGTTTTAATGATTTGAGTTTGTTAAGTCAGCAGTCCTCGTTAGTAACCTACAACTAGTTGTCCACAATTAGATGTACAGAAATAAAGCAATATATATTATCTCCAATCAATCCACGACCTCGTGTATACAAGTCTCAGGCTAGATCACAACTCAAAGTATATATAATATTTTGGAATCAACCTCAACCCTGTATAGCTAACTCAAACATTACCGCATATAGAGTGTCTATGTTTGTTTCGAAATGTATATATAGATGGGTCGATATGATATGTCAAAACATTGTATTCGTGTCTATGGTATCCCAATATTACATAACATATGTTAGAATACATTTATAATACAATATAAGTTAGTTAAGTTATGATTTGTATAAATTTGTTACAAATTTTACGTAGCTACAACAAGTAAAATTATCCAATATTGTTTTACCCATAATTTCTTCGTTTTAAATCCGTTTTAAGTGATTCAAGTTGTTATGGTTTTATAATGAACTAAAATTTATGAAACTAAACATAAAAAGTATAAGTTTATAGTCGGAAATACAGGTTACAAGTCAATTTTGTAAGAGGTAGTCATTTCAGTCGAAAAACGACGTCTTGATGACCATTTTGAAAAACATATTTCCACTTTGAGTTTAACCATGATTTTTGGATATAGTTTCATGTCCATAAGAAAAATCATTTTTCCAGAAGAACAACTTTTAAATCAAACTTTATCATAGTTTTTTATTATCAAACCCAAAACAGTCCGCGGTGTTACTACAACGGCGTATGTCCGATTTTACGGTGTTTTTCGTGTTCCCAGGTTTTAAATCATTAAGTTAGCATGTCATATAGATATAGAACATGTGTTTAGTTGATTTTTAAAAGTCAAGTTAGAAGGATTAACTTTTGTAAGACCCTAATCTTCATTGTACAGCAGAGTATATAGAGTACATAAAGTGTGGGAATGATTGTGCAGTTAAACAGAAGTCAGAGAGCAATCTGAGTTTAGTGCGTGCCGCGCACACCAAAGGGAGCGCGCTGCGCACTCCCTACTGTAGCCGGGTTTTTGCTGTTTTAATGAGATATTTTGATGGGCAATTTGGTAATTTCACTTGTGGACGAGTTAAAGGCCAGTTGGTCAGTTGTGGAGTATCATTAACTCCATTATCAACAACCTTATCCCTTTTACTTAAATTTTAGAGTGAGAGTGTGATTCTTGAGTGAGAAAGCTTAAATCTAAGGGGACGAAGTTGTTCTCGGACCAAAGTGCGGGTATTAAAGTTGTTCATCCCCTCTCTAGCTCCGTTGTGGTTGTAGTGGTATGTTCTAACTTTAATTTCCTTACTTTGATTTTGTGTAAGGGTTAGGGTTTGGGTAAATGAAGAACATAAAACCCATATTTGGTGATTTTGGGTGTTCTTGGGTAAGATGGAGTCATGAAGACTCATTGGTAACTAACCTAGGGTTTTAAAGTGGTAATTGATGTTTATGAGTCCTAATTGGTTAGTTAATTACTAGCACACCTAGTTAATTAGTAAATGGGTGTTAGATGGGTTAGTAGATAACCCGAAATGGGTATGTTGACTTTAAATTAGTCAAAGGGCTAATGATTGACCTAATTGGGAAATATGGGTATGAAATACCCTAATTGTGTAATGGTTAGTGTTGTTGGACCTTAATCACTAGCTTTTAAGTGATTAATGATGGTCTTGACCCCTAAAGGGCGGTTTTGGTGAAAATGGGGCATTTAATGCATTCAAGTCATTAAATGCACATGAGTGAAGTGTTGGTATTTAGTCCAACAAGTTTGTTTGTTGATCGAGTACTTATATTATTAGGTACCTTGCTTTGAAGCTTGTGGAGGTATAAATCGTCACCAAATCGTTAAGGTGAGTGGAATGATTATATGCATATGTATGTAAGGTATTTATTTGTATGCTATGGTATGAACCAAAGAGCCGGTAGTGCCATAGTATGTGCGAGCGTGCTATGATGTGAACCAAAGAGCCGGTAGCGTCATAGTACGTGTGTTATAGTGTGAACCAAAGAGCCGGTAGCGCTATAGCACGATTTGTTAGGGTGTGAACCAAAGATCCGGTAGCACCTTAGCGTTGTTAGAGTGTGAACCAAAGAGCCAGTAGCACTCTAGCGTGAGTATGACTCGAGTTGTGATGTGAACCAAAGAGCCGGTAGCATCATGACAAATGCGTATGGTGTGAACCAAAGAGCCGGTAGCACCATGACGCGAGAATGGTTAACCATGATTGTGTATTTTGTTTTGTAGCATAATATATTATGTCGATTATATGTTATTGATTACGCTAGTAGCAATTTGTTGGAGATTATTAGCTTTGTACTTGAGATGGTATGCTAATTGTATTGCTAGCGTGTATGCGGTATATGTGTAAGTGATGGCAAGTAGGTATGTTATATATATATGGGTATAATTATTGCATTCACTAAGCTTTGCTTACCCTCTCGTTATTTATCTTTTTATAGGCTCCGGCGTCGACAAAGGTAAGGGCCTTCGTTTGGATTAGAGATCCCGCTTGTTGTTTAGGGGACGCTTTTGGGATGTGATAGCTTTTGGAGTATGACCAAGATATGGGTAGTTTAACCCCAAACACCATGCTCATAGTTTCGTTTGGAATTTAAACTAGTGTGGTCGAAACTCGGACTTTCGTATGAAACTCGTAAAACGGCCGATGTGGGCCCCGTTTTGTAAAACTCGTTTTATGTTTGAATCGTATGAGTTTTTCATATTAGAACATGTTGTGTAAAGCGTTTCGTCTAAATATGTCGGGAAGTGGGAGATCTTTATTCGAAAAATTGAAAATTCAGATAGAACTGAAAATAGGCCTGTGCGCGTCGCGCACCCTGAGGTGGTGCGCGTGGCGCACTCCCCTGTAAAAAAAAATTATTTTATGCGTGTTCGATTGTATATTGGGTTGGGTCGTTACAAGTGGTATCAGAGCATGGTCTAAGGGATTTAGGCGACTTGAGATAGGTGCCTAGACTTAGATTTATTTGTGTATGCGCTTTACGCAGGACTTGTAGGAGACGGGTCGGACCGGGAGTTGATTAGTGCTTAGGTTTATGTGAACTAACCTTGCGCTAATTGTTTTGTGTTGTGTTAGCAATCATCAAGCAAGATAGACGTTGTACTAGCAAGTTAATGCGACGTGCTCACGTAACAATGATTAGCTGCCATTGTTACGAGTTCAAATCGTGTCAAACAAGCGATGTACGACGATTGTTGAGCAAGATGGGGTAGTGTGGTGTATATGTATATACATATGTGTTAAGTTTTCTCGTTCGTTGCTTAACCTTTTCCGTTTTATAGTATGAAGACGAGAAATGGACCCGAGACCAATGAAGGGGGTTCGAGCGAGGATGCTGAGTTTACGGCCAAGGTTGAGGCCATTATGCAAAGGCATCATGAGGCCTTCTTAGGGGATGTTAAGAAGATGTTCTTGGATTCGATTGACGAGCAAGTAGTCAATCTAGTCAAGGAACAAGTTAAGATTGTTCTTAAAGAGGATAACGCAGGAAGACGAGACTTCCACTATAAAAACTTCAAAGATGCTCAACCTCCCACCTTTGAAGGTGAACGAGACCCTCTAAAGAGTGCTCGATGGATCTCCGATATGGAGGGGGCTTTTCGTACTAGTGAGTGCCCTCTCGATAAAAAGACAAGGTTTGGTAGTAGCATGATGAGGGATGATGCCAAGTTGTGGTGGGATGCGAAAATCCGACTTTATGGCGAAGAACAAAGTATGAGTTTGACGTGGGACGAGTTTAAAGAGGAATTTTTCAGGGAGTACCGAACTTCGGCCGATCTTCCAAAGCTTAAGGACTAGTTACGTACTTTAAGGCAAGGGTCAATGGATTTGAACACTCTCAAGTCCACTTTCTTATCAAAGACCCAATTTTGCCAGGAGTATGACGGGAACGAATGTTGAAAGAAGATTTCTACCGAACCTTAAATGATAACTATCAAGAAAGGATTAGTAGGAATTCGGCGAAGACTTTTGATGAGCTATTTGACATCGATAAGGGTTTTGAGTCGCTTGCTCCAAGAAAGAGTGACTTCACCTTTGGCAAACGAAAATTTGAAGCTACTAGCCACTCGAACAAGAAGAACAAGAGTGTGACTGCGAGCGTCGGTAGTGCGAAAAAGGGGGCTTCTAAGAGTTTTGGGCCCACGTGCTACAATTGTGGTCGACAAGGGCACTTGGCCCGTGATTGTACGAACTCATCTTCCAACAAAATCGTTTGTTTTAATTGTAACAAAGAGGGGAACAAGAGGCCGGAGTGTCCCGAATTGCGCAACGATAATGTTAAGCGATTAGAGAAGGCGGCGGGTACGGCTAGGGGTTGAAATTATTTGATGACCAATGAGGAGGCCAAGCAATCTAGCGATGTTGTCTCAGGTACTTTCATGGTTAATTTAAATCCGGCAAGGATACTCTTTGATAGTGGTGCAAACTTGTCGTTTGTGTCACCAAAATTTGTGCCTAAACTTAATAAACCGTCAGCTAAGTTAAGTCGTCCGGTAGAAGTTGAAATAGCGGATGGCAAGACGGTGCTAGTGGTTGATGTGTGTAAAAATTTTAATGTTGTGTTTGGTGTCGAAAACTTTGAAATCGACCTCATCCCGATGACTTTGGGTGATTTTGATATCATTGTTGGTTTGGATTGGCTCGATCATAATAGAGCCGATATTGCATGCCATGAAAAATCTATTCGAGTGAAGACCCCTAGTGGGGGAGAGTTAATTATTCATGGCGATAAACGAAGAAGACTTGTGCCGATATGCACTTTTGCACGGGCACGTCATTTTCTGGTTGGTGGTGGCATGGCTTTTCTTGCCCATGTTGTTGATACTCATGATGAGCCACCACCTATTCGTGAAATTCTGGTGGTGAATGAATTTGAAGACATTTTTCCGGATGAGTTACCGGGTGTTCCGGCGGAAAGACAAGTTGAATTTCGCATTGAGTTGGTTCCGGGGGCTACCCCTATTGCTAAAACTCCTTATCGTTTAGCACCAACGGAAATGCAAGAGTTATTAAATCAAACCCAAGAGTTGCTTGAGAAGGGTTTCATTCGACCGAGTGCTTCGCCATGGGGCGCTCCGGTTTTATTTGTGAAGAAGAAGGATGGTAGTATGCGGATGTGCATAGATTACCGGGAGTTGAATAAAGTGACGATCAAGAATCGTTATCCATTGCCTAGGATTGACGATTTATTCCACCAACTCCAAGGTGCAACGTATTTCTCTAAAATCGACCTACGGTCCGGCTATCACCAAATGCAGGTCCGTGAGGAAGACATCGAGAAAACGGCTTTTCGAACGCGTTATGGGCATTTTGAATTCGTAGTTATGTCTTTTGGTCTTACGAATGCACCGGCGGCATTCATGGATCTTATGAACCGAGTGTGCCAACCTATGTTGGATAAGTCGGTAATTGTGTTCATTGACGACATACTTGTCTATTCGAAGAGTATGAAGGAACATGAACATCATTTGCGAAGTGTGTTAAAGACGTTGCGAAAGGAGAAGTTGTATGCTAAATTCTCCAAATGTGAATTTTGGCTAAGGGAAGTTCAGTTCCTTGGCCACATTGTGAACGAAAATGGTATTCAAGTAGATCCGGGAAAGATAGAGACGGTAAAGAGTTGGGGACGACCGACTACGCCTACGGAAATCCGAAGTTTCCTCGGATTGGCCGGTTATTATCGTCATTTTATCTGATGTTTTCGCTAGGTGTATATAAAATAGCTTATAT
The DNA here is from genome assembly GCF_046630445.1 of Rutidosis leptorrhynchoides. Taxonomy (NCBI): domain Eukaryota; kingdom Viridiplantae; phylum Streptophyta; class Magnoliopsida; order Asterales; family Asteraceae; genus Rutidosis; species Rutidosis leptorrhynchoides. The sequence continues at coordinate 607,062,266 of NC_092336.1, forward strand.
TTTACAAGGAAATACTATTAAATACGATACAATTTTACACAAGATATTTATTTATTTATAGAATGGATATACTTAAACCTTGCTACAACACTTATAGGCAGTGTACCTAATCGTACAGTAGTGTAGTTTTTAGTAAGTCTGGTTCGTTCCACAGGGAATCTTTTAACAAAGCTTAACGCTATATTAGTTTTATTTTATAAAAATACAAATATATATATATATATATATATATATATATATATATATATATATATATATATATATAAGTAATATTATTATTATAAAGGGGGGTTTTTACCGTTTAATGACCGGTTTGTCAATTTTTAAAACTTTAGCCGCAGTTAAAACCAAATGTAAAATATTAAATAAATAAAAGACTTAATTTAAAGCGTAAAGTAAATAACGATAATGAAATTGTGATAAATAAAAGTGCGATAAAATAAACTTGCGATAATTAAAGAGTACGATAATTAAAAGTGCAATTAAATACAATAACAATAAATAAAAGTACGATAATTAGAAGTGCAATTAAATATAAAATAAAGGAAATTAAATATGAAATAAAATAATTATGCATATTTAAACTTCCATAATCATGATGTTTAACGTGTTGATTTTAGTTTTATGCCCATGGGTTAATTGTCCTTTGTCCGGGATTATTTAATATGTCCGTCTGGTTTTTGTCCATAACAGTCCATCAGTCTTAAATATAAAGTGCGAGTGTCCTCGTCAAATTATCCTTATACCCGAAGTTAAATATTCCAACTAATTGGGGACTTAAACTATAACAAGATTTTAATACTTTGTTTAATAATTACACCAGGTTATTGACTGCGTGTAATCCAAGGTTTTAATACTTTGTTAACAATTATGCCAAGTGTCATTGTACATAATTTCACCCCTGTTTTAATAATTCTAGTGACTATTAATCCATTTCCGTGTCCGATTAAATGAACGATTATTCGTACATATAAATACCCCGCCCATCGTATCCGATCGAGTGTATATGGTTATTTATAGGGACGCCCAATTGTAAATCTTTATATTAACATTAACAAACTATCATTTAGTTAAACAAATATAAAGCCCATTAATAGCCCATAGTCTAATTTCCACAAGTGTCGTTCTTTTGTCCAAACCCCAATTATGGTACAAAGCCCAATTACCCAATTTTAGTAATTAGTCCAACATCATGATTACTTAGGATTAAATAAGCATAATAATAACTTAACTACGAGATATTAAATTAAAAAGGTTGAACATAACTTACAATGATTAAAAATAGCGTAGCGTTACACGGACAGAATTTCGACTTACACCCTTACAACATTCGCTAACATACCCTTATTATTAGAAATAAATTTAAAATTAAAATTAAAATTAAAATATAAATAAATATTACGACTAGATATATTGAGAGATAGAAAAAGATGATATTTTTACGATCAAACTGCGTTTGCTTTTATGGGCAGTTTTTGAAATTGGGGCTCCGCGAGTCACGGGATTTCTCTTCTTCAAACTCCGCAAGTCGCAGAGTTTGAAATTCCAGCTCACTCCATTTTGGCTCCTTTCTTGCCGACGGATTTTTATATAAATATAATATATAAATAATTTTTAAGAATTATTTAAATATTATATTATATTTATGTTCATAGTTGACTCATAATTTTTAGTCCGTTGAGTCGAGCGTTGAGAGTTGACTCATGTCCCGGTTCCGGATTTTCGAACGTCCTTGCGTACAATTTAATATCTTGTACTTTGCGTTTTGAATCTTGTACTCTTGTAATTTTGAGACGTTTCTTATCAATAATTGGAACCTCTTTGATTGTATTTTGTACTTTTGAGCTTTTTGGTCGTTTGCGTCTTCAATTCGTCGAATCTGTCTTTTGTCTTCACCTTTTATTATTTAAACAAATATCACTTGTAAATAGGACAATTGCAACTAAAAGCTTGTCTTTCTTGAGGAATAATGCTATGAAATATATGTTCATTTTTAGCATTATCAAATATTCCCACACTTGAGTGTTGCTTGTCCTCAAGCAATATAGTCTTGAAATACTAGAATCACTTCTTTATTCTTCACACTTTGTACATCAGTGATTTCTATACGGCGGTATAAACAATGGTAGTAACGATATGGTTTACAGTCCCACATGACTATAAAAATTTAGATCCATTAAGGAAATTGGATCTTTATGAAAACATTTGATCTTTTGAAAATTAAATCTAGCTTTTACCCTAGATAAGTTTTCCGGAATAACCCTTCACCGGTGTTTGCAAATTCTTTTTGTGGGTTTGGTGGGTTTTAGATTTGAAAATTTTGGCTCAAAACTTATGCTTTTGTGTCACCCACTTGCTAACCTTGTATTAGGAAAGCAACACGTCCAGTATACTTGCTCCGTATATTATCTTTCGGTAAACTACCGTCCGGTTGTAAAAGAAAGCGTTGAACAAGCAACTGTTAAGGCAATGTCCCCTGACATGCTTTTGATTATGGTCTATAACGTGTCGGACGCAATTACTATCCTTTGTAGGAGCAATATTAAAGATCACCCTTATAATTTGTCGGTCTGGCACAAGGTCCTGTCTTTGACCATGCTATGCAACCACCGTTCTTACGGTTGACACCCGATTTGGTTCAGGTGACCTAATGAATTCCAGGTGAATTTCTAGGATTTTACGTTCAAAGGTAATGAACGCATTGAAAATAGGGTTTTCAGAAAACAAATCGGTTTTAATTTGATCAAAATATTTTCTCGTTCAAGCTCGAGTTTAGATATCATCGAATTCCATGAGTTTGTAATTCTCAATCTTTAAGGTCAATCTCTAGGATTGAGTAATATCAGTCTTAAAAGCTGATTTTTGATCTTTAAGGAGATTATCCTTTCTGGGGATCTGATTCATTAGTCTTATCCAACTAATTTGCACGGTGCCCCTCCATTGTACGAGATAAATCCTTCTCATGGTTAGGATAAATCTGACCACTTGGCGACCCTGTTTTATGCTGAGGTCCGTGGATTTCCTGCTGATTTTAGAGATGACTTTTCTAGATTTTTCGTCAACCTACAGCTGGTCTGGACGACAACTTCATGACCTAAATCAAGAAGTGCGTTTCTTTTTCGGAAGACTTTACTTCCTTTTAATGATGGAATTGATTCATCGTGTAGATCCATCTCTTTTTTTCTTTCATCGGGTAAAACAGTTTAGTTTAGTCCAAAGCAATAGTATCTTCAATTATTTGTTACAGAAATATGTGACATATGTTTAAAATAACTTGGTAAATTTTCCCGCACTTGACTTTTATTTTTCTTTTTATTGTCCTCTATTCCATTTTAAATGAATTCTAACATTTTGTTTTGTTTCTCAATTTATGTCCTTTCCGAGGTAACAATAATTTCGGTGTTAAAACCTAATTTTATCATTCATAAATATGTATAAACATGATTTTGAGTTCATTTAATTGAAAATTTTGAATAATTTTACTAGAATTGGGTAGTCAGTATATAAGACTAGGGCTGTTCTTTATTATCAGAGAGCACTAGATTCTAATACAACTACTCCTTTACTAGTATTTTTAATGGTAACCAAGTGTTTAAGATAAAAATTTTAAAAATCCGAAAGAATTTAACCCCTTCCCACACTTAAGATCTTGCAATGCCCTCATTTGCAAGAAATCAGTAACAATTTAAATTATTGAGGGTGATTAGCGTAGAAATGATTAAATTTTACCAAAGTTTTCAAACATATTGTTGTTTGTGTTGAATGATAAATGGTGCACATCATTTGTTCATTCCGTCTTGTTGTTATTTCACATATATTTTGCATCTTGTCGTCAAAATTAGTTGCTTTTGCTGAACTTAATGCCAGTCTTTGAAAATGCGTTGTTTTACCCTGTTGTGTACATAAGATAAACTGCAAACATATATACATATTTTTGAAGTTTGGTATATTACCCCACATTCAAAAATTATTAAAATCTAATAATAAAAGTTAGAAAATTATAAAAACTATTACAATATTAACATAAGTATTAAATGTATCAACATTACAGATAATAAAATAAATAAAACTAAGTAGACTAGGGATGATACTGATACCAGTAGGGGTTCCATGCATAACCGTATGTGTTATAGAATGCTTCGGCTGGGTTATACGTAGGATACGGTGGTTGGATCTCTATAGATCAGGGAGGAAATACGGGCGATGGAGTAGGAATATAGTTTCTACCTACATGTTGGCAATGAGCTATAATTTGGTTTTGATGAACTTTCCAATCTTCAAATGCTCTATGTCTAGCATTTTCATACTCTTGTGAAGCTATAAACTTTTGCATTTCTGTCATTTCATTTCCCCCTCCCACATTACCTGGCTGTTAGTTTCTCTCAACCTGTGGATGTCTACCATTATATCGTACTGCGGCATTATTTCGCCTCTTCAAAACTTTAGCACCATGGTATACATTTAAACCAATTGTATCGTGGGGTTCTGGTTCTTCGATTAATAATCCCCCCCGACTTATATCCACACCGAGATATTCAGCAATCAAAGTAATAAATATACCACCTCCTATTATACTGTGCGGTCTCATCCCCCTAACCATAGCTGATAAATAATAACCCACACAATAAGGTATACTTACAGCGCTTTGTGGGTCTCGAATACACATGTGGTAAAACAAATCCTGTTCATTTACCTTTTCCTTATTCTTACCTCGTTGTGTAATCGAATTGGCTAAAAACCTATGAATTACTCTTAACTCTGCTCTATCTATATCCAAATAAGAGTAATTTCCCCCTTTAAATCGGTGATGGCTAGTCATTTGACTCTATACACCATGCGTATCAAAATTTTCATCAATTTTCCTACCGTTCAATATCAACCCTCTACAATCGGCAGATGCTAACTCCTCAGGCGTATATATACGTAAGGCCTGAGCCATGTCTAGTAAAGACATGTGGTGCATCGAACCTCCTAATAAAAATCTAATAAAAGATCGATCGGTTAAACTAACTACCCGATCATTTATTTCTATACTACACAATAATTCTTCACACCATACTTTATATACATGTCTACGCATGCTGAATAATCGTATCCAATCGTTAAAAGTAGAATTACCATACCTCTGTGTAAGTAATTCTCTAATTGGCCCGGCCAATTCTACAGCTTCTAATGGTCCCCATTCTATTACTTTAGGTACTTCAACAACTTTAGAATGAACAGTATGCAAGCCCCTTTGGTATTTTGGATAATCTATCCAACGTCTGTCAAATCTCAAGTTCGGGTGCAAATCTTCCAAGTGCATATCTGAAAATGTCATAACTGGATGAGGTATATCTTGTTTATAATAGCTATCAACATCCTGTTGTTCCGCATTCTCAGGAGGAGCATTGCGAGCTTGGGATGAAGATTCACCCCTTTCAGTCTGCAAAACACATCAAACACAATTTTTGTGCATCCAAATATGCATTAGTGTCAGCAAAATCATCAATCAAAATAATTACAATGACATGTCCAATTTATATCAAACTTATGCTCATTTTCATATTTTTATCAAATCTACACTTTTTCAAATAAGCATATACGAAAATATTCGCCAAGTTCATAAGCATTCAACTCAAATAACATGTCAAAATAATTATTACTAGCAATTTAACAAGTTTCAAATGGCATTATCTCTCAAAAATCAAATTCATAAATTTTAGACTTGAAAAAGTCCACTTTAATTCTCAAAAATCATGTTTAGGCTCAAAGTTTGGATCATTTAACTACCTAAACATGTTACACTACTTAATTTAGCAACAATTCATGACAAAAATCGGCCATAACCTTTTTATATCAAAAAGCCCCAAATTTGCTCAAGAACATAAACCCTAGATTACTCAAAATTTGAAGTTTAAAGCTTCTAATCATGTTAAATAGCATCAATCTAGGTTATACAAGCATAATACATAAACAATTTAAGCATAATTACACTAAAAAGCATCAAAATCGAATTGGGTATAAAATTGCTCAAGAACACTAATTTTCGGATTAAATGGTGTTTAGGTGTAGAAATTTACCGTTTTCCTTGAGTAATTCCTTGATAGCATCCTTCTTAACATGATTTTAGTAAAAGATTTGATAAAAAATGGTGAAAAATTGTGAATTTCGGAGGTTTTTTGTGTATTTTCGGGTTTTTTTTGCAGTATATTTTGTGGAGTGTGTGCAATCTGATCTGCTCTGGCGTTTTTATTTTTTTCAGTATTTTGGACCCTCCGCGAGTCGCGGCGTTTGGCTCTTTCAAATACCGCGAGTCGCGGTGTTTTTTTTTTTTTTTTAATAATCCTTAACTTATAAAACAAATATAAAATAAATTTAAAATTTTGTTTTCCTTTGTTTTAGGATGAGGTCGTTTCGGATCGATGTCCTAGTCCGTCCTTCGACAAAATATTAAAATTTGTCTATTTAAAGCGCGGTTTTAAAAGCAAAGATTTTTGGGTTTTTTTAATATTTTTGGCATACTTTAATTCAATAAGATTAAAAATAATGATAATAAAAGTTCTCGTCCCTCCCTCGGGTAAAGCAATTTCGGTTCAAAGACCTAGTCTTCAACTTACGACGAATTTTAAAAATTATATTTTTAACTTAACGAAATAAAGTAAATTTTTATTTTTAAATTCACACAACTTAAATTTAAAATGCATAAAATTCAAAATTCATATTTAAAATTAAAAATTCACACCAAACTTAAATTTAATTTTGTTTTTATACATACAAACTTATATTAAAAAGATTATTTTTTTCAAATATTTACAATTTTAAATATATTGATTAAAAAGTTTACAATATAACTTTAAGATTTATATATTAATTTTAAAAACATGGTAAAAATAAAATTAAAAATCTTTTTGGCTTTTTATCCCACTTTAATCAATCAAATATTATCAAAAATATACGCCCCTCTTTTCGGTAAAGTAATTTCGATTCCATGACCTAATTTAACTCATGACGAATTTTTGAAATATTTTGGGTTGATTGATTAAAGATATTTATACCTTAAGAATAAACGTTAAATTTCGCAGTGATGTAATAAATTTTTGAATGATATCAATAATTTCGGTCGCCAAACCTAATTTTATTCAATACCAATTTAATACTTTATAGCGAACAAATTAGCGTTTATTATCAAAAGGTTAAAAATGAAAATAAAAATAAAAACTGTACAGACTTACCTGTGAGATAGTATTCTTAGTGATATGATCTATCCCATTCATAAGATAGTCGGTTTAATTGATTTTCCATGGCTACATAGGCGTAACCTCGAGCATTCAGTGTTTTTTTCTTCTAAACATATGAACGGTCCGTCTCTGCATAAAGTAACAAATTCGGTGTTTGAATAGGTTTGATTATTTGAACATTTACCTCCATGTGACCATTTTCTGCATTTGTGACATCTTTCTAGGTGTCGTGCTCTTCTTTTCGCTGCGGATTTTGATTTTCCTTTACTAAATTGTAACTTATTATCTTCGCATCTGGATTTTTTTCTTACTCCGTCCAATCTTTCTCTGATTACTGATACTATTTCACTCAGAAGTGTGTCATTATTACGTTTAGTGATCAAAGCGTGTAGCATTAGACCATGGTTTAGTTCACAGGAAATCTTCATTTCGTAAAAACCTAAAAAAATAAAAATTCAGAATGGGGGGAGAAGACTAGTTCTTTAGGGTCTGCTAGGGAAAGACCATTCGGGTTCCATTTTCGAGAACAACACGAAAACAGAAAATCTAACTCTAACAGAAATACATATTATCCTTTAAAAGACTTGATTCTCCCCACACTTAGTTAGCTGTGGTATCGAAATTGTGATTAACTTCATTGTCAACTTCCATTGGACTATCTATGTAATGTTTAACTCTGTGACCATTAACTTTAAATTCAATTCCATTTGAATTTATTAATTCTATCGTTCCGTATGGGAAAACTCTTTTGACTATGAATGGTCTAGACCATCTTGATTTCAATTTTCCAGGAAATAGCTTGAATCGTAAATTGAAAAGAAGAACTCTGTCTCCTTCTTTAAATTCTTTTGAACTTCTGATTATTTTATCATGCCATTTCTTCGTTCTTTCTTTATAGATTAATGAATTTTCATATGCTTCATGTCTTAATTCTTCTAATTCGTTTAGTTGACTTAACCGTAGACGTCCAGCTTCATGTAAATCAAGATTACATGTCTTCAAAGCCCAAAATGCTTTGTGTTCAATTTCTACTTGAAGATGACATGCTTTTCCATAAACGAGTCTAAAAGGTGTGGTTCCAATTGGAGTTTTGTAGGCTGTTCTAAAAGCCCAGAGTGCATCCTCTAACTTAATGGACCATTCCTTCGGATTTGATCCTACGGTTTTTTCTAGAATACGTTTTAAAGCTCGGTTGGTATTTTCAACTTGTCCACTTGTTTGTGGATGATATGCAGTGGAGATTTTATGAGTTACTCCATATCTTTTAAGAACTTTCTCAAGTTGATTATTACAGAAATGAGTTCCCCGATCACTTATTAAAGCTTTCGGTGTTCCAAACCTTGCAAAAAGATGTTTTAAAAAGTTGACTACAACTCGTGCATCGTTAGTTGGGAGAGCTTGTGCTTCCGCCCATTTAGATACATAATCAATGGCTACGAGAATATAGAGATTATTATGAGATTTTGGAAATGGACCCATAAAGTCAATACCCCAAATGTCAAATACTTCACATACTTGAATGACATTTTGTGGCATTTCACCACGTTGACTTATTTTTCCGGCCCTTTGACAAGCATCACAGGATTTGCAAAGAAGGTGTGCGTCTTTGTAAATTGTAGGCCAATAGAATCCAGCATCATAAACTTTTCTTGCTGTTAGTTGAGGCCCATAATGCCCTCCTGTTGGTCCTGTGTGACAATGGTTTAAAATTTTACTAGCTTCATCTCCGAATAAACATCGGCGTATTATTCCATCTGGACAACTTTTAAACAGATGTGGATCTTCCCAGAAATAGTGTTTTATATCACTGAAGAATTTCTTTTGTTTTTGGTACGATAATCCTTTTTCAAGGAATCCACATACTAAGTAGTTTGCATAGTCTGCAAACCATGGAATTTCATTATAATCTATCTTCAATAGATATTCATCAGGAAAGTTGTCTTGTATGGCCGATTCATTTAGAACTTCTAATTCGGGATTTTCAAGACGAGAAAGATGATCAGCGGCGAGATTTTCTGCTCCTCTTTTATCTCAAATTTCAATATCGAATTCTTGTAAGAGTAAGATCCAACGGATTAATCGTGGTTTAACATCTTGTTTTGAAAATAGGTATCTATGAGCAGAATGGTCGGTATAGACCACCGTTTTTGCAAGAACGAGATATGAACGAAATTTGTCAAAAGCAAAGGCAATAGCAAGGAGTTCTTTTTCAGTAGTCGTGTAATTCGTTTGTGCTCCTTGTAACGTCTTACTAGCATAATATATAGGTTGAAATCGTTTTTCAATCCTTTGTCCTAAAACGGCTCCCATTGCAAAATCACTTGCATCGCACATAAGTTCAAACGGTAGATTCCAATTTGGTGTTATCATGATCGACGCATTAGTGAGTTTCTCTTTAAGAATAGTAAAATATTTGATACATTCATCTGAAAAGATGAATTGAGCATCCTTTTCTAGGAGTTTATTCATAGGAGTGGCAATTTTAGAAAAATCTTTTATGAAACGTCGGTAAAAACCGGCATGCCCTAGAAAACTCCTAACTCCTCTAACATTGGTGGGATGTGGAAGTTTAGCAATTACATCTACTTTAGCTCTATCCACTTCAATTCCTTCCTTTGAAATTTTATGACCAAGAACGATGCCTTCTTTAACCATGAAATGGCATTTCTCCCAATTAAGTAGTAGATTTGATTGTTCGCATCTAATAAGCATTCATTCAAGATTAGCTAGACATGATTCAAATGTATCACCGAAGACTGAAAAGTCATCCATGAAAACTTCCATGCATTCTTCTATCATGTCGTGAAAAATTGCCATCATACACCTTTGAAAGGTTGCAGGGGCGTTACAAAGTCCAAATGGCATGCGTTTGTAAGCAAAAGTACCATAAGGGCACGTGAACGTGGTTTTCTCTTTGTCCTCGGGTGCTATTGGAATTTGAAAATTTTCGGAAAAACCATCAAGAAAACAATAGTAACTATTTCCGGCTAATCTTTTCAACATTTGATCAATGAAAGGTAAGGGAAAGTGATCTTTTCTGGTGGCGTCATTTAATTTTCTATAATCAATACAAACACGCCATCTTGTTACAGTCCTAGTAGGAATAAGCTCATTTTTCTCATTTGTAATGACAGTTATGCTACCCTTCTTAGGCACGCATTGAACTGGGCTTACCCATGGACTATCAGAAATTGGATAAATTAAACCTGCATCTAGCAGTTTAATAATTTCTTTTTAACAACATCTTGCATATTAGGATTTAGTCTTCGTTGGTGTTGCACATACGTTTTATGACCTTCTTCCATAAGGATTTTATGTGTGCAATACAAAGGACTTATTCCTTTAATATCATGAATCTTCCGTGCAATGGCTGGTTTATGAGCTTTCAACACAGAAATGAGTTGTGATTTCTCATTTTCAGTAAGAGAAGACGATATTATTACAGGTAATTCAGATTCACCATGTAAATAAGCGTATTCCAAATGGTTTGGAAGTGGCTTTAACACTAATGTTGGAGGCTTTAACACTAGTGTAGCTAACATTTCAACTTCATCAATTGGTTCAGTTCCTTCTCCTAAAGAACATTCTCCTGTTCCTTGTAATTCTGGAAATTCTTCTAATAATTCTGCATGTGAATCTATAGTTTGAATATAATAACATGTATCATCTGCAGATTGCGGTTGTTGCATTGCTCTATCAACTGAAAAGGTAACACTCTCGTCCTCTATACTTAGGGTCAGTTTCTTACCAAACACGTCTATCATTGCTTTAGCCGTGTTTAAGAATGGTCTTCCTAATATGAGAGGAACTTGAGAATCTTCTTCCATGTCCAGAACAACAAAATCTACTTGAAATACTAAAGTACCAACTTTAACTAGCATGTTCTCCATTATCCCTCTAGGATATTTTATTGATCTATCGGCTAGTTGTATACTTATTCTGGTTGGTTTCAATTCTCCAAGGTCTAGTTTAGCGTATAGTGAATACGGCATTAAATTTATACTAGCACCTAAGTCTACCAATGCTTCTATTGAACTAAGACTACCCAGAAAACATGGAATTGTGAAACTTCCTGGATCAGATAGTTTTTCTGGTATCTTATTCAAAAGCACTGCTGAACAATTAGCATTCATAGTAACGGCCGAGAGTTCTTCCATTTTCTTTCTATTCGAGATTAGATCTTTCAGAAATTTAGCATATCTAGGCATTCCTGAAATTACATCAATGAAAGGTAGATTTACATTTATCTGTTTAAACATATCCAAGAATTTAGATTGCTCGGCTTCAAGTTTCTCTTTTTTCATCTTACTCGGGTAAGGAAGTGGTGGTTGGTATGGTTTAACATAAGGTTTAGCCTTAACTGTGTTATCTTCATTAACCTTTTCAACTACCGGTTCTTTTTCCTTATCTTGTTCAGGTTGTGGTTCCTGTGGAGTAGGAATAGTTTCATCAGAATTTACAGGTATTTCAGGTGGTTTAAGTGTTGTACCACTTCTTGTGGTAATGGCTTTAGCTGTTTCATTCCGGGGGTTTGCATTTGTATCACTAGGTAGACTTCCCGGTTTTCTTTCACCTATTAACCTTGCTAGGTTACTTACTTCTTGTTCCAGATTTTGAATAGAAGCTTGTTAATTTCTAAATGCTTGAGCATTTTATTCATTAGTTTGTTTTTGAGATGTGAAAAACTGCGTTTGAGTTTCAACTAGCTTTGTCATCATATCTTCTAAATTCGGCTTTTTATCATCGGGTTGTGGTGGTTTGTTTTGAAAATTAGGTCTTTGCTGATTGTAAGTATTATTGGATACTTGTTGATTACTAGGACCTTGTTGGTTGTTGTATAAAATATTCAGGTTATAATTCTGATTTTGATTGTAAATTGGTCTTGGCGGTTGATAATTATTCTGATAATTATTTCCAGGCCTTTGGTTTAGATATGAAACATTCTCTCTTTGTTCCATTGTTAATTCAATACTGAGACAATCTTTTGTCAAATGTGGTCCTCCGCACTGCTCACAACTAATTCGTATTGAGTGGATATCTTTAGTCATCTTTTCCATTCGTCTCTCGACAGCATCTATCTTTGCGGAAATGGAATCTAAGTCATGGCTAGAATCGGCTTTAGCTGCTTTAGATGATCTAACGATATCTTTTTCTTGGTGCCACTCATGTGAGTGGGAAGCAGTGTTATCAATAATTTTGTAAGCATCAGTTTCGGTTTTCTTCATAATAGAACCACCAGCTGCTATATCGATGTCTTTCCTTGTAGTGATGTCGCATCCTTGGTAGAATATTTGTACTATTTGACAGGTGTCTAAACCATGTTGCGGACATCCTCTTAATAACTTTCCAAATCTAGTCCATGCCTCATATAGAGTTTCATTCGGTTTCTGTGTGAACGTAACAATTTCTCCTTGAAGTCTTACGGCTTTAGATGCCGGAAAGAATTGTTTAAGAAATTTTTCAACTAAAACATCCCATGTATCAATCGCCCCTTCAGGTAACGATTCCAACCAATCTTTTGCTTCTCCCTTTAAAGTCCAGGGAAATAACATGAGATATATCTGTTCATCCTCAACTTCTCTTATTTTAAATAATGTGCAGATCCTATTAAAGGTACGAAGATGTTCGTTTGGATCTTCCTTCGGCGCACCACTAAATTGGCATTGATTAGTCACCATGTGTAGAATTTGTCTTTTGATTTCATAATCTGGTGCATTAATGTCTGGATGAGTAATTGCGTGACCTTGGCTAGTGCGTTTAGCTCTCATTCGGTCTTCCATACTTAAAGGTTCCAGATTCTCCATAATTGAATTTGTTGAATCGGAATCACTAGAGGATTCTGATTTAATTGTTCGTTCCTCAACAATCTCTGTTTGAATGATTGGTGGTTCCGGAGGAATAATTAATGGTTCAGGATCTATGAATTGTCCCTGAATATTCTCCGGATTCTCAGTTGTGAGGTCGGGTTCAAAAAATGGATTATCGGAAATTTGAACTGGAGTACTTGGTCGACTGGATGACGATTCTAAAGAAAAATCAACGGCGGTAATATTTGCTAGATGTCTTGATCTAGTTACAGGTGGTGAACGTACAAAAGGTGGTGAACGTCTTGCTCGGTGCATTCACTGAATATCCTATTAGTTTTTTAAAAGGAAAGAAAAATTATATAAGTTATCCAATTAATAGACTTTTCTGATTTTGCCCACGTTTTGAATAGCCAAAAGATGCAGCAGAGGGGCAGGATTCGTTTGGTCTCAATATAATTGAGTACTGTTTGGCTCCAATAACCCGGTCCACGTACAAATCCAACTATTACTACGAACCAGAAAATTTTGATGTCTATCAATTTAACCACTTAAAATAAATTTTCGTAATTTTAAGAAATTTAGATAAGAAGTAGAATAAAAATCTATGTCCTAAAAACTAGAATAGCGAGAAATAAGAAAGAAAAAGAGGGCGTCGAAAAAGGAAAAAAAGAAAAGAAAAAGAGCGACTTATAAAATTTTAAAAACACTCGACTAACCCAATCTTATTACTATCACTAACTTAAAATTAAAATTGCAAATTGAGATTACTAATTGGAGTGATAATTGATACATAGGTAAAAGGCGTCGAAAAATAAAAATAAGAAAGTAGTGCGTTGAAACTTAAAAAGGCTCTAAAAACTAAAAAATAAAAGTTGCTTCTAAAAATATTAAAGCTTACAAGTAAAACTATATCCCAAATGGCAATATCTTAAAAAGGTACTAAAACTTAAAAAGGCGTCGCAAAATTCTAAAGCACCTAAATCTTAGTCTAAAGAAAAAGCACTTAAGGGATTTTACGGCAAAGCCTAAAAATCTAGAAATAAAAATAACTATGGCAAAAACTAAGTTTAATACTAAATACGAGCGAAAAATACAAATATTACGCTAAAAACAAATAAAAAGGGACAAAATATAAAAATATACTAAAAGTTGTAAAAATTACAATTTTTATAAAAATATTATTTTTATATTATTTATTTTATAAACTATTAATTTTATATTTTATTTAAACTAATTTAACTAAATAATACAAATAATAAAATAACTAAACTAATTAATATAATATAAATAACCTAATTAGGTTTAAAGTTAATAATAATAATAATTACCCCGTATTAATTGCGATTAGGGTTTCTGGTCACGTGTGTCAGGGCGGCTCCGCGAGTTGCGGTGCCCGAAGCTGGAAAACTCCGCGAGTCGCGGGGTTCGAAAATTCAGATTAGGTAGCTTCGTTTGACAGGTTTCGGTTTTTTTATTTATTTATATATATTTTTTTTATTTTTCTGTTTTTAATTTAATTAAAATATTTATATAATTTAAATAAAACTTATCTTGAAAAACTAAAATAGAAATAAAATACTTTATAATTTTATAAATAAAAATCTTAAAACTAGATTTATATATATATTTTTTTCGGTTTTTTAAAATTTTATTATTTTTTAAATAAACACAAAATATTTAAATAAAACTTATATTTTTTATAAAATAAAAATAAAAAAACTTTATAAAACTTAAATATTTAACAAACTCTTAAAAATATTTATATTTTTGTTTTTCTTTTTATATTTTCGAATATATTAAAACGTATTTTTACAAAAGCGTATTTTAATAAAAGTAAACTAAAAATAAAAATCTTTTTCTTTTTTATATTATATTAGCGTTGCGCTTCCGGCTTTTAAGCTAGATGATCCCCGGCAGCGGCGCCAAAAATACTTGATGTTTTCGCTAGGTGTATATAAAATAGCTTATATTTTACAAGGAAATACTATTAAATACGATACAATTTTACACAAGATTTTTTTTTTATAGAATGGATATACTTAAACCTTGCTACAACACTTATAGGCAGTGTACCTAATCGTACAGTAGTGTAGTTTTTAGTAAGTCCGGTTCGTTCCACAGGGAATCTTTTAACAAAGCTTAACACTATATTAGTTTTATTTTATAAAAATACAAATATATATATAAGTAATATTATTATTATAAAGGGGGGTTTTTACCGTTTAATGACCGGTTTGTCGATTTTTAAAACTTTAGCCGCAGTTAAAACCAAATGTAAAACATTACATAAATAAAAGACTTAATTTAAAGCGTAAAGTAAATAACGATAATGAAATGGTGATAAATAAAAGTGCGATAAAATAAACTTGCGATAATTAAAGAGTACGATAATTAAAAGTGCAATTAAATACAATAACAATAAATAAAAGTATGATAATTAGAAGTGTAATTAAATATAAAATTAAGGAAATTAAATATGAAATAAAATAATTATGCTTATTTAAACTTTCGTAATCATGATGTTTGACGTGTTGATTTTAGTTTTATGCCCATGGGTTAATTGTCCTTTGTCCTGGATTATTTAATATGTCCGTCTGGTTTTTATCCATAACAGTCCATCAGTCATAAATATAAAGTGCGAGTGTCCTCGTCAAATTATCCTTATACCCGAAGTTAAATATTCCAACTAATTGGGGACTTAAACTGTAACAAGATTTTAATACTTTGTTTAATAATTACACCAGGTTATCGACTGCGTGTAACCCAAGGTTTTAATACTTTGTTAACAATTATGCCAAGTGTCCTTGTACATAATTTCACCCCTGTTTTAATAATTCTAGTGACTATTAATCCATTCCCGTGTCCGGTTAAATGAACGATTATTCGTACATATAAATACCCCGCCCATCGTATCTGATCGAGTGTATATGGTTATTTATAGGGACGCCCAATTGTAAATCTTTATATTAACATTAACAAACTATCATTTAGTTAAACAAATATAAAGCCCATTAATAGCCCATAGTCTAATTTTCACAAGTGTCGTTCTTTTGTCCAAACCTCAATTAAGGTACAAAGCCCAATTACCCAATTTTAGTAATTAGCCCAACATCATGATTACTTCGGATTAAATAAGCATAATAATAACTTAGCTACGAGACATTAAATTAAAAAGGTTGAACATAACTTACAATGATTAAAAATAGCGTAGCGTTACACGGACAGAATTTCGACTTACACCCTTACAACATTCGCTAACATACCCTTATTATTAGAATTAAATTTAAAATTAAAATTAAATTTAAAATATAAATAAATATTACGTATAGATATATTGAGAGATAGAAAAAGATGATATTTTTACGATCAAACTGCGTTTGCTTTTATAGGCAGTTTTTGAAATTGGGGCTCCGCGAGTCGCTGGATTTCTCTTCTTCAAACTCCGCAAGTCGCGGAGTTTGAAATTCCAGCTCACTCCATTTTGGCTCCCGACGGATTTTTATATAAATATAATATATAAATAATTTTTGGGAATTATTTAAATATTATATTATATTTATGTGCATAGTTGACTCGTAATTTTTAGTCCGTTGCGTCGAGCGTTGAGAGTTGACTCATGTCCCGGTTCCGGATTTTCGAACGTCCTTGCGTACAATTTAATATCTTGTACTTTGCGTTTTGAATCTTGTACTCTTGTAATTTTGAGACGTTTCTTATCAATAATTGGAACCTCTTTGATTGTATTTTGTACTTTTGAGCTTTTTGGTCGTTTGCGTCTTCAATTCGTCGAATCTGTCTTTTGTCTTCACCTTTTATTATTTAAACGAATATCACTTGTAAATAGGACAATTGCAACTAAAAGCTTGTCTTTCTTGAGGAATAATGCTATGAAATATATGTTCGTTTTTAGCATTATCATTATCCAAGACTTTTCTAAGATCGCTTCTCCATTGACGAAGTTAACGAGAAAGAATGCGAGTTTTAATTGGGAGAACGAGCAAGAAATTGCTTTTCGATTGTTAAAAGAGAAGTTATGTCAAGCTCCGGTGTTAGTGTTGCCGAAAGGTGTGGAAGATATGACGGTTTATTGTGATGCTTCTTTAAATGGGCTCGGGTGTGTTTTAATGCAAAGAGGTAAAGTCATCGCTTATGCCTCTCGACAATTAAAGGAACACGAGACGAGATATCCGACTCATGATCTTGAGTTGGCGGCGGTTGTTCATGCGTTAAAAATTTGGCGCCATTACTTGTATGGTGTCAAGTGTACAATTTATTCGGATCACAAGAGTTTGAAACATCTTTTTGATCAAAGAGATTTGAATTATCGTCAACGTAGATGGATGGATGTGGTGAAAGACTACGATTGTGAGATACTTTATAATCCGGGCAAGGCGAATGTGGTCTCGGATGCATTAAGTCGAAAGAGTCATCACCCGGCGTTACGATTGGGATTGTTACGTATGATTATTACTAACGATTTTCTTGAAAAACTTGGTGTGATTCAAATTGAAGCTTACGTTCACAACAAGCATGCGGAACGAATTGTGGGGCAATCGGAATTTATTACTATGGGTTCGCGTGGTTTGTTGTCTTTTCAAGGAAGAGTGTGGGTGCCTAAGATGGGGGATTATCGACGAGTGCTACTTGATGAAGCACATAAGTCAAAGTATTCCATTCATCCGGGCGTGACGAAAATGTATCTTGATTTGAGAAAAGATTATTGGTGGCCGGGCATGAAACGTGATGTTGTAAAGTATGTTGAGCAATGCGTCACGTGTTTGCAAGTTAAGGCTGAGCACCAAAAGCCGTATGGTAAGTTACAACCGTTAGAAATCCCGAAATGGAAATGGGAGCACATTACCATGGATTTCATCACAAAGTTACCTAAAACGGCGAGAACCCAATTTGATTCGATTTGGGTGATAGTTGATCGATTGACGAAAAGTGGTTTGTTTCTTCCCATTCGGGAAGCAATATCATCAGAGACTTTGGCTAAATTGTTTATCAAAGAGGTAGTCGCTTGACATGGGGTTCCTATATCTATTATTTCGGATCGAGATACTCGTTTTACATCTCGATTTTGGGAAAAGTTTCATGAGGATATGAGTACACAATTGAAATTGAGCACGGCGTATCATCCTCAAACGGACGGTCAAACCGAGCGTACGAATCAAACATTGGAGGACATGTTGCGGGCGTGTATTATTGATTTCGGTGGTAGTTGGGATGAGCACTTACCTTTGGTGGAATTCTCGTACAATAATAGTTATCATACTAGTATCAGGATGCCACCTTACGAGATGCTTTATGGGCGGAGGTGTCGAACTCTGATTTGTTGGGGTGAAATTGGCCAAAAGGAAATCGGGAGTACCGATTTGGTCTTAGAAACGAATAGCAAGATTGATATGATTCGGGATCATTTGAAAAAGGCTCAAGATAGACAAAAGTCGTATGTCGACAAACGTAGGCGAATGATCGAATTTCAAGAAGGTGACATGGTGATGCTTAAGGTTTCGCCATGGAAAGGTGTTATTCAGTTTCGAAAACGGGGAAAGTTAGCTCCTCGATTTATTGGGCCATTTAAGGTTTTAGCTCGTGTTGGTGAAGTCGCGTATCGTTTGGAATTACCCGAAGAGCTTGCGGGGATTCATAATACATTTCATGTTTCCCATCTCCGTAAGTGTCTTGTGGATGATTCATCATGGGTGCCGTTAGACGAAAATGAGCTAAACAATAAGTTAGAGTATATTGAGGAGCCGATTGCCATACTCGATGAGAAGGTCAAAAGGTTGAAGCATAAAGAGGTTAGGACTTTTAAAGTTCAATGGCGTTGTAGTAAGGGTTTCGAGTTTACTTGGGAGCCCGAAGAATTCGTGTTGGTTTATCTTCCTTCTTGTCATGCGGCTTGGATCGCGAGGACGCGCTCCGATTCAAGTGGGGGAGAGTTATAAGACCCTAATCTTCATTGTACAGCAGAGTATATAGAGTACATAAAGTGTGGGAATGATTGTGCAGTTAAACAGAAGTCAGAGAGCAATCTGAGCTTAGTGCGCACCGCGCACACCAAAAGGAGCGCGCCGCGCACTCCCTATTGTAGCCGGGTTTTTTCTGTTTTAATGAGATATTTTGATGGGCAATTTGGTAATTTCACTTATGGACGAGTTAAAGGCCAGTTGGTCAGTTGTGGAGTATCATTAACTCCATTATCAACAACCTTATCCCCTTTACTTAAATTTTAGAGTGAGAGTGTGATTCTTGAGTGAGAAAGCTTAAATCTAAGGGGAAGAAGTTGTTCTCGGACCAAAGTGCGGGTATTAAAGTTGTTCATCCCCTCTCTAGCTCCGTTGTGGTTGTAGTGGTATGTTCTAACTTTAATTTCCTTACTTTGATTTTGTGTAAGGGTTAGGGTTTGGGTAAATGAAGAACATAAAACCCATATTTGGTGATTTTGGGTGTTCTTGGGTAAGATGGAGTCATGAAGACTCATTGGTAACTAACCTAGGGTTTCAAAGTGGTAATTGATGTTTATGAGTCCTAATTGGTTAGTTAATTACTAGCACACCTAGTTAATTAGTAAATGGGTGTTAGATGGGTTAGTAGATAACCCGAAATGGGTATGTTGACTTTAAATTAGTCAAAGGGCTAATGATTGACCTAATTGGGAAATATGGGTATGAAATACCCTAATTGTGTAATGGTCAGTGTTGTTGGACCTTAATCACTAGCTTTTAAGTGATTAATGATGGTCTTGACCTCTAAAGGGCGGTTTTGGTGAAAATGGGGCATTTAATGCATTTAAGTCATTAAATGCACATGAGTGAAGTGTTGGTATTTAGTCCAACAAGTTTGTTTGTTGATCGAGTACTTATATTATTAGGTACCTTGCTTTGAAGCTTGTGGAGGTATAAATCATCACCAAATCGTTAAGGTGAGTGGAATGATTATATGTATATGTATGTAAGGTATTTATTTGTATGCTATGGTATGAACCAAAGAGCCGGTAGTGCCATAGTATGTGCGAGCGTGCTATGATGTGAACCAAAGAGCCGGTAGCGTCATAGTACGTGTGTTATAGTGTGAACCAAAGAGCCGGTAGCGCTATAGCACGATTTGTTAGGGTGTGAACCAAAGAGCCGGTAGCACCTTAGCGTTGTTAGAGTGTGAACCAAAGAGCCGGTAGCACTCTAGCGTGAGTATGACTCGAGTTGTGATGTGAACCAAAGAGCCGGTAGCATCATGACAAATGCGTATGGTGTGAACCAAAGAGCCGGTAGCACCATGACGCGAGAATGGTTAACCATGGTTGTGTATTTTGTTTTGTAGCATATTATATTATGTCGATTATATGTTATTGATTACGCTAGTAGCGATTTGTTGGAGATTATTAGCTTTGTACTTGAGATGGTATGCTAATTGTATTGCTAGCGTGTATGCGGTATATGTGTAAGTGATGGCAAGTAGGTATGTTATATATATATGGGTATAATTATTGCATTCACTAAGCTTTGCTTACCCTCTCGTTGTTTATCTTTTTATAGGCTCCGGCGTCGATAAAGGTAAGGGCCTTCGATTGGATTAGAGATCCTGCTTGTTGTTTAGGGGACGCTTTTGGGATGTGATAGCTTTTGGAGTATGACCAAGATATGGGTAGTTTAACCCCAAACACCATGCTCATAGTGTCGTTTGGAATTTAAACTAGTGTGGTCGAAACTCGGACTTTCGTATGAAACTCGTAAAACGGCCGATGTGGGCCCCGTTTTGTAAAACTCGTTTTATGTTTGAATCGTATGAGTTTTTCATATTAGAACGTGTTGTGTAAAGCGTTTCGTCTAAATATGTCGGGAAGTGGGAGATCTTTATTCGAAAAATTAAAAATTCGGACAGAACTGAAAATAGGCCTGTGCGCGTCGCGCACCCTGAGGTGGTGCGCGTGGCGCACTCCCCTGTAAAAAAAAATTATTTTATGCGTGTTCGATTGTATATTGGGTTGGGTCGTTACAACTTTATTTGCGCACTCCCCTGTAAAAAAAAATTATTTTATGCGTGTTCTAGTGATTTCAAGTTTAAACCTTCAAATAAGATTGTTTTATATATATGAATCGAATGATGTTATGAACATCATTACTACCTCAAGTTTTGTGGATAAACCTACTGGAAATGAGAAAAATAGATCTAGCTTCAAAGGATCCTTGGATGGCTTGAAAGTTCTTGAAGTAGAATCATGACACGAAAACAAATTCAAGTAAGATTTCCACTCGAAATAAGATTGTTATAGTTATAGAAATTGAATCAAAGTTTGATTATGAGTATTACCTTGTATTAGAAAGATATCTTACTATAAATAAGAAAGATTTCTTGAGGTTGGATGATCACTCAAAGTGGATTTGCAAGATTGGAAGTAAGCTAGCAAACTTGGAAGTGTTGTTGGTGTGTTCTTGAGTTGTTGTTTTGTAAGTTGATGTAGGTTAGGATTTATGAACTAGATTGAGCAAGATTTTGTTAAAGATAATGAAGAACACTTAGAACAATGGAAGAACACTTGAGAGAGAGTATTTTGATTCAAGAAAATTGCAAAGTGAATGTGTTTGTGATGTGCCTCATTCACGTGAAGGTTGCCTTGTCATATAGGCTCCATTAGTTTGTAATTTTGTGAGATATTTCATAATAGATGTTAAATTATGGTTCCCACATGTGTTGGTGACTCACAAGGGCTGCTAAGAGCTGATCATTGGAGTGTGTATACCAATAGTAACTACATCTAGGAGTTGTGTATTGTACGCGTACAAATACGAGTGCATACGAGTAGAATTGTTGATGAAAATGAATGAGGATGTAATTGTAAGTATTTTTGTTAAGTAGAAGCACTTTGATAAGTGTCTTGAAGTCTTTCAAAAGTGTATGAATACATATTAAAACACTACATGTGTATACATTTTAACTGAGTCGTTAAGTCATCATTAGTTGTTACATGTAAGTGTTGTTTTGAAACCTTAAAGTTAACGATTTTGTTAAACTTTGCTAACCCATTGTTTATTATATCTATTGAGATGTTAAATTATTACATTATCATGATATTTTGATGTAGTAATATATCTTAATATGATATATACACATTTAAATGTTGTTACAACGATAATCGTTACATATATGTCTCGTTTCAAAATTCTTAAGTTGTTAGTCTCGTTTTTACATATGTAGTTCATTGTTAATACACTTAATGATATGTTTACTTATCATTTATCATATTTAAACATAGTGTAACAATATCTTAATATGATTCATATATATTTAGTAAGAGTTGTTATAACGATAATCGTTATATATATCGTTTCGAGTTTCTTAATTCAATAAACTCATTTTTATGTATATCACTCATTGTTAACATACCTAGTGAGATACTTACTTATCATAATTTCATGTTAAACATATATATGTCTATATATATATATATATATATATATATATATATATATATATATATATATATATATATATATATAACATCATGTAGTTTTTACGAATTTATAACGTTCGTGAATCGCTGGTCAATTTGGGTGGTCAATTGTCAATATGAAACCTATTTTAATTAATCAAGTCTTAACAAGTTTGATTGCTTAACATGTTGGAAACATTTAATCATTTAAATATCAAATTCATTTAATATATATAAACATGGAAAAGTTCGGGTCACTACATTTTGCACCTGATATTTTGTTAGAAAACAGTTATACATAGACTAAAGTTTTTATCAGCAAAAAACCATGACATGGGAAGTGAAATGATTATCATCGTAATGTACCTCTACCTTATAATGGTTCAACAAGAGCTTAGTGTAACTGTTTGGAACGGTTTTAGGATTACATACAATGACGTTGATGACTGATGAGGATATTGTGATCATATAATCTTCTTGTTTCCTATGTTATCTGATGTGTGCGAGGGGTAGTACGAAATAGATTATATTTTACTACGAAATACTATTAAATATGATACAATTTTACACAAGTTATTTATTTATTTATTGAATGAATATACCTAAACCTTGCTACAGCACTTATAGGCAGTGTACCTAATCGTAGAGTAGTGTAGTTTTTAGTAAGTCCGGTTCGTTCCACAGGGAGCTGGCTAAGTTTAACGCTATATTTATTTTAAACTATATTTGTGTGTATATATATATATATATATATATATATATATATATATAAGTAGTATTATTATTATTATAAAAAGGGGGTTTTACCGTTTAATGACCGGTTTGTCGATTTTAAATCCTAATGCAAAATAATAACTTAACTTAAAGCGTAAAGTAAATGACGATAAAAAAAATGCGATAATTAAAAATACAAGTAAAGCATAAAAATAAAAGTGCGACAATTTAAAGTACGATAAATAAAATGACAATAAATGAAAGTACGATGAGATATAAAATAAAGGAATTATGCTTATTTAAACTTCCGTAATCATGATGTTTGGCGTGTTGATTTTAATTTATTACCAAGGGTTAATTGTCCTTTGTCCTGGATTATTTGATAAGTCCATATGGTTTTGTCCATAATAGTCCATCGCTCATAATTATAAAGTACGAAAGTCTTCGCCAAATTAACCTTATACCCGAAGTCAAATATTCCAACTAATTGGGGACTTAAACTGTAACAAGGTCTTAATACTTTGTTTAATGAATACACCAGGTTATTGACTGCGTGTAATCCAAGGTTTTAATACTTTGTTAACAATTACACTAATTACCCTTGAATGTAATCCACCCCTGTTTTAATTAGTCCATTGACTATTAATCCATCCCCGTGTCCGGTCAAATGAATAATTATTAGTATTTATAAATATCCTGCCTACCGTACCCAGTCAAGCATATGTGGCTATATATAAATACGTCAAATTATAAATCTTTATATTAAATTAACGAGATATCATTTAGTTAATATAAAGTCCATTAATAGCCCATAGTCCAATTTCCACAAGTGTCGGTCTTTTGTTCAAACCCCAATTATGGTCCAAAGCCCAATAGCCCACTCTTAATATTTAGCCCAACATCACGATTACTTCGGCTTAAATAAGCATAATAATAGCTTAGCTACGAGACATTAATTTAAAAAGGTTGAACATAACTTACAATGAGTATTTATCGCGTAGTGTTACACGGACAGAATTTCGACTTACAAAACCTTAAAACATTCGCTACAATAACCTTATTATTATTAACTTAATATTAAAATTATAATTATAAAATATAAATATAAATATAAATATATTTAGAGAGAGTAAGAGATCAGTGATGATTGAGGTGTACATAACTCGGCCGAATTCGTTGCAATTTATAGGACTTGGCCATCTACAGTACTCCATGCGATCACATGGATTTATAGCTTCCAGGCCATGCGATCGCATGGCCAACTGGATCAGACTACTTGCTTGCCCAAAACTTGGGTGGCTTGATTATTAAATAATATATAATATAATACATATAATTATATATAATTATATATATATTATATTATATTCTTGTGCATCGTTGACTTGTAATTTTAGCTCCGTTGAGTCACGCATTGATAGTTGGTTCAGGTCTCGGTTCTGGATTTTCGAACGTCCTTTCGTACGATTTAATATCTTGTACTTTGCGTTCCGCGGCTTGTACTCTTGTAATCTTTAGACGTTTCTCGTCAATAATTTGAACCACTTGGATTGTACTTTGTACTTTTTAGCGTTTTGGTCATTTACGTCTTCAAATCGTCGAATCTGTCTTTTGTCTTCACCTTTTATTATTTAAACGAATATCACTTGTAAATAGAACAATTGCAACTAAAAGCTTGTCTTTCTTGAAGGATAATGCTATGAAATATATGTTCGTTTTTAGCATTATCAAATATTCCCACACTTGAGCGTTGCTTGTCCTCAAGTAAATTAGAACTTGAATATAACTTTACTAGAATCACTTCTTTATTCTTCACACTTTGTACATCAGTGATTTTGATACGGCGGTATGAACAATGATAGTAACGTTGTGGTTTACAGTCCCACATCACTATAAAAATTTAGATCCTTTAGGAAATTGGATCTTTATGAAAACATTTAATCTTTTGAAAATTCAATCTAGCTTTTACCCTAGATAAGTTTTCCGGAATAACCCTTCACCGGTGTTTGCAAATTGTTTTTGTGGGTTTCAGATTTGAAAATTTTAGCTCAAAACTTATGGTTTTGTGTCACCCACTTGCTAACCTTGTATTAGGAAAGCAACACGTCCAGTATACTTGTTCCGTATATTACCTTTCGGTAAACTACCGTCCGGTTGTAAAGGAAAGCGTTGAACAAGCAACTGTTAAGGCAATGTCTAATGACATGCTTTTGATTATGGTCCACAACGTGTCGGATGCAATCACTATCCTTTGTAGGAGCAATAGCAAAGATCACCCTATAATTTTTCGGTCTGACACAAGGTCCTGTCTTCGACCATGCTATGCAACCACCGTTCTTACGGTTGACACCCGATTTGGTTCAGGTGACCTAATGAATTCCGGTGTATTCTTAGGATTTTACGTTCAATGGTAATGAACGCATTGAAAATAGGTTTTCAGAAAACTAATCGGTTTGTAATTTTGATCAAAACATTTTCTCGTTCAAGCTCGAGTTTAGATATCATCGAATTCCATGAGTTTGTAATTCTCAATCTTTAAGGTCAATCTCAAGGATTGAGTAATATCAGTCTTAAAAGCTGATTTTTAATTTTTAAGGAGATTATCCTTTCTGAGGGTCTGATTCATTAGTCTTATCAAGCTAATTTGCACGACGCCCTCCCCATTTTACGAGACAGATCCTCTCATGGATAGGATAAGTCTGACCACATGGTGACCCTATTTAATGCTGAGGTCCGTGGATTTCCAGCTGATTTTCAAGAAAACTTTTCAAGATTTTTCGTAGACTCTACAACTGATCTGGACGACAACTTCCTGACCTAAATCAAGAAGCGCGTGTCTTTTTCTCGGAAGACTTTACTTCCTTTTAAATTCCATTTATATTACAATAAACTGGATAAAACTGATTAATATCGTCCAAAACAAAAGTATCTTCAATTATTTGTACAAAAATATGTGATATATGTTTTAAATAACTTGGTAAATTTTTCCCACACTTGGCTTTTATTTTTCTTTCTTTGCCTTTTTATTCTCTTCTATTCCATTTTAAATGAATTCAAGCATTTTAGGTTGTTTCTCAATTTATGTCCTTTTCGAGGTACCAATAATTTCGGTGTTAACACCTAGTTTTATCGTTCATAAATATGTATAAACATGATTTTGAGTTCATTTATTTGAAAATTTTTAAATTTTTTACTAGAAGTGGGTAGTCAGTATATAAGACTAGGGTTGTTCTTTATTATCAGAGAACACTAGATTCTAATACAACTAATGTTTTACTAGTAAAATTTAACGGTGACTATTAAACCAAGTGTATAAGTCAAATGTTTAAAACCGAAAGAATTTAATCCCTTCCCACACTTAAGATCTTGCAATGCCCTCATTTGCAAGAAATCAGTAACAATTTAAGTTATTGATGGTGATTAGCGTAGAAAAATGATTAAATTTTACCAAAGTTTCCAAACATATTGTTGTTTGTTTGAATGATAAATGGTGCACTTCATTTGTTCATTTCCGCAGTTGTTATTTCACATATATTTTGCATCTTTTCGTTAAAATTAAAAGCTTTTGCCGAACTTAATGCAGGCTTTGAAAGTGCGCTGTTTTATCCTGTTGTGTACAATTCACAATATACATACAATACAAATATATACATGCATGGTAATTTGAAATGGGACTTAGTATCCCACTTTCAAATTATAAAATATTAGTAACACAATAATAAAAATGTTAAAAATTACATAAAAATATCAAAATATTATATGTTTAAACAATAATAGATAAAAAGATAAGAAATCACCAATGGAACTGTACCAATCTGGATATGGATTCCAGTTCATGTCATCGCTCGGGTTCCATGGCTGGTGATAGGTGTCCTGATAGGCTTAATTGGGGTCGTACAGGTTAAAGGGTGGTCGTATATCAGGCTGATGTGGTGGATAGTATGCAGGTCGAGTCGGGATATAGTTATATGGTACCTGATATGATAGCTGGATCATGATCTGGTGTTGATGAACTTGCCAGCTATCGTGTTGGCATCTCCTGGATTGCTCATACTCATCTGCGGCTCTCCATTGCTCATACTGACGATGCCTAGCCTGGTTATTCATTTCCACCTCATCCATATGCTGATAAACATCAGTATAACTATCCCTAATGACATCCCTAATGTCATCTGCTTCCTCCATCTCCTCATCCGAACCCCTCTCTACCTGTGGATGGGTACCCCGATATGGTATTGGCCTATTGTGACTCCGAGTTAGTACCTTTGCACCTTGATAAACTTGCAATCCTATACTCTTGGCTTGTTCCTGGACCACGATCATTGGACCCCCTTGTTCCCTATCTACACCTAAATACTCTCCAATGAGAGTAACAAAAATACCTCCTCCTATTATTCCCCCCTCCTGTATACCTTCCACCATTTTGGACAAATAATAACCAACACAGTAGGGGATATTAACAAAGCCTCTAGTGTCTCGAATGCACTTAAGGTAGAATAAATCGTTTAGGGTTATTTTCTCCTTGTTTCTACCTCTTTGTGTAATCGAGTTCGCTAAAAATCTATAAATTACGCGAAGTTCTGCCTTGTCAATATCTAAATAGGAGTGTCTACCGCGTAAACACATTATATTTTGACATTCGCCTCCATATGGCATTAGCGTCAAAATTTCTATCTACCCTCTCACCTTCATAAATTAAAGCTGTACAATCAGGTGATAATAATTCAGCGGGGGTGTAAATCTGTAAAGCTCTAGCCGTGTCTATCATGGACATCCTGTACATCCTACCTCCAAGTAAAAATCTAAGAAAAGTCCCATCGTCTATCCTATCTACATCCTTATTAAATGCTATAGTACTCATTAATTCAACACACCATTCCTTATATACAGGCCTACGAATGGTAAACAAACATTCGCAGTCAGGAAAAGAAGAGTTCCCAAACCTTTGGATTAGTAACAGCCTAACTGAGTTAGCTAGGTTGACTTCTTCCAAAGGTCTCCAATCTATTACCCTTGGTACTTCCACATTTTTAGTGCAAAGCTTAAATCTGTTACGTTAGTATGTTGGGTAATCTCTCCAGCTTCGCTTAAATCTAAGATTTGGATGTAATTCATGATCATGAACTCTTGAGTGTACTATTAACTGCTGAGGCGGAAATTGTATGTAGGCAGTAAAAAATTGTGGTTCCGGTTCATAATATGGTAGGTGTTGATTATGATGTTGTTGCTCTTGTTGTGGCTCAGGTGGTATCTCTGGCTGTGGTTCTTGTTCAGGTTGTCTAGACGATGATGCTCTGTCAGTATCGGTATTTCTCTGTGAAACACATTAAACAAAAAATTTGTGCATCCAAATATGCATTAGTGTTAGTAGAATAACAACTTAAAACAATTACAACAACATGTTTAATCCATATTAAACTTATACTCATTTTCATTTTTTTTATCAATTCTACAATTTTTCAAATAAGCATATATGAAAATGTATACAAAGTTCATAAGCATTCAACTCAAATAACATGTTAAAATAACCATTACTAGCAATTAAACAAGTTTCAAATGGCATTCATATCAAAATAATCAACTTCATGAATTTTAGACTTAAAAAGTCCAATTTGATGCTCAAAAATCATGTTTAGGATCAAAGTTTGAATCATTTAGCAACCTAAGCATGTTACACTACTTAATTTAGCATGAACTAATAACAAAATTTGGCCATTACCTGTTTATATCATAAAGCCCCAAATTACTCAAGAACACAAACCCTAGATTGTTAAAAATTTGAAGTTTAAGGTTTCTAATCATGTTAAACAGCATCAATCTAGGTTATACAAGCATAATATACTCACAATTTAACTATAATTAGGCTAGAAATCATCAAAATCAAATTAGGTAAAAATTTGCTCAAGAACACTATAAATCCGAAATTAAAGAGTGTTTTGGGGTGGAATCATTACCTTCTTTGAAAAACTTCTTGGTAGTAATCTCCTCATTGTGATTTTAGTGAAGATTTGATGAAAAATGGTGAAAATAGTGAATTTTTGAGAGTGTTTGTGTGTGTGATTGTGGAGACAGAAGCAGCTCGTCTGCTTTTTGATCATGTCCAGTTTCTGGCCACCATGCGATCACATGGTTTACAAGGCTAAACCCCATGCGATCGCATGGGGTTATTTTCTCTTTCTTTTTTTTATATATAAAAACCTTTAACTATTAAAACAATTAATTTATTAATTTTTAAAATTTTGTTTCTTTTTAGATTGAGGTCGTTTCGGTACGTTCACCTAGTTCGTCCCTCGACAAAATTTAAAATTTGACATTTCAAAGCTATTATTTTAAAAACAAAGATTTTTGGGTTTTTTAATGTTTTTGGCATACTTTAGACCAATAAAATTAAAAATAATGATAATAAAATTTCTCGCCCCGCCCTCGGGTAAAGCAATTTCGGTTCAACGACCTAGTCTTCAACTCACGTTGAATTTTAGATATCAAATTTTTAACTTAATGAAATAAAGTAATTTTTTTTTTAAATTCACACCAAACTTAAATTTAAAATGCATAAAATTTCATATAAATATTATTAATATTTATATACAGTAATTTTACAAACTTTCATTTAAAATATTATAATTATATATTGGTTTTAAAAATTTACAATAATAATTTAATATTTATATATTAATTTGAAAAACAAGGTAAAAAAATAAAAATCTTTTTGGTCTTTTATCCCACTTTAATCAATTAAATATTAACAAAAATATACGTCCCTCTTTTGGGTAAAGTAATTTCGGTTATATTACCTAGTTTTACTCCTGACGAATTTCTGAAATATTTTGAATTGATTGATTAAAGATATTTATACCTTATGAATAAACGGTAAATTTCGCAGTGATGAATTAAATTTTTGTCTGATATCAATAATTTCGGTTTATTATACCTAATTTTATTGAATATCAATTTAATACTTTATAGTGAACGATTCAACGTTTATTATCAAAAGGTTAAAAGCAATAAATAAAAATAAAATAAAAATAAAAACTGTACATATTTACCTGTGAGATAAAATTCTCAGAGACCTGCTTTA
The DNA here is from genome assembly GCF_046630445.1 of Rutidosis leptorrhynchoides. Classification (NCBI taxonomy): domain Eukaryota; kingdom Viridiplantae; phylum Streptophyta; class Magnoliopsida; order Asterales; family Asteraceae; genus Rutidosis; species Rutidosis leptorrhynchoides. The sequence goes on from NC_092336.1 coordinate 607,092,518, forward strand.
GTCGACTCATAGGAGAGTCATTCGATTTGGTTTTCCATAGCTACATAGGCGTAACCACAAGTTTTCAATAACTTTTCTTCTAAACATTTGAACGATCCTTCTCTGCATAGAGTAACGAATTCAGAATTGGAGTGTGTTTGATTGTTCGAACATTTCTCTTCGTGTGACCATTTTCCACATTTATGAGATCTTTCAAGGTGTCGTTCTCTTCTTTTTGTTGCGGATTTTGATTTTCCTTTACCAAAATGTATCTTATTATGATTCTTCCTGAGTTCTTTCCTTACTTCATCCATTTTGCCTCTTATGAATGATACCAGTTCACTCGGGAAAGTGTTATTATTTCGTTTAGTAATCATAGCATGTAGTAGTAGACCATGGTTCTGATCAAAGGAATTCTTCATCTCGTTAAACCTAAAAACACAAAAATTCAGAATGGAGGGAGAAGACTAGTTCTTTAGGGTCTGCTAGGGAAAGACCGTTCGGATTCCATTATCGAGAACTACACGAAAATAGAAAATCTAACTCTAGACAGCATTATATTATTTCTTAGAACATTTGAATCTCCCCACACTTAGTTAGCTGTGGTGTCAAAATTTTGATTAACTTCATTATTAATTTCAATTGGAACATCAGCAATTTGCATATCTCTGACTTTTGCTTCAAGCCATTTGTTGATTTCCTCTGTAACATTCACAAATTTAACTAACATCGCCTTTTTCTTTAGGCGACAAATTGGATATTAATCGGTTACATAACTTAAAGTTCCCCTTAATCCTAGCATCTTCAATCCGTTTATAAAGTTTCTTCGTTGAACTGTTAAAAACGGGTTCATTTAATTTTGTATCAACAACGGGGTTCTTTGTTATCGGGTCATCATTAGGTGTTTCTTCATCTTCCCCACACTTAGGCGTTTTTATTGGTTCAACAGTTTTGGTTGGTGGAGATTTAAACTTTCGGTTCACAGAGGTGACTGATTTGTCACCATCCCTAAGTGTCATTCTACCTTCTCTTACATCAAAGAACGCTTCGGTGGTTGCTAAAAATGGACGACCTAAAATTAGAGGAGTATCAAGGTCTTCCTCCATATTAATAACTATGAAATCTGCAACAAAGGTCAAACTTCCCACTTTAACAAGTAAATTGTTGGCTATTCCAACCGGGTGTTTAATGGTTAGGTCAAATGATTGAACACCTATGCTGGTTGATCTTAATTTACCCACACCTAATCTTTTGTATAAGGAAAGAGGCATAACATTCGCACTTGCTCCTAAATCTGCGAGCCCATTATACATAGCACCATCATTAAGCAAGCAAGAAATGATAAATTTACCTGGGTCTCCATACATAGCACCATCATTAAGCAAGCAAGAAATGATAAATTTACCTGGGTCTCCTACTTTAGTAAGTAGAGTTGGTTTGTTAACCTTTTCCGGGTGATCTTTTCTTGGTTCTTTCACTTCTACTTGAACTTCTTGTTCATATTTTTCTTCGTTTCTTGGAATGGGAGGTTTATATAGAAATTCTTTTTCATCACTCCAATTTGAAATCTCTCCATCTTCCACTTTTGGTTTTTCACATGTTGTTGAAAACATATTTATGTTTTCATTCTGAGGGTTTTCTTTGGTGGCAAAATTATGATTGACTTCATTGTCAACTTCCATTGGACCATGTATGTAATGTTTAACTCTGTGACCATTAACTTTAAATTCAATTCCGTTTGAATTTATTAACTCTATTGTTCCGTATGGGAAAACTCTTTTGACTATAAATGGTCCAGACCATCTTGATTTCAATTTTCCAGGAAATAGCTTGAATCGTGAATTGAAAAGAAGAACTCGATCTCCTTCCTTAAATTCTTTTGAACTTCTGATTCTTTTATCATGCCATTTCTTAGTTCTTTCCTTATAGATTAACGAATTTTTATATGCATCATTTCTTAAGTCTTCTAATTCGTTTAGTTGACTTAACCGTAGACGTCCAGCTTCATGCAAATCAAGATTACATGTCTTCAAAGCCCAAAATGCTTTGTACTCAATTTCTATTGGAAGGTGACATGATTTTCTGTAAACGAGTTTAAAAGGTGTGGTACCAATTGGAGTTTTGTAGGCTGTTCTAAAAGCCCAGAGTGCATCCTCCAATTTCATGGACCATTCCATCGGATTTGATCCTACAGTTTTTTCTAGAATACGTTTTAAAGCTCGGTTGATATTTTCAACTTGTCCACTTGTTTGTGGATGATAAGCGGTTGAGATTTTATGAGTTACTCCATATCTTTTGAGAACTTTCTCAAGTTGATTATTATAAAAATGAGTACCCCGATCACTTATTAAAGCTTTCGGCTTTCCGAACCTAGCAAAAAGACATTTTAAGAAGTTGACTACAACTCGTGCATCGTTAATTGGGAGAGCTTGTGCTTCCACCCATTTAGATACATAATCAATGGCAACGAGAATGTAGAGATTATTATGAGATTTTGGAAACGGACCCATAAAGTCAATGCCCCAAACGTCAAATACTTCACATACTTGAATGACATTTTGTGACATTTCATCACGTTGACTTATTTTTTCTGCTCTTTAACATGCATAACAGGATTTACAAAGAAGGTGTGCGTCTTTGAAAATTGAAGGCCAAAAGAATCCAGCGTCGTAGACTTTCCTTGCTGTGAGCTGAGGCCCATAATGCCCTCCTGTTGGTTCTGTGTAACAATGGTTTAAAATTGACTAGCTTCATCTCCGAATACGCATCGGTGTATTATTCCATCAGGATAACTTTTAAACAAATGTGGATCTTCTCAGAAATAGTATTTTATATCACTAAAGAATTTCTTTCATTTTTGGTACGACATCTGATATTGCTCAAAATATACATATTTATCTTCGCAATATCTTCCTACTTTCGTGGCATTTCGATACGGGTTGTGATGATTAGTGAGCGGTTTTGGTATTTAGTTGTTTCGGGACAAAAGCGGTCTAAAAGTTCATATTTATGCTAAGGAATCAACCCTTGGGCCAAAGGAATGAACCTAATGAAGTTTTGGAGTGAAAATGAAGTTCCAGGATCAAAAGCGCCGCTCCTAAGGTCAAAAGCGGCGCTCCTATGTGCTAAAACGTGTGTTAAAAAGATCAGTAGCCAAAAGCGTCGCTCCTATGCCAAAAGCGCCGCTCCTACAGGATCAAAAGCGTCTCTCCTATTCCAAAAGCGCCGCTCCTACAGGATCAAAAGCGCCGATCCTGTTCCAAAAGTGTCGCTCCTGGTGCTAATTCAGCCAGAAAATTCAGCCGACCTATAAAAGCAAATATGGGGTTTTTGAGTTAGAGAGCTGGTTCCTTAGGCCGTTTTGGAGCCCTAAAAGGGTTCCAATCATGATTCCATCAAGATCAAAGCCTAATTTCATGTTTCAAGTCAAAGATTAGTGAAGCTAGATGCTAGATCTACATCATCCATTCTCCATTTTAGTGTTTCTTCTCCATTTTGGGTTGTAATCTCCACTTTACTTTACTCATTTTGCACTAATTAGTTGTAATCTCTACTTTTCTTTATCTAGCTTTGAATCTATCACTTGTAATCACTCAAGATGATGTTTATTGATGTATTTATACTTATTGCTAGTGTAATCTTTGCTATGAGTAGCTAAATCTCTTGTGTTTGCTTATCTATGAATCTTTAATGCATGATGTGCCCTTAATCTATTGAATGAAAGTTGTTTTGAATGAAAATACATGAGCTAGTGTTATTGAGTTAGCCATGAGGTCCATTGCTATGTTTGATATTGGTTTTACTTTGATTACATGAATTGAGTAGCTCTTTAAGTGATTTTAGTAGTGAATCGATTTGTGCTTCAACACCTTTGGTGATCTAGACAACTAGAATATGAATTTCAAGTGATCGTGTTTCTAGGCTAGGTTGGTTTTTAATTGACCTTTGTTCATCATAGTGGTGTTTGACTATCTTAGGTGACTTTGATGGTTAAAGGGTTTTAAGTGATTTTAACCCGGGCATAATCTCAATAATCAACTCATACATTACTTGATCTAGTGTTGCTAAGCTTATGTGAATTTGCAAGGTAAAATTGGATTAAGAATGTTTACTAGTTCAAATTCAAACAACTTAAGTGATAACAATTTGGGGAAAACAAGGGCCATCTAAGCATAAAGAGGATTAGATAAGTGAACACTCTTCATCATATTGATTACTTCTCATTTCTTGATTACTTGTTACTTGTTAAGTTTTAGTTTGTTTATTGCAAATTTAGTTGATTAGCCAAAATCTCTCGCAAACCCCCCAATCAAACAAACCCTAGGACAACTATTAGTTTCAATTACTCAACTCATACCACTCTCTTCAGACGAACTTGAAATGAATACTTACAATAAAGTACTATAATGACCGGGTTCTAAGTGCTCGTTAGTTGTGTGTGCTTATTTGTAATATTTGAATCTTGAATAAATTTAGAGGGTAAAAGATGTATTGTAAGTACGCATCATCAACTTTCTTGGCACCACTGCCGGGGAGCGGTTAGCTAAGTTGGGTAGTTGGTTTAAACCTTTAGTTGTTCGATCCTTTTGTAAGAATTTCATTCTTGCAAAAGTTATTTTTTGTTTATATTTGCTTGTATTCGAAAAACGTTTGTTTGTTTGTGGTGTGATTTAGCTAGATGACGGAGTATGATGCTTTGTGTGACTACTTGATGTCAAGAATCGCGAATTATGATCAACAGTTGATGGGAGACTCAAGTCACATAGGTTTTGATAATGGTTATTTGGGAAAGAATGATGATAACGGGTACATGGGCATGAACAATGAAGATTATATGGGTATGAATGATGGTTATGGGTATATGAATGATGGTTACATGGGTATGAATGATAATGGGTGTATGAATTCGTGGCAAGATAATGGTAAGCCGAATGGTTATTTTGGTGCGTATGATGGTTATTGTGATGACGGGGGTTATGATAATGGTTATATGAATGATTTTGTCCCCGTGGATCAACCTTGTGATTATAGTCCCATTTCTAATTTTGACTCTTTTGGTCAACCAATGGACTATTATTATGAGGGAGATGACTCGACATTGGATTCTTCTCAATTTCAATTTCAATTTCAATTTCAAAATCAACAACAAGAGGCGATCGATTCGAATTTACTATAGTTATTCTCAACCGTTGTGAGAACCCACCTTAACTGTATGGAGGCTTTAATTCAAGAGAGAATAGATTTGGGGGAAATGTTAGAAATTCAGCAAGCCTCAATTCAAAGCTTAGAGAAAACCGTTAGTTTCATGCTCTCTTTAGTTGAAGATTTTATACCCACTACCATTTCACCACCCACCTCACCCGTAGTCTCTACTTCTTGGTCAAGAAATTGGGTCTTTTATGATGATGATGATGATGATGATGATGATGATAGCTTTTATGCTAAGACCGAAGTAGTAAAATTTACACAAGTACCCAAATCTTTGATAACCAATGATGAAGATGAGAGTGAAGACGGTGAAGAGGATAAAGATTGTGAGGATGATGAATTTGATAAAGATGATGAATGTGATGAGGAAGACAACAAATTGATTAAAGCTTTACCAACGCCCAATGTTTTTAAAGTTTATGATAATCCACTCGGGGTTGGTGAAGAGGTTTGTGATAAGGATAATGATGAAGATGATGATGATGAAGGAGATGAGGTTGAGAATATCATACCCGAAACTTTCAAAGTGTATAACAATCCTATTGGGTATGGTATTGATGATTTTAAGGAGGTTTTGCAACCCGAGGTTGATGATTCATGTTTGTGTGAGCCGATTAAGAAAGTAAACCTCGTGTTCAAAACTGTGTTTGGAAGAAAGTCAATTGTTAACTCTTGGGTTGGTTCAATCTTCTTCATGTAAATGAAGAAGATTATTCTCTTCTTATACACCACCCTAGGGGTTAATGATTGGCTCACTCTCTTGATTCGTGGAACTTTTTCCACTGATTTCACATGTCGTCCGATAAAGTGTGGGGAGAACCACCCCGATAAGGAATTTTAAGAAGGCGGGGATGAGTCATGACAAAGACTCGTTAATCAAAATCAAGAAAGAAGTTTGGCAATGCGGTTTTGATAAGATAACTTCATGCAATTCGATAATCAGTTGTGGAAATGGTCTTTGTTCTTGGATATCTCTATTTCTCTTCCACTTTTCATTTTGTCCTCTCGAATTTATAAGCTATTTTGATTCATGTAATGAGGGCATTACATGATCTCAAGTGTGGGGGGAGAGATAAATTCTCGTGGACTTATTCTTAAACAAAATTATGACCTAATTTTAAAATTTTCCTAAGTGTTTTGTTGAATTGTTGAAAAACTTTGGTCAAATAAAGCCATAACTTTCCTTTTTGGGTGAATCAACTCCACCCTTTTTGAGGAAAAGTAAAGTCTTTTCCTTGTGTTTCAAATTTAAGGAACTAAAGTCTTCCTTTTGTGTTTGTAATTACAATTCCATGTGAAAGTAAAGTCTTTCACTTTGAAAATGATTTGTGCTTAAAATGATGAAATTTTTGAGAAAAAATCAACTTATGCTTGAAAGTTAAAGTCTTTCGTGCATGTGCACCAAAATCAAGTGTTTAAAGCTTTATGCTTTAACACTTCCGGATGACTCAAGTCCATCCATGAAAGGGAGTCAAGTCTCCTGAATGTCGCATTACTTGGTGTGGGATACTTCCTAATCCACATCATTTTATATTGACATTGGTTGTCTCATCATTTCACGATGTTTCAACCGATGTATCATACCGTGGGAAGAGGAGCCACCGAGCTTCAACGTGTGCTATCTTCTTGATGAAGAGCAATGGCTTCGTGCTAGTGTTGCTAGACAACACAACCCATAGCCAAAAGCTATGGCACCCCGTTGATCTTTCAACTAACGGAAAGGTAGTGCCTACTTCTTACCTTTTCTTAAAATAAGCATAAAAGCTTGTTATGTGGGAAGTAGAAGAGTGTACCAAAGCTTCGAGCTTTGACACTTTCGGGAGACTCAAGCCCTCCCATTGTCTCATTTTGGAAGTAAAATCTTCCAACTTGGAAGTAAAGTCTTCCAAGTCTTGTGTGTTCCAAACTTGGGAGTAAAGTCTCCCAAGTCAAGCTCAACCACATGAAAGGAGGTTAAAGTCCTCCTAATGCTTCAAAAACTTGGTTATCGGACTCTCTTATTTAGCCACGTGGGGCCCTAATTCCATGAACCTCTGTCAATGCTTTCGCCCTACTATGAGAGAAACCATAGAGTTGTGATAGAAAGCTTGATGAGTGCCGGTTGGCCCGAGTCCGGGTTGACCAATAAAGGTGGGGTACCCAGTCCCTTACCTTTGGCACACCCACCTTAACCCTATATTTGGAAATGATGATTATCATATTTGGAATTGATGAAAAATAGGTGTTTTGGGGGCCTGGAGGTGAAATAGGGATAGCCAACATGGTTTGATGAGGTGAGCATTCTTTTTGGAAGCATATTCTTTACACGATGCATTATTTCATGATTAGTGGTGATGTGTACGAATTTCATGGCCCTTGTTCATTTCAGGGTGCATTTTACATATTTTGAATACACTTTGAGCTTGTTTGAGTAGGTTGATACTAGATCGAGATTGAATTATTTGATTAGTTTATGGCTATCCCGTGAATCCTACATATTTGGTCAAGGTCAAGGAGGTCAAGGTCGAGTTTGTAAAGATTTGATACTTATTGATTGGTGTTTGATGACCTTCTTGTAGATGAAGTTGACTTTGGCCAGGGGAATGATTGATTAGGGTAGACTTAGGCTTGAAATGTGATTGTGTTAGTATTTGAGGATTGAAGACTTGAAGATGTTCTAGTTGAAGAGTTTGTTTGAAGTTGATGATGTTATTGCTTGAAGGTTTGAGTTTGAGAAGATTGAAGATCATTTTTGATTGTTGATTGAAGAGTTTGCCCAAGTCTCAAGTTCAAGTGATGATTTGAAGAATGGCAAGTGATTTGAGGTAATACTTAGCATTTTGGCCATATTTATTTGAAATACAAGTTTGGTTTGATCTTTATTGCATTTGAGCTTGAGTTTGGGTATTGATGGTTGAGTTTAGAGTGCTTTATCTTATATTGCTTGAGGACAAGCAATATTCAAGTGTGGGGGATTTGATATTGCTCAAAATATACATATTTATCTTCGCAATATCTTCCTACTTTCGTGGCATTTCGATACGGGTTGTGATGATTAGTGAGCGGTTTGTGGTATTTAGTTATTTCGGGACAAAAGCGGTCTAAAAGTTCATATTTATGCTAAGGAATCAACCCTTGGGCCAAAGGAATGAACCTAATGAAGTTTTGGAGTGAAAATGAAGTTCCAGGATCAAAAGCGCCACTCCTAAGGTCAAAAGCGGCGCTACTATGTGCTAAAACGTGTGTTAAAAAGATCAGTAGCCAAAAGCGTCGCTCCTATGCCAAAATCGCCGCTCCTACAGGATCAAAAGCGTCGCTCCTATTCCAAAAGCGCCGCTCCTACAGGATCAAAAGCGCCGATCCTGTTCCAAAAGCGTCGCTCCTGGTGCTGATTCAGCCAGAAAATTCAGCCGACCTATAAAAGCAAATTTGGGGTTTTTGAGTTAGGGAGCTGGTTCCTTAGGTCGTTTTGGAGCCCTAAAAGGGTTACAATCATGATTCCATCAAGATTAAAGCCTAATTTCATGTTTCAAGTCAAAGATTAGTGAAGTTAGATGCTAGATCTACATCATCCATTCTCCATTTTAGTGTTTTTTCTCCATTTTGGTTTGTAATCTCCACTTTACTTTACTCATTTTGCACTAATTAGTTGTACTCTCTACTTTTCTTTATATAGCTTTGAATCTATCACTTGTAATCACTCAAGATGATGTTTATTGATGTATTTATGCTTATTGCTAGTGTAATCTTTGCTATGAGTAGCTAAATCTCTTGTGTTTGCTTATCTATGAATCTTTAATGCATGATGTGCCCTTAATCTATTGAATGAAAGTTGTTTTGAATGAAAATACACGAGCTAGTGTTATTAAGTTAGCCATGAGGTCCATTGCTATGTTTGATATTGGTTTTACTTTGATTACATGAATTGAGTAGCTCTTTAAGTGATTTTAGTAGTGAATCGATTTTTGCTTCAACACCTTTGGTGATCTAGACAACTAGAATAGGAATTTCAAGTGATCGTGTTTCTAGGCTAGGTTGGTTTTCAATTGACCTTTGTTCATCATAGTGGTGTTTGACTATCTTAGGTGACTTTGATGGTTAAAGGGTTTTAAGTGATTTTAACCCGGGCATAATCTCAATAATCAACTCATACATTACTTGATCTAGTGTTGCTAAGCTTATGTGAATTTGCAAGGTAAAATTGGATTAAGAATGTTTACTAGTTCAAATTCAAACAACTTAAGTGATAACAATTTGGGGAAAACAAGGGCCATCTAAGCATAAAGAGGATTAGATAAGTGAACACTCTTCATCATATTGATTACTTCTCATTTCTTGATTACTTGTTACTTGTTAAGTTTTAGTTTGTTTATTGCAAATTTAGTTGATTAGCCAAAATCTCTCGCAAACCCCCCCAATCAAACAAACCCTAGGACAACTAGTAGTTTCAATTACTCAACTCATACCGCTCTTTTCGGACGAACTTGAATTGAATACTTACAATAAAGTACTATAATGACCGGGTTCTAAGTGCTCGTTAGTTGTGTGTGCTTATTTGTAATATTTGAATCTTGTATAAATTTATAGGGTAAAAGATGTATTGTAAGTACGTATCATCAACTTTCTTAGCGCCGCTGCCGGGGAGTGGTTAGCTAAGTTAGGTAGTTGGTTTAAACCTTTAGTTGTTCGATCCTTTTGTAAGAATTTCATTCTTGCAAAAGTTATTTTTTGTTTATATTTGCTTGTATTCGAAAAATGTTTGTTTGTTTGTGGTGTGATTAAGATAGATGGCGGAGTATGATGCTTTGTGTGACTACTTGATGTTAAGAATCGCGAATTATGATCACCAATTGATGGGAGACTCAAGTCACATAGGTTTTGATAATGGTTATTTGGGAAAGAATGATGATAACGGGTACATGGGCATGAACAATGAAGATTATATGGGTATGAATGATGGTTATGGGTATATGAATGATGGTTACATGGGTATGAATGATAATGGGTGTATGGATTCGTGGCAAGATAATGGTAAGTCGAATGGTTATTTTGGTGCGTATGATGGTTATTGTGATGACGGGGGTTATGATAATGGTTATATGAATGATTTTGTCCCCGTGGATCAACCTTGTGATTATAGTCCCATTTCTAATTTTGACTCTTTTGGTCAACCAATGGACTATTGTTATGAGGGAGATGACTCGACATTGGATTCTTCTCAATTTCAATTTCAATTTCAAAATCAAAAACAAGAGGAGATCGATTCGAATTTACTAGAGTTATTCTCAACCGTTGTGAGAACCCACCTTAACTGTATGGAGGCTTTAATTCAAGAGAGAATATATTTGGGGGAAATGTTAGAAATTCAACAAGCCTCAATTTAAAGCTTAGAGAAAACCGTGAGTTTCATGCTCTCTTTAGTTGAAGATTTTATACCCACTACCATTTCACCACCCACCTCACCCGTAGTCTCTACTTCTTGGTTAAGAAATTGGGTCTTTTATGATGATGATGATGATGATGATGATGATGATGATAGCTTTTATGCTAAGACCGAAGTAGTAAAAATTACACAAGTACCCAAATCTTTGATAACCAATGATGAAGATGAGAGTGAAGACGGTGAAGAGGATAAAGATTGTGAGGATGATGAATTTGATAAAGATGATGAATGTGATGAGGAAGACAACAAATTGATTAAAGCTTACCAACGCCCAATGTTTTTAAAGTTTATGATAATCCACTCGGGGTTGGTGAAGAGGTTTGTGATAAGGATAATGATGAAGATGATGATGATGAAGGAGATGAGGTTGAGAATATCATACCCGAAACTTTCAAAGTGTATAACAATCCTCTCGGGTATGGTATTAATGATTTTAAGGAGGTTTTGCAACCCGAGGTTGATGATTCATGTTTGTGTGAGCCGATTAAGAAAGTAAACCTCGTGTTCAAAACTGTGTTTGGAAGAAAGTCAATTGTTGACTCTTGGGTTTGTTCAATCTTCTTCATGCAAATGAAGAAGATTATTCTCTTCTTATACACCACCCTAGGGGTTAATGATTGGCTCACTCTCTTGATTCGTGGAACTTTTTCCACCGATTTCACATGTCGTCCGATAAAGTGTGGGGGAGAACCACCCCGATAAGGAATTTTAAGAAGGCGGGGACGAGTCAAGACAAAGACTCGTTAATCAAAATCAAGAAAGAAGTTTGGCAATGCGGTTTTGATAAGATAACTTCATGCAATTCGATAATCACTTGTGGAAATGGCCTTTGTTCTCGGGTATCTCTATTTCTCTTCCACTTTTCATTTTGTCCTCTCGAATTTATAAGCTATTTCGATTCATGTAATGAGGGCATTACATGATCTCAAGTGTGGGGGGAGAGATAAATTCTCGTGGAATTATTCTTAAACAAAATTATGACCTAATTTTAAAATTTTCCTAAGTGTTTTGTTGAATTGTTGAAAAATTTTGGTCAAATAAAGCCATAACTTTCCTTTTTGGGTGAATCAACTCCACCCTTTTTGAGGAAAAGTAAAGTCTTTTCCTTGTGCTTCAAATTTAAGGAACTAAAGTCTTCCTTTTATGTTTGTAATTACAATTCCACGTGAAAGTAACGTCTTTCACTTTGAAAATGATTTGTGCTTAAAATGATGAAATTTTTGAGAAAAAATCAACTTATGCTTGAAAGTTAAAGTCTTTCGTGCATGTGCACCAAAATCAAGTGTTTAAAGCTTTATGCTTTAACACTTCCGGATGACTCAAGTCCATCCATGAAAGGGAGTCAAGTCTCCCGAATGTCGCATTACTTGGTGTGGGATACTTCCTAATCCACATCATTTTATATTGACATTGGTTGTCTCATCATTTCACGATGTTTCAATCGATGTATCATACCGTGGGAAGAGGAGCCACCGAGCTTCAACGTGTGCTATCTTCTTGATGAAGAGCAGTGGCTTCGTGCTAGTGTTGATAGATAACATAACCCATAGCCAAAAGCTATGGCACCCCGTTGATCTTTCAACTAACGGAAAGGTAGTGCCTACTTCTTACATTTTCTTAAAATAAGCATAAAAGCTTGTTATGTGGGAAGTACAAGAGTGTACCAAAGCTTCGAGCTTTGACACTTCCGGGAGACTCAAGCCCTCCCAAAGTCTCATTTTGGAAGTAAAGTCTTCCAACTTGGAAGTAAAGTCTTCCAAGTCTTGTGTGTTCCAAACTTAGGAGTAAAGTCTCCCAAGTCAAGCTCAACCACATGAAAGGAGGTTAAAGTCCTCCTAATGCTTCAAAAACTTGGTTGTCGGACTCTCTTATTTAGCCACGTGGGGCCTTAATTCCATGAACCTCCGACAATGCTTTCGCCCTACTATGAGAGAAACCATAGAGTTGTGATAGAAAGCTTGATGAGTGCCGGTTGGCCCGAGCCCGGGTTGACCAATAAAGGTGGGGTACCCAGTCCCTTACCTTTGGCACACCCACCTTAACCCTATATTTGGAAATGATGATTATCATATTTGGAATTGATGAAAAATAGGTGTTTTGGGGGCATGGAGGTGAAAGAGGGATAGCCAACGCGGTTTGATGAGGTGAGCATTCTTTTTGGAAGCATATTCTTTACACGATGCATTATTTCATGATTAGTGGTGATGTGTACAAATTTCATGGCCCTTGTTCATTTCAGGGTGCATTTTACATATTTTGAATACACTTTGAGCTTGTTTGAGTAGGTTGATACTAGATCGAGATTGAATTATTTGATTAGTTTATGGCTATCCCGTGAATCCTACATATTTGGTCAAGGTCAAGGAGGTCAATGTCGAGTTTGTAAAGATTTGATACTTATTGATTGGTGTTTGATGACCTTCTCGTAGATGAAGTTGACTTTGGCCAGGGGAATGATTGATTAGGGTAGACTTAGGCTTGAATTGTGATTGTGTTAGTATTTGAGGATTGAAGACTTGAAGATGTTCTAGTTGAAGAGATTGTTTGAAGTTGATGATGTTATTGCTTGAAGGTTTGAGTTTGAGAAGATTGAAGATCGTTTTTGATTGTTGATTGAAGAGTTTGCCCAAGTCTCAAGTTCAAGTGATGATTTGAAGAATGGCAAGTGATTTGAGGTAATACTTTGCATTTTAGCCATATTTATTTGAAATGAAAGTTTGGTTTGATCTTTATTGCATTTGAGCTTGAGGCTACTAGTTTGGGTATTGATGGTTGAGTTTAGAGTGCTTTATCTTATATTGCTTGAGGACAAGCATTATTCAAGTGTGGGGGATTTGATATTGCTCAAAATATACATATTTATCTTCGCAATATATTCCTACTTTCGTGGCATTTCGATACGGGTTGTGATGATTAGTGAGCGGTTTGTGGTATTTAGTTGTTTCGGGACAAAAGCGGTCTAAAAGTTCATATTTATGCTAAGGAATCAACCCTTGGGCCAAAGGAATGAACCTAATGAAGTTTTGGAGTGAAAATGAAGTTCCAGGATCAAAAGCGCCGCTCCTAAGGTCAAAAGCGGCGCTCCTATGTGCTAAAACGTGTGTTAAAAAGATCAGTAGCCAAAAGCGTCGCTCCTATGCCAAAAGCGCCGCTCCTACAGGATCAAAAGCATCGCTCCTATTCCAAAAGCGCCGCTCCTACAGGATCAAAATCGCCGCTCCTGTTCCAAAAGCGTCGCTCCTGGTGCTGATTCAGCCAGAAAATTCAGCCAACCTATAAAAGCAAATTTGGGGTTTTTGAGTTAGAGAGCTGGTTCCTTAGGCCGTTTTGGAGCCCTAAAAGGGTTCCAATCATGATTCCATCAAGATTAAAGCCTAATTTCATGTTTTAAGTCAAAGATTAGTGAAGTTAGATGCTAGATCTACATCATCCATTCTCCATTTTAGTGTTTTTTCTCCATTTTGGGTTGTAATCTCCACATTACTTTACTCATTTTGCACTAATTAGTTGTAATCTCTACTTTTCTTTATCTAGCTTTGAATTTATCACTTGTAATCACTCAAGATGATGTTTATTGATGTATTTATGCTTATTGCTAGTGTAATCTTTGCTATGAGTAGCTAAATCTCTTGTGTTTGCTTATATATGAATCTTTAATGCATGATGTGCCATTAATCTATTGAATGAAAGTTATTTTGAATGAAAATACATGAGCTAGTGTTATTGAGTTAGCCATGAGGTCCATTGCTATGTTTGATATTGGTTTTACTTTGATTACATGAATTGAGTAGATCTTTAAGTGATTTTAGTAGTGAATCGATTTGTGCTTCAACACCTTTGGTGATCTAGACAACTAGAATAGGAATTTCAAGTGATTGTGTTTCTAGGCTAGGTTGGTTTCCAATTGACCTTTGTTCATCATAGTGGTGTTTGACTATCTTAGGTGACTTTGATGGTTAAAGGGTTTTAAGTGATTTTAACCCGGGCATAATCTCAATAATCAACTCATACATTATTTGATCTAGTGTTGCTAAGCTTATGTGAATTTGCAAGGTAAAATTGGATTAAGAATATCTACTAGTTCAAACAACTTAAGTGATAACAATTTGGGGAAAACAAGGGCCATCTAAGCATAAAGAGGATTAGATAAGTGAACACTCTTCATCATATTGATTACTTCTTATTTCTTAATTACTTGTTACTTGTTAAGTTTTTTCAATAGATTAACGAAATTTGTCAAAAGCAAAGACAATAGCAAGGAGTTCTTTTTTAGTAGTTGTGTAATTCGTTTGTGCTCCTTGTAACATCTTACTAGCGTAATAAATAGGTTGAAATCATTTTTCAATTCTTTGATCTAAAACGGCTCCAATTGCAAAATCACTTGCATCGCACATGAGTTAAATGGTAGATTCCAATTTGGAGTTATCATGATCGGCGCATTAGTGAGTTTTTCTTTAAGAATATTAAAAGATTTGATGCATTCATCTGAAAAGATGAATGGAGCATCCTTTTCAAGGAGTTTATTCATAGGAGCATTGATTCCACGAGCATCAACATCCTTCACCAAGAAATATCAATAAGAATAAATAATGAAGTATTGATTTCATTAGCGAAATACTCCGCAAAGATTAAGTAATCTTTAATATTTTAGAGATTATTCATTTCTAATTCCAGCCAAAAATCAAATGAGCTTAATATGATATTAACTCATTAAATCTGAATTACATCTGAAGAAAATATACATACATATATTTTCATAAAAACGGTAATAAAAATTCTTTTGTACAAAGTATTAATTGTGAAATCTTTAACTGGTAGGTAATAATCGGGAAATATATAAGTTCACAATTAATATGTTATACTGTACATTCTTCAACTTTGATTTAAAAAAATTATTAACTATGCTCACAACGATATACAATCGTTTCCATACAAATGCAATTACATATTCTGATATTGACGGATCAGAATCTAAGTCAAGATTTAACGGGTGACATCATTCTTAGATCTCTACATCTTTCAAAACTATACTTTAACTTCAAAAATGCGAAAGATCCTTTAGCATTGTTATTACTAAAAATAATATTGCGTTCCCTTTTCAAAGTATCCAGTTTTACCACACTTTCAACTAGTCAACTTCGACTTTTCAGATTAACTTTATTGTAACCTTGACATATACATTCTTGTTACTGGGGAACCTTTCTTGTTCCACCACATTAGCAGTAAATTTACCAACAACTTCATTTATCTTTGATGTTTCGAAAAATCATTATACTCATAGAAACCCTATCATGTACTCATCCACATCTTGTAACAATAATTGCCATACCAACTACCGGGAATTAGCAATCAGTATTTTGAATCTTGCAGCACGTCTATGCCAACAGTTATATGTGTACATATAACGTCTACCTCCTGGACTTACATACTTCGAATGTGAAGTTTCTGAAAAACACCCTGAACTGCGAACTAGTTCTCGAAATGCTAATGAAGCAGCAAAAACTATAAACGACCTTAACAGTCGAAAGTTGGATGATAAAGAGTAGTGTGTTGGAAAAGCACAGAAAAAGAGAAGGTTTGGAACTGGAAAATGGATTGAGCAAACTATGAAGAAGGCTGTGGACAAATCACAAAGACTAAACGTGCCTTCAAAGAATCCAAATGATTCAGTGTCTGCTGAAGTCATTAACGAATACCTTTCTCTTGACTCTAAACCTTCACAGACAAATCTTCTTCACCATCCGTTGATATTAGAAATTCTAAGATATTATCATATCTTTCATTATAAATATCCTCGATATTTCTGAAGATATTTTCATAACCATTCTTATTTGAAATCATTCATCTCTTCGCGCTATCTGTGTTATAATGTGACACCGTTATTTTTTTTTATAATAAATACGTGGCGGAAGCATAATATTAATTAAATACGATATCGACATTTGTACAAACCGATGTCACGTGTCATTAAAACAATTTACATATTAACAAGAAGAGACGTAAATACATTCTGTTTCCAAAAGTACATGGTTCATATTCTAAAAGACCACATCAGATTTAACCCTGTCAAACATAACATCATCATGCCTGTCTTCTCCCAAAAGCACTATCTACAAAAGCTAACAACCTGCAGGGAGGAGATAGAGGGGAATTAGCACGAAGCTAAGTGAGTACGACTAACTACGGGCCATAGTATACATAAGTGTTATACTAATCATGTCACAATAGTCTAACACACAAACATCACCCAAGTGCTGTCTACAGAGACTCTGGCGGCTCGGCCAAACCATTAACCACCAGCTGATCGGACTGGGGCTTACCAAAAGTTCCTCTACCATCGTATGTATATACATAATCCACACGCGACGAACGCGTCATTCCCATATATATACACCACGGTTGTCTAGGCTACCACAGAGGAACCCAACCCGCAGGTTGATCTCTCCTACCGAGGCTACCACACAATAGGGACGCACTGGGCTCCAGCAGACAAGCATCAACTAACATGCAGTAATCACAAGAACTAACTAACCACAACAATAAGTATATCTAACAAGCATGGCAATCATAATATAACATGCTTCTATATACTATAATCTCCAGTTAATCTCACTCACCGATTACCAGCAAACGAGAAGGTATTCAGCTATCTAATCACTGAACCTTCTCTTTCTTCTTTTCTCCTGAGAAAAACATATCCACAAGTTAGTTTCTGTTCGTTAACTTCAAATAACACAATATATAAATTTTTTTCAGAAAAAGTATCCGCTAAAAATTTTTGCTTAACACTTATGCACTTTCAAAATGCACTTTCAAAATGCACATCCAGAACATCAAAATACAAACGGGCAGCATAACGGCTAAAAATCAACACTTAGGTAAAATATTCTGCCCTGGACACTCAATCGGTCGAATGACCCTTACAATCGGTCGACTGTCGACACAACCGGTCGACTGACCATCCCAGTCGGTCGAATCATTTGGTAATACATCAATCGGTCGAAGGTAATTCTCAGTCGGTCGGTTCACACAACAGTCGGTAGGTTCAATCCTCAGTCGGTCGACTGTCGACCGACAGTCGGCCGAGTGTGTTCATCTTCATCAGAAACTGAACAAAGGCTACGGACTTCACGATGAAATCCTCAAATCTCGATCTAGAGCTCGTTTTAAACACCAAAATCGACCACAACTTGTTCACTACTTATTATAGACTCAAAACCCACAACAATTTGACCATAACAACACTTAAATCACTTGTTTTGACACAAATTCAAGCTTTTTACAAAACTCACACAAAACTATGAATTTAACAACGAATTGAACACAAAAACACATGTTACTTACCTTGATAGACTCAGTAAACGATAACAAACACAATTCTAACACCAATTTGAGCTCAAGATCAATGTTTAAGGATTAGGGTTTGATGTATGATGAAGGTTAGGTACGGTTGGTGATATTTGGGAATAATTGGAAAATGAAAGTATTATCCTACACTTAATCACTTAAGGCTGCTATATTCCCCACCTCACAACACACGGGTATTTATCAGTTATCTGATATCTTTCATACGTCATTTGGCAACCCAAACGGAGTCCAAATTAAATAAACAAACCTGTTCTGTGACCCTTGTCACAAAATGGTCCTAACCACATCATTAAATAATAATAAATATTAAATAGAAATAAAAGCATATAATAACGCAATACAAACTTAAGGGTAAAATAGTAATCTTACAACTAGGCCCGATTGAGGATGTTACAAATAACATAAAAGAAACTATTTTAGTTTCTAAAATTCTGAAAAAAATTTGAAAAATGGATGTTTGAAGTAATGTTGGGAATTGAAGCATGAGTTAGTATAATATAATGACACTTGATCAACGTGATGATATTACAGTAAGTCATGTTGAGTTTCTAATGGAACGTGATAAAGGTTCACAGATCACACCCCCATCATGAACCATGTTACATAACTCTTTCATTCTATATAATCTCTAAATATATCAAGAAAATATATTTCTTGATGATTCGGTTTTTTCCAGATATTCTGGTAATTTGACAAATCAAGATCGTGCCATTACAATTTCTTTCTTAGAACATTAATTATGTTCATCCGAAATTCATACCTACAAATTCTGGACCATTATTCGCTTGACTTAAGGCCGGGAAGAGAAATCAAAAGCATGGAGCTCCGAAATATAAAGGAGAATATAGGCCCGATAACAACCCCGAAATTTACAAACCGTGTATATCAATGCGTATAGCAATATAAAGACACGGGAGAATGAAAAACACTATAACCCCAAGGTAATAGTAGAAGGAAATAACTTCCTCGGGTGGCAGATGAAAAAGAAGAATGAAGGATACGATAGCCAGGAAAATATCAAGAATCAGAACTGGATTAAGCATTTTCACAATCTATTGGGATGTATGCAATAAGAAAGAAGATTATAGGAGTGGTGAAAATAAATGAAATGGAAGAGGTCAATTTATAGCGAAATATCAGATATAGCAATCGAGGCAGATTACGCATTTAATTAAAGAAGATCTTAATCTCCTTAATTCCCGAAGAATCAATTCTTATTTAGATTATGAAGACTTTCTATTCCATAAATTTCAGAAATCAATCGTTACTACGTCAAGAGATAAGACGCATCTCTATTCTCTATTTCACTTCATTACAATAACTTCCCTCATACGCTTCGAGTAATTGGATTGTTTTATCCATATTATTCAACGGTGATAAAACTTTATTTATCGACTCATATTCATCATAAAAACATTTTTATTGTTAGCCATGACGACCTCACTCAAATTTCAGGACGAAATTTCTTTAACGGGTAGGTACTGTGATGACCCGGAAATTTTCAAACAAATTTAAACTTTAATCTTTATATTATTCCGACACGATAAGCAAAATTTGTTAAGTTGAATCTCAAGAATTTTAAACTATGTTCATACATTCATTTAACCTCGACCAAATTCCAATGATTCACGAACCATTATATGAACGGACATGATTATATATGTATATGTGTATATATTATAACTTGAAAACGTTAACAAAGTATTAGACGTATAATACTTTATACGAACGTATTTGTTTCGATATATGTTTAATATAATTATCAACGGAATTAAAAGATAATATCAAATGATTGATTTATCAGATACATTGTATGATCGCGAGTCCCTATTGAGAGGTCCACTTTGATTTAGGAAACCTTTCCTTTTTAACGATATTCGGAATAAATGGTAAAGTGACCTACTGTAACGACCCAGATTTTTCCAATCGTTTTATACTTATGAGATTAATATTTACATAAATTAAACCTTACCAACATGATAAGCAATCCAAATTGTTGAGACTTGTGTTTTTGAAAAGAGTTTTACACAACGTTTGACCGTCCAATTTGACCGATGATATCACGAACTATATAACATACGATAATTATACGTTTGTGTATATATATGTATTTATATATATTTAACATGATCTAAGGATGGTTTAACATCTCATTGTGTACTAATGACAATGAGTTATAAGTATATTTTGAAACTACTAACTTAAGTTTTCAAAACGATAACTATACGTAACATTCTTTGATATATATACTTATAACCTATAATGCTTATACATGTATCGTATATATAATGTATTTAATCACTTTTTAAGGACTTAAATACATAAAATTATTCACAAAAGATAGCTATATTTGAATTCTCATTCCGTTTCCTCAAGATTTCTATACGTATATCTAGGGTATATGTACCCGTATCATACCCAGCTTCTATATGTATTTACTATTGGTATATACATATCAAATCAACATCCTAATCAACATTATTACTGCCCTAGATATGAGGTAACTAGGATTTGTCAAGTAGCATGAATTATTAGTAAGAAAACAAAATTAGGAATCCTTTTCTTTCTTTATAAACTAAAAACATTTTTATGAATGAACACCATTTATTCACTCCATTTTCTCATACCTACACCCTCATTTCTCTCTCAAAATACTCCTAACTTTATACTTGATCATCTCCAAGCATTTTCCCCATCATTTAGCTTCAATTACAAGCCTTAAACACCATAAGAAAACTCTTTCAAGAACATATCAAAATAACCACCCATTTGAAGAAGTATACTTCCAACCTTTTGATCTAACTCCACCACTCTTTTATTCTAAGATTTTTTCTTATCTCTTACAGTAACTTTGTCCAAGTAACTTGAGGTAGTAACCTTGTTCATAATCTTGTTCGATTCATAATTATATAGCTATCTTATTTTATGTTGTAAAATTTTAACAACAAGAACATAGTTTGAATGATTTCAAACTTGTTTGCAAACTAAATAGATTCTTCTAACTTAACTTTTAAAACACTTCAGGACCTGTAATATATCATAATGATATGCTAACTTAACAAGATATAACTTGGTTTTACAAAGAACACTTTAAAAACTGAATCTACATCGTCGGAGTGCAACCGGGGGCTGTTTTGGGTTGGATAATTAAAAACCATCTTGAACTTTGAATTGGAAGTTCATGTTCTGAAAAAATGTTATTTCTTATGAATATGTTAACACATAAAAATTTCATGGTTTAACTCAAAGTGTAAGTATTTTTAGAAAAATGATCATTAAATGTTGTTTTTATGATGGAAAATGATCACTTTCATAAGTTTTACCAAAGTTTGACCTATAACCTGTGATTTCAAATACAAACTAAGGTATTTGCAGTTCATATTCTTAAAATTTGACTCGATCCAATGAAGTGGCAAGTTGAACCAACAAAAACGGAGTTGTAATGAAGAAACTACGACTAAAACAAGATTGGGTATCCGAAGCTAGTTTAGCTACGAAAATATTTGGAGATAAAGTAAATTAATCATATCTTTTCTAATTAATATGATATTTTATATATAATTACTTATGATTTGATTTTATATATTTCAGGACCACCCGTAAACAACACGAGAAGATTAATCATAAGACCTCATGATTGTACGCAACACGTCATTTGACAACACGGTACTTTATGTACGCAACACGTCATTTGACAACATGGTACCATGGGTCGAGATTAATTCTGATCAATACGAATACGATGGGGTCTTTATTTATTTTATTGAGCAACTAATTGTGGACCACTAGCATCGGACTGCTAACTACGGACTAAGAAAATATTATAAGTATATATATATATATATATATATATATATATATATATATATATATATATATATATATATATATATATATATATATATATATATATGTGACGATTACTTGAAAAGAAAATATGTTGATATATTATATATATATGGTTAGGTTCGTGATATCTATCGGAGACCAAGTCGAGTTAAATACCTTCAAGGCAAAAGTGAGTATATAGTCCCACTTTTAAACTCTAAATATTTCGGGATGAGAATACATGCATTTTATGATTTACGTTGTGGACACAAGTGAAAAAAAAATATATTCTACGTTGAGTTGTACCACTGGCATACTTCCCTGTAGCTTGGTAACTACTATTTACATGTGGTATTGTAAACGCGAATCCTGTTGATAGATCTATCGGGCCTGACAACCCCAACCGGACTGGACGACCAGTATTCAACAGTTGCACAGTACTTCGTTTCGGTGACTACACTTGGTACAGTGTAGTGAGATTTCATAATAAAGGGAATATGCGACGTTAATTAAATGTTAAGTATGGTTTTCAAGTGCTCAACCACTTAGAATATTTTTATTAAAACGTTTATGTATATGAAATCTTGTGGTCTATATTTATAACGCTGCTAGCATTAAACTATATCTCACCAACTTTATGTTGACGTTTAAAGCATGTTTATTCTCAGGTTCCTAGAAGTCTTCCGCTGTTTGAATATATGTTAGAGAAACCATGTGCATGGAGTCATACATGTTTTATTCGAGGAAGCATTGCATTCACAAAATCATCACCGTGTATTTATTTTGACTGCATTGTCAACGGAAGTATTCTTGTAAACTGTTATTTACGGTGATTGTCTATATGTAGAAATCATCAGATGTCGAAAACATTGAATTTTAAATATTCATTTATGGTATATCTTTTCAAAAGAATGCAATGTTTATAAAACGTATCATATAGAGGTCAAATGCCTCGCGATGTACTCATATGTTATTGTATTCGTCCCTATGGATTGGGTCGGGTCGTTTCACCTACAAGTAAGATCAAATATGTCAATTAACGATTACTGGACAAAGGTTAGTAGAGATTAACTTTCAACACAATGATTGTCTCGTGTCTCTTGATAAAGTTAATTATTTAGTTTTCTTAATATTGAAAACGTTTTACGACATAGATGAAACCTTTTAAAGAATGACTTTGAATATAACTAATTCTGTAAAACTAAATTATATTTATTCGATTTAGTTTAAATATATGAAAGCGTTCTTCGAAATAATAGATTTTTATTATTATAACGTTTCGATAAAAAGATGTGAATGTAATTAGTTTTAGAGAACTATAGTTATTCGATTTAGTATGGACACGTTTTTTGATATAATAGAATTTGATTGTTAAAATGTTTTTATGGATTTTCAATGATATGAAAATGAAAATAAAGATAAAATAAAGGTTTCTAATAAGCACTAAAAGACTACAACATTTCATCTCAAGATTTCAAGTTAAAATGATGGAAATCACTAAACCTGCGCACTTGCACGAGAAAAATCATAACTAAATCATACTGACTCGAAAAAGGGTGATTCCGGTGTCCAGACGTCCGTAACTCAAAAATCTACAACTTTCGTGAGGACACCTAATGTGGTAGCGTGGGGTACGTGATAGTACTATATTTTACTACGAAATACGTTACAATTTACACAAGTTTTAATTATTTATTTACAAATGGGATATACCTAAACCTTGCTACAACACTATAGGCAGTGTACCTAATCGTACAGTAGTGTAGTTTTTAGTAAGTCCGGTTCGTTCCACAGGGAGCGGGCTTATTGCACACTATATTTTTAAACAATTATATTTGTACAAAATATATTATATTAATAATATATAAAAGGGGGTTTACCGTTTAATGACCGGTTTGTCGATTTTATATTTTAAGCGAAGCGTAAAGTAAATGACGATATTTAACCAATATAAAATAAATAACAATAATTAAAATGACAATAAATAAAAGTACGAGGAAATATGAAATAAAATATATTATGCTTATTTAAACTTCCGTAACTATGATGTTTGACGTTTTGATTTTAATTTATTATCCTGGGTTAATTGTCCTTTGTCCTGGATGTATTTGAAACCTATCTGGTTTTTGTCCACAATAGTTCGTCGATCATAATTATAAAATGCTCGGCAAATTTAACCTTATGCCCGAAGTCAAATATTCCAACTAACTGGGGATTCGAACTGTAACAAGGTCTTAATACTTTGTTTAATGAATACACCAGGTTATCGACTGTGTGTAATCCAAGGTTTTAATACTTTGTTAACAATTATACCAATTACCTTTGAATGTAATCCACCCCTGTTTTAACGAGTCCATTGACTATTAATCCATCCCCGTGTCCGGTCAAATGAACAATTATTAGTATTTATAGATATCCCGCCCATCGTGTCCGATCGAGCGTATGTGGTTATTTATATCTACGTCAAATTGTAAATCTCTATATTAATTTAATGAGGTATCATTTAGTTAATATAAATCCCATTAATAGCCCATAGTCTAATTTCCACAAGTGTCGTTCTTTTGTCCAAACCCCAATTATGGTACAAAGCCCAATAACCCCATCTTTAATATTTAGCCCAACATCATAATTACTTCGGCTCAAATAAGCATAATAATAACTTAGTTACGAGACATTAATTTAAAAAGGAGAACATAACTTACATTGAGTATTTATCGCGTAGTGTTACACGGACTTCAAAAACCCGTAAAATAACCTTTACATAACCCAAACTAATCTAATATAAAACTAACCTATACTATATATATATATATATATATATATTTATTTATTTATTATATATTACAGAGTATTATTATTATTATGTATATATATATTTTTTTATTAAAACTGCAGAAGCTCGTGGCCTTTTATAGGCATTTTAGAATCTGGCTGCTCCGCGAGTCGTGGAGTTTTTGGCCTTCAAACTCCGCGAGTCGTGGAGTTTGATTTTTCAGCTCACAATTTTTTGGATCTTAGCTTGTCGACATAATTTATATATAAATATAAAATATATATAATTAATATAATTATTTATATATTATATTATATTCTTGTGCATAGTAGACTTGTAATTTTTAGTCTGTTGTGTCGGGCGTTGATAGTTGACTCATGTCCCGGTTCTGGATTTTCGAACGTCCTTTCGTATAATTTAATATCTTGTACTTTGCGTTCTGTAACTTGTACTTTTGTCATTTTTAGACGTTTCTTATCAATAAATTGAACCACTTGGATTGTATCTTGTACATTTGAGCTTTTTGGTCATTTGCGTCTTCAAATTGTTGTTTTCGCCTTTTGTCTTCGCACTTATTTAATATAAACGATTACAACTTAAAATACGACAATTACAACTAAATAATTTACATGTTGGGAGGATATTGCTACTAAATATATGTTCATTTGGAGCACTATCAAATATCCCCACACTTGAACGTTGCTTGTCCTCAAGCAATACAGAACTTGAAATATAATACATCACACAAATCACTTCTTTATTCTTCACACTTTATACATTAGTGATTTTGAGATGGCGGTATAAACAATGGTAGTAACGATGTGGTTTACAGTCCCACATGACTATAAAAATTTAGATCCATTAAGGAAATTGGATCTTTATGAAAACATTTGATCTTTTGAAAATTAAATCTAGCTTTTACCCTAGATAAGTTTTCAGGAATAACCCTTCACCGGTGTTTGCAAAATATTTTTGTGGGTTTGGTGGGTTTTGGATTTGAAAATTTTAGCTCAAAACTTGTGGTTTTGTGTCACCCACTTGCTAACCTTGTATTGGGAAAGCAACACGTCCAGTATACTTGCTTCGAATATTACCTTTCGATAAACTACCGTCCGGTTGTAAAGAAAAGCGTTGAACAAGCAACTGTTAAGGCAATGTCCCCTGACATGCTTTTAATTATGGTCTATAACGTGTCGGACGCAATTACTACCCTTGGTAGGAGCAATAGTAAAGCTCACCCTTATAATTTTTCGGTCTGGCACAAGGTCCTGTCTTTGACCATACTATGCAACCACCGTTCTTACGGTTGACACCCGATTTGGTTCAGGTGACCTAATGAATTCCAGGTGAATTCCTAGGATTTTACGTTCAATGGTAATGAACGCATTGAAAATAGATTTTCGGAAAACAAATCGGTTTTAATTTTGATCAAAATATTTTCTCGTTCAAGCTCGAGTTTAGATATCATCGAATTCCATGAGTTTATAATTCTCAATCTTTAAGGTCAATCTCTAGGATTGAGTAATATCAGTCTTAAAAGCTGATTTTTGATCTTTAAGGAGATTATCCTTTCTGGGGATCTGATTCATTAGTCTTATCCAGCTAATTTGCACGGTGCCCCCCATTGTACGAGATAAATCCTTCTCATGGTTAGGATAAATCTGACCACTTGGCGACCCTGTTTTATGTTGAGGTCCGTGGATTTCCTGCTGATTTTAGAGATGACTTTTCTAGATTTTTCATCAACCTACAGCTGGTCTGGACGACAACTTCCTGACCTAAATCAAGAAGCGCGTGTCTTTTTCGGAAGACTTTACTTCCTTTTAATGATGGAATTGATTCATCGTGTAGATCCATCTTTCTTACAGTAAATTGGGTAAAACTTTTTAGTTTAGTCCAAAGCAAAAGTATCTTTAATTATTTGTTACAGAAATATGTGACATATGTTTAAAATAACTTGGTAAATTTTCCCACAGTTGGCTTTTATTTTTCCTTTTTATTGTCCTTTATTCCATTTTAAATGAATTTTAACATTTTGGTTTGTTTCTCAATTTATGTCCTTTCCGAGGTAACAATAATTTCGGTGTTAACACCTAGTTTTATCGTTCATAAATATGTATAAACATGATTTTGAGTTCATTTAATTGAAAATTTTGAAAAATTTTACTAGAATTAGGTAGTCAGTATATAAGACTAGGGCTGTTCTTTATTATCAGAGAGCACTAGATTCTAATACAACTACTACGTTACTAGTATTTTTAATGGTAACCAAGTGTTTAAAGTAAAAAAATTTAAAAATCCGAAAGAATTTAACCCCTTCCCACACTTAAGATCTTGCAATGCCCTCATTTGCAAGAAATCAGTAACAATATAAATTATTGAGGGTGATTAGCGTAGAAAAATAATTAAATTTTACCAAAGTTTCCAAACATATTGGCGTTTGTTTGCTGAATGATAAATGGTGCACATCATTTGTTCATTCCGTCTTGTTGTTATTTCACATATATTTTGCATCTTGTCGTCAAAATTAGTTGCTTTTGCTGAACTTAATGCCAGTCTTTGAAAATGCGTTGTTTTACCCTGTTGTGTACATAAGATAAACTGCAAATATATATACATATTTTTGAAGTTTGGTATATTACCCCACATTCAAAAATTATTAAAATCTAATAATAAAAGTTAGAAAATTATAAAAACTATTACAATATCAACATAATTGCTAAATGTAGTAACATTACAAAAATAAAATAAATAAAACTAAATAAACTAGGGTTGTTATTGATACCAGTAAGGGTTCCATGCATAACCGTATGTGTTATAAAATGCTTCAGCTGGGTTATAAGTAGGATACGGTGGTTGCATCTCTATAGACCAGGGAGGAAATATGGGCGTTGGAGTAGGAATATAGTTTCTACCTACATGTTGGCAATGAGCTATGATTTGGTTTTGATGAACTTGCCAATCTTCAAATGCTCGATGTCTAGCATTTTCATACTCTTGTGAAGCTATAAACCTTTGCATTTCTGTCACTTCATTTCCCCCTCCCACATTACCTTGCTGTTGATTTCTCTCAACCTGTGGATGTCTACCATTATATCGTACTGCGGCGTTATTTCGCCTCTTCAAAACTTTAGCACCATGATATACATTTAAACCAATTGTATCGTGGGGTTCTGGTTCTTCGATTAATAATCCCCCCCGACTTATATCCACATTGAGATACTCAGCAATTAATGTAATAAATATACCACCTCCTATTATACTGTGCGGTCTCATCCCCCTAACCATAGCTGATAAATAATAACCCACACAATAAGGTATACTTACAGCGCTTTGTGGGTCTCGAATACACATGTGGTAAAATAAATCTTGCTCATTTACCTTTTCCTTATTTTTACCTCTCTGTGTAATCGAATTCACTAGAAACCTATGAATTACTCTTAATTCAGCTCTATCTATATCCAAATAAGAGTAATTTCCTCCTTTAAATCGGTGATGGCTAGTCATTTGACTCCATACACCATGCGTATCAAAATTTTCATCAATTTTCCTACCATTTAATATCAACCCTCTACAATCAGCAGATGCTAGCTCCTCAGGCGTATATATACGTAAGGCCTGAGCCATGTCTAGTAGAGACATATGGCGCATCGAACCTCCTAACAAAAATCTAATAAAAGATCGATCGGTTAAACTAGCTACCCGATCATTTATTTCTATACTACACAATAATTCTTCACACCATACTTTATATACAGGTCTACGCATGTTGAATAATCGTACCCAATCGTTAAAAGTAGAATTACCATACCTCTGTGTAAGTAATTCTCTAATTAGCCCGGCCAATTCTACAGCTTCTAACGGTTCCCATTCTATTATCCTAGGTACTTCAACAGCTTTAGAATGAAGAGTATGCAAGCCCCTTTGGTATTTTAGATAATCTATCCAAAGTCTGTCAAATCTCAAGTTCGGGTGCAAATCTTCCAAGTGCATATCTGAAAATGTCATAACTGGATGAGGTATATCTTGTTTGTAATAATTATCCACCTCCTGTTGTTCCGCATTCTCAGGAGGAGCATTGCGAGCTTGGGATGAAGATTCACCCCTTTCAGTCTGCAAAACACATCAAACACAATTTTTGTGCATTCAAATATGCATTAGTGTCAGCAAAATCATCAATTACAATGATTACAATGACATGTCCAATTTATATCATACTTATGCTCATTTTCATATTTTTATCAAATCTACACTTTTTTAAATAAGCATATACGAAAATGTTCGCCAAGTTCATAAGCATTCAACTCAAATAAAATGTTAAAATAATCATTACTAGCAATTAAACAAGTTTCAAATGGCATTATCTCTCAAAAATCAAGTTCATGAATTTTAGACTTGAAAAAGTCCACTTTAATTCTCAAAAATCATGTTTAGGCTCAAAATTTGGATCATTTAACTACCTAAACATGTTACACTACTTAATTTAGCAATAATTCATGACAAAAATCGGCCATAACCTGTTTATATCAAAAAGCCCCAAATTGCTCAAGAACACAAACCCTAGATTACTCAAAATTTGAAGTTTAAGGCTTCTAATCATGTTAAATAGCATCAATCTAGGTTATACAAACATAATACACAAACAGTTTAAGCATAATTACACTAAAAAGCATCAAAATTGAATTGGGTATAAATTTGCTCAAGAACACTAATTTTCGGATTAAATGGTGTTTAGGTGTAGAAATTTACCATTTTTCTTGAGTAATTCCTTGATAGTATCCTTCTCAACATGATTTTAGTAAAAAATTTGATGATTTTTGGTGAAAAATTCAGATTTTAGAGGTGATTTTCGGGTATTTTCGCAGTATATTTTGGTGTGGGTGTTTGGGGACTGATCTGTTCGGCCCTTATATTTTTTTCTGGAATTTTTGACCTCCGCGACTTGCGGTACTTAAGTCTTTCATACTCCGCGAGTCGCGGCCTTTTTTTTTTTTTTAATAATCCTTAACTTATAAAACAAATATAAAATAAATTTAAAATTTTGTTTTCCTTTGTTTTTAGAATGAGGTCGTTTCGGATCAATGTCCTAGTCCGTCCCTCGACAAAATTTTAAAATTTGTCTTTTTGTAGGGATTGTTTTAAAAGCTGATTTTTGGGTTTTTTTTAATGTTTTTGGCATACTTTAATTCAATAAGATTAAAAATAATGATAATAAAAGTTCTCGTCCCTCCCTCGGGTAAAGCAATTTCGGTTCAAAGACCTAGTCTTCAACTTACGACGAATTTTAAAAATCATATTTTTAACTTAGCGACATAAAGTAAATTTTTGTTTTTAAATTCACACTACTTAAATTTAAAAATGCATAAAATTAAAAATTCACACCAAACTTAATTAAAAATGCATAATATTAAAAATTCACACCAAACTTATATTATATTTTTGTTTTTATACATACAAACTTATATTAAAAATATTAATTTTTCAAATATTGACAAACTTAAATATATTGATTTTACAAAGTTCACAATATTAATTTAATATTAATTTTAAAAACAAAGTAAAAATAAAATTAAAAATCTTTTTGGCTTTTATCCCACTTTAATCAATCAAATATTATCAAAAATATGCGCCCCTCTTTTCGGTAAAGTAATTTCGGTTCCATGACCTAATTTAACTCATGACGAATTTTTGAAATATTTTGGGCTGATTGATTAAAGATATTTATACCTTAAGAATAAACGTTAAATTTCGCAGTGATGTAATAAATTTTTGTATGATATCAATAATTTCGGTCGCAAGACCTAATTTCATCGAATACCAATTTAATACTTTATAGCGAACAAATTAGCGTTTATTATCAAAAGGTTAAAAATAAAAATAAAAAAACAAAAACTGTACAGACTTACCTGTGAAATATATTTCTTAATGATATGCTCTAGCCCACTCATAAGATAGTCGGACTAATTGATTTTCCATGGCTACATAGGCATAACCTCGAGCATTTAATGTTTTTTCTTCTAAATATATGAACGGTCCATCTCTGCATAAAGTAACAAATTCGGTATTTGAATAGGTTTGATTATTTGAACATTTACCTTCTTGTGACCATTTTTCGCATTTGTGATATTTTTCAAGGTGTCGTGCTCTTCTTTTCGCTGCGGATTTTGATTTTCCTTTACCAAATTGTGACTTATTATCTTCGCATCTGGATTCTTTTCTTACTCCGTCCAATTTACCTCTGATTAATGATACTATTTCACTTGGAAGTGTGTCATTATTACGTTTAGTGATCAAAGCGTGTAGCATTAGACCATGGTTTAGTTCACAGGAAGTCTTCATTTCGTAAAAACCTAAAAAAAATAAAAATTCAGGATGGGGGGAGAAGACTAGTTCTTTAGGGTCTGCTAGGAAAAGACCATTCGGGTTCCATGTTCGAGAACTACACGAAAACAGAAAATCTAACTCTAACAGAAATACATAAAATCCTTTAAAGACTTGATTCTCCCCACACTTAGTTAGCTGTGGTATCGAAATTGTGATTAACTTCGTTGTCAACTTCCATTGGACTATCTATGTAATGTTTAACTCTGTGACCATTAACCTTAAATTCAATCCCATTTAAATTTATTAATTCTATCGTTCCGTATGGGAAAACTCTTTTGACTATGAATGGTCCAGACCATCTTGATTTCAATTTTCCAGGAAATAGCTTGAATCGTGAATTGAAAAGAAGAACTCTGTCTCCTTCTTTGAATTCTTTTGAACTTCTGATTCTTTTATCATGCCATTTCTT
This sequence comes from Rutidosis leptorrhynchoides, assembly GCF_046630445.1. NCBI lineage: Eukaryota > Viridiplantae > Streptophyta > Magnoliopsida > Asterales > Asteraceae > Rutidosis > Rutidosis leptorrhynchoides. Next base: position 607,123,889 of record NC_092336.1, read on the forward strand.
CGTTCTTTCCTTATAGATTAACAAATTTTCGTATACTTCTTGTCTTAATTCTTCTAATTCATTTAATTGACTTAACCGTAGACGTCCAGCTTCATGTAAGTCAAGATTACATGTCTTCAAAGCCCAAAATGCTTTGTGTTCAATTTCTAATGGAAGATGACATGCTTTTCCGTAAACGAGTTTAAAAGGTGTGGTTCCAATTGGAGTTTTGTAGGCTGTTCTAAAAGCCCAGAGTGCATCCTCCAACTTAATGGACCATTCCTTCGGATTTGTTCCTATGGTTTTCTCTAGAATACGTTTTAAAGCTCGGTTGGTATTTTCAACTTGTCCACTTGTCTGTGGATGATATGCGGTGGAGATTTTATGAGTTACTCCATATCTTTTAAGAACTTTCTCAAGTTGATTGTTACAGAAATGAGCTCCCCGATCACTTATTAAAGCTTTCGGTGTTCCAAACCTTGCAAAAAGACGTTTTAAAAAGTTGACTACAACTCGTGCATCGTTAGTTGGGAGAGCTTGTGCTTCCGCCTATTTAGATACATAATCAATGGCTACGAGAATATAGAGATTATTATGAGATTTTGGAAATGGACCCATAAAGTCAATACCCCAAATGTCAAATACTTCACATACTTGAATGACATTTTGTGGCATTTCATCACGTTGACTTATTTTTCCTGCCCTTTAACAAGCATCACAGGATTTGCAAAGAAGGTGTGCATCTTTGTAAATTGTAGGCCAATAGAATTCAGCATCGTAAACTTTTCTTGCTGTTAGTTGAGGCCCATAATGCCCTCCTGTTGGTCCTGTGTGACAATGGTTTAAGATTTTACTAGCTTCATCTTCGAATATACATCGGCTTATTATTCCACCTGGACAACTTTTAAACAAATGTGGGTCTTCCCAGAAATAGTGTTTTATATCACTGAAGAATTTCTTTCGTTTTTGGTACGATAATCCTTTTTCAAGGAATCCACATACTAAGTAGTTTGCATAGTCTGCAAACCATGGAATTTCATTATAATCTATCTTCAATAGATATTCATCAGGAAAGTTGTCTTGTATGGCCGATTCATTTAGAACTTCTAATTCGGGATTTTTAAGACGAGAAAGATGATCAGCGGCAAAATTTTCTGCTCCTCTTTTATCTCGGATTTCAATATCGAACTCTTGTAAGAGTAAGATCCAACGGATTAATCTTGGTTTGACATCTTGTTTCGAAAATAGGTATCTAAGAGCAGAATGGTCGGTATAGACCACCGTTTTTGCTAAAACGAGATATGAACAAAATTTGTCAAAAGCAAAGACAATAGCAAGGAGTTCTTTTTCAGTAGTTGTGTAATTTGTTTGTGCTCCTTGTAACATCTTACTAGCATAATATATAGGTTGAAATCGTTTTTCAATCCTTTGTCCTAAAATGGCTCCCATTGCAAAATCACTTGCATCGCACATAAGTTCAAACGGTAGATTTCAATTTGGTGTTATCATGATCGGCGCATTAGTAAGTTTCTCTTTAAGAATATTAAAAGATTTGATGCATTCATCTGAAAAGATGAATGGAGCATCTTTTTCTAGGAGTTTATTCATAGGAGTGGCAATTTTAAAAAAATCTTTTATGAAACGTCGGTAAAAACCGGCATGCCCTAGAAAACTCCTAACTCCTCTAACATTGGTGGGATGTGAAAGTTTAGCAATTACATCTACTTTAGCTCTATCCACTTCAATTCCTTCCTTTGAAATTTTATGTCCAAGAACGATGCCTTCTTTAACCATGAAATGGCATTTCTCCCAATTAAGTACTAGATTTGACTGTTCGCATCTAATCAGCATTCGTTTAAGATTAGCTAGACATGATTCAAATGTATCACCGAAGACTGAAAAGTCATCAATGAAAACTTCCATGCATTCTTCTATCATGTCGTGAAAAATCGCCATCATGCACCTTTGAAAGGTTGCAGGGGCGTTGCAAAGTCCAAATGGCATACGTTTGTAAGCAAAAGTACCATAAGGGCACGTGAATGTGGTTTTCTCTTGGTCCTCGGGTGCTATTGGAATTTGAAAGTATCCGGAAAAACCATCAAGAAAACAATAGTAACTGTTTTCGGCTAATCTTTCCAACATTTGATCAATGAAAGGTAAGGGAAAGTGATCTTTTCTGGTGGCGTCATTTAATTTTCTATAATCAATACACACACGCCATCCTGTTACAGTCCTAGTAGGAATAAGCTCATTTTTCTCATTTGTAATGACAGTCATGCCACCCTTCTTAGGCACGCATTGAACTAGGCTTACCCATGGACTATCAGAGATTGGATAAATTAAACTTGCATCTAGCAGTTTAATTATTTCTTTTTTAACAACATCTTGCATATTAGGATTTAGTCTTCTTTGGCGTTGCACATACGTTTTATGACCTTCTGCCATAAGGATTTTATGTGTGCAATACGAAGGACTTATTCCTTTAATATCATGAATCTTCCATGCAATGGCTGGTTTATGAGCTTTCAACACAGAAATGAGTTATGATTTCTCATTTTCAGTAAGAGAAGACGATATTATTACAGGTAATTCAGATTCACCATGTAAATAAGCGTATTCCAAATGGTTTGGAAGTGGCTTTAACTCTAATGTCGGAGGTTCTTCTATCGATGATTTATATAGATATCTGTCTTCTTCTTTTAGCATTTGAATTTCTTCTGTTGTTGGTTCATATCCATTAGCCATTAGTGTAGCTAACATTTCAACTTCATCAATTGGTTCAGTTCCTTCTCCTAAAGAACATTCTCCTGTTCCTTGTAATTCTGGAAATTCTTCTAACAATTCTGCATGTGAATCTATAGTTTGAATATAATAACATGTATCATCTGCAGATTGCGGTTGTTGCATTGCTCTATCAACTGAAAAGGTAACACTCTCATCCTCTATACTTAGGGTCAGTTTCTTACCGAACACGTCTATCATTGCTTTAGCCATGTTTAAGAATGGTCTTCCTAATATGAGAGGAACTTGAGAATCTTCTTCCATGTCCAGAACAACAAAATCTACTGGAAATACTAAAGTACCAACTTTAACTAGCATGTTCTCCATTATCCCTCTAGGATTTTTTATTGATCGATCGGCTAGTTGTATACTTATTCTTGTTGGTTTCAATTCTCCAAGGTCTAGTTTAGCATATAGCGAATACGGCATTAGATTTATACTAGCACCTAAGTCTGCCAATGCTTCTATTGAACTAAGACTACCCAGAAAACATGGAATTGTGAAACTTCCTGGATCAGATAATTTTTCTGGTATCTTATTCAACAGCACTGCAGAACAATTAGCATTCATAGTAACGGTCGAGAGTTCTTCCATTTTCTTTCTATTCGTGATCAGATCTTTCAAGAATTTAGCATATCTAGGCATTCCTGAAATTACATCAATGAAAGGAAGATTTACATTTATTTGTTTAAACATATCCAAGAATTTGGATTGCTCGGCTTCAAGTTTCTCTTTTTTCATTTTACTTGGGTAAGGAAGTGGTGGTTGGTATGGTTTAACATAAGGTTTAGCCTTAATTGTGTTATCTTCATTAACCTTTTCAACTACCGGTTCTTTTTCCTTATCTTGTTCAGGTTGTGGTTCTTGTGGAGTAGGAATAGCTTCATCAGAAGTTACAGGTATTTCAGGTGGTTTAAGTGTTGTACCACTTCTTTTGGTAATGGCTTTAGCTGTTTCATTCTGGGGGTTAGCATTTGTATCACTAGGTAAACTTCCCGGTTTTCTTTCACCTATTAACCTTGCTAGGTTACTTACTTCTTGTTCCAAATTTTGAATAGAAGCTTGTTGATTTCTAAATGCTTAAGCATTTTGTTCATTGGTTTGTTTTTGAGATGTGAAAAACTGCGTTTGAGTTTCAACTAGCTTCGTCATCATATCTTCTAAATTCGGCTTTTTATCATCGGGTTGTGGTGGTTTGTTTTGAAAATTAGGTCTTTGCTGATTGTAAGTATTATTGGATACTTGTTGATTGCTAGGACCTTGTTGGTTGTTGTATGGAATATTTCGATTATAATTCTGGTTTTGATTGTAAATTGGTCTTGGCGGTTGATAATTATTCTGATAATTATTTTCAGGCCTTTGGTTTAGATATGAAACATTCTTTCTTTGTTCCATTGTTAATTCAATACTGAGACAATCTTTTGTCAAATGTGGTCCTCCACACTGCTCACAACTAATTCGTATTGAGTGAAAATCTTTAGTCATCTTTTCCATTCGTCTCTCGACAGCATCTATCTTTGCTGAAATGGAATCTAAGTCATGGCTAGAATCGGCTCTAGCTGCTTTAGATGATCTAACGATATCTTTTTCTTGGTGCCACTCATGTGAGTGGGAAGCAGTGTTATCAATAATTTTGAAAGCATCAGTTTCAGTTTTCTTCATAATAGAACCACCAGCTGCTATATCGATGTCTTTCCTTGTAGTGATGTCGCATCCTTGGTAGAATATTTGTACTATTTGACAGGTGTCTAAATCATGTTGCGGACATCCTCTTAATAACTTTCCAAATCTTGTCCACGCCTCATATAGAGTTTCATTTGGCTTCTGTGTGAACGTAACAATTTCTCCTTGAAGTCTTACTGCTTTAGATGCCGGAAAGAATTGTTTAAGAAATTTTTCAACTAAAACATCCCATGTATCAATTGCCCCTTCAGGTAACGATTCCAACCAATCTTTGGCTTCTCCCTTTAAAGTCCAGGGAAATAACATGAGATATATCTGTTCATCCTCCACTTCTCGGATTTTAAATAGTGTGCAGATCCTATTAAAGGTACGAAGATGTTCATTTGGATCTTCCTTCGGCGCACCACTAAATTGGCATTGATTAGTCACCATGTGTAGAATTTGTCCTTTGATTTCATAATCTGGTGCATTAATGTCTGGATGAGTAATTGCGTGACCTTGGCCAGTGCGTTTAGCTCGCATTCGGTCTTCCATACTTAAAGGTTCTGTTACTTCCATAATTGAATTTGTTGAATCTGAATCACTAGAGGATTCTGATTTAATGGTTCGCTCCTCAACAATCTCTGTTTGAATGATTGGTGGTTCCGGAGGAAAAATTAATGGTTCAGGATCTATGAATTGTCCCTGAATATTCTCCGGATTCTCAATTGTGAGGTCGGGTTCAAAAAATGGATTATCGGAAATTTGAATTGGAGTACTTGGTTGACTGGATGACGATTCTAAAGAAAAATCAACGGCGGTAATATTTGCTAAATGTCTTGATCTAGTTACAGGTGGTGAATGTACAAAAGGTGGTGAACGTCTTGCTCGGTGCATTCACTGAATATCCTATTAGTTTTTAAAAGGAAAGAAAAATTATATAAGTTATCCAATTAATAGACTTTTCTGATTTTGCCCACGTTTCGAATAGCCAAATGATGCAGCAGAGGGGCAGGATTCGTTTGGTCTCAATATAATTGAGGACTGTTTAGCTCCAATAACCCGGTCCACGTACAAATCCAACTATTACTACGAACCAGAAAATTTTGATGTCTATCAATTTAACCACTTAAAATAAATTTTCGTAATTTTAAGAAATTTAGATAAGAAGTAGAATAAAAATCTATGTCCTAAAACTAGAATTGGGAGAAATAAGAAAGAAAAAGAGCGCGTCGAAAAAAAGTTGAAAAAGAAAAGAATTGAAAAATAAAAGGCGTCGAAAAATAAGAAAGAAAAAGAAAATGACTATAAAACTTTAAAACACTCGACTAACCCAACCTTATTACTATCACTAACTTAAAATTAAAATTGCAAATTGAGATTACTAATTGGAGTGATAATTGATACATAGGTAAAAGGCGTCGAAAAATAAAAATAAGAAAGTAGCGCGTTAAAACTTAAAAAGGAACTAAAAACTAAAAATTAAAAGTTGCGTCTAAAAATATTAAAGCTTAAAAGTAAAACTATATCCCAAATGGAAATAACTTAAAAAGGTACTAAAACTTAAAAAGGCGTCGCAAAATTCTAAAGCACCTAAATCTTAGTCTAAAGAAAAAGCACTTAAGGGATTTTACGGCAAAGCCTAAAAATCTAGAAGTAAAAATAAGCTACGGCAAAAATTATATTTAAAACTAAATACGAACGAAAAAAAATAAAAATTACGCTAAAACAAATAAAAAGGAACAAAATATAAAAATATACTAAAATTTGTAAAAAGTACAATTTTTTTATAAAAATATTATTTTTATATTATTTATTTTATAAAACTATTAATTTTTAAACTAATTAAACTAAATATATAAATTAAATTTAAAAAACTAACTAAATAATAAATTAACAAAACCTAATTAGGGTTTAATTAAAAATTAATAATAATAATTACTCCGTAATGATGCTGTTAGGGTTTCTGTGTAACCCGTGTCAGGCGGCTCCGCGAGTCGCGGTGCCACCTGAAAATAAACGCCGCGAGTCGCGGTGGATGAAAATTCAACTCAGGTGCAGGTTTTTGTTCGACAGGTTTTTTTTTTATTTACATATATATTTTTTATTTTTTTGTTTTTAGTATTTATATAAAATATTTATATTAATTAAATAAAAACTTATCTTTTTTTAAATAAAATAAAAATAGAAATACTTTATAATTTTATAAATAAAGATCTTAAAACTAGATTTATATGTATATTTTTTTTTTCGGTTTTTTAAAAAAATTTTATATGTTTTAAATAAACACAAAATATTTAAATAAAACTTATATTTTTATAAAATAAAAATAAAGAAACTTTATAAAACTTAAATATTTAACAAACTCTTAAAAATATTTATATTTTTATTTTCTTTTTATGTTTTCGAATAATTAAAACGTATTTTTATAAAAGTAAACTAAAAATAAAAATCTTTTTTTTTATATTTAGCGTTGCGCTTCCGGCTTTTAAGCTAGATTTTCCCCGGCAGCGGCGCCAAAAATACTTGATGTGGTAGCGTGGGGGTACGTGATAGTACTATATTTTACTACGAAATACGTTACAATTTACACAAGTTTTAATTATTTATTTATAAATGGGATATACCTAAACCTTGCTACAACACTATAGGCAGTTGTGATGACCCGGAAAATTTCGACTTATTTAAACCAATTCTCTATACGATTTATTATTTTGACACGTTAAACAAAGTCTGTTAGATTGAGTCTCAAAATTTTGGAACTGTTTCATATATTCAATTACCTTTGACTACTCTCGACGATTCATGAACAATTATATGTATGTATATATGTATATGTACAAGTAAAAACGACTTTCCTACAGTAAAACACTATTTGCTACAGTAAACACTATTTCCTATAGTAAAACACTATTTGCTACAGTGAAATCGTACTTTGCTACAGTGCTACAGTAAAATTGACTTTGCTACAGTGAATTGCTACAGTAAAATTGACTTTGCTACAGTGAATTGCTACAGTAGCACTATTTGATGTCGACGAACTAGAAACAAAACGCCATGCGATCGCATGGCAAAAACACTGAAAACTCATGCGATCGCATGAGCTACAGTAAATGAAAAAGTATTATAAATACGCCAGTTTGTTCGACGAGTTACTCACCCCAATTTCTTTTCTTCCTTCTGTAAACGATAAGATATTTATAATTTTTATATTATAATTTAAGTTTAATAATAATAAGGTATTTACGAGGGTATTTTAATTCGGGTTTCAAACCGTTTCAAGCTAAGGTAATATTGGGTATTGTTCGGGGTATTGTTCTAGAATCCAAGGCCAACCATACAGTCGTCTACCATCATTACGTCTACGCTATTTCCCTACAATATTGAATCACAATATTGAACTGTGAGTTTATAGTCTCCCTTTTTAAATACTTTAAATATTTTTGGGCTGAGAATATATGCAATTTATTTTAAACGCGATAAGACACAAGTACATACTAAATTCTACACTGAGTTAAACCGAAAATCCCTTAGCTTTGGTAACTAGTAGCTGCCAGTACATAGGATATGGACTGGTGGGCGCGAATAATTGTATATGGATCCATAGGGCTTGACATCCCCGTCCGAGCTAGAGCGCTAGCCTTTTAACGGACGTATGTTATTTGAGGTTAAGACACATTGGTTTGCGTGTATTAAAACGAATGGGGTAATTATCACTATAGCGTTAAGTTTAGTTACCAGGGTGCTCTGTTACGTAGAATCTATTGATAAACTTTTGATGAAATCTTGTGGTCTATCTTTATATATGTTTATGACTCGAGCAATTAAACCTATAACTCACCAACATTCGTGTTGACTTTTTAGCATGTTTTATTCTCAGGTCCTTAGAATGCTTCCGCTGTGATGTGCTTGTTGCCTGCATGGAGTCTCTCATGCTTTGTACAAAGTTTATTGCATTCAAAATAAAACTGCGTTGTGTAATAAATAACTGGACTGTGATGTCAACCTGTAAATTAAAGACTTATGTATTTCGGGGTTTTGCTTATACCTAAGCACTCGCCCACATGTTTATATCTTTCTATGTTTAGAAAGTCTCTTATTTTAATGAATGCAATATTTTATCAAAACGTATCATATAGAGGTCAAAACCTCACTGTGGAATCAATGATTAACGTGCCGCGTCAATAGCGATTTTTACAGGTCGTTACAGTTGGTATCAGAGCTTGAGGTCATAGGGAACCAGAAATTACATTAGTGTGTTTAACTGGTAATTGTTAGGATGCATTAGTGAGTCTGGACTATGACCATATCTGTTTTTACTGATTTTTGCTTATTATTTGGTCAAAAACATTATATGTGATATATTTATATGCTAACGTAATTGTTGTTTCAATTATGTGATAGATGACTTCCTCTAATCCTATCATTTTGTACGACTCGGAATCGGACACTGAATCTATTCTATCCACAACTAAAAAGGGCGTTCCAATACCTATTAAAGAAGAAATTGTGTTAGCCGGGGAATCTCAACTCCCGGTAAACCCAGAGGAGGTTCCAGCTCCACCCAGCTTTAGTTTTCCGGAGCCACAGTATCGTTGGCATGGACCCATGATCCCTGGAGTAAACGAGGATCGTCCATTTCTAAACAAATATGGACATTGGTCCAGATATACCGCTGACGGGCGGGTTGTGCCGATTACGCCTGGCAGATTTCGGTTCATGACCACCGGTACATATTCTTGCAGTTCGTCATCATATTCTCCTACACATGACTCAGACAGTTCGTCATCAGACGAGATCAGTAAGGAGGAGGATTTCGCTAATGAAATAAAAGAGATCACTAAGGAGAAATTCCAACTTGCTATAGATAATAAAAACAACCACAATAATAAAATGTCCTTAATTATTAAAAAAGAACAGGACCATTCGATCCGTAACCACCCTTATTGTATTAAACCCACTGAGGCAACGGGTACCTCAAAACCCCAACTAAAAATAAAATACACTGCCAGAATGTCTGTCAGACCATGTGCACACAAACAATTGGCAGAGAGAACCAAATGGGAAGAAGTTTCTGATAGTTCTGAATGAACTTCCTCGCAACCATAAATCTTCCATGCGCCATTTTATTGCTTATGTGTGCTACTCTATCTTGTTATGTAAAATAAGCATATGTAAAATATCAGTATTGTATGGTATTGTATTATTTTGGTTTATTAATAATAAATGCATGGAATGATTATTTGTATTATTACTACTTCTTATTATTATTATTACATAATAATGTAGTAACTCGCTATAATTTTTCATAGTGGAATATTATTAGGATTTTAGTAGTTAATTCCTTGTACTAGCTATTATGTATGAACTTAACTGGTAGGTAATACCCTAGAAATAATTATAAAATGCTAATAAGAAGAAAAGGCTTTTATAATAATCGGTTCATATTATTAATATGCTACGATTAACTATTGACAACTCATTTTACCTATAATATTCTATATGATTAAATTATATCTGTTGTGTTTATTGAAGAAACATGTCTCAAATGTCGGATGCTGAGTTTGAGCAACTAGTCGAGAAACGTGTGAATGAAAGAATTGCTGCAACCGAAGCAGCAAAAGCAACAGCCGAAGCAGCAGCCAAAGCAGCAGTCGTAAACACAAACTCACGAAACGGATGCTCATACAAAACTTTTCAAGGATGCAAACCACAGACGTTTAGTGGAACCGAGGGACCAGTCGGTCTAACCCGATGGTTTGAAAAGATGGAGTCCGTTTTCAAAATCAGTAATTGTGCGAACGGAGACAAGTCAAAGTATGCTTCGTGCACATTGCAAGATGGTGCACTTACTTGGTGGAACAATTATGCTAAAGCAGAAGGAATAGATACGGCATATGATATCTCTTGGGAAGAACTGAAAAAGATGCTAATCGAGGAGTACTGTCCTCGAAACGAGATCAGAAAAATGGAATCTGAGTTACGTAATCTGAAGGTTATCGGCGCGAATCTCAATAACTATGAAAAGCGTTTCATGGAACTAGCCTTGTTGTGTCCCGAATTGGTGCCAAACGAGAAACGAAAGATAGAAATGTATATTGATGGTTTATCGCTCAATATCAAAGGAAATGTTACATCGTCCAAACCAAATACGATGCAGGAAGCCATGACAATGGCACACCAACTCATGGACCAGATCACAGAGAGTTCGATTAAGGCACCAATTACCGAAGTCAAGACAACCGAAGGAAAGAGGAAATGGGAAGACAATAAGGGCAAAAGTACTCACCTGAAGAAACAAGAAACTTTTAAAGGTAAACAAGATGGGGCAACTGCAAGTCCAAACTATAAGGGACCCCATCCGTTCTGCAAAAGATGTTACACACATCATGCAGGTTATTGCCAAGTGGTCTGTGATAAGTGCAACAAGAAAGGACATGTGGCGAAAGATTGTTATGCCACCGTTTCTGAAGTAAAGACAAAACTTACCGATGTCAAGAAATGTTTTGGATGCGGGAAGTCTGGTCACTTTATAAATCAATGCCCTGATAAGGAGAAGAACAAAGAACCCGCACGTGGAAGGGCATTTAATGTTAGTACCAGAGAAGCACGTGAGGATCCTAATCTTGTCACGGGTACGTTTACCGTTAATAATCAACTAGCTTCTATTATGTTTGATACGGGTGCTGATAGAAGTTATATGTGTAAAGACTTTAGTTCTAAACTAAAATGTGCATCATTACCTCTAGACGATAAATATACTATTGAATTAGCTAATGGTAAACTGATAAAAGCCGATAAAATTTGCCATGGTTGCGAAATGAATCTCGCTGGTGAAACCTTCAAAATCGATTTGATACCCGTAGAATTAGGAAGTTTTGACGTAATCGTTGGCATGGACTGGATGTCCAAAACAAGAGCGGAAGTTGTTTGCGCTGAGAAAGCAATCCGCATCCCTCGTAAGGATGAAACGTCATTAATGATTTATGGGGAGAAGAGCAACTCAAAGCTGAACTTTATCAGCTGTATGAAGGCCCAGAAACTTATAAGAAAAGGTTGTTATGCTATTCTGGCACACATAAAGAAGATCGATACTGAAGAAAGAAGCATTGATGACATGCCGGTTGTAAGAGAATATCCCGGAGTATTTCCAGAAGAATTACCGGGGCTACCTCCACACAGATGTGTAGAATTCCAGATTGATCTCATACCAGGAGCTGCACCTGTAGCCCGATCTCCATATAGACTTGCACCTTCAGAAATGCAAGAATTACAAGACCAGTTGCAAGAATTATCGGACCGTGGATTTATTCGTCCTAGTTTTTCACCTTGGGGTGCTCCTATTCTGTTCGTCAAGAAGAAGGATGGATCTATGAGAATGTGCATAGATTACCGAGAATTAAATAAATTAACGATCAAGAATCGGTACCCATTACCGAGGATTGATGATTTGTTTGATCAATTGCAAGGATCAAGTGTTTATTCTAAGATTGATCTACGCTCCGGATATCATCAGCTGAGAGTGAAGGAAGAAGATGTTCCTAAAACAGCGTTCAGAACCCGTTACGGTCACTATGAATTTTTAGTCATGCCTTTTGGATTAACTAATGCTCCAGCAGTATTCATGGATCTAATGAATCGCATCTGTAGACCGTATTTAGACAAATTTGTCATTGTTTTTATCGATGACATATTGATTTACTCGAAGAACAAGGAAGAACATGAGCAACACTTAAGACTGGTACTGGAGATACTCAAGAAAGAAGAATTGTACGCAAAATTTTCGAAGTGTGATTTCTGGTTACAAGAAGTACAATTTTTGGGCCATGTTGTCAGTAAACATGGAATTAAAGTTGACCCCGCCAAGATCGAAGCCATTAGTAAATGGGAAATCCCGAAGACTCCAACACAAATTCGCCAATTCTTAGGTCTTGCTGGTTACTACCGAAGATTCATTCAAGATTTCTCTAGAATCGCCAAACCCTTAACTGCATTGACTCAAAAGGGAAAGAAGTATGATTGGTCCACAGAACAAGAATCCTCATTCCAGTTATTAAAGAAGAAGTTAACGTCTGCACCCATTTTGTCATTACCGGAAGGAAATGATGATTTTGTGATCTATTGTGATGCTTCACGCCAAGGTTTAGGATGTGTATTAATGCAACGCACAAAAGTCATCGCATATGCCTCACGACAACTAAAAATTCATGAAAAGAACTATACGACGCACGATTTGGAACTTGGAGCAGTAGTTTTTGCACTCAAAATATGGAGACACTATCTATATGGCACCAAGTGTACAGTGTACACCGACCATAAGAGTCTTCAGCATATTTTTGATCAAAAACAACTCAATATGAGGCAACGTCGCTGGGTAGAGTTGTTAAACGATTACGATTGTGAAATTCGTTACCACCCCGGAAAAGCTAATGTTGTAGCTGATGCCCTAAGTCGAAAAGAAAGAGTAAAACCTCTTAGGGTCCGAGCTTTGAATATTACAATTCATACTGATCTCACAAAGCAAATTCAAGCAGCACAGTTAGAAGCTTTAAAAGAAGAAAACGAAAAAGGTGAAATGAGCAAAGGGTTAGAAAAACAACTTGAAGTAAAAGCCGATGGAACCCTGTATTTTGCTGGTAGGATATGGGTACCAAAACATGGTAATCTAAGGCAACTAGTACTAGATGAAGCACACAAAACGAGGTACTCAATTCACCCAGGAAACGGGAAAATGTACCACGATCTCAAGAAGTTTTATTGGTGGCCTAATATGAAGACAGAAATTGCTACTTATGTAAGCAAATGTTTGACGTGTGCAAAGGTCAAAGCTGAGCACCAAAAGCCGTCAGGATTACTGCAACAACCAGAAATTCCGCAGTGGAAATGGGAAAGAATAACTATGGATTTCATTACGAAATTGCCAAGGACTGCAAGTAGTCATGATACTATTTGGGTGATAGTTGATCGTCTAACTAAATCAGCTCACTTTCTACCAATAAAGGAGACAGACAGTATGGAGAAATTAGCACGCCTATATTTGAAGGAAGTAGTTTCCAGGCATGGTGTACCCATCTCTATCATATCTGATCGCGACACCCGATTCACATCACGTTTCTGGCAGTCATTACAAAAAGCATTGGGAACTCGATTAGATATGAGCACCGCTTATCACCCACAGACAGATGGTCAAAGTGAAAGAACAATACAAACATTGGAAGACATGTTACGAGCATGCGTGATTGACTTTGGAACCAGTTGGGATCGACACTTACCGTTGGCAGAATTTTCATACAATAACAGCTATCATACGAGCATCAACGCAGCACCATTTGAAGCACTTTACGGTAGAAAGTGCAGATCTCCTATCTGTTGGAGTGAAGTAGGAGAAAGACAACTTACTGGACCAGAAATTATTCAAGAAACCACCGAAAAGATCATTCAAATACAACAGCGATTGAAAACGGCCATGAGTCGCCAAAAGAGTTATGCTGATGTAAGAAGAAAACCGCTAGAATTTCAAGTGGGCGACAAAGTCATGTTGAAAGTGTCACCCTGGAAAGGCGTTGTACGATTCGGTAAACGAGGAAAGCTAAGTCCTAGGTACGTAGGACCCTTTGAAATCACCGAAAGAATTAGAGCAGTTGCTTATCGGTTAAAGCTACCGCAAGAACTTAGTAGTGTTCACGACACATTTCACGTGTCAAATTTGAAGAAATGTTTAGCTGAAGAGGATGTCGTAATTCCTCTTGACGAAATACGAATTAATGATAAACTCCATTTTGTCGAAGAACCTGTTGAAATCATGGACCGTGAGGTCAAACAATTAAAACAAAGCAAAATACTGATAGTTAGAGTTCGTTGGAACGCTAGACGAGGACCCGAGTTTACTTGGGAACGTGAGGATCAAATGAAGCAAAAGTATCCACATTTGTTCACTGATATCACTCATAAAACAGGTACTACTCAAAATTTCGGGAAGAAATTTTCTTTAACGGGGAGGTTATGTGATGACCCGGAAAATTTCGACTTATTTAAACCAATTCTCTATACGATTTATTATTTTGACACGTTAAACAAAGTCTGTTAGATTGAGTCTCAAAATTTTGGAACTGTTTCATATATTCAATTACCTTTGACTACTCTCGACGATTCATGAACAATTATATGTATGTATATATGTATATGTACAAGTAAAAACGACTTTCCTACAGTAAAACACTATTTGCTACAGTAAACACTATTTCCTATAGTAAAACACTATTTGCTACAGTGAAATCGTACTTTGCTACAGTGCTACAGTAAAATTGACTTTGCTACAGTGAATTGCTACAGTAAAATTGACTTTGCTACAGTGAATTGCTACAGTAGCACTATTTGATGTCGACGAACTAGAAACAAAACGCCATGCGATCGCATGGCAAAAACACTGAAAACTCATGCGATCGCATGAGCTACAGTAAATGAAAAAGTATTATAAATACGCCAGTTTGTTCGACGAGTTACTCACCCCAATTTCTTTTCTTCCTTCTGTAAACGATAAGATATTTATAATTTTAATATTATAATTTAAGTTTAATAATAATAAGGTATTTACGAGGGTATTTTAATTCGGGTTTCAAACCGTTTCAAGCTAAGGTAATATTGGGTATTGTTCGGGGTATTGTTCTAGAATCCAAGGCCAACCATACAGTCGTCTACCATCATTACGTCTACGCTATTTCCCTACAATATTGAATCACAATATTGAACTGTGAGTTTATAGTCTCCCTTTTTAAATACTTTAAATATTTTTGGGCTGAGAATATATGCAATTTATTTTAAACGCGATAAGACACAAGTACATACTAAATTCTACACTGAGTTAAACCGAAAATCCCTTAGCTTTGGTAACTAGTAGCTGCCAGTACATAGGATATGGACTGGTGGGCGCGAATAATTGTATATGGATCCATAGGGCTTGACATCCCCGTCCGAGCTAGAGCGCTAGCCTTTTAACGGACGTATGTTATTTGAGGTTAAGACACATTGGTTTGCGTATATTAAAACGAATGGGGTAATTATCACTATAGCGTTAAGTTTAGTTACCAGGGTGCTCTGTTACGTAGAATCTATTGATAAACTTTTGATGAAATCTTGTGGTCTATCTTTATATATGTTTATGACTCGAGCAATTAAACCTATAACTCACCAACATTCGTGTTGACTTTTTAGCATGTTTTATTCTCAGGTCCTTAGAATGCTTCCGCTGTGATGTGCTTGTTGCCTGCATGGAGTCTCTCATGCTTTGTACAAAGTTTATTGCATTCAAAATAAAACTGCGTTGTGTAATAAATAACTGGACTGTGATGTCAACCTGTAAATTAAAGACTTATGTATTTCGGGGTTTTGCTTATACCTAAGCACTCGCCCACATGTTTATAACTTTCTATGTTTAGAAAGTCACTTATTTTAATGAATGCAATATTTTATCAAAACGTATCATATAGAGGTCAAAACCTCACTGTGGAATCAATGATTAACGTGCCGCGTCAATAGCGATTTTGACGGGTCGTTACAGCAGTGTACCTAATCGTATAGTAGTGTAGTTTTTAGTAAGTCCGGTTCGTTCCACAGGGAGCGGGCTTATTGCACATTATATTTTTAAACAATTATATTTGTACAAAATATATTATATTAATAATATATAAAAGGAGGTTTACCGTTTAATGACCGGTTTGTCGATTTTATATTTTAAGCGAAACGTAAAGTAAATGACGATATTTAACCAATATAAAATAAATAACAATAATTAAAATGAAAATAAATAAAAGTACGAGGAAATATGAAATAAAATATATTATGCTTATTTAAACTTCCGTAACTATGATGTTTGACGTTTTGATTTTAATTTATTATCCTGGGTTAATTTTCCTTTGTCCTGGATGTATTTGAAACCTATCTAGTTTTTGTCCACAATAGTTCATCGATCATAATTATAAAATTCTCGGCAAATTTAACCTTATGCCCGAAGTCAAATATTCCAACTAACTGGGGATTCGAACTGTAACAAGGTCTTAATACTTTGTTTAATGAATACACCAGGTTATCGACTGTGTGTAATCCAAGGTTTTAATACTTTATTAACAATTACACCAATTACCCTTGAATGTAATCCACCCCTGTTTTAATGAGTCCATTGACTATTAATCCATCCCCGTGTCCGGTCAAATGAACAATTATTAGTATTTATAGATATCCCGCCCATCGTGTCCGATCGAGCGTATGTGGTTATTTATATCTACGTCAAATTGTAAATCTCTATATTAATTTAATGAGGTATCATTTAGTTAATATAAATCTCATTAATAGCCCATAGTCTAATTTCCACAAGTGTCGTTCTTTTGTCCAAACCCCAATTATGGTACAAAGCCCAATAACCCCATCTTTAATATTTAGCCCAACATCATAATTACTTCGGCTCAAATAAGCATAATAATAACTTAGTTACGAGACATTAATTTAAAAAGGAGAACATAACTTACATTGAGTATTTATCGCGTAGTGTTACACGGACAGAATTTCGACTTCAAAAACCCGTAAAATAACCTTTACATAACCCAAACTAATCTAATATAAAACTAACCTATATATATATATATATATATATATATATATATATATATATATATATATATATATATATATATATATATATATATATTACAGAGTATTATTATTATTATGTATATATATTTTTTTTTATTAAAACTGCAGAAGCTCGTGGCCTTTTATAGGCATTTTGGAATCTGGCTGCTCCGCGAGTCGTGGAGTTTTTGGCCTTCAAACTCCGCGAGTCGTGGAGTTTGATTTTTCAGCTCACAATTTTTTGGATCTTAGCTTGTCGACATAATTTATATATAAATATAAAATATAAATAATTAATATAATTATTTATATATTATATTATATTCTTGTGCATAGTAGACTTGTAATTTTTAGTCCGTTGCGTCGGGCGTTGATAGTTGACTCATGTCCCGGTTCCGGATTTTCGAACGTCCTTTCGTATAATTTAATATCTTGTACTTTATGTTCCGCAACTTGTAGTTTTGTCATTTTTAGACGTTTCTTATCAATAAATTGAACCACTTGGATTGTATCTTGTACATTTGAGCTTTTGGTCATTTGCGTCTTCAAATCGTCGTTTTCGCCTTTTGTCTTCGCACTTATTTAATATAAACGATTACAACTTAAAATACGACAATTACAACTAAATAATTTACATGTTGGGAGGATATTGCTACTAAATATATGTTCATTTGGAGCACTATCAACACCATACGCGGACCGCGTACCTATCTACGCAAAACACGTAATGTTTGTCGACATAAAAAGTTTGTCGACATAAAAAGTGATGGCGGCTTACCTTTTTCTTAAATTAGGCACAGTTTATTATTATTATATTATATATTGTATTATAATATTATTATTTTACATATATATATATATGAACGAAGTACATGTGATTAGGAACTTAAAAACACGCACACACTCACATAAATAAATCACTCTGTATATTTCCTAGCTTAAATTTTAAATTAGTAGTATGGTACTGTAACAAGTGATACATGGGTATTTTAATTCGGGTTACAAACCGATTATAACTAAGGAAACTATGGGTTATTGCCAAGGAGGTTATGGGTAATATTCGGGGATATATTTATGAATCAAACCTAGTGTTTATCATCTCTGTTATGTCTACGTACTTTCCTACAATATTGAATCTCAATATTGATATGTAAGTACTTATATTTTATCTTTTATATAATAATTGTGTATCCATGTCTAGTGCTCGAGTATATATATATTTATACATGCTTGTATGCTAAATTTCGTCGCTAAACAATTTATAATGAATCACGAATTAAATACATATATTACTGGTAAAAGGTATATGATATACATGTTTTTGGAAAGCTAGCGAAAAATCAATAACTTTTCATTTAGATATCGAATAGTTTCGATGAACGGATTAAAAGATATAAGCAACTGAATTATGATTGACGTTAATTGAAATTGCTTTTGAATCTACAATTAAGATTTAAACAACTTGTTTACGAGATTGATAAAATGGATTTTTAAATATTACCAACCGAGTAAATGAATCCTTATATAAGGCATGTCTCGTTTTGTTGAACTAAAGTCAGAATGACTTTTTGAAATGAATTTTGATAAACTTTTTTATGTCGATCTTGAGCATTAGGGTTGTGATACACTATGACAAGACCTAGCTTGATAGACATTTATTTACCAACATATGTTCTCTAGGTTGAGATCTACGATTATTTGATAATCCGAGTTTCGGTCACATTACGATGAACAACTTTATATGCTGCTAAGGTGAGTTTCATATGCTCCCTTTTTAATTGCTTTTGCAATCTATATTTTTGGGCTGAGAATACATGCACTTTATTTTAAGCGCAATGGATACAAGTACATACTAAATTCTACACCGAGTTTGAACCGAAAATCCCTTAGCTTTGGTAACTAGTAACTGCCGGTTATAAGAACTGGTGGGCGCGAGTAGTTGTATATGGATCCATAGGGCTTGACATCCCCGTCTGTTCCAGGTATAGAAACCCTAGCCTGAACTATAAAACAGACGTATGCTATTTGAGTTTAGTGCACGTTGGATTGCGTGTATTGTACATGTTGGTTACATGTATGTTAAAACAGGGGTACTTATTATAACGTTAAAGTTTAGTTACCAGGGTACTCAATTTCGTAGAATATTTTGATAAACATTTCTGGATGAAACAACTGAAATCTTGTGATCCACCTTTATATACAGATTATGCGAAACACTAAAATTATGAACTCACCAACCTTTGTGTTGACACTTGTTAGCATGTTTATACTCATATTTCCTAGAAGTCTTCCGCTGTTTGCTTATATGTTAGACAAGCTATGTGCATGAAGTCTTACATGGCATATTTTTCAAGGAAACATTGCATTCACCAAATCATCACCATGTATCTTATTTTGATTGCATTGTCAATGAAAGTACTATTGTAAACTATTATTTAAGGTGATTATCTATATGTAGAAATCATCAGCTGTCGAAAACCTTTGATTTAAATATTCATTTATGGTGTGCCTTTTCAAAAGAATGCAATGTTTACAAAATGTATCATATAGAGGTCAAATACCTCGCAATGAAATCGATAAATGACGTGTTCGTCCATATGGATTTGGAGCGATCGTCACACATTCCTCTATCATGTCGTGAAAAATCGCCATCATGCATCTTTGAAAGGTTGCAGGGGCGTTGCAAAGTCCAAATGGCATGCGTTTGTAAGTAAAAGTACCATAAGGGCACGTGAAGGTGGTTTTCTCTTGGCCCTCGGGTGCGATTGGAATTTGTAAGTATCCGGAGAAACCGTCAAGAAAACAATAGTAACTATTCCCAGCTAACCTTTCCAACATTTGATCAATGAAAGGTAAGGGAAAGTGATCTTTTCTGATGACGTCATTTAATTTTCCATAATCAAAACAAACACGCCATCCTGTTACAGTCCTAGTAGGAATAAGCTCATCTTTTTCATTTGTGATGACAGTGATGTCACCCTTCTTAGGTACGCATTGAACTGGGCTTACCCATGGACTATCAGAGATTGGATAAATTAAACCTGCATCAAGCAGTTTAATAATTTCTTTCTTAACAACATCTTGCATATTAGGATTTAGTCTTCGTTGGCGTTGCACATATGTTTTATGACCTTCTTCCATAAGGATTTTATGTGTGCAATACGAAGGACTTATACCTTTAATGTCATGAATCTTCCATGCAATAGCTGGTTTATGAGCTTTTAGCACAGAAATGAGTTGAGATTTTTCATTTTCCGTAAGAGAAGACGATATTATTACAGGTAATTCAGATTCACCATGTAAATAAGTGTATTCCAAATGGTTTGGAAGTGGCTTTAACTCTAATATCGGTGGTTCTTCTATCGATGATTTGTATCGATATCTGTCTTCCTCTTTTAGCATTTGAAGTTCTTCTGTTGTTGGTTCGTATTCATTAGCCATAAGTGTAGCTAATATTTTAGCTTCATCAATTGGTTCAGTTCCTTCTCCTAAAGAACATTCTCCTGTTCCTTGTAATTCTGGAAATTCTTGTAATAATTCTGCATGTGAATCTATATTTTGAACATAATAACAGGTATCATCTGCAGATTGCGATTGTTGCATGGCCCTATCAACAGAAAAGGTAACACTCTCGTCCTCTATACTTAGGGTCAGTTTCTTACCAAACACGTCTATTATTGCTTTAGCCGTGTTTAAGAATGGTCTTCCTAATATAATAGGAACTCGAGAATCTTCTTCCATGTCCAGAATAACAAAGTCTACTGGAAATACTAAAGTACCAACTTTAACTAGCATGTTCTCCATTATCCCTCTAGAATATTTTACTGATTGATCGGCTAGTTGTATGCTTATTCGTGTTAGTTTCAATTCTTCAAGGTCTAGTTTAGCGTATAGTGAATACGGCATTAAATTTATACTAGCACCTAAGTCTGCCAATGCTTCTATTGAATTAAGACTACCCAGAAAACATGGAATTGTGAAACTTCCTGGATCTGATAATTTTTCTGGTATCTTACTCAACAGCACTGCAGAACATGTATCGTTCATAGTAACAGCCGAGAGTTCTTCCATTTTTCTTCTATTTATGATTAGATCTTTCAGGAATTTGGCATACCTAGGCATTCCTGAAATCACATCAATGAAAGAAAGATTGACATTTATTTGTTTAAACATATCCAAGAATTTGGATTGCTCGGCTTCAAGTCTTTCTTTTCTCATTTTACTCAGGTAAGGAAGCAGTGGTTGGTATGGTTTAACATAAGGTTTAGCCTTAACTGTGTTATCTTCATTAACCTTTTCAACTACCGGTTCTGATTCCTTCTCTCGCTCAGGCTGTGGTGCCTTTGTAGTAGGAATAGAGTCATCAGAAATTACAGGTATTTCAAGTGGTTTGAGTGTAATACCACTTCTTGTGGTAATGGCTTTAGCTGTTTCATTTCGGGGGTTAGCATTTGTATCGCTAGGTAGACTCCCCGGTTTTCTTTCTCCAATTAACCTCGCTAGGTTACTCACTTCTTGTTCCAGATTTTGGATTGAAGCTTGTTAATTTCTAAATGCTTGAGCATTTTTTTCATTAGTTTGTTTCTGAGATGTGAAAAATTGAGTTTAAGATTCAACTAGCTTCGACATCATATCTTCTAAATTTGGCTTTTTATCATCAGTTTGTGGTGGTTTATTTGGAAAAATAGGTCTTTGCTGATTGTAAGTATTGTTAGATACTTGTTGATTGCTAAGACTTTGTTGGTTGTTGTATGGAACATTTCAGTTATAATTCTGATTTTGATTGTAGTTTGGTCTTGGCGGTTGATAATTATTTTGATAATTATTTCCAGGCCTTTGGTTCATGTATGAAACATTCTCTCTTTGTTCCATTGTTTGTTCAACACTGAGACAATCTTTTGTCAAATTTGGTCCTCCACATTGCTCACAACTAATTCGTATTGCATGAATATCTTTAGTCATCTTTTCCATTCGTCTCTCGAAAGCATCTAACTTTGCGGAAAAGGAATCAAAGTCATGGCTAGAATCGGCTCTAGCTGCTTTAGATGAACGAAAAATATCTTTTTCTTGATGCCACTCATGTGAGTGGGATGTTGTGTTATCAATAATTTTGTGAGCTTCAATTGCGGTTTTCTTCATAATGGAACCACCAGCTGCTGTGTCGATGTCTTTTCGTGTAGCAACGTCGCATCCTTGGTAGAATATTTGCACTATTTGATAAGTATCTAAACCGTGTTGAGGATATCCTCTTAACAACTTTCTGAATCTTGTCCACGCCTCATATAGAGTTTCATTTGGCTTTTGCGCGAACGTAACAATTTCTCCTTGAAGTCTCATGGCTTTAGATGCCGGAAAGAATCTTTTAAGAAATTTCTCAACTAAAACATCCCATGTATCAATCGCTCCTTCAGGTAACGATTCTAACTAATCTTTGGCTTCTCCCTTTAAAGTCCAGGGAAATAACATGAGACAGATCTGTTCATCCTCAACTTCTCTGATTTTAAATAGAGTACAGATCCTATTAAAGGTTCGAAGATGTTCATTTGGATCTTCTTTTGACATACCACTAAATTGGCATTGATTAGTTACCATGTGTAGGATTTGTCCTTTAATTTCATAATCTGGTGCATTAATGTCTGGTTGAGTAATTGCATGTCCTTGGCTAGTGCGTGTGGCTCTCATTCGATCTTCCATACTTAAAGGTTCCGGATTTCCCAAGATTGAATTTGTTGAATCTGAATCACTAGAGGATTCTGATTTAATGGTTTCTTCCTCGACAATCTCTGGATGAGTAATTTGTGGTTCAGGAGGAATGATTAGTGGTTCAGGATCTCTAAATTGTCCTTGAATATCCTCCGGGTTCTCAATTGTGAGGTCGGGTTAAAAAAATGGATTATCATAAATTTGAATTGGAGTACTTGGTCGACTTGATGATGATTCTAAAGAAAAATCAATGGCGACAATATTGGCTAAATGTCTTGATCGAGTTACATGAGGTGAACGTATAAAAGGTGGTGAACGTTTTTCTCGGTGCATTCACTGAATATCCTATTAGTTATAAAGATACAAATTATTAAAGTTATCAAATTAATAGACTTTTCTGATTTTGCCCACGTTTCGAATAGCCAATAGATGCAAAGCCTAAAAATCTTGAAATATAAAATAACTACGGCAAAAACTAAGTTTAAAACTAATTACGAACGATAAATATACAATTTACGAATTAAACGATAAAAATATACAATTTATAAAAAGAAACAAAAAATTAAAATTGCTTATTTTTATAAAAATATTATTTTTATATTATTATTTTATAAAAGTATTAATTTATAAATTAATAAAACTAATTAAAACTTAATATTACAAATTAAATATTAGAAATAGAACTAAAAATTAATTAAATAAGTAAAACCTTAATTAATAATTAATTATTAATAATTAATAAAACCTAACCCTAATCCGTACGGCTAAGGTATTCAGAGCTGTATTTTCACCTCATGTGACCGCATGAGGGTTCTTTGGTCTGTCCATGCGATCGCATGGACTCGAATACCAGGCCGAATGTTTTGGGCTGCTACAGTGATCGGTCCGTTTCAGTTTTAATTAATTTTTTTATTCTGAGTTTAATTTACTGATTTGAATAAAATTTAAATAAAACTTATATATTTTTTTTAAAAAAATTACTTATTAGTTTTTAAAACTTTTAAAAAAAGTAATAAAAAATATAAACTTCTTAAACAATTAAAAATATAGATATATATATATATACATATATATATATACATATATACATATATATATATATATATATATATATATATATATATATATATATATATATATATATATTTATGTTTTTATATTTTTGATTTTCAAAACTTATATAAAAATATTTTTACAAAAATAACTTAAAAACTAATTTTTTTTATAGCGTTTCGCTTTCGTGTCCCCGGCAGCGGCGCCAAAAATACTTGATGTGTGCGAGGGGTAGTACGAAATAGATTATATTTTACTACGAAATAATATTAAATATGATATAATTTTTACACAAGTTATTTATTTATTTATTGAATTGATATACCTAAACCTTGCTACAACACTTATAGGCAGTGTACCTAATCGTAGAGTAGTGTAGTTTTTTGTAAGTCCGGTTCGTTCTACAGGGAGTTGGCTAAGTTTAACGCTATATTTATTTTAAACTATATTTGTATATATATATATATATATATATATATATATATATATATATATATATATATATATATATATATATATATATATAATAACTTAAAGCGTAAAGTAAATGACGATAAATAAAAGTGCGATAATTAAAAATACAAGTAAAGCGTAAAAATAAAAGTGCCACAATTTAAAGTACGATAAATAAAATGACAATAAATGAAAGTACGATGAGATATAAAATAAAGGAATTATGCTTATTTAAACTTCCGTAATCATGATGTTTGACGTGTTGATTTTAATTTATTACCAAGGGTTAATTTTCCTTTGTCCTGTATTATTTGATAAGTCCATATGGTTTTGTCCATAATAGTCCATCGGTCATAATTATAAAGTACGAAAGTCTTCGCCAAATTAACCTTATACCCGAAGTCAAATATTCCAACTAATTGGGGACTTAAACTGTAACAAGGTCTTAATACTTTGTTTAATGAATACACCAGGTTATCGACTGCGTGTAATCCAAGGTTTTAATACTTTGTTAACAATTACACCAATTACCCTTGAATGTAATCCACCCCTGTTTTAATGAGTCCATTGGCTATTAATCCATCCCCGTGTCGGGTCAAATGAATAATTATTAGTATTTATAAATATCCTGCCCACCGCACCCAGTCAAGCATATGTGGCTATATATAAATACGTCAAATTATAAAACTTTATATTAAATTAACGAGATATCATTTAGTTAATATAAAGTCCATTAATAGCCCATAGTCCAATTTTCACAAGTGTCGGTCTTTTGTTCAAACCCCAATTATGGTCCAAAGCCCAATAGCCCAGTCTTAATATTTAGCCCAACATCACGATTACTTCGGCTTAAATAAGCATAATAATACCTTAGCTACGAGACACTAATTTAAAAAGGTTGAACATAACTTACAATGAGTATTTATCGCGTAGTGTTACACGGACAGAATTTTGACTTACAAAACTTTAAAACATTCGCTACAATTACCTTATTATTATTAACTTAATATTAAAATTATAATTATAAAATATAAATATAAATATATTTAGAGAGAGTAAGAGATCAGTGATGATTGAGGTGTACATAATTCGGCCGAATTCGTTGCAATTTATAGGACTTTGCCATCTACAGTACTCCATGCGATCGCATGGATTTATAGCTTCCAGGCCATGCGATCGCATGGCCAGCTGGATCAGACTACTTTCTTACCAAAAATGTGGGCGACTTGATTATTAAATAATATATAATATAATATATATAATTATATATATATATATATATATATATATATATAATTATATATATTATATTATATTATATTCTTGTGCATCGTTGACTTGTAATTTTAGCTCCATTGAGTCGCGCGTTGATAGTTGGTTCAGGTCTCGGTTCCGGATTTTCGAACGTCCTTTCGTACGATTTAATATCTTGTACTTTGCATTCCGCGTCTTGTACTCTTGTAATCTTTAGACGTTTCTCATCAATAATTTGAACCACTTGGATTGTACTTTGTACTTTTTAGCGTTTTGGTCATTTGCGTCTTCAAATAGTCGAATCTGTCTTTTGTCTTCACCTTTTATTATTTAAACGAATATCACTTGTAAATAGAACAATTGCAACTAAAAGCTTGTCTTTCTTGAAGGATAATGCTATGAAATATATGTTCGTTTTTAGCATTATCATTATCCCATTGCTATACTATATAGGTAAATGAAAGTTGTTGCATTTCATTATATTCTTACAGCTAAACACTTGACTTTGCAGGTCCAAGTATGTAGTAGTTGACAATGAGATTGCAACGGTAAAGCCTATAAGTTTAACTATTTGAAGTGTAATTTAGGTATGTTTTTTACGTCTTTTTATTTGATTTGCTTGTTGTGTTTTGATATATATTTTTTTAAGTACTAATGCCCTAAAGGGTTTGTGGATTTCCGATTTGTGATTTCTTTTTGAGTGAATACATGGTCGTTACACTTTTAATTATGTATTTTTTTCAAGCACTTCTTATCAAAGTTGTGGAATATCTCTATTAATTTATTAATAAATAATAATAAATGTGCATTATATGAGTTTTTATTTTCCTGTAAGGTAACAAAATATTGTTATAATAACAAAGCAGTATTAGTTTACAAAGATGAATGGATGACATGGAGCTTAGTGGCATTGCGTAGACCATGTCGACATAGAGATTTGCAGGCTCAGGTAACACACATCTTAAAAATCAAATTTATTGCAATAATACATTAATAAATACCATTTAGTCAAAATCAAACTAATACTTAAACGTGCATATATAGTTACTTCTTCAGAACAAGTATCACACATGGAGGAACAACCACATACTTGACATTTTTTTCAGCCGCTTGAGGGGACTGATGGCAAAGGGGTCTGATGGCATGTTGGATGAGTGCTAAAAGAACCATCTATAGCTACCTTTTTTTAGTTTAGAGTTCTTCCATTGTAAATTACAGAGGAACAACTATATATTTGACATTTTTTCAGCCGCTTGAGGGGACTGATAGCATGTTGGATGAGTGCTAAAAGAATCATCTATAGCTATCTTTTTTTAGTTTAGAGTTCTTCCATTGTAAATTACATTTATGATATTTCATTGTAAATACTTTAAATATATATATATATATATATATATATATATATATATATATATATATATATATATATATATATATATATATATATATATATATATATATATATATATGATATTTATATATATAGTTTTGTTTTGTATAAAATTTTATTTGGTATCTTTAGTGCATTTGGTTTTTAATGGGTGTTATTTGAAATATTTGAGATTTTAATTTATTTGGCAGAAATATAGAAATATATGGTATTTGGAGGGTATTATTTAAAATATTGAGATTTTAACCAGGGTTAAGATTTAACACGTCTAATTGATACCAGCCACACGTCTAATTGACAAAAAAGGAACACCTCTAAATACTACTATTTAGACGTGTAGACACGTCTAATTGAGTTTTTTAGACGTGTTCAAGGGACCGCGCTATATGTCATATGTCATCAACAATTAGAGCTGTTACATCTAGACGTGTTGAATAACACGTCTAATTAGCTTTTTTAACACGTCTAATTAACGAATTTTGTAGTAGTGATAGTACACGGGTGAACAATTTGATGGTTTGGTCAAACAATTTTGAGATGCTCATGAAATCACGTTTCATTTTATAAATTTCTGAATTCGATCCAATTTTTAACAAGGGCGAACAGTTTTGTGGTGTGTTCGAACAATTTCGTTCTACATAATGTTCTACAAAATCTGAAATTCAACCATTTGTGTTCTACATTCTGAGTTTGAACACAAATTTACACTGTGTTCAAATACTTTTCTGTTCTACATTTTTTCGTTATATAAATTCTGAATCCGAACAATATGAAGTGAGTTCGAACACAAATTTTGCATTGTGTTCGAACAATTTGTGTTCTACACTTTGTTCTACATTTCCTTAATTCGAACATAAATTGTCCAATTCGAACAAAAATTTATCATTTCGAACAAAAAAATTTTGTTCTACAATTCCCGAAGTCGAACATTTTTGGATTAATTCTAACAAAAAAATCAAAATTTTTGTACGCTCTTGAGTTTCAGGATTCCATAGAATGTTTTGTTTTCATGAGATACCCACCATATATATATATATATATATATATATATATATATATATATATATATATATATATATATATATATATATATATATATATATATATATATATATATATATATATATAGGGTGAGGATTTAGAGAGGATCAATGGTAGGAGAGACTCAGAGAACTCATAGAGTAAACTCAATCCGTGTGCAGATTGAAGTTAATCTATGTGTAGATTGAGATCAATTTGTATGCAGATTGAGCTCATTATGTGAGTTCTATGAGTTGGACAACTAAGCCATAAGTTTATGAAGGTGAATGTGTCGGACAAAGATGAAATCAAAATTTTATAATTAAACATAGGTTAATGTGTTTCAGAGTGCTTCTTCCCATTTTGTTCTTCACCTTAATCCTGACCCAATATATCTCTGACAACTAATTAAAACGATACAAGCCATGAATATGAGCTTTAATATGACATCAAAACCGGAGAGTTTAAGGGGTTGATGCACTTTCACTTTATCATAACTTTGTATTTATTGTTTTATGATAGTATTTTGGTTGGTTAGGATGATCCTTTTTTTTAGCATCGATGCATACAATTGCAATTCATCTTATCCATTTCACTTTACTTTTTCCCATTTAGAGATGCCACAATTATGTTTATGCATTTTAGTATGTTAGTGGATCATCAATAATTATTACTACCGTAATGATTTATATCAACTTTACTTTCCCATTTTACATTTTTTTGTTGCTGAAATTTTCTAACGATTGTTTAAATTATATTTCTCAGAGCATTGTTTTAAAGCATTTTAAAAACGCACTTGCTCGATAAATATAACATGATTAAAGATGATTAAAGGTGTGTTTGTTTACCTCTTAACTGAATGGTTCAGCGCTGAATGTTGAACCATTCAACATTCAACGCATTTGTTTATCACATCTGAATGACATATGATGCTGAATGGTTCATCATTCAGCGTTGAACTATTCAGAAATGAAACACTCTCTTAACCATTAAGTACATAATTTTTTTTATAATATATATCCTCCTGAAATCATATCCAAAACACTTAACAAATAAGTACATTGAATTTTATTTGTGTAACACGTTAATAAGGTAATTTTACTGATTTCATATCGTTGATTCAAAATGATTATCAAAGAACTTATTTTCATTAATCAGAACCAAGTTTATTCAGAGACACTTAATCATTCGAATTATGAACCATTCAACGCTACATCATTCAGTTTCATCAAACACATCTTAAGTCATTAGTTTTAAGTTTTCAACTTAGCTAATAATTGCTTTTGACTTGATTTGGCTATGTTGACGGTGTCCC
The DNA here is from genome assembly GCF_046630445.1 of Rutidosis leptorrhynchoides. NCBI lineage: Eukaryota > Viridiplantae > Streptophyta > Magnoliopsida > Asterales > Asteraceae > Rutidosis > Rutidosis leptorrhynchoides. The sequence goes on from NC_092336.1 coordinate 607,153,123, forward strand.
AAGATTCTTATGGAGTAATTTGTCTTTGTCTTAGGGAATGTCTCTGAAAAGTGACCATAGGCATTAAAGCTGATTAGATAATAGTTTTAGGCGAATGTTTTTTGCAAGTCGAAAGAGGGTGTATATTTTTGTGTACACAAACATATTTTTTTGTGTGTGTTTTAAGTGCATGATATGATGTGCAGTGTATGTATTAGTAGGTGAGTGAAAGTGTAACGATATGCATTGTCAATCTCGGGATACACTTGTAGTCATAGTGTGAGATGTGAATAACGACATACGAGTATGTCAGTTAAGAAGTTTAATTTTGAGTGTCACGATATTGAACGAGACTTTGTTTAATTATTCCGTTTACAATAGTTATTAATAACGATGATGTTACCTTATAGTTTTGGAAACTTTCATGTGTAGACGTGTCAATGAATTATCTTTCATCTGTTTTTAACATGTCTTTATCGGTTTAGCTATGACACACAATGTGTGTGTGTCTCTCTCTCTCTCTTTATTTTTTCTTTCGAATGAGACTTGCATACTACTCCGTACAAGATAAGATGAAGACGGAAGGGTGGTGGGCTCAACTTAATTTTTATGTTTTTATTTATATTTGTGTGTATAATAAATGTGTTATTTGTAAGTGTGTTATACAAAAAAGTTTCATCTGATTCAACGTTCAGTTATTATACAGTATTCTAAATAGTTACTAGCTTTCTAGACCGACGGTTGTAGGCCTCCCTCAGGTCGGCTTTAGTCGAGCTCCCCAACTCGCTCGACATTCTTTCTTAAGTCAACCTGTTCATATAACTAGTTTGTAAGCGTTAAGTGATGACGTGACATTTCATCCTTTCAATTATGTGGTCATCTATTGTTAATTAATATAATAAGGTTGATGAGAGAGGGAAGAAGCTGGAGCGTCACCTCACGAACTTCCTACTGGAGCAGTACTATAGGCAGACATTAGCATTAATATTTTACCGGTATGTAAGATATTACAAGTTGACTTTATGGATTAGAAATTAGAATACTTAAATGTTACTGTAATAACTATACATTGACGTTGAATCTGCAACGAGTGCAAGCTAGTAGTATATTATCTAACCTTAAAAAAAATTACTTAAACTTGGTAATCAAATACAGTGCGTGTGAATTTTTTGGAAATCGGTGACATCATATTATACATGGAAGACTTTCTATAACTTCAAATAATTTTTATAATCTTAGACATTAGCGTTGATAAGTTCAATAATGTTTTTAATCACCTAAAATTAAGTAATGAACCGTACCCGGTAATTACAGACATTTTAGTAAAGACTTACCAAGATACGTTGATGCATAATACTCCGTATGTTCCTAATAAGCTTAACACAAAGCCTTCCTTAATTAGTTATATTGAAGTATTTACTCAGATGTATGCAATCTAATCGAGTTATCTCGTGATCATTATCGACTTTTTCTCTGTCTACTTTAAGATATGTTGCTAGTGCGGATTAACTTGAAACCTTTTACGTAAATATCAAGACTCCAACTACTACGTAAGAACATTGTTTCACATTGTGTAGTGTCGTTTTTGAATCTTTTTTACATCAAATTTGTTTAACCTATGAAGATGATATGTAGCTTTCATATCCACCAAAATAATCGTAACTTAGTTTCAAAGTAATATCAAATCATACTTAACAGAAAGTTTGATGTTAAACCTTTGCTAAAGTGGAGTATTAGTTAAAAAAAACAAAATTACATTGATAGTCCTTGTAATTTGAAAATATTTCATGGATAGTCCAAACTTAATATTTTTTCACCAAGATAGTCCATTACTTTGCACGTTTTACGTGAATAGTCCAAATTTTTGATGTCCAACAATTCTCCTACGTTAACTCTAGTAATGTGCCAGACATGTGAGGACAAAATTGTCATATCATCATCATCTCTTTTTCGTCTCATTTCTCTTTCACTCACCATTTCCTTAAGATTACATAAAAACATATTGATTACTTTTTATTTTTTCAAACGGAGATATATAATATATTACAACAACAAAACCCAATACCACATAAGTAGTGTATGAGGGAGGTGAGATGTAGACAATCATTCATCTATCCGAGAATAAAGACAAGTCATTTCTTCATCTAGAGTGAAAACACTCTCAAAAGTAGAGAAAGTCATCCCTCTCTATCACCCTCTCTGATAGAGAGATTGTTTCAAGAATAATTTTTTGAAAATGTAAAATAAAATTGAGACGTCTTGAAAATGATAAAATCAAATTTTTATGAGTTTTAAATTCTGCCTAAAAATTTAATTTAGGCTATAAGAGTCAGTCAAGTCGTCAATAAATCGACGTTTGCTGTCGACTCAAACGGCGATATATTGATTACTTAAAAACATATATATTCAACACCCGTCTTTCTAGCACATTCGCTACCACCATCATGATTACTCTCACACTTTCTACCAAATCGATTCAAACACCCAATGAAGATCTAAAATAACTAAACACAATTTCACCTCACTTTGAAGAAACAATCCGTACATCGTTCGCTTCTAGATCTAGGCTTTCGTCAAACCTTGTCGCGGCTAGATATTCTGGCGACTTACTTTAATTGTATCCTTCGTTCTGTCTAGCCTGAGTCGTGAGATACGATTTTCCGACGACTTTACTCGGAACCGGCACATGCGCCGACCACTTCCCGCATTCTCCCTTTTTTGATTGCAGGCGAAGAACTTCTCGATGAGGGTTCGGGGTAAGGTCCACAACTTGCTTTAATGACTTTTATTTAGTTTATAGCATCTGATGATGATTTTATAAAATATAAAATTTGGGTTCTTATTTGAAGAAATAAAGAAATTAAGGATAGAAATAATTGAGGATGAAGTAACTATTTGGGAGGGTTTCGAAATTTTGGAATTTGTGGGGTTAGAGCTTTTGATTTGCTATGCTTTTTGGATATTAAAATTTGCCAAACTGGTATTTGGATTTTTGAAGAAATTGAGGATGAAGTGGGGCGATAGTCTAACTGAAGTGTAAAAGTGCAAGGGGGATTAAAAAGGAGAGGATAAATGACAATTTTACCCTCACATGTATGGTAAATCCGTACATGCCTGGAGTTAGTGGAGAAAATTAGCGGGCGTTAAATAATTGGATATCCACGCAAAAAAGTGCAAAGTAATGGATTATCCAAGTGAAAAAATAAGTTTGGACTAACCATTCAGGCTTAGTTGAGTGGTCACTGAGTTGCCCAATGAAGCACACCATCCGGGTTCAATTCCTGGCTATGCCGAATTGTTCAAAAAGGGAGTGTGACTAGAGGGTGCGCATAATGCGCAATTCACCCGGTACCAGGTCTCACGCTCGGGGGGCTTGATTACCTTAGTTTTCCCCTTCTATGGGGAAGACAAGATGGTTTCCTAGCTTACCCAAAAATAAAAATAAAAAAAATAAGTTTGGACTATCCAAGTGAAAAAAATCAAGTTTGGACTATCCATGAAATATTTTTCAAACTACAAGGACAATCTGTGTAATTTTGTCTATTAAAAAATTAACCCCTATTAATCCACAAAACTTCCGATTAACCATTTATATATTACTCGTATTATATTCACCTAAAATTTCTCTTTAATTTAATTAACTTCTTCCTTTCATCTCATACGAATCGTTCATCTTATTATTGTTGTTTGTATAATTTTTTTTTTTTCTTTAACTACATAAAACTACTACTAAAAATCAACAATCTTTCACATTTACTTCATTTCTTTTTTCATCTTTGGATTCGGATTCGTAGAAGGTTTGGTTTCGAATTTTTAACTTGGTCTTGAGCTGTCAGTTCAAGATTTATGTTTCATGTTGGATTTAACCTTTTTTTTTGTTACGATTTTTCATTTGGTTCCGTAATAGTTTAGTTGGGGTTGTGTTATTTAAGGCATGATTGTGTGTAGTGTATGTGTTGTAGTGGTTTTCGTTTATTGTAATTTCTTCGTTCTTTATACTGTAGCCTTTTGCTAGTTTTATTCTTTATATAATATTCTTGTGTTTTTAGAAAAGAAAATTTTCACTCCTTGACAAAATTTCTTCAAAAGTATAAATTTAACTTTAAACTCAAAAAGATTGTAAAAATGTAGATCTGAAAGTGGTGTTTGAGTCTTTGACCCCCACCACAGAACCAGGCAAATTCCATTTGCAATGCGTTATGGTCCTATCCCACTCCCACCTTTCCTTTTCCCAGCGGCCCAACCCACTTTCAAGCACAAAAAATTGTCTTTATTATTTTTATTTATTAAATTTCTTAATTAATATATATAATAATTAATTTATCTATAAAACAAAAAGGAAAACGTTTTTTATACGGTTTACATTTATCAGCGTATATTATCAAAAATATGGTCGTGTCAACCTGGTCATTAATAATTGTAGATAACTACATTTCCCACCCCTTTGTAGAAATTTATAAAATTATTACGGAGTATGTTTGAATATAAACGTGTGAAAACATTTATAGTCGTTTTAACTACAGAATTGACATTGACATTGACATTATAATCTATTTACTAAACCATAAGAAACATGTAATATAGTGTCTTGGTTTGTTGTAGATTAGAAGGTAGGACTTAAAACCTGTGACGTGGAATATTATAAAAAGGGATACCATACATAAATTTTAGAAAGAACTTAACAATATATTTACATCCAACTCTATTACAAATCGCAAAATATTCTGTACTTTAAAACATCAAACATGATAACTCGTGTGTTGGAGTGGTTGTGTACATAACAAGAAATTGGCATCCAGTTTGAAGACAAAATTCTGGGCGACATCATCTTCAAGGTTTGACATAACAGACCCCTTTTGACAGTCCCCATTTTTCTGTCAAAGAAGTTCGTTTTTCCTCTGTTCAATCATTATACCAACAAACAGAATAACTATTCGGAACAACGTGTTACATATGTTCAATATATAAATGATATTACCAAAATCATGCAAACAAAATCCACCATTATCGACTGTTTACTTTAACTGTTATTGTTCTACCTTGAATTAACAATTTATCAGAAACATCCATAACAATAATCGATCAGCAACGGACTTTATGTATTGGCTGATGAGTGTTGAGTTCAAGCCAATGAGTGCACACGAAACGGATTCACAGACAGATTCAGTCTCAATTTCAACAGCTTCACAAATTTTTCCCATGGGAGATGATTTTTTTTTAATAAACTGAAAATCAAGAAGATCAGTTTTTTTTCCCAATACATCTTATAACCAAATTAACCTCTTTTACTCAACGTCCCAATGGGTAAATTGGGATCACCTGTAAAGAAGACAAGCAAAGTCACAATGTGTTCAAAGTTCAAACCCATAAAACGCCCGAGCCAATATACACCAAAGGCAAACATATGACTTACGAATCGTTTCTCGGATTCAGTCAAGGTCTGCCACTGATGTACATCCAACGAGAGATCATCTTCCTCACAGCTAAACCAATAAAAATATATTGTTGGCAGATGTTATGAATATAAATGTAGACAAAAATATGCTATTGTGTAGTTGAGTAGATGCTTATTGTCTTGCAGATCAACAAGGAAGGTTGAGTAGTAATAACCGTATATAACAAAAACAAGACAACAACAAAAACAAGATATAAAATCATCAAAAATGATTTAAACCAATAAAAACACCTAAATTATGGAGTTATACAGCTATTAAACACAAAGATTGGCTCCATACTTTTTATGTTAAAATCTATATAAAACACACGGAACAGAACATTAGATATTCATCATACAGTTGCTACTAATGAAAGAAACAATCCCAAGTATAGACTTTAGGAATGGAATTGGTGATTGTATAGACTTTGTCTTTTATTGGTATAGGGATGAATTATGGTGAATGTATAGATTTCTATGCTTTCTAGTTTGGTAGAAAAGTGTAAAAGTGTTTCGGATGGTTCACTAAAAATCATCCCCCATGTACTCTTCGTTTTTTGATGATATAAATTTCTCTGGGGTACCGTCCCCTTTTTCAAAAAAAAGAAACAATCCCAAGTAACTCACTTCAAAAAGAAAACAAAAAAATCCAAGACAAATTGCACAATCAAGAATATAAAAACTTACCTTCTGTATACAGAACACTAGTGATACGCCATCCTTCTTGCGTACAAGATTACTACATATAACCTTTAAACAACATAAAAACCGTTCACCGTAAATGTTATCCAAAGCTATCACGCCGTGATCACGCTAAAAACCGTATAGCGTACAAGTAAGCCCTTGGGCGTCAAGCCCCGAATGACGTGGCAGTGTGCATCATCTATCTAAGATACCACATAAGCCCCATGCTTAGAACATGACCACTCTCAACTCTGAGTCTCAGGGGTTGATTGGCCAATCAAGTCACGACACGCACTATATGAATGTTAAGCCTTGATCCTCAAATATAAATAAGACACTTGGGCCTCCAATATTGCATTACAGGGACACTTACAAACTGTTAAGAGCCCATACACTCTCTCTCACTCTCTCACTCTCTCAAAAAGTGTTTCTCTCTCTAGAATCTGAACAAGACACCCTCCCGAACTCAAATCTTATTTGGATCTGAAAATCACTCGTTAACATAGAGCGGCTTCTGTTACCCATTCACCATCTACGTGATTCAGTATACGAATATTTGTTGATCCGGGAATCATTTCTTAAGCCGTTCACCATCGAAGCCCTATTAATCATAGAAGCGCGAATAGCAAACTGTAGTGTTGCCATAATTTATACTGATACAGGGAGCAGAAATAATGTATGAACATTGTTTAAACATTTACCAAAAAATGTGAAGAGCAAGTTAAAAAGTTCAATGACGCCGCGGGCCGGTTTCACAAGTGAATCAACATGGATATTAGGAAGTGTTACGTTGTTGAGTGCGCACAAATTAATATGCAGAAAATTGAAATACGGTCTGATGGATCTCTATCACCAAATCCAGCGTTCCCCGAGCAAAGGATAATGGTGGGAAAAACACCAACTTCGGAGAATAAAAAAATACTTGGTGTAGTTTTCGTAATTTTCGCTTCGAACATAGATGTGTTTGCTTGGAAAGAATCTAATATGATGGGCATACCAAGAGCAATTGCACAACATAAGTTTGAATGTAAACTCAAATATTCCATCAGTATGTTAAAAGAGAAGAGGAATGAATAGAAGCAAATTTTTGAGCAAAAAAGTTCGAATAGAAGCAAATAATGCGAGAAGGTAAATATCAAACATGGATAGTAAACCCAGTGATAGTCAAAAAACCAGATGGATCATGGAGAATGTGCTGATTTTACATATATTAAAATAGCATGCCCAAAAGGATAATTATCATTTGCCAGAAATAGATTGAAAGTAGAGTCCTTGTCCGATTTTAAGTACAAATATTTTTTGGATGCCTATAAAGGATACCATAATATACTAATTGCAACACATGATGAAAACAAAGCAGCTATTTACACAAGTCAAGGGATATTTTGTTATACAAACATGTCTTTCGGTTGAACACGCTAGCAATATATCAGAGAGTAACTGACGCTGCATTCAGCAACCAAATTGTAAAAACGTGGAAGCATATGTGGATGATATAGTGATAAAAAGTAACACGGAAACCAAAATGATAAAAGATATTTTGGAAACAATCGAAACGTTAACATGAAATTAAATCCTAAAAAATGTACGTTTGCAGTTGAAGAAAGGAAATTTTTAGGATACACGTTAACACATCGTGGAATTAAAGCTAATCCAAAGAAAAACCAAGCAATTGAGGATGTGATATCACTAATCACTAAAATAGCATGCTCAAAGTTTGAATGAAAAGTTAGCAATATTAATAAAGTTTTTGTCCAAAGCGGCAGAGAAGTCTTCACCATTTTTTGGAGTGTTAAAGGGGTGTTTAAACAAAAAAGATGTTTGGACGTCAGGCTGAAAATGCTTTTTAGGAAATAAAGTTGTCAAAAGAGTTCCCAGCGCTAATAGCACCAATAGAAGGAGAAACATTAATATTTTACTGGGAAATTGTTCAAAATTCACTTTTTTTTAAGGCTTCAAACAAAATATACTTTTTTTAAAAAAATTGTCTTTTTACACCATTCGGTAGACGGATTTTCGTCTACCACCTTTATCTGTCGTCTACTACCATTTTTACAAAGTAGTCGACGGTGAGATAAAGGTGGTAGACGAATTCCCGTCTACTAGCAGGGTTAGTAGACAGCGAGAACAAAGCAGTAGACAGACATTTACAAAGTAGTCGACCGTCTACTGCCTTGTTGTTGCTGTCTACTGCCTTGTTCCTGCTGTCTACTGCCTTGTTAGTGTCTTCCGTCTACCACCTTTATCTGTCGTCTACTACCATTTTTACAAAGTAGTCGACGGTGAGATAAAGGTGGTAGACGAATTCCCGTCTACTGGCAGGGTTAGTAGACAGCGAGAACAAAGCAGTAGACAGACATTTACAAAGTAGTCGACTGTCTACTACCTTGTTATTACTGTCTACTGCCTTGTAAGGTGGTAGACGAATTCCCGTCTACTGGCAGGGTTAGTAGACAGCGAGAACAAAGCAGTAGACATACATTTACAAAGTAGTCGACTGTCTACTACCTTGTTGTTACTGTCTACTGCCTTGTTGTTGCTGTCTACTGCCTTGTTAGTGTCTGTCTACAGCAACAACAAGGCAGTAGACAGCAACAACAAGGCAGTAGACGGTCGACTACTTTGTAAATGTCTGTCTACTGCTTTGTTCTCGCTGTCTACCAACCCTGCCAGTAGACGGGAATTCGTCTACCACCTTTATCTCACCGTCGACTACTTTGCAAAAATGGTAGTAGACGACAGATAAAGGTGGTAGACGGAAATCCGTCTACCGAATGGTGTAAAAAGACAATTTTTTTTAAAAAAAAATGTATTTTGTTTGAAGCCTTAAAAAAAAAGTGTATTTTGAACAATTACCCTATTTTACTTATCAACATCTAAAGAAGTATCAAGTTAGGTTTTAAAATCTGAACGGGCCATACCCATATATATTGTGAGTAAAGCATTACAACAAAATGAAGTAAATTACCACCACTAGGGAAATTGGTATACTCTTGAGTGCATTCCGAAAGACGGAAAACATGAAATGATATTAAAAACGATCGTACCTCAAGCAGGAAGACAAAAGACGGACCCAGTACACAGTAGCCAAGCTATAAAACCACACTGAAAAACTGTAACAGGATTCAGGAAACCACAGAGTTGAGGGATAGCTAAAACGATGCAGTAACCTTTTTTTTTTTTTTTTTTTTGAAAAGCAAGATAATTTTATTGATAAGGAAATGATACAACGAGGATTACAACATGAATAACACTAATTTGAGCGAAACTCGAAGACCTATACTAGATATATCGGAGCAGTATTATCAAACTTAACATCAATCACCATTACCCTCATCATCTACTAATACATAAAAAGGATTGTTTCAATTCTATCTTTGGAATATGTCTTATTATTACCTTCACCATCAATGCCCTTCCCTTTATCTGTTTTCCTTGAAACATTCTGATTTCGATTTTTCTGGGACTCCACATTCCAATTTGTTTCCTCCACAGCAATATTGTCTTTAATACCATGATTATTCTTAACTGCATTTTGCTTGATACCTTTTGCTTCTGTTGACTGCCATTGACTTTTATTATTATCAAAATTCAACTTATGAGATACCCTTCCTTTATGACTAACAACTTTAGAGCCGTCCTCAACAAACTGGTTATTTAAATCAACTGTTTCACCATCATTGTTGTTTTTCAAAGCGTCTTTTAACACTTGTGCTGAAACTTCATCTTCTGTTTTAGGCCTAATTTTACAAGTATTAAAAGAGTGCCCAAACACTTTGCAATGAGTGCATAAAGGCGGTTTCCATTGATAAGTCACCTCAAGTTTACCCACTTTGGCTGGAAAAGAACTAATCACAGGATAGGAAAATTCGACAAAGCTAGGAAGGTCATCAGCTGCATTGACTTCAGTCAAAACTCTAGCAAAACCTAGTCTTCCACTTTTACTTAAACATCTCTCTGAAGTAACTTTGTCCATCAACATAGGCCTACCAATACCACTAACAAGTTTACCTATACTTCTGCCACTCCATAGTTCAATGGGTATATTGTGAATGCAAATCCAAATTGGAACTTTTTCGAGTTCAATTTTTTCAAGCCAAACCCCAGGTTCCCACTGATTCACGAAAAAAGGAACATTATTAACTAACCATGGACCACTCTCAAGAACCTCCTTCATACCCTTTTCGTTATTAAATTTGCATAAATAAAATCCTGCAGCTGTTTTGACGATTTCTTTAAGATCATACCTTCGCCACATTCTCCTTAGATGGGCATTAACGATGCAGTAACCTTGACGGAAGCATGAAAAGGTGAACATGTTACACAATTACATGGCTCACTTAACAATGCCAATAAGCAGTTCTTGAGATACTTGGACATTAAAGGTGAATGGTGATCCAAAATAAGATGTTACTGATGAGTATAGCTGAAATTATTATAATGCTATATCAAGAAAGAAACTCTGCAAGTAATAACAAGTGATAATAGCAGCAGCAGAGTAAGACAAATTCAAACTGCATACACTTTATGATATGAATCGCAAATATTTGGAACTGAAATATAACTAAAAAGAAAGACAGCATATTCTTACCTATTGTTGTGCGCACCTAAGCATCTAAACAGGTACAAAAGAGGGTGCTGGTACATAGGTGGACCCACATCCAATACTCGGCAACCTGTCAATACTTCCCCTACATGCACATGTGTACCAAGCAAAATCTGCAATATTCTGAACATATTCTTGCAAGTAATAACTAATGTGTGGGAGTCCGTATAGTGAGCTATATAATTAGGCTAGACGATTCTAGGTCCGTATGTGGGTGTATATATACATATATACACATATATTGGATTGATCTTGGTGAAGTTAAAAAAAGGGGAAAGGGGGAAGTAGCGTAATATCATTCGAGTCTAATCGGTGGAAACGGTGAACCACGCAAACTGGTTAGATGCGTGGGGAGAAGAGATGAAAGATTTATAGTTTCGAAGACCTTTCCATTCATAAGGCATTAAGGTATTCTTTCTTGAGGTTTTATCCTTTCCATGTATAGAAAGATCGTTGATTGCAAACCCCAATAAACCAGCAAACATCTGAAAAATGATAATTATCATTCATCACACTTCCAAATCATTCATCACGTTGCTTCCCCTTCTTCCCCCCTTTTTTGTTTCTCCTTGGATCGCGCCCCTTATATGTATGTATATCAAACTAGTAAGTATTCAGTCGTGCATATGCACAGCCCAGAATTCAAATAAAAAGTTCACATCCCACACTACACAAGATCGTCAGCAAAACGAATAGCTGCAGTTCTATATTTACCATATCACCCTTGGTTATGGGTTTTAGTTGGATCCCCGGGTTACTTGTTAATTGAGCCGAAGGTATGCATTGGTTTGGTTCCGCAAGTAATCAGCACATGCATTCATTTTCCTCTTCGAGCATATCCATGATGATCAACATGTTCAGGACTGTCATCTGCAAAACAAATAGCTGCAACTCTAGCTTTCTTTGCATTGCATGTCTTCAATGCAAGATAATAACACGTCAATTAAACAAATTATTATAATAACCCGTCAATTCAAGAAATTATTATATATAGGTTACTTAGGACATCACTACAACCAAAGTTATGCTTCTTTTTCTTCCTTACGTCCCCTTCAATATATTTACATTTAAAGCTCCTAACACGTCATTCTTGAAATGTAGATATTAAAATTTCAATAAACACTACACATATCAACAATTATCCTGGATCAATAGTTGGTAAGCATTTTAACACAATGGCTCGCACATCTATGGTTAGACCGTTAATGCAATATAAGTAAATTGAAGATCGGCCAAAAAAGAAAAGTGGTATACGAATGAAATTTACACACCCATTCAACGACATGAATCCAATGAGACTCAATCCTACTTCGTTTATTTTTGTGTCAACACAGTACCGTACCCTCCTACATAACAGCGAGATTAATTCATACTAGATACCAGGTCGAACCACCCACAAGAACGGTTCATTGGTTAGTTTAAGACCAAGTGCTACTTACGTTCTTCGAATCTGAGTGTAGTGAAAGATAGTGTTAAGCCTGGTTGCTGTTGGTCTAGCCATGTTAAGCAGGTGTTACTGATGAGTATAGCTATAATTATAATACTATATTAAGACAAAAAGCACTGCAAGTAATAACAAGTGATAATAGCAGTAGAGTACAAACAAAATTCAAACTACATATGGACCTCAGATCTTTGAACTGAAATAACTAAATAGAAAGATATCAGGTTCATACCTGTTGGTGTGTGAACCTAAAAAGCTACAAAACAGAGTGAAGTCCTCTGGCCAGGTTGTTCAGCTTGCAGGTTCGTTGACAACGAAGGACCAACTGGCGACAATTGTGGGAAGTTCAATGGTCACTACTACTGTAGCATTAATGGGACACGTGAACAAAATCAATGATCAAATCAGAATCATATATAGAGTAATGCAAGCGCGGGGGTATTCAAGATTGCTTATTTCAAAACGTTTTTCTGCTTAAGAGTAAGTGTTGATTCTTATTCTTTCAAATTAGTAGATCGATAAGCAAATTTTTAAAAAGTGATCAAATCCGTTTACATGATAGAATCATACATACAACATCAATAATGTAAAAGTCAGCATAGAGTCCATTGCTACTCAATCTTGAAACCATACGTGTGAAATATTTCCAACAATGCAAATCATAAATAGAAATTAAGCAACTTGAAATATGGCCCTTCACCAACAAATTTAGGTTGTTGGAATTGGTAGTTTCTCTAGTGCTGGAAGATACCACATTGTTATCCATGGTGAAGCATATCTTGTCCATATTTATATATATATATATATATATATTATAAACACAAAACTATACATACAAAAGTGTGCGATATTCACCTGGCTCTTGAGGTCCTTGGGCGGGCATCTCATCCTTAAGACCCTCTCGATAGACCAGCGGCGAATTCAAAACTTGTGGGGCGGGCGTGTGCGTGTAGGAAGGCCGACGACTATATAAGCTAAATGGATCAATGGCTCATACACATCTGGATCAATAGGCCTCAAGAACGCTGGTAGATGTAACTTTTGTTGACAAATAAAAGATCTACAATAAAAGCACATCTTCAGTTGCACCAAACAACTTTTAATTGAAGACATTAAAAAAAAGATCAAAATAAGTGCATACCAAATTTCCAATCGCTTATAGAATTCCTACAATGAGGGCCATGGTACTTGATCTATTTCCCATTTCGGCTCCAACCAAATTCTAGTAAGGCAGCTTGATGGTTCTTTGTAGGGTGACCATTCACTCGTATTATTTTTCAGAACTGTGATGAGTTACATTTTATGTGCTGGTATAGGCTAGTCTTTCTTCCATCTAGAGGTGGTATGTGACATCAAATGTGCGTTGGCATGATGAAGGTAGGTCTGCTTTCTCAGGAAATTCCACAAATCTAATGCAAAAAAGATAACTGAAATTTTATAATAAGTATAATAAATACTGCACTAAGACATTTTTACTTACATTATTGCTTGGCCAAACACATTAAAGAAGAAATCAATTGTTGCTAGTGTACCTTTTTTTCATCAAATCCAGCTCAAAGAATTTCACATAAGACCCGCGGCGGGAACCCATATTAAAAGGATGAAAAGGACACAATAAAAAAAATAAAAAAAAAAAAAAAAAAAAAACCCTTAAAACAACATCCATCTGAACATTGCAGAAACACATGTTACCTTCATAATGGAAAATTCCCAGAAAAGATGGTCAATGCTTCCGACTTGGGAAGACCTTCAGTGCAAAAGCTGAAAAATCATGTAGTCGGAGTTTTGTGGCTTAAATGTGGCTTGAGAAATCAACAAAATTTGAACAATAACATTATCAATTTCACCAAAACATCAAGAATTTGAACAGTAAATTTGATGATTTCATAATCATGTAATCCACAAAAAAGTCAAAGAAAAATTAATTGAAAAAGAATACATGTTATGCAATTTCTTGCGTGTCTGGTGCAAAGTAAATTGCATTAATCGACAATAATTACCAATTATCCAAGTGACACATAAAACCAGAAATGAAAAAATCGATGGAAAGACCAATAACAAGAAGACTTCTTAATAACCTTCGGTCATCAGATCTGGGATCTGCAATGAAAATAACAAGGTAGACGAAAAATAAAAATAACAAATAAAAAAACTAAAAAAAGAGACTTGACACAAAAAATTCATACATCAGCTCTATAAATCTGTAAAGATACTGATGCCTTCACGATCATTGACATATATAACAAAATCACAAATCACAAATCACAACCTAACCTAGGAATCAAACACCATATACTGATTTTAAAATCAAAATGACAGCATTTTAATTAGGGCTTAACGATAACATACTATACACATTCACTGAAATATCTTAATCACACTAACACCAAATTAATACAAATTAAGGGTATGTATATAAAAGCGATTATGAATGGAACACATAACTGGATCACTTCACACAACCTAAAACATAACAATACAAAATTAACATGACCATAAGAAATTGAACTTACCAATCTTAAGATGGGAGTGCAACCAAAATCCTAGCATCTGGTATTCATAAGAAGAGAAAAACGTGTTGTAAATAGAAGAAAAGTAGATATAGGATGAATACACATACCAGTCATACCTGTGAAGATGATTCATCAATTGGTTTAATTTTTCAGTGATGTCAATTCATACTTATGTGCTAATTTAAACAGAAGAACTACAGCTACGAAGTAAGCATATGTCTTTGGACAGTAAGGGATTGAATGAAGCACCATACATACACAATTTATAACTAAACAACTCTCTATCAACCTGCCTTAAGAAACATAAATGTTTTGCGAGTAATGCACATCAACACATGATGAAGATAAAAAAAGATGATGCTAATGTTTAGACACTACATGAATTTATCACAAAGAATTTTTAAAGGAACATATCGTTTTTGAAATTCTGAATTGACATACAAATATTTTTAAAGCTACGTATGCCCGCACCATTCCGTTTGGAGGAGCATTCATGGCCGGAGGTCCTTTAGGAAGCAATCTCTTGGCTCTTCGAGAAGAGGGAGGGACGATCTTATCTAGCCACGGGTTCTATACCTGCGGGTGGAGTAGGAACTTTCTTCTAATCTAGGATTCGAGGAATGATTGTCTACACCCCACCTCCCCCATACCCTACATTCGTGGGATTGGGTATTGTTGTTGTTGTTGTTGCTAATGAATGGTAGCAACTCCACGTCTAACAAAAATATTTTTTCATGCCATGTCAAAGAAAAAAATAGTTCATAAAACCGGAGCATATATGATCATAATATCAACGGATGAAACTATAGAATCATAATAACATACAACTGACTTAATAAGAAGATAACTTAGTTGTGCATAGCAAAGAACCTCAAAAACTATTAGAATGTCATGGTAAAAGTGGGGGTTCAGATGTAATAGAGATGTGTTTGAAAGTTCTCGACAGTGGAGTATATTTTCATGTTCATGATTAGGAAATAAGAAAGAAAAAGAAGTAATGAATTCCAACTTCACGAATGTTGGTAAAAAAAGCTTTATTGAAAAAAGAAAAAATTGAAGGCCAGATGGAACATCTCATAAATTGTTTGTGTTTTCAGTTTGTTGTGGGTCATGTTGACTCACCGGATGAGCACCCTGTACCCAAAAAAAAAAAATAGTAAAAGACAAAAGTATAACATTAAAAACATGAAGAAGTAACCAAGAATACAAGGAAGTGAAATATAAACTATATTAGTATAAAAAGTTTGGAAAATAACAAGGATAACTAGAAATGAAAACTAGAAAAAGTATAATAGACAAAAAGTAAGTGAAACCGATATACCCATTTCAAGAAAAGAAAATCTCAATACTTTACCAATCTAGATACAACCGATCAACGTCAATGTACAAGCCTCAAAGTACAAGAATGTTGAAGGGGGCGCTCAGGTGCTAAATATAAGATTTCAACTTCTCGAATTAAGATAAAAAAAAACAATACTGGAAATCAAAACATATTGAAATCAAAACATATTGAAAGGATATAAAGTATACATGTAAAAATATTTATATACCAAAATATATAAGCCAAAAATACTAAAAATCTGAACAAAAACCAAATTAAAAAAGAGAAAAAATATCAACAAGAATGGAAAACCATAAAACAACTATAACTATAAATGTGACTAAAAAATAGCACAATCAATAGAGAGGAAAACCCACAGATGCCAAAAAAACAACCCCGCAACTTAACAACCTACGTACACCATAGAACAAATCTTAAAGTACAAGCCTCAAAGTAGAAGAAGATTGAAACAGGTGGTTAGGTGTTCTAGTTAAGGGATTCCAATTTCTTGAATGTGAGGCGAAAATTTAATATAATAAAATACAGTATAAAATATGAAGAAGGTGGAAATACCTACATCAAACGAGCACCCACTACATAAACAACATACATACACCTAATCAACCTAAAAGTACAAGCCTCAAAGTACAAGGTGGAAACGGGTTTTTGTATGTGCTAGTAAATGGAAACTAGAATGTGAGGTAAAAATTGATAGAGAAAAACTAAGAAAAATAGGGAATTAAATAAGTGAAACGATACAATTAATAATAGAATATATAAAATTAAATAACACAAACAGAGGTTCCCACTTCATCAAAAGCACTCTTGTTTACTTGAACAGCCTACATACACCCGATCAACATTCATGTACAAGCCTCAAAGTACAAAGAACATTGAGTGGGTGCTAACTGCTTAGATGTTAAGTAAGGGCTTTCAACTTCTTGTATGTAGGCACAAAATCATTATTAAAAATTAAGATATATTAAAGTATACAAAGATAAAGAAAATACTAGTAGATGAAAAACTGACTATAAAAGGCAAATAGTTATGAAAACTGATAACAACATGATCAGAAAACATTAGCAACGATTAAAAAGTTTTATGAAAAGAAATAACAAAATCAATAAAGAGGATAACATCAGATATACCCCTATCAAGGAAGCAATTCCGCTACTTTAACAACCTACGTACATCCCTGATCAACCTTGAAGTACAAGCCTCAAAGCACAAAAAGGTCGAAATAGGTGTTTAGGTGTTCTAGTTAGGGGATTCCAATTCCTTGAATGTGAGATAAAAAAAATCATTAATGAAAGCCATAACAAATGAAGCCAAAAATCAATAATCAATAAATTAAGCTTAAAACTACCATTAAAAAAAAGCTAAATGATTACAAATAAACAAATCAAATCAGAAAAGAAAAAGAAAGGAGTAGAAAAGAATTACAATATCAAGAAAACAACTTCACTGCATCAAAAATCCACAACAACCAGATCAACCATATAGCACAAACCACAAGCTACAAGAAGTTTAAATAGTCTGAATTATCAAACAACAAGACTTTACAAAAATATTCATTCCATTTAATCAAAAATAAGTGAACAAGTGATAGTTAAAAAAGTTTTCTTGAAAAAGTCCCCTGTTCATCAGGGATGTTTCTTGAAAAAATTCTCGGAAACCATAACTAAAGACAATGTTCATTGAAGAATATTCTGAAACCGTAATGAAAAACATTGTTTTCTGGAAAGAAAATATTAGGTTTGAACTAATCAAAAACAATGTTTCTGGAGAAAATATTTTCAAAAACCTTAATAAAAAAATGTTTCTTGAAATATTTTTAGAATAAAACAAGTTAAAGTCGATGCTTTTTGAAAAAAATACCTCAGAAACCCTAATTCACAACCTGCTGATGATACAAGAATGACAATTTAACGCTAGTAAAGAAACACATTAAAGATGAAGATACAACAACAACAACAACAACAACAACAACAACAACAACAACAACAACAACAACAATACCCAATCCCACGAATGTAGGGTATGGGGGAGGTGGGGTGTAGACAATCATTCCTCGAACCCTAGATTAGAAGAAAGTCCCTACTCCACCCGCAGGTATAGAACCCGTGGCTAGATAAGATCGTCCCTCCCTCTTCTCGAAGAGCCAAGAGATTGCTTCCTAAAGGACCTCCGGCCATGAATGCTCCTCCAAACGGAATAGTGCGGGCATACGTAGCTGTAAGAGTTATGTGCAGAAATAGCAACCATACAAAGTATCCATAAAAGAAAACACATATAGCAGTCATGCACAACAAAAGGACAAAAAGCATGGATAATATAATGCGCAAAAATATGTAAAACCAAGTAGACATGCAAACAATCAAAATACACAGCCACCCAACCCATATTCCCACCCACACATAAGCATGTATAAATAACTATACCTAAACATGTATACATATAGAGCCATTCATAGGTATATACACCTAGGTACAGGTACAAGCATACAAATATAAACTTAGATACATGCACTTAGATACATACATTCATACATATACAGATACAAACATATACACAGAACCTATATATAACCTGAATAAAAACATATAGATACAGAGGCATATACACTTATACATAATATATATAGAAGCTATATAATATATAGATATAATTATATAAGTGGTGGTAAAAAAAAATATATACTACACATTGAAAAAAAAAAAAAAATAATAATAATAATATATATATACAAATTACTCAATTATACTAATTCTAAAGATGAAGATGTCATACGTAAATACATACATACAAATACAAATTACAATTAAAACAAACAAACAAAACCCTAAATTCGTGTGTATCAACAACGTACCAGATGAAAGTGGTGTACCGAATCAAAACCCTAAATTCTTTTGTATCAGCAGCGTACCTGATGAAATTGTTGTAAAGATTATTGCCTAAAGATCAAGATTACGATTATGATAATGACTATTGATGATATGTAGCAACCGTGTACATCGAATATGTTAAAATACATAATAAACTGCTCATCTCCGGTGCCGGTGCCGACAACATTGCGGGATGAGAGTAGAATGGCGGGAATTGGGAATTATTTACCTAGGGTTTGATAAAGGGGAGAGAGTAATAAAAGTAAGGGAGGAGTGGAAGACTCAAGGTGGAAACCATCGTCGCCGGTGCTTTGAAACCATCATCGCCGGCGACGTTGCAGAGTGTAGACAGGCGGAAAGTATTTGGGATTGAGGGTTTTAAAAGAGGGGTTTTGTTTTACAAGGGGTGTTCGATTTGTATATTTATAAGGTTTTATCCATGCTTAAAATATAAGCAAATATTATTATTATTATTATTATTACCGTTAAATTTTGTATCTATATATACTTACGAGTAATATATGTAGGAAATACAAAAACCGTGAATAGTAATCAGGGTCACTTTCATCCTTTCACTTTTTTTTTCACGTTTTTTCCCTTTTTCCAGAAGAAACCGCAAACTTTGTTCTAAAATTAAAAGCGGCCCCCTAAACAGGGGGTAAAGTGTCTAACAATTTTCAAATAATTTTAGGAACACAATGTCACTAACTATACGCAAAACGGACACTTTTTAAAAAAACGCTAAATATTTGAGGTACTTTTCATTCACGTTAATTTTGCGTTAAATTTTTAAAGTCGACAACTCAATAGCGAAATGCGGAGATGCACATATATTGTTAATTTAAAATAATATTTAAATCTTTCACGGATTATACCTTTTAGTTCGACTCGAGTTGCGCTTCAACGACATCATCGTTAGCCACGAAATAATTTTACAAACTAAACGTAATAAAATACATTGAAAACCGAACCCGCGACGCGAAGCGATGGTTCGTAAACTAGTTGTTACCAATATTACTTCACTATTTACTAGACAAAAATGATGAATAGTTTTTCACCTTTTTTTTTCTTTCTTTTAACTAACAACATAAACGCCCTCCACACTTTGTTCAAAAATTAAAATCGACCCCCAAAACAGGGGGTTAAAATGTCAAATCAAAATTTTCATAAAATATCTTAGATAAACTTCACTCAAATATTCAACGGGTCATATCTTCTCGCTCGCAACGAGTTACATTTTTCCAACACCATCGTTAAACTCGAAATAATTTTACGAACACAATGTCACTAACTATACGCAAAACAGAGACTTTTTAAAAAACGCTAAATATTTAGGGTACTTTCCATATACGTTGATTTTTCACTCGCAGGCTCCGTAACTAAACACAATAAAATACATTAAAAGTCGAACTCCCGGCGCAAAAGCAAGGGTTTGAAAACTAATTATTACCGTTAGACGCTTTAGTTAGAAACTACTCGTATATAATAAATAATTTTTTTCTCTTATAAATCTTTCTTTAAATGATATTAAGTGAATAATGGTAAAAAAAAAAAAAAAAAAAAAAAAAAAAAAAAAAAATATGTTATAAATTTAGTAGTTAAATATGGATGGTAATTAGTCAAATATGGATAGTAAAATTTGTACTATATATATGTGCATAATGTAAGTTACAAAAACACACATATACATTAAATACATCACACCTCTCTTCAACCTATTTCTCTACTATATCTTCTACAACACATCTCTCTTTTATTGGTTCTTTCAATTTGAATATATTGAACCAGGCCACTAAAGGTAGTTATAAGCCTACTGAAATATAACACGTTATCACCACGAAGTGCTCCGTATAATCAAGGTTTATCTAAGCAAGCACACGTCACTAATCAAGGTAAGAAATTATCTAACTTTTATTAACTTCACTAACATTTATATTTATGTTATTTAAGTTATATATGGTCGGTTATACCGCCTGAATTATATTTCTGTAATCTAACTTTTATTAACTTCACTAACATTTATATTTATGTTATTTAAGTTATATATGGTCGGTTATACAGCCTGAATTATATTTCTGTAATCTAACTTTTATTAACTTCACTAACATTTATATTTATGTTATTTAAGTTATATATGGTCAGTTATACCGCCTGAATTATATTTCTGTAATCTAACTTTCATTAACTTCACTAACATTTATATTTATGTTATTTAAGTTATATATGGTCGGTTATACCGCCTGAATTATATTTTCTGTAATCTAACTCTTATTAACTTCACTAACATTTATATTTATGTTAATAAGACCTCATGATTGTACGCAACACGTCATTTGACAACACGGTACTTTATGTACGCAACACGTCATTTGACAACACGGTACCATGGGTCGAGATTAATTCCGATCAATACGAATACGATGGGATCTTTATATGTTATCTAACATTTATGATTACTTATGCAATTAATCATTATTTATTTCATGTATACTAATGTTTATTCTTAAAAGTAAATCTTAAAAGTTAAAATAAGAAAAAAATAGTTTGTATTTTTATTAAAAGTAAATCTTAAAAGTTAAAATAAGAAAAGTAGTTTGTATTTTTATTAAAAGTAAATCTTAAAAGTTAAAATAAGAAAAAGTAGTTTGTATTTTTATTAAAAGTAAATCTTAAAAGTTAAAATAATAAAAAGTAGTTTATATTTTTATTAAAAGCAAATCTTAAAAGTTAAAATAAGAAAAAGTAGTTTGTATTTTTATTAAAAGTAAATCTTAAAAGTTAAAATAAGAAAAGTAGTTTGTATTTTTATTAAAAGTAAATCTTAAAAGTTAAAAATAAGAAAAAGTAGTTTGTATTTTTATTAAAAGTAAATCTTAAAAGTTAAAATAAGAAAAAGTAGTTTGTATTTTTATTAAAAGTAAATCTTAAAAGTTAAAATAAGAAAAAGTAGTTTGTATTTTTATTAAAAGTAAATCTTAAAAGTTAAAATAAGAAAAAGTAGTTTGTATTTTTATTAAAAGTAAATCTTAAAAGTTAAAATAAGAAAAAGTAGTTTGTATTTTTATTAAAAGTAAATCTTAAAAGTTAAAATAAGAAAAAAAAATCTTGTCCTTTATATTACTCATACGCGTTTTGATATAGTGACTTTATTCGTTAACGTCAACTAACGACGTTACAACGGTCATATATACATAACGGTTGTTAACGTCAACTGACGACGTTACAACAACTATATTTTTCAAATATAAAATAAACATCTCCGTTTTCACATTTTCACAAATCAATCTTCATTTTTCAGATTACTACTCTCAAAAAGTTTTTGTAAAAATGATTCACACAAAGATGATTTTTCCTATTGTATTGGTCATATTAACTATCATCATTGTTGCTAATATACCACCGGGTGAACCTATATTCTATCCTGCCCTTGTGGTTTTATTATTTGTAATCATACCATTATTCTGTTGTTTGCTACTTATGAATTTAAAATGATTCTAATTTTATTTTATTATTTGTCTATGAATAGAAGTTGATTATGATTATGATTTATGTTATTCATCTTTTTGATAATAGAAAATGTCGAATTTAAAAAGACTTAAATTTGCTCATTTAGAACAAGTGGGAACAACTACTTAACATGGGTTATGAATGTAGAAAAAAATCTCAAATCAAACGGTATTTTAGAAACCCTGAATGAAAATAACAATTATTCCGAACAAGAGAAAGCAATAGTAAGTATTTTTCTTAGTAAACATATTGACGAGTCTTTAGAATCTACATATTATATGATCGGAAATCCAAGTGTATTATGGAAAATACTCAAAGATAGATACGATATTAATTATCAAAAAAAAAATAATAATAACGGTGATCCATGAAAGAATAAAATTAAAGATATTAGTAGACGCTCTTATATGAATTCCAGAGATTCTTATTAATGATCTGGTAACGTGGATCATCAGTCTAGTATTTCTTGAATACATGAACATCTTTTTTAGCTCTACAAATAAGTCCCAAAAGAAAAGAAAACGAGAGTGAATCTGTTGACAAATCTTGATTAAATTAACCCTGAGCTACCTTGAGACTTGAATGGTTTAAATTTTCTAAGATGCCTAGTTTTTTTTATGTATCACTCATAAATAAATGGTTTTAGACCATAACGCATATGTTTTATTAAGTGTTATCTTTTATGTACTTCAGATTATAACTTGTTTGCAGGTAATATAATTTGATTATCTTGCTGAAATATAACTCATTATTTGCTTATCTTATTTGAAGTTTTAGTATGAATCCTGCAGAAATACAACATCAATTAAATGGTAAAGACCTATGTATTGCAGATAGTAGTAACATACACACTATGATCAAATCTAAGAAATATTTCATTGATTTAAATCAAATGAAGGAATTATAAATACTATATCAGCTCTTGCAAACTTGATATAAGAAACGAAAAAGGCAAAATTTCATATTACCAAATGGTACGAATTTTTTGGTAAACAATGTCTTGTTTTCTCCCAAATCAAAGAGAAATTTGTTAAGTTTCTCTGATATATATCATAATGGATATGATTATCAGTCAATGATAATCGAAAATGAGAAATATCTATGTAGCACTGAAAAGCGCATAGGATTAAAAGCATATATGATAAAAAGTGCATATGATGAAAAGCGCAGCGCATATGATTAAAAGCGTATATGATAAAAAGCGCATATGATGAAAAGCGCATCGCATATAATTAAAAGCGCATATAATGAAAAGTGCATATGACGAAAAGCGCAGCACATATGATTAAAAGCGCATATGGTGAAAATGATATATGATGAAAAGCACATATGGTGATTAATGAAAATCACATATGGTGATTAATGAAAAGTACATATAGTGATTAATGAAAAGCACATATAGTGATTAACGAAAAACACATATGGTGATTAATGAAAATCACATATGGCGATTAATGAAAAGCACATTGAGAAATAATCACCAATGTTTCTTGAAAGAATTCAAGGGTATATATATGGACCAATTCATCCATCATATGGACCATTTTTCTAATAGACGCATCTAACGCATGGTCTCATGTTTGTGTATTATCAAGCCATAATATGGCATTTGCAAAGTTTCTTGCATAAATTATTAAATTAAGAACACATTATTCTGATTACACCATTAAAAGGATGAGACTTGATAATGCTGGTGAGTTAACATCTCAAGCTTTTAATGATTATTATATGTCTACAAGGATTGTTGTTGAACATCCAGTTGCTCATGTGCATACACAAAATTGGTTTAGCTGAATCAATAGATAAACGCTTACAGCTAATAACTAGACAATTAGAAATGAGTACAAAACTCTCAATATTTATATGGGGACATGTAAATTTACATGATGTGACATTAATTCACATTAAATCAAGTGCAAGTTATAAATATTCTCCATTACCAACTTAATTTTGGTGGAGACCAAATATTTTCCATCTTAGAACATTTGGTTGTGCAGTGTATTTTTAATTGAACAACCACAATAAATGGTTCCTCAAAGAAGGATTGAAATATATGTTAGATATGAAACATCTTCAATCATAAGATATATTGAACCCATGATGGGTGATATTTTTACAACAAGTTTTGTCGATTGTCACTTTAATGAAACATTGTTCCCTATATTAGGGGAAGAAATGAAATATAAATAAAATGATGTTTCATGGTGTGAACATCAATTAAGGAATATTGATCATCGCACAAAAGAATGCGAAAAGAAAGTTCAAATATAATGCATATGCAAGAACTTGCAAATTAATTACTTTATGCATTTAAAGATACAAAAAATAAGTGACTAAATCATATATACCAGCAGTAAATGCTTCAGCTAGAATTGAAATTACAAAAGCTGGCAATAATGTCACTCATGAGTCTTTGCTACGGCAGAAACGTGGGAGACCAATTAGTTCCAAAGATAAAAATCCTCGAAAAAGAAAATCAGCTGATAATGAGATAAAAGAAAGTGTTCAACAAGAACCACAAATCAATACTCCTTCTGCAGAGGATATTGATAAATGTAAATACATAAATTGCAATAAATTATGCAATATTATGAAACTGAAATGAAATGAAAAATCTTGATGAGATATTTTCATATAATGTTACAATGACATCATGAATAAAGATGATGATCTGGAACCAAAATCTGTCATTGAATATCAAAATAGACGTGATTGAACTCAACGGAAAGGAGCAATACGAGCTGAATTAGAATCGCACAATAAAAGAAAAGTTTTTGGATCAATCGTTATCACTTTTAAAGATGTGAAACAATGAGATACAAATGAATTTTTATCCGAAAAGAAATGTGCAAATGAAGTTACAAGGTAAAACTAGACTTGTAACTCAAGATTTCCCACAAAGACCAGAAATGATTTAGGAGAAAAACTTATCCTCCTATTGAAAGGACCCGTTCATATACATTATAAACGATTCACAATAGTTGATTACATTGCGAGGTATTTGACCTCTATATGATACATTTTACAAACATTGCATTCGTTTTTAAAAGATAAACTTTCTTTACATCGAAAATTGACAGGCATGCATACCATTTCATAATATCCACTATCCAACTATAAATTGATTTAACAATAATATTTGATGAACTCAATGACTCGAATGCAGCGTTCTTCGAAATATGCTATGAAAGACTCCAAGTAATATCTTTAAAATGAGCAAATGCACAGCGGAAGATTTCTTTAACACCTGAGAATAAACATGCTTTAAAGTGTCAACCAAAAGGTTGGTGAGTTCATTAGTTTATCATAATCATTTATTTCCATCATTTTAATAGACCACAAGAATTTCATTTCCAGTTCTCATAAATATACGTCCCATGCATAGAGACAAAAATAATCATTCATATGGTGAACACCTGGTAATCGACATTAACTAGATACATATAAGAATATCCTCTATCATTCCGGGATCCTCTTTCGGACATGATATAAATTTCGAAGTACTAAAGCATCCGATACTTTGGATGGGGTTTGTTAGGCCCAATAGATCTATCTTTAGGATTCGCGTCAATTAGGGTGTCTGTTCCCTAATTCTTAGATTACCAGACTTTAATAAAAAGGGGCATATTCGATTTCGATAATTCAACCATAGAATGTAGTTTCAATTACTTGTGTCTATTTCGTCAAACATTTATAAAAGCGCATGTATTCTCAGTCCCAAATATATAAAGGGTAAAAAGGCAAATGAAACTCACCATACTGTATTTCGTAGTAAAAATACATACAACGTCATTGAACAAGTGCAAGGTTGGCCTCGGATTCATGAACCTAAATTAATTATATATATATTTATGTGTTGGTCAATATTTGTCTAACAAATTAGGTCAAGTCATAGTGTACCACAATCCTAATGCTCGAGACTAATATGCAAAAGTCAACAAAAGTAAATTTGACTCAAAATAATTTCCAAAAATCTATACATGATTAATATATAGTTTAAATATTGTCGTTTTATATTTTTAAATATTTTTAAAAGATTTATTAGAGTAAATAATATAATTTATTTATTAATAAATAAAATTTTATATTAAATTTATATAATAAAATATACTTTTATATATATTAAGTAATAAAATTTATAGGGTTCATTTAATATCATAAAGATAATATGATAGGTATTATTAAAGTAAGTTATTGCACGTAGTAAAATATGTTTGTATCACATATTTATTTGATAAAATAATATCTATAATGATAGTAAGTAAAAGTTGTATTATTTTGTAATAATAATTATTATTATAAAAATATCAATATTTATAATTACTAAGATGACATTATGATAAAACGATAATTCTAATTATGACAACTTTAATATTTACGATAATTTTTAATATTATCTTTAAAATAATAATTCTATTTAAAATAATAATAATAATGATATTTTATAGTTACAATGACATTTCTATTAAAATGATAATTTTTGTTAAAATGATAGTTTTAATACTAACGATACTTTTAAT
The DNA here is from genome assembly GCF_046630445.1 of Rutidosis leptorrhynchoides. Lineage (NCBI taxonomy): Eukaryota > Viridiplantae > Streptophyta > Magnoliopsida > Asterales > Asteraceae > Rutidosis > Rutidosis leptorrhynchoides. The sequence goes on from NC_092336.1 coordinate 607,180,016, forward strand.
AATAATAGTAATGATAAAAATAATAAGAACGATAATTTTATCTAAATCAATATCTTATAATATTTTAATTTCATCATGATACTCTTACTCATTATTTCCTAATCGTTTCGTTTAATAGCTTTTAATCATCTTTTATATCGTGTTCATAATAATGATAATAATAGTAATCAAAATAATTAGGTGTTACAAATATTGGTTTTAATTACACTAATATTAATAATGAGAGTTACTATAACATTATTAACGATAATACTAATAATTATCTTAATGATAATATAGTAATAATAATAATAACAATAACAATAACCATTTTTAAATAATGATATATATATTAATAATGATAATAATAATAATAATAATAATAATAATAATAATAATAATAATTGGATAATAATAATAATAATACTAATTATAACTTTAACGATAATAACGATAGTAATAATAAAAAAAATAACATGTTTAATGATAAATCCCTTTTATTGATAAAGATAATAATAATGATAATAATAAGATAAAACTAGAACGACGATAATAATAATCATTTTTAATAAAAATATCGAAAATTTAATTTATTATAACTTCTAATCCGTTCATCGAAACCATTCGATATCTAAAGGAAAAGTTCTTAATTTTTCGCTAGATTTCCAAGGACATGCATATCTTATACCTTATCTCAACCGCAAGTGTAACTAATTCAAGATTCAACCTAACCTGTCTAAGGGCAATATCAAAAGTACAAGCACGCATAATCCTAAATACTCGAGCACTAGTCAGGGATACACAATTAGTATGTAAAAGTTAAATTATGAGTACTCACGTATCAATATTGAGATTCAATATTGCAGGAAAGGTACGTAGACGCAACGGAAATGATAAACACTACATTGACCTCACGAGCATACCCATGAACCATACTCAATCACCTCCATAGCTATAACCCATAATTTCCTTAATCCTATCCCACTCGAAAAACAATTTCAAAATCACTCGGACAGCATTCCGTCGTAATATTTTATGTATACTAATAATATCTTGAAATAATACGGAGTAAATATATATATGTAAATCGATTGAGAGAGTTTAGAGAAAAATATTTTCAAGTTTCTATGAAATAATGAAACCTATTGAATTCTATTTATAATAGATTTTTAAATTATTAAAGTGAATTATTAAAGTATGAATTATTAAAGTGAATTATTAAAGTATGAATTATTAAAGTGAATTATTAAAGTATGAATTATTAAAGTGAATTATTAAAGTATGAATTATTAAAGTGAATTATTAAAGTATAAATTATTAAAGTGAATTATTAAAGTTAAAGTAAAGTAAAAATAAAGTAAAGGTAAAGTTTAAGTATAGTAAAAGTATAAAACTATGTACGTATAATACGCGTATAAATATATATAATATTAATTTAAATCATTATATATATTTAATAAAATAGAATATAAATATCGTTAACTTTATTATACTAGTTAAGTAATGAGTTGTCAAAAGTGGTTCTAGATATTTATAAAAGTTATATACGTTTTAATAATAAAGTTCTTTTTAAACTGAAAACGTTTTTGTACGTTTGAAATAAATAGATCAATCGAGTCTTTATGAGATTCAATCTTCCACTATCCTTTGTCTAGTTCTCAATGATTGACAATTTGTTCTTATTTATAAATCACTTTACCATTTTCCGAATATTGTTAAAATGGAAAGATTTCTCAAATCAACGTGGGCCTTTCAACAGAGACTTGTAATCATAATTCAATATAACTGATAATTCAATCATTTGATCTTATCTTCTAATTCCATTGATAAACATTTTGAAATAGATACAATCATATAAAGTATTTAATATAATATTTTGTTTACGTTTCAAGTTATAATATATATACACATATACATATATAATCATATTCGTTTAATGGTTCGTGAATCGTTGGAACTTGGTCGAGGTTGAATGAATGTATGAACATAGTTTAAAATTCTTGAAATTTAACTTAACAAATATTGCTTATCGTGTCGGAAACATATAAAGATTAAAGTTTAAATTTGGTTGGAAATTTCCGGGTTGTCACAGTACCTACCCGTTAAAGAAATTTCGTCCCGAAATTTGAGTGGAGAGGTCGTGAATGATAATAAGTATGTCTTCATGATGCATACGGGCTGAAAATTAGAGTTTTATCATCAGCGAATAATTTGGATAAACAATCCATTTATATGAAAGAGTACGAATGATGCTAACATAGAAGAGTGAAATGAGTAAGTGTAGATTCATCTTATCATTTGACGTAGATATGATTGATTCCCAGATTTCAAGGGATTTGAAGAAAATCTTCTTAATAAGATTTGACTCTCCGGTAATCAAGGGAATTAGGATCCGCTTTAAATACGATCGTCCATTTTAATTGTTCTGTCAGAGATTTTCTTATAAATTCACCTCCTTCATTTCCTTACAACTCACACCTTCTGTTGATGCATTTTATGCAAGTCCCTAGACATCTACCCACGTCCATTGCAGGTACAACAATTTACAGGCCACCATGATTGCTCGTTATTATCCTATCCGTGTTTGTATGTGGTTACAGGAACTGCAGGAACAAGATTTAGATGTTTGACTATGTTAGACTTAGTCAGACGTATGAGTGAAGCCTCACTAGTACGGCTGACAGGTTCATACGCACGGTTGATGCTGAGCTAAGTCACAATTACAACCTAAATGAGAAGACACGAGTGAGTGATCACCCGTACGGCTGATGAAGCCAACTCGTACGTGTGATGAATGAATCGTATGAGTGAGTCAACAGCAGGGGTATATAAAGTCTTATGTTCTTCATTTTAGGTTAAGCCTCTCATTTGTTACACACACTCAGATCTAGTGAGCTCCTCCGATTCTCTCTCAGTCCAAATCACTCAGGTGGTGAATAATAGCTCTAGGTGTTGATCTAATCACACTTGATTTAGTTGTGGTTTGACTAAATGAATCAAAAAAAAAAAAACTTAACCTATTCACTAGAGGGTTTGATTCACTTATTCCGCCATTGTGTGAGTTAAATCTGTTGATTTCTAAGTTCCTAGTCATGTTTCATCACCTTCTATTCTTTCCCCTTCAACTCATATTTTAAAGTATTCATCAATATGCTCCATCCAGTTCTGATTCTCGATATACTTCTAACTTTCATATCGGTCATTCTTCTTTTTCATCTACCGCCGGAAGAATCTATTTACTTCTACTATACTCTTGGGTTTATAGTGTTTCTAGTTCTCCCGTGCCTTTATATTGCTATATGCATCGATATATATGGTTATAATTTCTGGTTTGTCGTTGGGCTTTATATCTTCCCTTATATTTCAAAGTCTCTGCTTATGTCTTCTATAATCATTGTTATCCACAGTTAATGCTCTCTTTTATTTGCTACAATTTATACCCCAATTTCTATTTCGGAGTTTTGTCCTTTTGTTTCTTCTTCTTGCGATTAAGCACCGCTTGTAATAGTCCAGAATTCACAAATATGAATTTCGGAATGAACATTGTTAATGTTCTAGGAAGGAAATTGTGATGGCACGATCTTGACTTGTCAAATTACTAGAATACCTTGGAAAAGGCCGAATCATCAAGAAATATTTTCTTGATATTTTAGAGGTTAAATAGAATACAAGAGTCGTATAACATGGCACATGATGATGTTATGATCTGTGAATCATCACGTTCCATTTAGAAACTCAGCATGACTTACTGTAATATAATCACATTGATCAAGTGTCATTATATTATACTAATTCATGCTTCAGTTTCCAACACTACTTCAAAATATTCCTATTTTAAACTTGAATGTTTCAGAATTTAGAAACTAAAATAGTTTCTTTTATGATGTAATACAGATAGCGCGAAGAGGTAAATGATTTCAAATAAGAAAAATTAAGAAAATATCTTCAGAAATATGGAGGATATTTATAATGAAAGATATGATGATATTTTAGAATTTCTAATATCGGAGGATGATGAAGAATATTGTCCGCAGGGGTTTAAAGTCAGGAGCAAGGTATTCGTTAATGACTTCAGCAGGTACTGAATCATTTGGATCCTTTGAAGTCAGGTTCAGTCTTTGTAATTTGTCCACAGCCTCCTTCCTACTTTGCTCAATCCGTTTTCCAGTTCCAAAACTTCTCTTTTTCTGCGCTTTGCCATCACACTTCATCATTATCATCCAGCTTTTACCGTTTAAAGTCGTTTATAGTTTTTGCTGCTTCATCATCATTTTTTTTTCGGAGAACCAATTCGTAGTTCGGAGTGTTTTTCAGAAACTTCACATTCAAATTAAGTCCAGAAGTTAGACATTATATATACACATATAACTGTTGGCGTAGACATGCTGCGAGATTTCAAAATACTGATTGCTAATTCCCAATGATTCGTATGGCAATTCTCATTACAAGATGCGAATGAGTAAATGATGGGGTTTCAATGAATAATTATAATGACTTTTTGGAGAGGCTAAAGTCAAAGGGTAATGAAGTTGTTGGTACATCTGCTAATAATGTGGTGGAATGTAAAAGATTTTCTGGTAACGATGGTGTATATCTCAAGGTTATAATAAGGTTAGTCTGACTGAGAAGTCGAAGTTGACTTGCTGGAGCTGTGACAAAACTGGCTACTTTGAATAGGAGTCGCAAAGTTATTTTTGCTAATAAATGCCAAAGAATCTGACGCGGATACGTTGTTTAAACTTTTACTTTGGTTTCAAAAGTTTTTCGGGTACATAACTGTGGGTAACATGTGGTTGGATCATCATCTCGATTGCTCATCATTCGAAGTGTCTTCAGAAATTTTCGAAGGGTTTGAACACAGATTGTAATCGTTAACATACATTTGATGTTCTAACACAGTTTTGAAGTCAAAATACAGCTTGTGAAAGATGTAAGTATCTAAGAGTGATGATTTTGGTCATATCTCAAGTTGAATTTTGAGATTTCAAAATCAGAATATGTAATTAAATTTTGAATGAGTATGGTTGTTTTGATTTCTATAAAAGAATGTATATTGTTGTGAAAGTAGGGAGTATAATGGATGATTTGCTGAATCAGATTCGAAGAATGTAACATATTAATTGTGAATTTATATATCTCTCGGGTATTACCTACCCGTTAAAAAAATTCACAATTAATATTTTGTACAAAAGAATTTTATTACAGTCTTTATGAAAATAAATATATGTATATTTTCTTCAGATGTAACATAGATTTAATGAGTTAATGTTAAATTAAACTCATTTGATTTACGGTTGAAACTAGAATTTAATAATCCCTAAAGGCTTTAAAAAGTACATAACTTTTACGCAGTATTTCTTTAATGACATTGAAATTATGAATCAATACTTCGTTATTTGTTGATGTATGATGTTCAGTTCGTGGAATTCTTGTGAATTTCGCAAAGTACGAATGATGTTATCTGAAAAGTTTCAGGTACATCGATGATGAAAGTGTAAAATCAAATATATACTTGATTTATTATGAATTGGAATTTGTTGAATTGCGACAGAGATTGTAGTTAATGCTGGTTAAGTTGCGGCCGAAGGACGTACATTATTGCATATTTGTAATATGAATTAACCGAGTAGTTAAGATTCACACACAATAGCTTAGCACGGAAAGATTTATTTCAATATATATATATATATATATATATATATATATATATATATATATATATATATATATATATATATATATATATATATATATATATGTAATATACATATAATTTCTTCAGAGGGAATGAGTTAATTCTTCATAACTCGTTGATACAATATACACGTTATTGATTCGTAATGATGTCCACAGTGATTCTTAAACTGACGGAGTTTGTGATGTTATCTGTGTTGTTGATTTGGATGTTGACTGTACTGATGATGCTGGTAACGCTGACGGTACTGTTGATGTTGTTGGTAAAGCAAGTTTAGCTTGTTAATCACACACCATTTTTGTCAGGGTTTCTACTCTTCCTTCTATCATTTTGGTTCGCTTAACTGATTTATGGTTAGGGCTAGATTAGATAATCTCTAAAACTTTAGAGATTACATAATCGCCGCGGAATGTTTCTCCAATGAAGTTATGAATTAATACTTCGTCAGTTATTGTTGTTGGTACTCCTTGGTATCTATGGTGCGTATGACGTTGATGCTCGTGGGACAGATTGTGAAGTTGAGGTTTATGACGCGGTTATGGTTGGAGGTGGTAATGGTACTGTTGGTGTTGATGATGGTGGTACTGGTTATGCTGCTGCTGCTGCTGCTGGTATTTGTAATCTCTGCACCATATTCTCCAAAGCCACTACCCGAGCGCGAAGCTCGTTGACTTCTTCTATTACACCGGGGTGATTGTCACTTCGGACGAGCGGATAAATACAGTCTAAAATTTGATGTAATATATAATCGTGACAAGATACTCTGGAAATGAGCGAGAAAATGGTGTTTCGGACAGGTTCGCCGGTAAGTGCTTCAGGTTCTTCGTCAAGAGGGCAATGTGGTAGATGGAAGGGATCACCTTCTTCTTGTCTCCAATGATTGAGGAGGCTACGAACCCATCTCCAATTCATCCAGAATAGGTGATGACTGATTGGTTGATCCATTCCGGTCACACTGCTTTCGGAGCCTGAATGGGATTCCATTTCGGAATCTGAGTGACTTGAACTGATGACGAATTCCATTTCGTACGATTGGATAAAGGATTTTTTTTTTGATATGAAATGATTTTGGCTAACGGATGGTATTCTAATTACATAGAATATATATATATATATATATATATATATATATATATATATATATATATATATATATATATATATATATATATATATATATATATATATATATATATATATATATATATATATCAAAAGATTTCGTAGATTACGGAGGACTTTGCGGGATATGTCAGGCAAAGTTTAAAGTAACAGATACGATAAGATATGATTTAGCAGATATGCTAAGATATGAATTTTTGTCTATACACTATTCATGCAATCAATGCAGCAAGACGTGTCTTAGACTAAAAATGATAAGCAGGTAATTTCCTGAGGATGATAAGTAGTTAATTTTCGACACAAAATGAAAAGCAAAACTTTTGATATGCAGAAATGGTCGAAGTCCAGACTCACTAATGCATCCTATTGACTTATCAGTTAGACACACTAATGCAGACCTGGTTCGCTAAGACCACCGCTCTGATACCAACTGAAAGGACCCGTTCATATACATTATAAACGATTCACAATAGTTGATTACATTGCGAGGTATTTGACCTCTATATGATACATTTTACAAACATTGCATTCGTTTTTAAAAGATAAACTTTCTTTACATCGAAAATTGACAGACATGCATACCATTTCATAATATCCACTATCCAACTATAAATTGATTTAACAATAATATTTGATGAACTCAATGACTCGAATGCAACGTTCTTCGAAATATGCTATGAAAGACTCCAAGTAATATCTTTAAAATGAGCAAATGCACAGCGGAAGATTTCTTTAACACCTGAGAATAAACATGCTTTAAAGTGTCAACCAAAAGGTTGGTGAGTTCATTAGTTTATCATAATCATTTATTTCCATCATTTTAATAGACCACAAGAATTTCATTTCCAGTTCTCATAAATATACGTCCCATGCATAGAGACAAAAATAATCATTCATATGGTGAACACCTAGTAACCGACATTAACTAGATACATATAAGAATATCCCCTATCATTCCGGGATCCTCCTTCGGACATGATATAAATTTCGAAGTACTAAAGCATCCGGTACTTTGGATGGGGTTTGTTAGGCCCAATAGATCTATCTTTAGGATTCGCGTTAATTAGGGTGTCTGTTCCCTAATTCTTAGATTACCAGACTTTAATAAAAAGGGGCATATTCGATTTCGATAATTCAACCATAGAATGTAGTTTCAATTACTTGTGTCTATTTCGTCAAACATTTATAAAAGCGCATGTATTCTCAGTCCCAAAAATATAAAGGGTAAAAAGGCAAATGAAACTCACCATACTGTATTTCGTAGTAAAAATACATACAACGTCATTGAACAAGTGCAAGGTTGGACTCGGATTCATGAACCTAAATTAATTATATATATATTTATGTGTTGGTCAATATTTGTCTAACAAATTAGGTCAAGTCATAGTGTACCACAATCCTAATGCTCGAGACTAATATGCAAAAGTCAACAAAAGTAAATTTGACTCAAAATAATTTCCAAAAATCTATACATGATTAATATATAGTTTAAATATCGTCGTTTTATATTTTTAAATATTTTTAAAAGATTTATTAGAGTAAATAATATAATTTATTTATTAATAAATAAAATTTTATATTAAATTTATATAATAAAATATACTTTAATATATATTAAGTAATAAAATTTATAGGGTTCATTTAATATCATAAAGATAATATGATAGGTATTATTAAAGTAAGTTATTGCACGTAGTAAAATATGTTTGTATCACATATTTATTTGATAAAATAATATCTATAATGATAGTAAGTAAAAGTTGTATTATTTTGTAATAATAATTATTATTATAAAAATATCAATATTTATAATTACTAAGATGACATTATGATAAAACGATAATTCTAATTATGATAACTTTAATATTTACGATAATTTTTAATATTATCTTTAAAATAATAATTCTATTTAAAATAATAATAATAATGATATTTTATAGTTACAATGACATTTCTATTAAAATGATAATTTTTGTTAAAATGATAGTTTTAATACTAACGATACTTTTAATAATAATAGTAATGATAAAAATAATAAGAACGATAATTTTATCTAAATCAATATCTTATAATATTTTAATTTCATCATGATACTCTTACTCATTATTTCCTAATCGTTTCGTTTAATAGCTTTTAATCATCTTTTATATCGTGTTCATAATAATGATAATAATAGTAATCAAAATAATTAGGTGTTACAAATATTTGTTTTAATTACACTAATATTAATAATGATAGTTACTATAACATTATTAACGATAATACTAATAATTATCTTAATGATAATATAGCAATAATAATAATAACAATAACAATAACCATTTTTAAATAATGATATATATATTAATAATGATAATAATAATAATAATACTAATAATAATAATAATAATAATAATAATAATAATAATAATTGGATAATAATAATAATAATACTAATTATAACTTCAACGATAATAACGATAGTAATAATAAAAAATAACAAGTTTAATGATAAATCCCTTTTATTGATAAAGATAATAATAATGATAATAATAAGATAAAACTAGAACGACGATAATAATAATCATTTTTAATAAAAATATCCAAAATTCAATTGATTATAACTTCTAATCCGTTCATCGAAACCATTCGATATCTAAAGGAAAAGTTCTTAAGTTTTTGCTAGATTTCCAAGGACATGCATATCTTATAACTTATCTCAACCGCAAGTGTAACTAATTCAAGATTCAACCTAACCTGTCTAAGGGCAATATCAAAAGTACAAGCATGCATAATCCTAAATACTCGAGCACTAGTCAGGGATACACAATTAGTATGTAAAAGTTAAATTATGAGTACTCACGTATCAATATTGAGATTCAATATTGCAGGAAAGGTACGTAGACACAACGGAAATGATAAACACTACATTGACCTCACGAGCATACCCATGAACCATACTCAATCACCTCCATAGCTATAACCCATAATTTCCTTAATCCTATCCCACTCGAAAAACAATTTCGAAATCACTCGGACAGCATTCCGTCGTAATATTTTATGTATACTAATAATATCTTGAAATAATACGGAGTAAATATATATATGTAAATCGATTGAGAGAGTTTAGAGAAAAATATTTTCAAGTTTCTATGAAATAATGAAACCTATTGAATTCTATTTATAATAGATTTTTGAATTATTAAAGTGAATTATAAAAGTATGAATTATTAAAGTGAATTATTAAAGTATGAATTATTAAAGTGAATTATTAAAGTATGAATTATTAAAGTGAATTATTAAAGTATGAATTATTAAAGTATGAATTATTAAAGTGAATTATTAAAGTATGAATTATTAAAGTAAATTATTAAAGTTAAAGTAAAGTAAAAATAAAGTAAAGGTAAAGTTTAAGTATAGTAAAAGTATAAAACCATGTACGATAATACGCGTATAAATATTTATAATATTAATTTAAATCGTTATATATATTTAATAAAATAGAATATAAATATCGTTAACTTTATTATACTAGTTAAGTAATGAGTTGTCAAAAGTGGTTCTAGATATTTATAAAAGTTATAAACGTTTTAATAATAAAGTTCTTTTTAAACTGAAAACGTTTTTGTACGATTGAAATTAAATAGATCAATCGAGTCTTTATGAGATTCAATCTTCCACTATCCTTTGTCTAGTTCTCAATGATTGACAATTTGTTCTTATTTATAAATCACTTTACCATTTTCCGAATATTGTTAAAATGGAAAGATTTCTCAAATCAACGTGGGCCTTTCAACAGAGACTTGTAATCATAATTCAATATATCTGATAATTCAATCATTTGATCTTATCTTCTAATTCCATTGATAAACATTTTGAAATAGATACAATCATATAAAGTATTTAATCTAATATTTTGTTTACATTTCAAGTTATAATATATATACACATATACATATATAATCATATTCGTTTAATGGTTCGTGAATCGTTGGAACTTGGTCGAGGTTGAATGAATGTATGAACATAGTTTAAAATTCTTGAAATTTAACTTAACAAATATTGCTTATCGTGTCGGAAACATATAAAGATTTTAAAGTTTAAATTTGGTTGGAAATTTCCGGGTTGTCACACCTATAATGAATATAATTACTTATTAGATACTTTATCAACCTGGTAGTTATTTAAATGCATCTCATGGATTCTGTTACTACTTATCTGTATAGATCACTTAATAGTGATATATATATGAATATACCTGAAGGGTTAAGGTATCATAAGCATCTAATGCAAAACCCAAGGGAATATATTCCATTAAATCACAAAGATTTCTAAATGGGTTTATACAATCGGGACGTATGTGGTATAATCGATTAAATTACTACTTGATAAGAAAAGGGTATACATATAAACTTATTTGCACGTGTGTTTTATAAAAAACAATGTTCGGATATGTGATCATAGCTGTTTATATCAATTATCTTAAATAAAGAAATCTATGAAGCCATTCAACTTCTAAAGAAAGATTTTAAAATAAAAAAAATCAAGTATTACGTTGATTTACATATTGAGCATATAACTAATGACTTACTTATACATCAAACAACTTATACCGAAAAGATTTTAAAATATTTTAATATGGACAAGACAAAAACCATTAAGTACTCATATGGTTGTTAGATCTTAATATTGATACTAATCCATTTCATCCTCTAGAAGATCATGAAGATCTTCTTGGTTCAGAAGTTCCATATTTTAGTGCAATTGGGGCTCTTATGTATCTTACAAATTATACAAGATCTGACATTTCTTTTGCAGTTAATTTGTTGACAAGGTTCAGCTCAGCCCCTACCAAAAGACATTGGAATGGGATCAAACAAATAGTTTGATACCTTCGGGGAACTACTGATTTATAATTATTTTATTCTAACAACTCGAAACAAGATTTGTTTGGTTATACAGATGCAGATTATTTATCTGATCTACATAAAGCTAAATCTCAAACTGGATATGTATTCCTAAATGGAGGCACCGCAATATCATGACGTTCTCAAAACAAACACTTGTTGCAACATCATCAAATCATGCCGAAGTGATTGCATTACATGAAGCTACTCGGGAATGATTTTAGTTAAGATCAATGATACAAATCATTATTGATTCTTGTGGACTAGAACGCTATAAAAGCCCAACAACTATCTATGAAGATAATACAGCTTACATAGTACAAATGAAAGAAGAGTATCAAAAATGACAGAACAAAACATAAATGCTGACGAGGCGCTAAAGCTATAAACGGTCTTAACGGTCATAAGTTTGATGGAAAAGAATGGTATATTGGTAAGGCTCAGAAAAAGACTGAAAGGGAATAGAAATTGAAACAACAGTTTGAGCAAACCATGAAGGAGACTGTAGACAAATCACAAGGGTCAAACTTGTACATAAAAGTTTTAGATGATACAGTTTCAGATGAAAACCTCAGATTCTTCTCATATACTCAAGATCTCGTAAAAGACAACCAGATTAAAATGAGATACGTTCAATCAACAACTCTGCTGATCTTTATACCAAAGCACTGTCAATCGTTGTTTTCAAAATATACGTTCACAATATTGGCATGAGGCAAGTTCAAAAGATGTGACGACTCAGCGTTGTCTACTTGAGGGGAAGTCAACTCTATGCTGCACTCTTTTTCCCTTAGCTAAAGTTTTATCCCACTGGGTTTTCTTTAGCAAGGTTTTTAACGAGGCAGTATTAATTGCTCTTTAAAAAAAATTACCATCCAAAGGGGAGTGTTGTAAATTTAGTAGTTAAATATGGATGGTAATTAGTCAAATATGGATAGTAAAATTTGTACTATATATATGTGCATAATGTAAGTTACAAAAACACACATATACATTAAATACATCACACCTCTCTTCAACCTCTTTCTCTCCTATATCTTCTACAACACATCTCTCTTTTATTGGTTCTTTCAATTTGAATATATTGAACCAGGCCACTAAAGGTAGTTATAAGCCTACTGAAATATAACAAAAAAAACATTATTGGACAACAAATATTTTATAGTCATTTAACATGTAAATAGAAAAGCTTTCATCCTAATGTATATTGACTTTCACCCTAATGTATATATATATATTTTTTTTCTTTGAAAGGCAAGCAACAAAATATATTGATTAAGAGCAAAATACAAGGCAAAAAGCCCTAACGGGTAAAGATACCCAAACCACGACTATACAAAAAACACATAAGGTGTTGCAAAGATAGCAACCATCTATCCGAATACACGTAAACTACACTACCTAATAAGATAATAACTAGGATTAGATAGTCAAGTGAGCCAATCGAAAGTTTGCTTTCTCGATCTATTTGAAATCCACTCGAATGACATAATTTGGATCTCGTTGAGGGCGACCGGACCGTTCCAACCTTTCCTTTGGAAAATTTTGTTATTCTTATTCTTCCATATTAAGTACATACATATCCAACGCGTTGCTTGCCAAACAAGATTATCCTGATTACTCAAGCTTATAGTGTTGTCTCCACGGATAAGTTCAACCAGACTACAGTTCGAGTAGAAGTCATGACCCCACCACTTATAAACTCGCTCCATACGTCAAGAACATGTTTGCAAAAAACAAGAGAGTGATCTACCGATTCCAAGTCGTCGTCGCAAAGAGGGCACCGAGTACTGTCGATGTCGATACCCCTCTTATCGCGTTCAACTCGTACGGGAAGCCTTTTCAAGGACGCTCTCCAAATAAATATTTCCACCTTCTTAGGTACAAGTACAACAACCCGGAAATTTCCGACTAAATTTAAACCTAACTTCGACTAATTTCCGACGATTCACGAACCATTATTGTAAATAATTATGTATTAGTATAAATTTGTTATATTAGTATTATTATTATTAATATAATCATTAACAATATTATTACTAATTATTATTATTTACAAATATCATTATCAGTATTGTAATTATTATTATCAAAATTTTTATTATTATCATTTATCATTTATTAATATGATTAATATGATTTTTAATATCATTAACATAATTTATATTATTATTATTGTTATTATTAGTATTATTAGTATTATCATTACTAATATTATTATTATCATGTTATATTTATTATTATTATTATTATTATTATTATTATTATTATTATTATTATTATTATTATTATTATTATTATTATTTTCATTTATATTATTATTATTATTATCATATTTACAATTATTGTTATTATATATTTATTAATATATTTAATAATAATATCAATTAAAATAAAAAAATATAAAATATAAAATAAAGAAGTCAAAAACAGTACACTAACTTTATATATATTTTTTTTAACTTCTTTTAATTTTTAATTGAATCATGATCCAGTTTTTTTTTATTTTTTTAAATCGTGCTTGCATTTTTTTATTTTCTTCTAGCCTCCTTAATTAGAAAAATGTCGACAATTATCTATTATAAAGCAATCAATCTGCTTGTGTTTATTCAATCACCTTTCTATCATCAATTATCACTTACTACAACAATTAGTCGATGGAATTAAAAAAAAAATGAAGAACACAGGAAACCTCTGTTCTTGAGTGATTTTAGCCAAAACCCGATTTCAAATCAATTTTCAAAATCCTTAAATGTAGAAGTGTTAGGAATCGTTCACTTAAACTTCCTGCAAAATTTCAAATCCCAATTCGTCCTATCGAATCCAAATTTTAGAGTCAAACTTTAAATTTAAAAAGTCAACCAAGTTGTTCTTCGCGAAATTCATAATTTTTTTTAAAGTTTCTGTTGAAATTGATGATTCAAACAGTTTCTAGGAGTGATTTAGGATATATTTCATGAAGGAATCAAAGTCTATAACATTCTCAAAATCAAAATCAAATATTTTGTTTATTTTTTATTTTTTTTGCGAAGAACAGCAGCTGTTGTTATGTTTTATATATTTTTTTTGATTCAAAACAATAACAGACATGTGTGTTTCTATTTTAATGCCTAAAACCCAAAATTTTATTCATGGATATGAATCTTAGTTGGTCCCTGGTCGACGTGGTTTTAGAAGAAGAAGGAGGAAAAGAAAACAAATAATACCGGTTTAAAATAAATGGTATCCAATTTAAATCAGAAAAACAGATATGGTTCAATGGTTAAGGTATGTACGAGTGAGTAAGAGGTCACAGGTTCGAGCCCCGTCTTGGGCAATTTTTTTTAGAAAAAGCTTTTTAAGGTAGTTTTCTGTGAGGACCCGTCCTTATCTCCTGGACGAAATCATCAACATTTGGTTCCATTGCGATGATCGACTCCAAGTAATGTCCTTAACATGAGCAAATGCACAGCGGAAGATTCTATACGTACCTGAGAATAAACATGCTTTAAAACGTCAACATAAAGTTGGTGAGATATATAGGTTTGATGCTAGCAGCGTTATAACTATGGACCACAAGATTTCATATGTAAACATTTTAATAAAAATATTCTAAGTTGTTGAGCACTTGGTAACCATACTTAACATTTAATCACGTCGCATATTCCCTTTATTATGAAATCTTACTACACCGTACCAAGTGTAGTCACCGAAACGAAGTACTGTGCAACCGTTGAATACTGGTCGTCCAGTCCGGTTGGGGTTGTCAGGCCCGATAGATCTATCAACAGGATTCGCGTTTACAATACCGCTGTAAATAGTAGTTACCAAGCTACAGGGAAGTATGCCAGTGGTACAACTCAACGTAGAATATATTTTTCAGTTACTTGTGTCCATATCGTAAAGCATAAAATACATGTATTCTCATCCCGAAATATTTAGAGTTTAAAAGTGGGACTATATACTCACCATATTGTATTTTGTAGTCAAAATACATATAACATCATTGAACACGTATAAGGTTGGCCTCAGATTCACGAACCTATATTATTTGTATGTATATATTAATACATATAATATCATTTAAACAAGTTCATATATTAATAAATAACTTAGTTACATCTAATTAGATAAATACTTAAAGTTTATATATTAGATTCATATTAAAATGGTTCAATTAAAATATATAATGTATCAAAGTTTATATATATATGATTATATTAAAATATTTTCATATATTACATGTAACTTAAATAATAATAATATTTTAAATTTTAACATATTAGTATGTAATATGATATATGTATATACTAAATATAGTTTTATAAAAACAAAACATTATTTGTTTGTTAATACTAAAATAATGATAGTAGTAATAAAAATAATGATATTCCTAATAATAATGATGTGTTTAATAAAAATAATAATTTTAATAATAATAATAAATGATAATTTTAATAATGAAAATGATAATTTTATTACTACTAATAATTTTAATAAAAATGATAATAAAAATATTAGTTTTAATAGAAATTGATATTTCTTATAATTTTAACTATTATGATCATAATAATTATAATAATAATAATAATAATAATAATAATAATAATAATAATAATAATAACTATAGACTACCTCAAGGAAAAATGTCCAAAAAGAACAGTCCACGCCCAGATTCGATCCTGAGTGCTTTCGTTACCCTCACACCCTCACAAACCATCAAACCATAGCTGCTTTTCCATATTATCCGCAACACAGTTATATACATATCCCGTTCTAATTATCTCGGCCCAACAGAAACATGAAAGGATTCGGCCTAATTTACATCAAAAAGGTTTACGGCCCATAAAGGTTTATGATGATGATTATTTCATGGCCCGGGAAGCCTAAGTAGAATGATATGGGTATGAAGGTGTCGGTGTATGGAATAAATAAAGAAATCAAATGTTGCAAGTGGACAACAGATGTTGTTGTTAAACCCTATCTGTATACATCCTGTCCAACACTTTCGCTAAACATTAATATCTATCTATTCAGAATCTTAATCGTCTCCTATTCGTATTCATCATCGTCATTCGGTATTTTTTTTTAATCATCACTATTTGTAGCATAATCTATCTTCCTTCGTTATTTAATCACCATCGTTCGGTATTAAAACAAAAAGAGTAACAGTATATTTGCAGGTTCTTCATTGGTGTTTGATTTTTGTGGTGGTTGAATAGGAAAACAAAGAATAAATAACGGTGACAAAGATATTGGTTTCTGGGTTGTTTTGAATGCACCGATGACCGAAAGGTGGCGCTTTGGATAGATTCTGCTCGCAACAGGAAGCAGAAACTATTGTGGTTTCGATGATGGTGCAACAACAGTAATGGCGGAGAGGTGGTGTTAACGATTTTAAATGATGCTCGAAGTGATCATGGTTTTCAAGGTGAAGAGCGGTGGTTTATGGTGATTATTTAATTGGGTTTAAGGTTTCACGAAAGAAGAAAGAAAAGAAAGTATAGGATAGCTAGTGATAGAGTTAGATATCAAGTGGTGTTATGGGAGGCGGTTTAGATGGTGTTGATGGGTTCACGATGGTTGTCATAGTCATGGTGTTTGAATAAAACGTAATGATACCAGGTGATGATGTAGGTTGCAAATGGGTTGAGGTTGAGCAGGAACATATAACGAAACTAGCAGCGGTTTCAAAAATACACAAGATAAAATACGCAGCTGTAGATTTTTAAATGGTTTGTGGGTTTCATTTTGGACGGGAAACAAGAATAAATGGCTGTTGTAGCAATAGGTTATAAATAGTTCGATCTGATAAAAAAAAAATGAACGTGCAGGTAGTAGCATGTTGTTCAGACTGTTGTGGAACAGAAGGCAATGATCTTGCGTCCAATGATGGTGTTGGATGCAGTGGTGGTGATTGAGGTTTCACGAAGGAGGAGAAAGAGAGAAAGGAGATGGGTGTTGATCAAGATGGCCAATGATGATGGATTAGGGTGATCGTAGAGTGTTGGTGGTTTTTCTGTTGGGGTTATGATCGTGTAAGGAGAAGTGGGTTCACGAAAGAGGAATTTAGAGACCATTGTGGGTTCGTGTTATTGAGATAAAAATAAAATTAATAGAGCATGAAGATGGGTGATGGTTCATCTAATTTGTAGGAGGAAAATGGGTGTTGATATATGTGGGTGTTTGGTTTTTGTACCTAATATATATATAAATATATAAAGAAAGAGATGATATCAAGTTGATGATATTTAATGGATTCTATATCCGTATGATTTAGTTGTGATCAAACAAAACACACTATCCAACAACCATAGTAACTTAATACAATAATATTGTGCGTTTTCAAATTCACGGGTTTAATAGCACAATAGATAAAAGAAAATCAGATGGTGACATATAAATAAACAATTCACATAATCTATCTAAAAAAAAATCGGTTTCATAATATTTATATTTGTATGTACTTTTATTATATATAACAGTATATATATATCTATTTTTTATTATTATTATATAATCAATCTTTTTAATAACTATACTTTTATTAATAATACTCTTAAACATTATAATTAATTATAATAATGATTTATAATAATATAATAGTAGTAAGAATAATATAACAAATAAAATGTATCTAATATAATATCTATATATTAATAATAATACATTTTAATATATTTCAAGTTATTATATATATATTTATATCTATGTTTCTGTTTATATTTATATTTATATGCTTACACACTTATTTGCAAATAATAGTTCGTGAATCGTCAGGCTTTGTCAAAAGGGTAACTAATCATCCAAATATAGATTTCAGACTTTCTAGACTCAACATTAAGGTTTTTGCTTATCGTGTCGAAAACATATAGAGTTTAAGGTTTAAATTTGGTCGGAAATTTCCGGGTCGTTACAGTACCCACCCGTTAAAGAAATTTCGTCCCCGAAATTTGGCAGAGGTTGTCATAATTAACAATAGGAATGTTTTCATGACGAATATGAATTGATAACTAGAGTTTTATCACCATTTAGTAATAGTGGTAAAACAATTCGATTATGTGAAGTGTACGAGTGAAGCTGTCGCAAGAGATTGAGATAGAGATTTAACTTTTGACGCAGTCACAGTGAATTTCCAGAATTTAAGGGATTTAAAAGAAAATCTTGGAAATCTAAAAGATTTGATTCTTCGGCGAATAAGGAAATTATGATCTTCTTTGATTTAATGCGCCAATCTGTTTCGATTTCTCTGTCGGACATTTCACTATAAATCCATTCCCTTTGTTTCTTTATTTCCACAGCTCACACCTTCTATTCTTTCCCCCTCACTCCATACTTTAAAACATTCGTCAGTATGCTCCATCCCGTTTTGATTCTTGTTATACTTCTAACTTTTATATCTTTCATTCTTCTCTTTCATCTGCCGCCAAAAGAATCTATTCACTTCTACTATTTCCTTGGAATTATATTGTTTTTAATTCTCCCGTGTCTTTACGTTGCAATACGTATTAATATACACGGTTTGTAATTTCTGGGAGGTTGTTGGGTTTTATATCCTTCATTATTTTTCGGAGCTTCATGCTTTCATTTTCTCTTCCCGACTTTGAGTCAAGCGAGTAATGGTCCGGAATTCGTAGATATGAAATTTGGAATGAACATAGCTAATGCTTTAAGAAAGAAATGGTATTGGAATGATTTTGATTTGTCAAATTACCAAAATATCTTGAAAAAGATAGAACTACCAAGATGACCTGTTCCTGATATGTTTGGAGATTAGATAGAATGTAAAAGCCGTGTAACATGGCACATGATGATGGTACTGTGAATCATCACATTCCATTAGAAACTTAACATGACTTACTGTAATATAATGAAGTTGATCAAGTTTCATTATATTATACTAATTCATGCATCAGTTCCCAACACTGCTTCAGTACATTCCTATTTTAAACTCGAAGGATTTAGAAACTAACACAGTTTCATTTATATTGTAACGCAGATATTACGAAGAGATAAATGATTTCAGATAAGGATAGT
The DNA here is from genome assembly GCF_046630445.1 of Rutidosis leptorrhynchoides. Lineage (NCBI taxonomy): Eukaryota > Viridiplantae > Streptophyta > Magnoliopsida > Asterales > Asteraceae > Rutidosis > Rutidosis leptorrhynchoides. The sequence continues at coordinate 607,199,714 of NC_092336.1, forward strand.
TGTGAAAATATCTTCAGAAATATTGAGGATATTTATAATGAAAGATATGATAATATCTTGGAATTTCTAATGTCGAAGGATGATGATGAAGATTGACTCGTAAGGGTTTAGATTCAGAAGCAAGGTGTTTGCTACAGAATCGTCATGATTCTTTATGTACAAGTTTAGTCCTTGTAATTTGTTCAGAGTCTTATTCACAGTTTGCTCAATCCGGTTTTCAGTACCAAATTTTCTATCGAGCGTTCCTAACACTTCCTTCTTTTATCATCAACTTTTGGTCATTAAGACCATCTACAACATGCTGCTTTGTCAGCATTTTCAAAGTTAACGGATCTAGGTCATCGGTTATCAAACCGAGGTGGTTTTAGGAGATTTGTGTTTGTAGATGATTAAACGCTGATGGTAATATAGTGGAATATAAAAGGTTCTCCGGTAACGACAGCGAAAGAATAACGTATATATATATATCGAGACTAACCTTTCTGAAAAGTCGAGGTTAACTTGTTGGAGCTGTGACAAAATTGGCTACTTTGAAAGGAATCTTAAGGTTGTTTTTGCTAATAAATGGTAAAAGATTCAACACGGATACGTGTTAAATTATGAATTTGGGTTCGAGAGTTTTTCAGGTGTATACATCTTTTCTTCCGTAGATGAAATGCGGTTAGTTCATCCTTTCGACCGAGGTATTTTCAAGGATTATGAAAGATTTGAACGCGGATTGTAACTGTCGAGGTACAAATGAGGTTTAGGATGAAATCAAGTGGCAAACTTGAAGAATTGTTTAGTTTCATATGTTATAATCAACTTTTTGATTCATTTTAATTGTCCAAAGTTAGCAGTCTCATAGTCCGATTGTCCAATGGTCCAATAGATTCATATATAAATTAAATATATAATATTCGAATTAATTAATACATATCGTGACCCGTGCACCGGTCTCAGTATTGATCACAACTCAAACCATATATATATTTTGGAATCCACCTCAACCCTGTATAGTCAACTATAGAGTGTCTATGGTCGTTCCGAAATATATGTATAGATGGGTCGATATGATAAGTCGAAACCTTGTATACGTGTCCCGTTATTTAAAGTGCGTAAAATAAATAAATGTATATCATGACCCATTATACAACGTGTTGTCTCAGAATTAATCCGACGTATTGTTGTACATGTGTCCCGACAGTTGTAGTGACCCGAACTTTTCCATGTTTATATATATTAATTGAGATTGATATTTACATGATTAAATGTTTCCAACATGTTAAGCAATCAAACTTGTTAAGACTTGATTAATTGAAATAGGTTTCATATAGACAATTGACCACCCAAGTTGACCGGTGATTCACGAACGTTAAAACTTGTAAAAACTATACGATGACATATATATGGTTATATATATAGTTAACATGATTTTATTATAAGTATATATCTCATTAGGTATTTTAACAATGAGTTATATACATAAAGATGAGACTATTAATTTAAGAAACTCGAAAACGATATATATAACGATTATCGTTATAACAACGTCTTACTAGGTACATATGAATCATATTAAGATATTGATACACTTGGTTAATTATGTTAAATGATAATTAAATATATTATTAAGTGTATTAACAATGAAATACATATGTAAAAACAAGACTACTAACTTAATGATTTTTTTAAACGAGACATATATGTAACGATTATCGTTGTAAAGACATTTAATGTATATATATCATATTAAGAGATACTCATACATGATAATATCATGAAAATATAATAATTTAAAATCTCATTTGATATTATAAACATTGGGTTAACAACATTTAACAAGATCGTTAACCTAAAGGTTTCAAAACAACACTTACATGTAACGACTAACGATGACTTAACGACTCAGTTAAAATGTATATACATGTAGTGTTTTAATATGTATTTATACACTTTTGAAAGACTTCAATACACTTATCAAAATACTTCTACTTAACAAAAATGCTTACAATTACATCCTCGTTCAGTTTCATCAACAATTCTACTCGTATGCACCCGTATTCGTACTCGTACAATACACAGCTTTTAGATGTATGTACTATTGGTATATACACTCCAATGATCAGCTCTTAGCAGCCCATGTGAGTCACCTAACACATGTGGGAACCATCATTTGGCAACTAGCATGAAATATCTCATAAAATTACAAAAATATGAGTAATCATTCATGACTTATTTACATGAAAACAAAATTACATATCCTTTATATCTAATCCATACACCAACGACCAAAAACACCTACAAACACTTTCATTCTTCAATTTTCTTCATCTAATTGATCTCTCTCAAGTTCTATCTTCAAGTTCTAAGTGTTCTTCATATATTCTACAAGTTCTAGTTACATAAAATCAAGAATACTTTCAAGTTTGCTAGCTCACTTCCAATCTTGTAAGGTGATCATCCAACCTCAAGAAATCTTTGTTTCTTACAGTAGGTTATCATTCTAATACAAGTTAATAATCATATTCAAACTTTGGTTCAATTTCTATAACTATAACAATCTTATTTCAAGTGATGATCTTACTTGAACTTGTTTTCGTGTCATGATTCTGCTTCAAGAACTTCGAGCCATCCAAGGATCCGTTGAAGCTAGATCCCTTTTTCTCTTTTCTAGTAGGTTTATCCAAGGAAATTAAGGTAGTAATGATGTTCATAACATCATTCTATTCATACATATAAAGCTATCTTATTCGAAGGTTTAAACTTGTAATCACTAGAACATAGTTTAGTTAATTCTAAACTTGTTCGCAAACAAAAGTTAATCCTTCTAACTTGACTTTTAAAATCAACTAAACACATGTTCTATATCTATATGATATGCTAACTTAATGATTTAAAACCTGGAAACACGAAAAACACCGTAAAACCGGATTTACGCCGTCGTAGTAACACCGCGGGCTGTTTTGGGTTAGTTAATTAAAAACTATGATAAACTTTGATTTAAAAGTTGTTATTCTGGAAAAATGATTTTTATTATGAACATGAAACTATATCCAAAAATTATGGTTAAACTCAAAGTGGAAGTATGTTTTCTAAAATGGTCATCTAGACGTCGTTCTTTCGACTGAAATGACTACCTTTACAAAAACGACTTGTAACTTATTTTTCCGACTATAAACCTATACTTTTTCTGTTTAGATTCATAAAATAGAGTTCAATATGAAACCATAGCAATTTGATTCACTCAAAACGGATTTAAAATGAAGAAGTTATGGGTAAAACAAGATTGGATAATTTTTCTCATTTTAGCTACGTGAAAATTGGTAACAAATCTATTCCAACCATAACTTAATCAACTTGTATTGTATATTATGTAATCTTGAGATACCATAGACACGTATACAATATTTCGACCTATCATGTCGACACATCTATATATATTTCGGAACAACCATAGACACTCTATATGTGAATGTTGGAGTTAGCTATACAGGGTTGAGGTTGATTCCAAAATATATATAGTTTGAGTTGTGATCAATACTGAGATACGTATACACTGGGTCGTGGATTGATTCAAGATAATATTTATCGATTTATTTCTGTACATCTAACTGTGGACAACTAGTTGTAGGTTACTAACGAGGACAGCTGACTTAATAAACTTAAAACATCAAAATATATTAAAAGTGTTGTAAATATATTTTGAACATACTTTGATATATATGTATATATTGTTATAGGTTCGTGAATCAACCAGTTGCCAAGTCTTACTTCCCGACGAAGTAAAAATCTGTGAAAGTGAGTTATAGTCCCACTTTTAAAATCTAATATTTTTGGGATGAGAATACATGCAGGTTTTATAAATGATTTACAAAATAGACACAAGTACGTGAAACTACATTCTATGGTTGAATTATCGAAATCGAATATGCCCCTTTTTATTAAGTCTGGTAATCTAAGAATTAGGGAACAGACACCCTAATTGACGCGAATCCTAAAGATAGATCTATTGGGCTTAACAAACCCCATCCAAAGTACCGGATGCTTTAGTACTTCAAAATTTATATCATATCCGAAGGGTGTCCCGGAATGATGGGGATATTCTTATATATGCATCTTGTTAATGTCGGTTACCAGGTGTTCACCATATGAATGATTTTTATCTCTATGTATGGGATGTGTATTGAAATATGAAATCTTGTGGTCTATTATTATGATTTGATATATATATAGGTTAAACCTATAACTCACCAACATTTTTGTTGACGTTTTAAGCATGTTTATTCTCAGGTGATTATTAAGAGCTTCCGCTGTCGCATACTTAAATAAGGACGAGATTTGGAGTCCATGCTTGTATGATATTGTGTAAAAACTGCATTCAAGAAACTTATTTTGTTGTAACATATTTGTATTGTAAACCATTATGTAATGGTCGTGTGTAAACAGGATATTTTAGATTATCATTATTTGATAAACTACGTAAAGCTTTTTAAACCTTTATTGATGAAATAAAGGTTATGGTTTGTTTTAAAATGAATGCAGTCTTTGAAAAACGTCTCATATAGAGGTCAAACCTCGCAACGAAATCAATTAATATGGAACGTTTTTAATCAATAAGAACGGAAAATTTCAGTTGGTATCCGAGCGTTGGTCTTAGAGAACCAGAATTTTGCATTAGTGTGTCTTATCGAGTTTGTTAGGATGCATTAGTGAGTCTGGACTTCGACCGTGTTTACTTGAAAAATGATTGCTTAACAAATTTTGTTGGAAACTATATATTTTTAACATGTGAATATTATGTGATATATTAATCTTTTAACGCGTTTGATATTATGTGATAGATGTCTACCTCTAGAACAAGTCCCATTGACTCACCTAATAATAATGAAGAGTCAAATGTAAATTGGAATGATTCGTGGACTGATTCACAAGTTCCCAAAGAGGAACCGGAAGAAGAGTCGGAACCGGAAGAAGAATCGGAACCGGAAGAAGAATCGGAACCAGATGAAGAAATAGAACCGGCGGGGGAAATAATAAAACGGTTAAGTAAAAGAAAATCCTCAACCAACCGACCAAGGTTAATTATGGTCAATGGTGTTTCCGCCAAGGAAGCAAAATATTGGGAGGATTACCAATTCTCCGATGAATCGGATTCCGACGAGAATTCCGATGATGTTATAGAAATTACCCCAACTGAATTTAAAAAGGCAAAAGAAAATAATAAGGGAAAGGGCATAAAAATAGAGAAATCTAATTCCAACCCCGATGAACTTTATATGTATCGTCAACCCCCGAAGTCCTTAAGTTGTAACAATGACCCGGGAACCTCTAAACCACCAGGTTTTTCTAAACCAATGTGGAAAATCTCGTATTAGGGGAACATCATATATCCCTAGAAACTTGGCAAAATGAACCAAAACCGAAGAAGAAGAAACAAGCGAGTCGGAATAAGATAGTTGTATTCGTGTGGTGTAATATATGTAATATAGTGTGCTTATGCTTTATGATATATGTAAAAATTTCTTGTATTAATAAGTATTTTTTTTATGAATCTAACTCTTGTCTATTTTACAGTATAAAAACACAAAATGGATAGACAACCCAATATTTTAAGAGACCTACCCGGAGACATGATTGATGAAATCTTGTCTAGAGTCGGTCAGAATTCTTCGGCACAACTACTTAAGGCGAGATCAGTTTGTAAGACATTCGAAGAACGTTCCAAGAATGCCTTGGTTTATAAAAGGCTTTCGTTCGAAAGATGGGGGATATCACATTGGGAAATCCATAAGTTACGATGTGTTTACTTTGACGCATATATTGCGGGGAACCCAAATGCTATTTTACGCAATGGGTTAAGAAATTATTTTGACTCAATATATCCGAATATTGGACTTCGTGATTTAGAAAAAGCGGCTAACATGCAACATAAAGAAGCATGTTATGCTTACGGATTAGTAATGTTCGCTTCTCACCAAAGTGAGAACAAGAACATCGGCTTACAACTATTAAACAAAACGTTCCCACAAGTGACGGAGTCGGTAATTGGGGTAAGAAATGAGGTTTTTAGATTGTTACGGGACTGTTGGACATTACGTAACCCTCGTCCCTTTGACGACGTTACAACACGCTGTCTTATCAACGGCCATAACGGTTATGTTCCACAAGACCAAGGATGGGAAGTAATCCTAGTAAAACCAGAATGCATGACTTGTTTCTGGACGTATGAATTACGTGTCTTTATTGCCTTTGCTGAACGACTTGTGTACTAGCTAGAATTATCTTCACAACTATCTTGTATCAAAGTTATTGTGTGCTATATTTCATGCTTTATGTAAAATAAGCGGTATTGTAAGTTTGTAAAATATTGTATAAAAGTTTGAACGCGAAATATTATTATAATCAGTTTTTCATATAGAATTGTAGTAGTTGAATTGTATATTAGCTACTGAGTATGAACTTAACGGGTAGGTACTACCCGAATTTAAACTTATAAAACGCTAATATGAAGAAAAAGCTTTTATAAATGAGTTCATATTATGCTACGAAATACTATTAACTACTCTTAATATTCTGTATGATTAACTTGTTCCATTTAACTATTTTGAAGGAAATGGCACCGACTACTCGACACACCGTGAATATGAATGAAGAGGAATTCCGTACTTTTCTAGCTTCAAACATAGCCGCAGTACAGGCTGCGCTACATACCAACAATAACCTTGGATCTAGCAGTACAGGAAATCGTGTAGGATGCACCTACAAAGAATTCACTGCCTGCAAACCTTTGGAATTTGATGGAACCGAAGGACCGATCGGATTGAAACGGTGGACCGAGAAGGTCGAATCGGTGTTTGCCATAAGTAAGTGTACTGAAGAGGACAAAGTAAAGTACGCTACGCATACTTTCACAGGTTCTGCGTTAACATGGTGGAATACCTATCTAGAGCAAGTGGGACAAGACGATGCGTACGCACTACCGTGGTCAGCATTCAAGCACTTGATGAACGAGAAGTACCGTCCCAGAACCGAGGTCAATAAGCTCAAGACAGAACTTAGAGGGTTACGAACCCAAGGATTTGATATTACCACGTACGAAAGACGATTCACAGAATTGTGCCTATTGTGTCCGGGAGCATTCGAAGATGAGGAAGAGAAGATCGATGCGTTTGTGAAAGGATTACCGGAAAGAATCCAAGAAGATATAAGTTCACACGAGCCCGCCTCCATACAACAGGCATGTAGAATGGCTCACAAACTCGTGAACCAGATTGAAGAAAGAATTAAAGAACAGACTGCTGAAGAGGCCAATGTGAAGCAAGTCAAAAGAAAGTGGGAGGAAAACGGTGATAAGAATCACCAATACAACAACAACAGCAATTACAACAATAATCGCAACAATTATCCCAACAATCGCAACATCAATCGCAACTACAACAAACGGCCCAACAACAACAACAACAACAACAACAACAACATCAACTACAACAATCATCCCAACAACAATAATAACCGCAACAACAACAACAATCAGAAGCAGCTATGCCAAAGGTGTGAAAAGAATCACTCGGGGTTCTGCACCAAATTTTGCAACAAGTGTAAAAGAAATGGTCATAGCGCGGCGAAGTGTGAGGTCTACGGACCAGGGGTTAATAGAACGAAAGGAACAAATGGTGTCGGAACGAGTAATGGCGGAGCAAGTAGTGTCGGAGCAAGTTATGCCAATGTAGTTTGTTATAAATGTGGAAAACCGGGCCACATTATTAGAAATTGCCCGAACCAGGAGAACACGAATGGACAAGGCCGTGGAAGAGTTTTCAATATTAATGCGGCAGAGGCACAGGAAGACCCGGAGCTTGTTACGGGTACGTTTCTTATTGACAATAAATCTGCTTATGTTTTATTTGATTCGGGTGCGGATAGAAGCTATATGAGTAGAGATTTTTGTGCTAAATTAAGTTGTCCATTGACACCTTTGGATAGTAAATTTTTACTCGAATTAGCAAATGGTAAATTAATTTCAGCAGATAATATATGTCGGAATCGAGAAATTAAACTGGTTAGCGAAACATTTAAGATTGATTTGATACCAGTAGAGTTAGGGAGTTTTGATGTGATAATCGGTATGGACTGGTTGAAAGAAGTGAAAGCGGAGATCGTTTGTTACAAAAATGCAATTCGCATTATACGAGAAAAAGGAAAACCCTTAATGGTGTACGGAGAAAAGGGCAACACGAAGCTACATCTTATTAGTAATTTGAAGGCACAAAAACTAATAAGAAAAGGTTGCTATGCTGTTCTAGCACACGTCGAGAAAGTACAAACTGAAGAAAAGAGCATCAATGATGTTCCCGTCGCAAAAGAATTTCCTGATGTATTTCCGAAAGAATTACCGGGATTACCCCCACATCGATCCGTTGAATTTCAAATAGATCTTGTACCAGGAGCTGCACCAATAGCTCGTGCTCCTTACAGACTCGCACCCAGCGAGATGAAAGAACTACAAAGCCAATTACAAGAACTTTTAGAGCGTGGTTTCATTCGACCAAGCACATCACCGTGGGGAGCTCCTGTTTTGTTTGTCAAGAAGAAAGATGGTACATTCAGATTGTGTATCGACTACCGAGAGTTGAACAAACTTACCATCAAGAACCGCTACCCACTACCGAGAATCGATGACTTATTTGATCAACTACAAGGCTCGTCTGTTTATTCAAAGATTGACTTACGTTCCGGGTATCATCAAATGCGGGTGAAAGAAGATGATATTCCAAAGACTGCTTTCAGAACACGTTACGGTCATTATGAGTTTATGGTCATGCCGTTTGGTTTAACTAATGCACCAGCTGTGTTCATGGACCTTATGAACCGAGTGTGTGGACCATACCTTGACAAGTTTGTCATTGTTTTCATTGATGACATACTTATTTACTCAAAGAATGACCAAGAACACGGTGAACATTTGAGAAAGGTGTTAGAAGTATTGAGGAAGGAAGAATTGTACGCTAAGTTTTCAAAGTGTGCATTTTGGTTGGAAGAAGTTCAATTCCTCGGTCACATAGTGAACAAAGAAGGTATTAAGGTGGATCCGGCAAAGATAGAAACTGTTGAAAAGTGGGAAACCCCGAAAACTCCGAAACACATACGCCAGTTTTTAGGACTAGCTGGTTACTACAGAAGGTTCATCCAAGACTTTTCCAGAATAGCAAAACCCTTGACTGCATTAACGCATAAAGGGAAGAAATTTGAATGGAATGATGAACAAGAGAAAGCGTTTCAGTTATTGAAGAAAAAGCTAACTACGGCACCTATATTGTCATTGCCTGAAGGGAATGATGATTTTGTGATTTATTGTGACGCATCAAAGCAAGGTCTCGGTTGTGTATTAATGCAACGAACGAAGGTGATTGCTTATGCGTCTAGACAATTGAAGATTCACGAACAAAATTATACGACGCATGATTTGGAATTAGGCGCGGTTGTTTTTGCATTAAAGACTTGGAGGCACTACTTATATGGGGTCAAAAGTATTATATATACCGACCACAAAAGTCTTCAACACATATTTAATCAGAAACAACTGAATATGAGGCAGCGTAGGTGGATTGAATTGTTGAATGATTACGACTTTGAGATTCGTTACCACCCGGGGAAGGCAAATGTGGTAGCCGATGCCTTGAGCAGGAAGGACAGAGAACCCATTCGAGTAAAATCTATGAATATAATGATTCATAATAACCTTACTACTCAAATAAAGGAGGCGCAACAAGGAGTTTTAAAAGAGGGAAATTTAAAGGATGAAATACCCAAGGGATCGGAGAAGCATCTTAATATTCGGGAAGACGGAACCCGGTATAGGGCTGAAAGGATTTGGGTACCAAAATTTGGAGATATGAGAGAAATGGTACTTAGAGAAGCTCATAAAACCAGATACTCAATACATCCTGGAACGGGGAAGATGTACAAGGATCTCAAGAAACATTTTTGGTGGCCGGGTATGAAAGCCGATGTTGCTAAATACGTAGGAGAATGTTTGACGTGTTCTAAGGTCAAAGCTGAGCATCAGAAACCATCAGGTCTACTTCAACAACCCGAAATCCTGGAATGGAAATGGGAAAACATTACCATGGATTTCATCACTAAATTGCCAAGGACTGCAAGTGGTTTTGATACTATTTGGGTAATAGTTGATCGTCTCACCAAATCAGCACACTTCCTGCCAATAAGAGAAGACGACAAGATGGAGAAGTTAGCACGACTGTATTTGAAGGAAGTGGTCTCCAGACATGGAATACCAATCTCTATTATCTCTGATAGGGATGACAGATTTATTTCAAGATTCTGGCAAACATTACAGCAAGCATTAGGAACTCGTCTAGACATGAGTACTGCCTATCATCCACAAACTGATGGGCAGAGTGAAAGGACGATACAAACGCTTGAAGACATGCTACGAGCATGTGTTATTGATTTCGGAAACAGTTGGGATCGACATCTACCGTTAGCAGAATTTTCCTACAACAACAGCTACCATTCAAGCATTGAGATGGCGCCGTTTGAAGCACTTTATGGTAGAAAGTGCAGGTCTCCGATTTGTTGGAGTGAAGTGGGGGATAGACAGATTACGGGCCCGGAGATTATACAAGAAACTACCGAGAAGATCATCCAAATTCAACAACGGTTGAAAACCGCCCAAAGTCGACAAAAGAGCTACGCTGACATTAAAAGAAAAGATATAGAATTTGAAATTGGAGAGATGGTCATGCTTAAAGTTGCACCTTGGAAAGGCGTTGTTCGATTTGGTAAACGAGGGAAATTAAATCCAAGGTATATTGGACCATTCAAGATTATTGATCGTGTCGGACCAGTAGCTTACCGACTTGAGTTACCTCAACAACTCGCGGCTGTACATAACACTTTCCACGTCTCGAATTTGAAGAAATGTTTTGCTAAAGAAGATCTCACTATTCCGTTAGATGAAATCCAAATCAACGAAAAACTTCAATTCATCGAAGAACCCGTCGAAATAATGGATCGTGAGGTTAAAAGACTTAAGCAAAACAAGATACCAATTGTTAAGGTTCGATGGAATGCTCGTAGAGGACCCGAGTTCACCTGGGAGCGTGAAGATCAGATGAAGAAGAAATACCCGCATCTATTTCTAGAAGATTCGTCAACACCTTCAACTGTTTAAAATTTCGGGACGAAATTTATTTAACGGGTAGGTACTGTAGTGACCCGAACTTTTCCATGTTTATATATATTAATTGAAATTGATATTTACATGATTAAATGTTTCCAACATATTAAGCAATCAAACTTGTTAAGACTTGATTAATTGAAATAGGTTTCATATAGACAATTGACCACCCAAGTTGACCGGTGATTCACGAACGTTAAAACTTGTAAAAACTATACGATGACATATATATGGTTATATATATAGTTAACATGATTTTATTATAAGTATATATCTCATTAGGTATTTTAACAATGAGTTATATACATAAAGATGAGACTATTAATTTAAGAAACTCGAAAACGATATATATAACGATTATCGTTATAACAACGTCTTACTAGGTACATATGAATCATATTAAGATATTGATACACTTGGTTAATTATGTTAAATGATATGTAAATATATTATTAAGTGTATTAACAATGAAATACATATGTAAAAACAAGACTACTAACTTAATGATTTTTTTAAACGAGACATATATGTAACGATTATCGTTGTAAAGACATTTAATGTATATATATCATATTAAGAGATATTCATACATGATAATATCATGAAAATATAATAATTTAAAATCTCATTTGATATTATAAACATTGGGTTAACAACATTTAACAAGATCGTTAACCTAAAGGTTTCAAAACAACACTTACATGTAACGACTAACGATGACTTAACGACTCAGTTAAAATGTATATAGTGTTTTAATATGTATTTATACACTTTTGAAAGACTTCAATACACTTATCAAAATACTTCTACTTAACAAAAATGCTTACAATTACATCCTCGTTCAGTTTCATCAACAATTCTACTCGTATGCACCCGTATTCGTACTCGTACAATACACAGCTTTTAGATGTATGTACTATTGGTATATACACTCCAATGATCAGCTCTTAGCAGCCCATGTGAGTCACCTAACACATGTGGGAACCATCATTTGGCAACTAGCATGAAATATCTCATAAAATTACAAAAAAATGAGTAATCATTCATGACTTATTTACATGAAAACAAAATTACATATCCTTTATATCTAATCCATACACCAACGACCAAAAACACCTACAAACACTTTCATTCTTCAATTTTCTTCATCTAATTGATCTCTCTCAAGTTCTATCTTCAAGTTCTAAGTGTTCTTCATATATTCTACAAGTTCTAGTTACATAAAATCAAGAATACTTTCAAGTTTGCTAGCTCACTTCCAATCTTGTAAGGTGATCATCCAACCTCAAGAAATCTTTGTTTCTTACAGTAGGTTATCATTCTAATACAATTTAATAATCATATTCAAACTTTGGTTCAATTTCTATAACTATAACAATCTTATTTCAAGTGATGATCTTACTTGAACTTGTTTTCGTGTCATGATTCTGCTTCAAGAACTTCGAGCCATCCAAGGATCCGTTGAAGCTAGATCCCTTTTTCTCTTTTTCAGTAGGTTTATCCAAGGAACTTAAGGTAGTAATGATGTTCATAACATCATTCTATTCATACATATAAAGCTATCTTATTCGAATGTTTAAACTTGTAATCACTAGAACATAGTTTAGTTAATTCTAAACTTGTTCGCAAACAAAAGTTAATCCTTCTAACTTGACTTTTAAAATCAACTAAACACATGTTCTATATCTATATGATATGCTAACATAATGATTTAAAACCTGGAAACACGAAAAACACCGTAAAACCGGATTTACGCCGTCGTAGTAACACCGCGGGCTGTTTTGGGTTAGTTAATTAAAAACTATGATAAACTTTGATTTAAAAGTTGTTATTATGGAAAAATGATTTTTATTATGAACATGAAACTATATCCAAAAATTATGGTTAAACTCAAAGTGGAAGTATGTTTTCTAAAATGGTCATCTAGACGTCGTTCTTTCGACTGAAATGACTACCTTTACAAAAACGACTTGTAACTTATTTTTCCGACTATAAACCTATACTTTTTCTGTTTAGATTCATAAAATAGAGTTCAATATGAAACCATAGCAATTTGATTCACTCAAAACGGATTTAAAATGAAGAAGTTATGGGTAAAACAAGATTGGATAATTTTTCTCATTTTAGCTACGTGAAAATTGGTAACAAATCTATTCCAACCATAACTTAATCAACTTGTATTGTATATTATGTAATCTTGAGATACCATAGACACGTATACAATGTTTCGACCTATCATGTCGACACATCTATATATATTTCGGAACAACCATAGACACTCTATATGTGAATGTTGGAGTTAGCTATACAGGGTTGAGGTTGATTCCAAAATATATATAGTTTGAGTTATGATCAATACTGAGATACGTATACACTGGGTCGTGGATTGATTCAAGATAATATTTATCGATTTATTTCTGTACATCTAACTGTGGACAACTAGTTGTAGGTTACTAACGAGGACAGCTGACTTAATAAACTTAAAACATCAAAATATATTAAAAGTGTTGTAAATATATTTTGAACATACTTTGATATATATGTATATATTGTTATAGGTTCGTGAATCAACCAGTGGCCAAGTCTTACTTCCCGACGAAGTAAAAATTTGTGAAAGTGAGTTATAGTCCCACTTTTAAAATCTAATATTTTTGGGATGAGAATACATGCAGGTTTTATAAATGATTTACAAAATAGACACAAGTACGTGAAACTACATTCTATGGTTGAATTATCGAAATCGAATATGCCCCTTTTTATTAAGTCTGGTAATCTAAGAATTAGGGAACAGACACCCTAATTGACGCGAATCCTAAAGATAGATCTATTGGGCTTAACAAACCCCATCCAAAGTACCGGATACTTTAGTACTTCGAAATTTATATCATATCCGAAGGGTGTCCCGGAATGATGGGGATATTCTTATATATGCATCTTGTTAATGTCGGTTACCAGGTGTTCACCATATGAATGATTTTTATCTCTATGTATGGGATGTGTATTGAAATATGAAATCTTGTGGTCTATTATTATGATTTGATATATATATAGGTTAAACCTATAACTCACCAACATTTTTGTTGACGTTTTAAGCATGTTTATTCTCAGGTGATTATTAAGAGCTTCCGCTGTCGCATACTTAAATAAGGACGAGATTTGGAGTCCATGCTTGTATGATATTGTGTAAAAACTGCATTCAAGAAACTTATTTTGTTGTAACATATTTGTATTGTAAACCATTATGTAATGGTCGTGTGTAAACAGGATATTTTAGATTATCATTATTTGATAATCTACGTAAAGCTTTTTAAACCTTTATTGATGAAATAAAGGTTATGGTTTGTTTTAAAATGAATGCAGTCTTTGAAAAACGTCTCATATAGAGGTCAAACCTCGCAACGAAATCAATTAATATGGAACGTTTTTAATCAATAAGAACGGGACATTTCAACAGTGCAGAAATAAAAATTGCGAGAATGTAAATTGCGATAAATTAAATGTTAATCAGTTAGCTGGGAACAGTTAGCCGGAACAGTTAGCGTGAAATCCTTAACAGATTTTCAATTAGTTAATTCGTGTGTTTCTAACAATTTTTAATTTGTCCAATGTTTCTTCTTTATGCCACTTGTTGGATTCGGATAGGTAAAAATCCAAATATGAAATTTGAATGGAAATGGTTATTCTGTGATGAACGGATACGTATATCGGTGATTGTAAGTAGGATAGTAAATGACCGTTGAATCAGATTCGAAGAATGTACAGTGTAACTTGTTAATGTGAATTTTATATATTCCTTGGGTACTACCCACCCGTTAAAATATTTTCATCATTAACAGTTTGTACGAAAGAATTTTTAATTACGATCTTTATGAAAATATACTTGCATATATATTTTCTTCAGATGTAATTATGGATTTAATGAGTTAATAAGATTTTATACTCATTTGATTTATTGTTAGCACTTGATTACATGATCTCTAAAACTTTAGAGATTACATAATTGCCATGCCGGACGAAGGTAAATGAGGTAAAACAATACGTAGAACGAAATTATTCGATGTAGAACGATATGTAGAACGAAGATCATATTCGAAGTATAGATGGGGATATTGAGGCGTGTGATGTTGATATCCGAGATACAAATTGTGATGTTGAGGTTTACGACGCGGTTGTGGTTTGGGGTTGATAAGGGTACTATTGGCGTTGATGATGGTGATGCTGACTATGCTGCTGGTGTTGCTGCTGGTGTTTGTAACCTTCGCACCATGTTCTCCAAAGTCGTCACGTGAGTGCGAAGTTCGTTGACTTCTACTAATACACCGGGATGATTGGCGGTTGGAGCGAGCGAATGAACAAGATTCGAAATATGGGATAGTATATAATCGTGACGAGATACCCTAGAAATGAGAAAGAAAATGGTTTCTCGAACAGGTTCGCCGGTATGTGTTTCAGGTTCATCTCCAAGAGAGCAATTTGGTGGCTGGAGGGAATCTTCGATGTGAAATGATTTTCAAATATCGGATGATATTCTAACTATATAGAATATCTATATATATAATACTAAAGATTTCGTAAACTACAGAGGAACCTACGGCATATGTCAGGCAAGTCTACAGATGCGCTAAGATATGAATTATCAGATATGCTAAGATATGAATTTCGTCTATACACTATCGATGCACTAAATGCAGTAGGACGTGTCTAGACTTGAGAATGATAGGCAGGCAATTTTCTAAGGATGATAAGCAGATGATTTCCGATTAGAATGATAAGCAAAACTTTTGACATGCAGACACGGTCGAAGTCCAGACTCATTAATGTATCTAAACAAATTACCAGTTAGACACACTAATGCAGACCTGGTTCGCTAAGACCAACGCTCTGATACCACCTGTGAGGACCCGTCCTTATCCCCTGGACGAAATCATCAACATTTGGTTCCATTGCGATGATCGACTCCAAGTAATGTCCTTAACATGAGCAAATGCACAGCGGAAGATTCTATACGTACCTGAGAATAAACATGCTTTAAAACGTCAACATAAAGTTGGTGAGATATATAGGTTTGATGCTAGCAGCGTTATAACTATGGACCACAAGATTTCATATGTAAACATTTTAATAAAAATATTCTAAGTTGTTGAGCACTTGGTAACCATACTTAACATTTAATCACGTCGCATATTCCCTTTATTATGAAATCTTACTATACCGTACCAAGTGTAGTCACCGAAACGAAGTACTGTGCAACCGTTGAATACTGGTCGTCCAGTCTGGTTGGGGTTGTCAGGCCCGATAGATCTATCAACAGGATTCGCGTTTACAATACCGCTGTAAATAGTAGTTACCAAGCTACAGGGAAGTATGCCAGTGGTACAACTCAACGTAGAATATATTTTTCAGTTACTTGTGTCCATATCGTAAAGCATAAAATACATGTATTCTCATCCCGAAATATTTAGAGTTTAAAAGTGGGACTATATACTCACCATATTGTATTTTGTAGTCAAAATACATATAACATCATTGAACACGTATAAGGTTGGCCTCAGATTCACGAACCTATATTATTTGTATATATATATTAATACATATAATATCATTTAAACAAGTTCATATATTAATAAATAACTTAGTTACATCTAATTAGATAAATACTTAAAGTTTATATATTAGATTCATATTAAAATGGTTCAATTAAAATATATAATGTATCAAAGTTTATATATATATGATTATATTAAAATATTTTCATATATTACATGTAACTTAAATAATAATAATATTTTAAATTTTAACATATTAGTATGTAATATGATATATGTATATACTAAATATAGTTTTATAAAAACAAAACATTATTTGTTTGTTAATACTAAAATAATGATAGTAGTAATAAAATTAATGATATTCCTAATAATAATGATGTGTTTAATAAAAATAATAATTTTAATAATAATAATAAATGATAATTTTAATAATGAAAATGATAATTTTATTACTACTAATAATTTTAATAAAAATGATAATAAAAATATTAGTTTTAATAGAAATTGATATTTCTTATAATTTTAACTATTATGATCATAATAATTATAATAATAATAATAATAATAATAATAATAATAATAATAATAATAATAATAATAATAACAACTATAGACTACCTCAAGGAAAAATGTCTAAAAAGAACAGTCCACGCCCAGATTCGATCCTGAGTGCTTTCGTTACCCTCACACCCTCACAAACCATCAAACCATAGCTGCTTTTCCATATTATCCGCAACACAGTTATATACATATCCCGTTCTAATTATCTCGGCCCAACAGAAACATGAAAGGATTCGGCCCAATTTACATCAAAAAGGTTTACGGCCCATAAAGGTTTATGATGATGATTATTTCATGGCCCGGGAAGCCTAAGTAGAATGATATGGGTATGAAGGTGTCGGTGTATGGAATAAATAAAGAAATCAAATGTTGCAAGTGGACAACAGATGTCGTTGTTAAACCCTATCTGTATACATCCTGTCCAACACTTTCGCTAAACATTAATATCTATCTATTCAGAATCTTAATCGTCACCTATTCGTATTCATCATCGTC